>NC_137739.1:9050199-9721052 GCF_963264785.1 Psittacula echo
ACCACTGCCTTTGCACTACCACCTCCCTGGGACTAATGTCACCGTGACACAACACCACCAGGCACCAGGATGCTCCTGACCTATGTCTGGGGCTAAAGAGCGGATAGCAGACCTGTCAGTCCCACCCACAGAAGGACCAAGAGTACTTCTAGGGACAAGTGGATGTCACAGCACAGTGTGCCACAGCAGCTCCTGACCCTGCTAGACACAGGCTCCACTCAAATCGTACACAGCATGTCTCAGACCCTCCTATCCACCTCCCTGAGGCATTGTCAGGCTGCAGATACTCCTGAGCAAGGCTGTACCAAAAGCAGACATGATTTCAGTGTGCAAGGAGAGAGGCACCCACTTCTCTCCAAGCCAAAGCAAGGGAGCACCTCACTGCCAGGGCAGGCTGAAAGGAGCAAGGACAGGAAGGTCCATGCAGCCCTTCCTAGACCAGAGCCAGCTTTACCTGAGCATGCTGCAGTCTCAGTGCTTCAGTGTTAAACACAACATGACTCTATATTCCCCAGGACATAGCAGTTCAATGGCACTCTTGAAGACAGATTGCCACACAGCCTCGGTGGCAGAGGGGACATGAGGTGGCACTGACCATCCTCTCTGCAGCCCAGAGGCTGCTCCAGCCTGCAGTCCCTTGCCCTCCACCCACAGCAGCTCCCAACTGCAGAGGTCACAGCAAAGCCACCCTTACTGCCTAAAGTGCACCAACTCCTTCTGGTGTTTAAATAGTCCTTCCTCTCCAGAGAGCCAGCCCTCTGAAGCACATGTTGCTAACCCCAGTGCTGTGCAGGATTGCTTTCCCCAGGCTCTTCTGCAGTCAAGCCATGAGATTTGGGCTGGGGAGATACAGAGCATTTATAACCTTCCACAGGACTCTGTGTGTGTTCACCCTAGGTGATTAACAGGTACCTACTTGCTCACACCAAAGCCAGCAGCGACTCTCAGTGCAGCCACAAAATTCCTGCTAGCCAAAGCTGTAGAAGCATTATGTAGTAGTGTTAGAGTGCTGCTGGCTTTACCTGTGCACTCACTGAGACCAAGGCAAGAAACTGAGTCCTCATCAAAAAGTTCAGTTTCCCAGGATCATTCTTTGGCAGCCCTGAAAGATTACTTGATTTGTTTGTGAAGTGTTTGAAAGTACCAAAGTTTTCAGAGGAAGGGCACTAGTAGAAGGACACCGGTTTTAAATGAAAGAGACAAAAGGCAAGGTTACACTTGCTGACCCCAAGAGGCTTTTAAAAACATGAACAGCTGATGTTGCATCCCAGCCTTTATGTGGGGCCCCTGCGAATGCCTGCATGCTCAGCCTAGAGCACATCCCTAATGCAATTCCCCCACTGTCAAGGGGGAAGCTCTCTACCACTCACAAATTCTTTGTGAGCTTTCCTCCCTGGCACAAATTTGTCAGAGCACATCAGAGGGAAACCGAGTTTCTGAAATCATGCAGAAACAGGACCAGGTACAGAGAGGGGCAGCAGACAGGCACCCTGCACCTCCAAGGCCAACAGCGAGGAGACGCTAAGCCATTCAAGCACAGCTCCCATGGGTAACAACAGGGAGCAGGCAGGTAAGTACGAACAGCACACAGGTGGATGTACTTTTCTCCCCTTTCCCCAAGTCCTGATGAAATCAAACCACCTCTTCCCCACATAAACAGCATCTCCCCTTACATGGAGCATTTGCAGCATCTCTTGGGTTCAGACACAGAGCACAAGCAGTAGTAGGGCACAGCAAGGGCCAGCTGCACCCTCAGGACCAAGCGGGATAGCAGCTGGCAGACCACCCCAAGTACCTGAGCATGGTGAGCAGGGCATGCACAGAGACCACTGGGTTCCAGCAGGAGATGATATCACCAGACAACTTCACAATGACGAAGCAGCAACCTGGCCAGGCAAAACATGGCTGTAGCTGAGCTGAAGACCACCACCTTTACAACATAGCTGAGAAAGAGCCTATCTCCCCTGGGCTGAGCTTAAATAGAGCTCCTGGCCCACAGGTGGTGGAAGGGGATGCCTCAGGTGAAGCTGATTGGGGACCATTAAGACCTATGAGTGTGCTCAGGCCCTGAAGGCAGCTGGTAGGAGAGGCAGCCTTCTCCAGGTTCAGGTGGTGCCTGATCTTCACTGTCCCCAGCGGCTGCAGGGCTAGAGGGGAAGTCTCCTGGGGAAGGTCCATGCAACAGGATCTTACCTCTCCTCCAGTGTGAGCAGATGGGCAGAATATGTAAAAGAATCAGGAAAGATTCCTTTAATCAGACACAAGAAACATCCCTCCATGGGCCAAACCATCCAGGCAAGGATAGATCCCTTGCCAACATAACTGCTTATTACAGCTTAATGTGAAGACTTGAAGACTCCACTGCTGACAGCCCTAAACCCCATGAGTCTTCAAAGCCTCAGAACATGGAAAGCCCCGCCATTATCTCAAGAAAGAAAAGACTCAACAACATAAATAACATTTAGGCAGAAGGAAGGGTGGCAATGCCAAAAGGCAGCCCTGCAATGTGGCAAGGGGCTGGCTGAAGTCCCCATGCTGATGGCATGCGGCATAGCTGTTCCCACGTCACTGGATGTGGATTGCAGCAGTGATGTCCATGTCAAGCTCTGGCAGGTCAGAGCTCATCTGCAAAAGCAGGTGGATTAAATGGAGTGACCAGAAAGGTGGAAAACCTGCAGGCTGGCTCCTGCACAGCAGTGTCCTTGTTGGGCTGTTGGGGGTAAACACTGAAGCCAGGGAAAGTCTGTGCAGATTGTTGTGGGGAAAATAAAAACCATCACAACTCAACAGGGAAACCGTGGGGAGCAGGGAACTGGCTCTGCTCCATGTGTGCATTCATCTAGCTTTTGGTGGCATCGCAGCACCATCTGTTGGAAATGCATTAAAACTGGCCAGCCTGAGCTTCATGTTCTCAGCTGATGCTGTGACACAGACCCTGACATGCTGACATGCACAGTTTGGACCCAATGCCCCAGTTCACCTGGGGGTTACCAACCAAAACCTATTAAAAGTGTATTTCCCCAGGGGAAGGCAACCTCCTGAAGCCCCCACAAATCTGATGTCCACCCCGCACACCTGGGTGCTTGTTCCTGCTGCTGAACCTGGTGACTGCATCGATACGAAGACACGAACGTGGTCCTCAGCAATGAACTGCAAACCTAAGGGGTGTCCTGAAGGTCTGTGTCACAGGGAGGTCACTACTCCCTGAGCTGCACAGACAGCATGGCTCACTGGGAACTGTAGAGCAGACATGGTAGATTTACCTTAGGGACAAAATTTAGCCCTTTGGGTGGTCAGTGCTGGACTTTACACCTGGGAAGGTTGGTATAGGTTAGAACACATGGAGTATATATGCTTTAGAGCTTTCTCATGGGAGCTCCCTGATTTCTTGCCTGCAATACAGTAGGACAGGCCAAGTAGCATAAACCTCCATCCTCTCCCTTCCCGCCAGCAGGCACAGTGCCATTACACCAGCAAGGCAGTGGTAATGCCAGGGCAAGACTGTCACTTACAGATGAAAGTGAGTGTGCTGTAGCAGTGGAGCCCTCCTTGTATGCTGAGGAAAATCCATGTTTGGGTTTGGGCTGATCCTCTACTGCCTGCCCAGACAATTCTGAACTTCATTTTCACAGGGAAAAACCTTTCTCAATCCCATGTGCCAGTTTCAGGGATTTCAGAGCTGTGGATCCTCCTCTGGGGATGAGCTCCTGCAGCCAGAATATGTGCTTCATCAGACATTCCTGCCTGTGTCCTCTCTGGGCTGCACACACACTGCATCATTAAGCCAGCACTAGTACTTATCCCCCCTCCTAGTGCTGCAGTGGCAGGACCGGCCCTGCTGTGTTATATAAAAATATAATGAAAGAAACAGCTTTCCAAAGATTGCACCTCTACTCACTGGGGTTCTTCCTGGCCTCATTCCTCCCCAGCACTTGCAGAGGCGTTACCATATGGTTGCCGATGGCCATCCAACACAGGGGCTGCAGCTTGCTCAGTCAGCAGCACCTGGGGATTACTGGACATGCCTAACCATGATGAACCTGGTGACCCTTCTTCTGCTTGATTCCTCTCACCTGCGGGGACGCAGGCTCCATTGCTACAAACAGATCCCTTCCCTGCATTCATTTGCTGCCTGCCTTCTCAGCGTTATCATTTTATGTAATTGGCTGTGTCAAAAGAGCCCTTATATAACCACAGCCACCCCAGGCACATGTCTCCAAACACATGCATGCCTCCCCTCTCTGTCAGCTGCAATCTTTTGCACATGGCTGGATTCAACCCTTCTTCAGGAAATACTAAAATAAAGAAAACACACTTGTGAGAATCAGGAACTCACTGAGCTTGGTGTGTTGCGTGTCTCTCACAGGCAGGATCTGTATACTAAAACACAGAGAGACCTGGAAACAACATATGCCAGTGGGAACATAACAACTTGCTTTACTCGTAGTCACCTTCTCTGTATTCAAGCAGAGTGAGTTCTCTTAATGAAAAAGTATGCTTTTAACCTTTGCAAGTGCACAGGTCTGTGTACGAGCCATCCATACAGACCAAGGTCCTGTTCAGAAGCTAGAAACACTTTGGACCAAGTCATTTTAATCATCTAAGTGATTCCATTGATTTTCCTGGCTACTTGCATATCTAAATGATTCTGAACAGTTACATGACTGCTGCCCAAAAGTTTACTGCCTAAAAGCATTGGCACAGTAACTTCCCCTGAGATCAGCTTTACCATTGGCACAGGCAACTGTATTGACTGGCTCACCACTCTGCTCACATGGATCATTTCCAAGGGGCAGAGTATCACTCACGGGCAAAACAAGCTGGAGCTTGCTGTGCCAAGGTGAAATCAAGGAGCACTTTGGCACTGACTTCAGAAAAAGCAAGATCAGGGCCTAGATAACTAAGGTCATGATTTGTTTGCAAAGCAAAAAGACACTGATTCCCCCTGATTAGTCACTGCAACCTAACTTTGACAGCAAGATGTAGTTTCGTTTTCTCTTCATACCCTTATTCTGCTACCACTTCCCATATGCCCTATGTGTCTCGTCTCACCCCATCATCATCAGTAACTGCAAAGCTGCTAAATCCAGGTACATGCTATAAGCAGTTGGGATCAAATCACGTCCGTGAAGCTGATTTTGGCCTCATACATGTTCTTGAATGCTGAAGGCAACCAGTTGTTTCCTTCTTTTTGTAGTCAGCATTTTATTTTCCAAGGCTCGTTACGACAGCCCTTCAATGCCCACATAGACTCCTAAAGTGTTGTCTGGCCTGAAAATCTTCCTAATTCATGAGATGATGTCAAAGTCTTGGAGTTGTAGAGCTGCACTGACATCACTCCAGCATTAGCTGATGGCCTTTTTGGAAGGAAATTGCTTTACTTTTCTCTTGGGCTATGATCACAGATCATGTTAGGGTTATTAACGGTGACCACGGAGTCACCAGATAGAGGCCAGTCATTTACTAATCATTTACTTACATGGATGACTTTTTCAGACCAGAAACTCAGATGGCACGGAAATGGCAGTGGCTTTCTCCTGCCTGGATGTGGGTAGAGCTGGGCTTTGGCTACGCATTGACATCAGCTTGATACCAGCCCCTGGACATGACTCTGTCTTGGCCAGCAGCACCCAGAGGGTCACATCACACAGGCCAGCGGTGGTGCCCAGTGCTTAGACTAACAGAAAGCCAGGGGAGCAGGGACTTTGGAGACAGGAGATGATCTGTTCTGCTTAGAGATGCCTTGTTTTGCTGTTTTCACTTTTTAAATTAACAGGATGTGATTGGAGTGTAACTAAGTTACAGTGTTTTAGATTGACCACACTAGAAAAGCCACCACATTGGGCAAAACCTGTTGTGTTCCTGGTGGAAAAATTCAGCCAACCACGTTTCACAGCCCTGCCTCAGACACGTGGATACTTGGCACCTGTGGCTGACCTCTGGCTCCTGACCATGCAGGCACAGTAATAATCCAGCTGACAGGAGGCACACCTAACCCCAGCCCTGGCTCTCACAGAAACCGCAGCACTCAGTATTTTGGCAGCAAGTTTTCAGCCAGCTCTAATGAAAATCAGAAACCCCCACGAGCCGCTCTTGGCTGTCATCTCCTCACCCCCTCCTGCCTTTTTTCTCAGGAGAGCTCACTGTCTTACAAGCATTAATTCATTAAGCCTCTCACGCACTTCAGTTGCCTGCTGGGAGGTAAGTAAGAGATTTCTGGATCGCTTCACTGACGGCTGGAGTGCAGTCAGCCATCCGGAGAGGAGCACAGCAGCCTCACACCCAGCTGCAGGACTGCTCCGGGTACCATCTGCTGTACCTGCAGCAACCTGGCACACGGTGCTGAAGCCAAGGCAGTCACACCAGCAGAAACAATGGGAAAATGTGGGTCTGCACCCAACCGTATGTGCTGGGGAATTTGGAGATGGGTGATGCAGCCACTAGAGTCTGCACAGGTCCAATAGCTTCCTCCTGTTGGGAAAAGTGGAGGGGCTTTTTGTAAACCAGCTGAGATTCCTAGCATGTATTTCATCCAGACATCTCTGCAACATGTCAGTAGTCTGAGACTAGGAATCTGCTGGAAGCTTTAGGAGCTCATTGCTCAGACCCAGCAGTAAGTACATCTGATAATGTCATTCTGACAAAGTTATTTCACTTTAAAAGTTCAACTGTCTGGAGTAAGAGGACCGCATTCTGAAGGACCAGCACATTAAACACTCATCTAAGCGTTTTCTTCTATTTTCAGCACTGAGAAGACACTCCGTATGATTTCCTTTTACGTTTTTCCAAAGATACAATTTGCTCCGCCTAGGTCTTGGTTAAAGCAAAGCAAACATTGGGTAAGGTAGGGAAGCACAACACAGTGTACACAAAGCAAAACTCAACACAACCTAAACACCGCTTCTCTCCTGGAAGTCTCCTGACTTCCCACAGGCCCTCCACATCTCTGCTCCCAAATAGGAATAAGACTGCATGTGCTGAAATGTGGTGGTATAGGCAGGCCCATGCAAGCAGAACAAATGCCCTGCCATATTTACAGGAAAGAAAGCATGAGCTGGGCTTACGTAGTTTCAAACAGCATGTGAGTTGATCTCCCACTCCTTCCTGAGGCAGAACAACCTTGCCTATCTCTGAGTTTATGAGCTTACCTCTGAGCCACCCATCCACATTCCCGGTGTCAAAGTTGGGAACAGGGATCAGGTAGCTGTGATCTGATACTGTGCAAACATGCAGAAAGGGAAGTACATGAGGCATTAACATAAATACGCTCAGAATGCCGGGGTGACACTGTGTTCTCAGTCATAACTCTTCAGAACCAGGGCACAGTGCTGGAAGGTGGTCAGTGTGGAAGGCAGCCTCCTGGCTTTGCTATGGGTGCTTAGTGCGGTGGTGTACACACACCGTGGGCTCTTCATGTTCAGGGCAATATTACCAGGTAATCTCTGGACAAATGACTTCGTAAGCAAGCTGCATGCTTCGGGGAAAGCCCAAAGTATCAAATTCGGCCAAAATCTAAGAAATTGTGACCATTAAAGAAATATTTTAAGATTTTGCTTTCATGGGTCCAGAAAGAAAATTTCTCACTCAAATTTACCTTCTTAGGCATTTACAGAGTCTAAAAAGGAGCTGAGCTTTTGGTTTATGTCAAAATGTTTGGGTTTTTTTTGTGTGTGTTTCAGTATGAAAAAGTCTCTTCAGTTTGAACAAAACAAGTAACATTTTAACAAACCAACCATCATTTGTGGTCAGGCACCAGCCCCCCTTTTCCCACACATCCACCAGCTTGCACATTCCTGCTCTTAAATTTTGCTGAGGGATCTCTAAATCTGCACTTAGGCATTTTACTTTAACATCTTTATTTCCCACCTGCCTTTTCTTTCTCATTTCATTGACAGCATTAGATCAAAGCATTGTGATGCTCTATGGAGATGTTGTGAAACCAAAAGCCTTCCTCAGCAAGCTTTGTCAGCTTCCCCAGTTCTAGGAAAGTAAAGCCGGCTGGAGACAACAGCACAGCTTGTTACAGCACAAAGCATCCATCCCCGAGGATAAACAAGTTATTTGCATGCTTTTTCACTCTTACATCATCATGCTCTCAAGCCAAATGAAACACTGTAAATAGTAAAACAAAGCAAGCTTCATCCTGCTGGCTAAAGACCTTTATCTTCTGAGGTTACAATGACAAACAACAGACAAATGAAAATGCTCCCAAACCAAATCAGAACAATGGTTAGACCCAGATGTTGTATTTTTTTCCATATGGGTATACAAATCCACCTGCCAGATTAGAAAAGTATAAATATTGTGTCTGTACATAGCTGCCTGCAGCACCTGGAGCTGTATTTGTTGTTCAGGTCCAATTGGAGGCTCCTGCTCAAAATCAGGAGTGGGACTCTTCTGTTTACCAGGATGTTAAGTCAGACTGAAAATACTTGACACCTAAGGGGGCTTGCGAGCTAAACACAATGTACTTGTACTAATGTACTTGAACAAATATTTGCAAAATCAAAATATCTTACAAGCACTTGAAGATTGTGATCTACCTGACTGTGGCAGCCCAGCTCCTGCCCTGCTGCAGTGCTCCTGGGCTTGTCTGCCAGCTGAAAGCAGTCCAAGCCTGGGCTACACAGGCCAACAAATGCCCCCTTCCAGGGATGTGACAGAGACAGTCTGTGTGCACACAGCAGATTTAAACTAGAGACTTTCTGCTTGTGCAACACCTATTTGGATATGCCCCATTCCTGGCAGTGTTCAGTGCCAGGTCGGACGGGGCTGTGAGCAATCTGGTCTAGCGGAAGGGGTACCTGCCTGTGGCAGGGGGTTGGAACTGAATGAGCTTTAAGGTCCCTTCTGACCCAAACCATTCTATGATTCTATTATATCCTTCGTCAAGGCCAAGAAGTTCATGAAAATCCATCACTAATATTTCTGAAACTAAGTTTCTAATCTTCTTCATTTTAAACCCTAAAGATGGAAAGGGCCTTTTATTTCTCCATGCTGCAAAATAAAACCCAAGGGAAACTAGAAAGCAGAAGGAGCCTGGAGAAACGTGGAGAAATGGCCAGGACTCTCAGAAACATCAGATGTTGGCCAAAGCCCCTTTGAATATCAGCCAGATTTGCAGCCTGAGCCTGAACCTTAACAAAATGAAATTCCTCTGCACCATGTAGGAAGGGGAGGGGGAGGAAAGGGAAAAGGCCACATTTTCACAGCTATATTTGATAGGTAGCTTTGCTAACAATAAATAGCCTTACCATTGTGGTCCTGTCTACTGGTACTGAGTGACCCTTCAGAAGCTGCTACCTCTTTGCAGACTCTTCACTTGATCGACTGAGCCTGCAGTAGAGGACAACCTGCCCTACCATAACTTCAGGGGAGGCAGAGGAAGGGCCACAAAGTCCTGCCCAGGAGGCAGGAGGGAACACTCTTGGGGCCCTCTTGTCAGCAGGGTGGTGGTTCCTATAAAGACATCCTGGCAAATGGCCTTTCCCTGCCTCTGAGAATGTGAATCCCACATGAAAAGAAGGGGGTGGAAGGTCCAGAGCTCTGAACTATGTACACCTAAACCTCTTTCTCATGGTGTGCTCCCTGAAGAAGATCAAAAAGCTTCTGACCTCCAACAGCCAGGTCTTACCTGGGAAAAAATAAAGAAGACACTTAACTTTCTAAACAAATTCAAAGTCAAACTATCAGTGACTGAACATGCAGCTCTCTGCCTACCCTATTTCAGGACTTGGCTGCAAGTCAGTGACTTTTTGAGCTGCAGCCAGCAGTGCCTGTCCAAGTGAATCTCTGGGGAGCCCCGAGCCTGGCTGCTTTCTGCCCACTCCTCTGCCATTTCTTGATCTCTGTGTCCGCGCTGATCCTGCTCCTGGGCTGTGCTTCCTGTCTTCAGTCCCCTGCCCAGCTCTCAGATCTTTCCTCTGACTGTGCTCAGTAGCACAAAGGGCAGCCTAATTCTGCTTCTGGAGGTAACATTAGATCCAGTCCCTGCCTTAAGGAACACAAACATAATTGGGGTAAAATGGAGAAAAAGGATACTCTTAGTGACAAAAGGCATGAAAGATCCTCCTTTGAATCTCATGTCTTCTGCACTACCCTGCAGTCCTGTCACACTCATGATGTGAGACGGAGGTGACTTCAGACAACAGGGTGGATGCTATGACGCATATTCCTAGTCATGGCTGATTTTAGCCAGCAGACAGCAACTTCCTCGGAGCTGCACAGCTGGGCTTGTGTGGTTCCCCCCTCTCCTCCCAGCCAAAGGGCATCTGCAAAGGGACCATCCTGCATCCCACAAATGTGCTGCCATAACACAACAGCTTCTCTCTCTTTCCTCAACAACCTCAGTCAAAAATGCTTTGCCTTGACCAAGTCACAACAACAGTTTGTTACCTCAAGTTGTAAGCATCATTAGAACCCTGGAATACAAGACCCTGGAGGGAGTCCTGTTAACTCCAGGAATGTTTCTAGGGGAGGAACAAGAGCAGGATCTGCTCTTCTTACTGTGACAGCCCTGTCACCAGAAATATCACTGAGTCTAGACAAGCTTCAGGTGATTCAAACTCTGACACAGCACAAGGAATTTCTTTTTGACCTTCAGTTCTCCCTTTTGCTGAGATACATCATTGCGATTTCACAGCCTGAGCAGTCTCTGCTTGCTGGATCCATTTGAGACCCATCATGTTTTTGCCCAAACTCTTTTCCTTCCTTCCCAAGCAGTAAGATCTCAAAGCAGTATGACTCAGCCTTCAATAAAACACACACTGAAGACCATTAAAATTAATACACAGTGCAGGGATAAAATTCATAAGCTATATTTTTTAGGCTAGAATCTTCATTGCCCTTCATTTACCCTCAAAACCAGAATTAACTCATGTTGTATCTCAGTGCGAAGTAAATCTACCAGCAAAATAGCAGTTTTAAATGAAATCTTTCTCCAGTGGGGAGAGAATATCTCAGTCTAATAAGGTGATAGGTGGGACTGAAAAGGCTGTGTGATGGCCCTGGGGAGGCCACCCTCCCAGGCCTCCATGGTACTTAGAGACAACACTCCTCAATCATCTTCTGCCTAAGTAAGGATCGCAGCAGGTCCAAGGAAATGACTGACTGAGTGTGGGTGGACAGCAGAGAAGGGAGCCAGGCAGGATTTTCTCTAGTGTTGTATTCACAAATTGGAAAAGGACATTTCAGGCAAAGACTTGTGTTCTCAATGAAGCTGAAAAGGCTCTGGTTTTCCCCATTGATGTTTGTGAGAGCTGATCCCAGGGTCTACATGGCTGTGAGCCAGAGGTGTCTAAGTCCTCTTGACATGGAATGGCCTTGAAGTGTTTTGCTCTTGTATAAGGAGTAGTGAAGTAACCTACAGGTGAGGTAAATAGCATTATCCTTCCTGTACAGTGTGGGGGACTAAGGCTGAGCATCCCATACTCATGCACCACCCCCAAAGCCTCTCATGATTTGAAATCTGATCCTAAATTCTTTAAAATTACCCTTTTCACTGAAATTAGTGGAATTTCACGCAGACTCTAATCTCTCTGGTTTTCTTTTAAACCAGCCACATGCTTTCATAAGAGAGACATCCAGGCACCCAGTGTTCTCTGACAACAATAAAGCTTGTAAGTGTCCAAGCTCAGGAATTAAGGGAAATAAAGGAAAACCATGTACCCATTTCACAAAATTACCTAATAAGCAATAAAAATTTGGCCACTTTGCACAAATTCAGTGCTAAGGATTGACTCCAGACAAGGTCAGAAAGTGTTTCTGAAGTAGATGAAATCTATTTTTTACAGATGTGAACTAACAGACATATGAAAAACATCCATAAAAACATCTCCTCTTTAAAGTTTCAGTACAACATGCAGCAGGGAGCTTGAGTGTCGCTTTAGACGTGCTTTCAGGCAGCAACACCCTTGTGTAATACCAAGTGAGCTGAGGATACTTGTCATGAAACAGACTCTGTGGCAGTGGCTTTCCTTTCCTACCAGCAATCCTGCAGCATGTCAGTAATACAGCTCGGTAACACACAAGAAGAAAATATCTTAGGAAGAGCTATGGGGTGATGCTCTATTGCAATAACCAGTAAAGATGCAGTTGTGCAGTTTGGCATCTGTTGCTCAGCTCAGCAACTCATTTCTGTGTCTTAAACAGAAAAACTCTCAGGTGAACAGTGCATTTCAGCAGTGTGTCAACCTGCTCTCAGTTCTGGGGAGGAAGGGGGGAAGGAGGGGACACTCCTTGAGACAGGCAGAATAAACCATCCTGCAGTGCTATATTGTAGCAATGAATTCAGACTTGCTCTTACTTATAGCAGTTGAGATTCTGGCCCCCAGACTGGCAGAAAATGAGCTAGCAGTGACCACAGATGTGAGGGCAGGACAAGGACAGGGCTAAAAGAGGTTTTTAGAGCAATTCGTCTCCTTTTCTGCAAAAGCTGTAAAGTACATCTTCTGTAAAGGCTCCTTTGATTCCTGTTGAGCTCTGCTGGTCAATACTAAGATGCGGCCCTTTCTTAAGGTCATCTTGTATCCATGGTATAATGTGATGAAAATCCACCACAGACAGAACAGCTAGTCCTTCTTCTTTCCTTTGCGTGCTGGTTATGGTTTATTTTGCTGTCATTATGTTTACTTAAACTAGCATTTTATTACACATCTTCACTGTGATGAGACCCGGGTTTCCTTTGCATTGAAACTCCATGAAATCTGGATATTTGATAAATGAGGAAGATTTCTGGATTCCTGATCCACCTCCATTTACAGAACTACTGCCCTGTTTATAGTTACACAAGCCAGGAACATCTTCGTCGTGTAATTTCTAAAGGCAAAGCTGGGTATTTAACTCATCAGACTTTGTTCCGAGCTGCTGGTGAGCTGCTCGGTGGCCAGCAGGTGACAGTCTCCGCAACAGAAAAGCCCGGGCAGCTCACAAAGGGGGTTTGTTCGGTGTTCTGCCGGGATGTAAACGTTCTTTATTTGGTTCTAGATACACAAACAGTCCTCAACAGCGGACAATACTTTTCACCAAACATGCCAACAAAGAGGAAGGCAGCAAAGTTCCTGAGGGTGGTTCCCTACGCCCCCCCGTGGAGACCCTGCACATGAGGGCACTAACAATCAAGAGGTACCAGCACAACTCTTGGCAGCATTCATTAAAAACCTTGACACCCCATTGCAGATGTGAAACTAGTAGATACAAATAAAGGCACTTACAAACCCAGCCCATCGGAAACACAAGTGCATTCAAGCATGGCACAGTTACACTGGCTGATACTTGTAACATTTAGAGGAGGGAACAGGATGTAGAGAATCTCTCGGTTTTAGTGATGGCAACATTTTCCTTAAGGTAGCCCTAGGCAGGGCTCAGGGCACAACCACGGTCTGTGAACACAAGCATGTGCTTACAGCACGCCTGGTTGTGACGACCAAGATAACCTTTGCAGCAAACGCCAAGAAAACATTTCCTTTGTTCATTTAGACACACACACGTTACTTAGCGAAATGGCTGCATCTTGTTTAACATCTAGAGAAATACAAGAGCTGCTTGAGTGGATGAGTCCAAACCAGGATGTGTGATTGAAGGGAAAAATGAGAACCCGTAGTGGGTAGAAGGAGGTTTTCTACTCCACAACCACTTCATGTTATTCCCTACTGCTGAGCTGTCACTACAAGAAACCTCACTGCACCCACTACCACCCACAGCTGCTCGCTAGATAGAAGCTGTAGGTTCTCAAGCAGAAACTGCCAGTCTTGCCTGGGGTCACTACCACCCAAACACATGCAGTTCTAAGGAGATGTTCTTATGCCATGAATCATTTGCCCTAACTGGGACTTTGCCTGAGCAAAGGTCAAGTATAGACCTGTAAAAATGGAATGGTTTGTCTGGTTTGAGAGGTATCTAGCTAGCTAGAGCCTCAGAGAGTGCATAACATTAATTCAATAAATCAGAGATATGCTGATTTAAATATCTATCTCTAGAGGTTTCCTTGTGAAATGAGCATTTGAAGATGTGCTAATTCCCAACCATAAGAATTTTAGTCACATATGCCTGGTGTCACAGACCGTTTTGATCCAAATTATGTTTTAGTCAAATTTGACCAGCTGCATTAGATCTTAAAAGTTGTCCATGTTTCTCTGCAGTTTAAAGTAAGCATTTATGAATTACTAGTGTGATAAAGAAATGTGTTGAGAAAACAAATTAATATCACATTGACTGCATTGTAAATTGTGCCTGCATTGATAGTTTCTTGTCCTGGTGCTGAGAGAATGACTGATAAGTGGAGGAGAGTCTCTGCCTCTCCATGTGGCATATGTCACAGCAAGTGATGGGTGACCTGCAGGACAGGTTGTATTTATTACCGAACAGTCAAACAGTTACTAGCAGGCACAATGCTGTATCTTACCTTGGTTTGTCTAACCCAAGTTGAAAAACAGGTGTAATTTGGATTTGAACTCAGATGTAACATCTGATAATATGGCTGTTCACCCACACTATTCGTCCTGAAAGCACCTTTCTTTTGTGCTATGGTTGTAAATTCTTCTGGATTACATTCTTCCTTAATGTTTCAATAATTGTTTTTTTCTCTCTCCCCCATGCATGCATCTCCTTCCTGCCATCCATCTTTTGTTTTGTATCGATTTCAAGACTCTTTATTTCTTTCATTTCTTCTTCTCCCTTTCTCCTTACTGACCACATTTGTCCACACAGACCCATTTAAAGGAGCATTGTGGAGAGCAGACTCTGCCTTTGGTAGTGCAAGGAGCAACCAGAGAAATCGTCTTGCAGTGGTCACACAAATCTCATCGGTGCCTTGGTGCTGCCAACCAATGGGAGCATCAGGATTTGTATCCTGCCCTGAGGAAAAGCAGGGCAAGTATTAGGCAAACTAATCACGCTGCAGGGATTTATGTAATGAAAAGTACCTCTGCTTGGGGATCAGAAATGGTGTCAGTCAACCACACACCATTGGTTGGGTGTGCAGTTCATCCAATATCCCTTTATTCTCTTCTGTCATGTTCACTATTGCAGTGTCTGAACATCTAGGAAGTGATAGCACAGCCTGGTCACTCTGGGATTAAGGCACATGGTTTGTCACGGGGTATTACTTCAGAGACTGCTGAACAAACTGCTTTACCAACTGCACTGCATGCAGGAGGGCTGGCTCCACCTCGCATCCAGCAGCCCTGTCTCTGCTCAGGGCCTCTACATGTTTCCTAATGCAAACAACAGTAATGCAGACTTAATGATCACTGTCATTTCCATGTGCCTATGCTGATCCCTTAATGAAATATTCTGTTTAAACTGCACTGGCACAAGCACAGTTCCATGCTGGCAGGAGCCACAAACTCAGTCTACCAAGAGAAAAGGTTCCGTAGGACCTGCCCTGCAATAGGAAAGCTGTTGGTGAAATACTGTTTAACAGCTTTTCTGCCTGCTCCTGCAGTAAGCATGACACCCTCCTGTCTTCATGGAGGGTAAAAAGGGAACAGAAGATGGAAATTGCCTTTATCTCAGGTTGGGACAGAGAAAAAAAGTCTGAAATGAGAATGACAGTCTGTGGCAATATGGATTTGATACTTGTTAATGGGTGAGTGCTATCCACTGAGTGCTGCTGTAACACACTTCCTCTTTGCTGTGACGAAATCCTGCTAGAAGCACTGCTGCAGAAGAGAAAAACTTTGTGACATGCAGCATCACAGACTCTTTGTTCACCTATTGGCAAAAGCAGGAAACCAAATAATGAAAAAGCAGTAAAATTCTGTTCAATGACCAAATGTGAGTTGTAGGAAACAGGAAGAGTGAAATTACTGGAATGTGGTGGGGTTTTAAAGCTGAGAACGCTATATGCCCAGTCTAAAATAAAGACAGAGATAACATTTGTACTCTTCCCTATTTCAGAGATGAACAAAAGCATTCAGCTTACATCTTTTAAGTCATCAGCTCTGGGAAGGGTTGCATCTCATAAGCAGAGCTGTCTAAATGTCACCTGTACTTTGGTCCTGCACACCTTGGCCCTTTCCCAGTCTCCTCCAAGTCCCGCTGAGCCACGGGCAGTTGCTGCCTGCAGCTGCCACAGGGTCCTGGGAAGCACTGTAGGAGCTGGGGGCACCATGTGAGACTGGGGAATTCACACAGTCCACATGGGTCATAGCACCTTCTCCATCCTCTCTCCAGCTCTCTTGAGGCAAGGCAATGCTGAAGTTGTTGGTGAGTTAGTGGCTGAGTGACAGAAACACTTTTCCCCTTAGTAAAAGCATATTTTCAGAGCATATTTTCAAAGTTAACTACTAATGAATTTAAAGCAAGGGCAGCTGTCATTTAGTCCAGCTGCTCTGCAAAGTTCTTCTACAATGTCCTTGGTGATTCTCTCCTTTATGCACATTCATGATAGCTAATGATAAAAACTGCTTCAGCAGGACAGAAATCAGCCTTATTTGGTAGCAATCAGCCAGTAATGGTTGATAGGGGCATTTGCTTCTGTCACTGAAAGGCAAACAGGAGAGGCTGCTTCCTTCACTGTACCGGGGGCTGTGTGAGAGACACACAGGAAGAAGGGAACAATGACCAAGATTTGCATTTGCTGAGGGGCTGAGTACATTGCTCCCTTGTGAGCCGGCCAAGACCTTCAGCACATGAATTCTTGTGATTCATCCTCCCCCTTGGTCTACCTCTCTGCATCCAGCATGGTACAGAGAACTCTGTGTGTTTATTTAGACACAAAAAGGTCTTTGCTTGTTACTGTAGTATTTGGGTGCTTGGCTCAGGCTCCCAAGCCAAAGGGGAGTACAGACTGATCTGGTGAATCAGTATTTTTACTCTCCTGCCAGACTGCTGAGTGACCTTGGGCAGTTTGCAGCTGCCTCACCTCTCACCACCTCAGTTTCTGTAAAATTACCCCCTTTTACTTTGAATAGCATGTAGGTATCAACTGATGCAAGGGCAGGATATTATTGCTTATGTGTGGCTCAAATAAAGCCAATGCCTAAAATCCAGAATCAGCAAGGCAGAGAAATTGAGAGAGAAAAGGGCAGAAATGTGAAATCCTGCCTCTGCCTCAGCTGTTCTCTTCCCACTGCCCTGCCTGAACACTGGCAATTACAGCCCAACACACCATCCGATTTACTCTGTGCCAGCCATGCTGAGAAGTTCAGGTAACCCCCCAAGGCGTAATAAGTGACATCTAAATAAGCCTACGCATGTTAGGATGAGTCTGTTTAAAGGTTACAGATCTTTTGTGCTGGAGAATGGATGTTTCGGAGCAGACGTCTGCCTTTGGAAGGTTCTGGATACTTAAGCCTAATACCTAAAGGGTCTGACAAGAAATCTGGAGAGGGACTGTTTACAAGGGTATGTAGGGACAGGACAAGGGGGAATGGCTTTAAACTGGAAGAGGGGAGTTTTAGTTTAGATATAAGGAAGAAATTCCTTCCTGCAAGGGTGGTGAGGCCCTGGCACAGGTTGCCAGGAGAAGGTGTGGCTGCCCCATCCCTGGCAGTGTTCAAGGCCAGGTTGGACAGGGCTTGGACAACCTGGTCTAGTGGAAGGTGTCCCTGCCTGTGGCAGGGGGTTGGAACTAAATGAGCTTTAAGGTCTCTTCTGACCCAAACCAGCCTATGGTTCTATGAAGCCTGGTGAGAAAGGCAGCATGCTGCTCACTCTCAGGATGGACAGGCATCAGTCCTGACTGTTGATAACACCATGTCAGCTGTAGCTGCCCAGTTTCTCATTAGCTGTTTAACATAAAACCATGGATGCACAGTGCAGTGTGGCTGCCAGTCTCTGGTGTGTCTCACAAACATACTCAAATCACTTGAAAAGGCAAACAAGTTTTGCTGCTCATGAACACCACACATTGAAGCTGATGGTCCTTCCCTTCCCCAACTGACTCCTTATGGAGTCTGTAGGAAACTCTGTCCTGGGCAGAAGGGTTACATCTGTCTCAGAGTTGAACTGTGGAGAAGCTGGAAAGCTGGAGATGAGCTACATGTTGGGAGGTGGGAGACAGATACCAAACAGATCCCAGCATTGCCTTTTCAGGGCCTCATGCGCTCCCAGGCCTGCTCCTGTGCTTTGCTGCCTAAGCAGACTGTAAAATGTCACTTGCACGATAAAGAGGTACTTCTCATTTTCCTCTTCCCAGCACTGAGCTGCTGTCCAGGGCAGGTTGGACAATGTGCATTGGAAGTACCTTTAGTGAATGCATCCAGCCCATTGCAAACCCCCAATTGTCACAGGGCTGCAAATCCTCTCACCCCTGAAGTCCCCGAGGTGGTCAAGGTGTGCACAGGCAGCGGGCCTGGGAGGTGATTCCCCAATGCACGCTGCCTGCACACAGGAATGCCTGCCTGATTCCGTGCCTGCTCACTGCCCTGTGTTCCACCTTCCCGTCACCTTGCAGGAGCACGTAAAGCTGCTATCAGACCTGTGCCACTCTGCACTCACAGAGGTGTACGTGTGCCACGCTGCACACGCAGGGTGTGTGTGTGCGCGCACACTCGCGCTGCCCGGGTGTCCCCTCCAGGCGGTGCAGGCACCCCGTGCAGCCGGGACCCCCGGGTGCCGGGAGAGGTGCGCTGACCCTGCAGTGCAACCGGCGGCACCTTGCCGTGCCTTTCCGTGCCGAGCAGAGCCGAGCCGGGGCGGGGCGGTGGGAGGGGGCTGGCCGCGGGGCCGTATCGCGGCGGGGCGGCGGGCGCAGAGCAGGGCGGGCAGCGCACCGTACGGTATCGCGCGGCACAGCACCGCACCACTCCGCTCGCCGCGCACCGGCGCCAGGCGCTCAATGAGCCGCCGCCGCCGCGGGGGGGCTCGGCGCTGCGCTCGCTCCCCGCCGCCGGTGCCGGGATGTGACTTGCGGCGGGCTGGCGGACAGAGCTGCAACGGCCAGCAGGTGAGTGAGCGGGCGGAGGGGACCGGCCCCCGGTCCTCGCTCGCGGGGCTGTCCCCGGGGCGTAGTGGAGCCCTCGCCCGACTCCGCTTCGTGCGCTGCCCGCGGAATTAGCCCGGTGGCCGCAAGCAGACAACAGGCTGGATGTGGGAGTCCAGGGGGGGATTAGGCGGGATATAGGGCAGGGCGGGGGGTTTGGAGCAGGGGCTGGGCACCGCAGGGGGGGAGTACGGCAGGCCGGCGAGGAGGAGAGAGGAGTTCGGAGACAGGATGGGGAAGGAGAGCGGGGACAGGCGGGGGAAGGAGAGACTGGGAAAAGAAACCTAAGAGAGACATGAGCGAAGGGACAAAAGAGAGGAGGCTGGAGCGGGCTGCCCTCGCACGGGAGGAGGAGGTTGCAGGCGGATTAAGGGGACACCGGGAAGAACGGGGCTGCCGGGCTCCGCACCCGTGCCCTTCCGCGGCCGGGGGTAGCCGCAGCCAAGCCGGGCACCGTGCCGCGGTTCAACAGCGCGCTTCCCGATGGGAACCCAAGGGCAGCGGCAGCGGGGCCGGGCCGAGGGCAGAGCCTCCCGATGGCCCCTCGCCGCCGCTAGTCGGTCCCGGGCCGGGGGCAGCGGGACCCGCAGAAGGGCTGTGGGGCCCCAGCGGTTTTCTCTCCAGTTAGTAAAAAGCTCTGCGTCTGTATTAGCACTCCCCGAAGCCGGGCAGCGATAAGATTTAGCACTTAGGTGAACCCTTTGTTTACACCTGGCCTAATGTTTATCCCGAGGCTAACAGGATTTCCTGCGTGCTGAACCTAAACACCTCGGCTGGTTATCATCGCTCTAAGACTATCTACTGCTCGGTGATATGCATGCTACTTAACAGCAGTGAATGTTGGTGCTGAGGTGTTCTCTCACTGCATCAAAAGAAACCAGGTGAAGGAAATCCAACTGTTGTGAGGCTGTGACATGAACAGAAACAATCTGAGAATTAGCAAAGAAAAACATTGATTACTATCACTGATTGCTACCAGTAGTATAAAGAACATTAGGCATTATGGTCAGAAGTATCAGGGCACGGGTGATGTACAGAATCTGACTGAAGAGCATTGTGAGCACCTAGAACATTAGAAAGATCATTTCATATTATATTCAGCATTGCAAAGTATTTGAAAGGGAAAGCAGTGCTTTTTGTATATGTCCTTTTGGAGTGGGGTCTTGCTTTCTGTGACCATGAGGCTGTACACAGCGTGATGTGTATTATTCTAATGCAGGGGATGTCTCAACCTCTGCTGTATTTTTGCATACAAAGGAAAGTGCTCAATTGCACTATTAATTATTATTCTGGAAGTACATCTCTTGAGTAGTCTGAGCTCAGCTTGGCGCTGCTGCTCTGTTATCAGTCCTGAAGCTCGTTCTTCAGATCTGATCAAAAGGAGCTGGCAGAGATCCCGTGCTGTGATTAATTCCTACTCACTAGTGGCTCTCCACAACACTTCGTGGTGGGGGTGGTTTTCTGTCAGAAACTGTACAGTGAACCAGTCTTCTGCCTATGTGTGGCAGAGCAGGTTACTATTTGTGCTACTATAACTTTTATTTACTAGGCTGTTATTCTTCTTGGTGCTTGGAGGCATCTTCCTGTATCACTTGATTAACATGAAGACCCAAAAAAAGGGAACAAATAATACATCTAACCATGAATAACCTAACCTTAAATCTTTGCATGATTACAGATTTATTCCTTTTATATTTTCTCGAACAGCATCTTTTTGACCAAATGATATTTGCAGTCAGAAGACTTTGACTACTGAAAGCCTCATTGATTTTTAACCATGACAACTTTTTGATGACAGCTGTGAGATTTTCTGTTTGTGCTTAGTTGCTTGTAATTGTCCTTTAAACCCGCTGGGGCAGCTTTGTGCCTGCAATTTCTGTAGTGATTCTACACCAGGTAATGTAGGGGACTTCACTCTGTTGAAAACAGAGAGAAGATTGTGAATCAAAAATTGAGGACTGGATTTGGAAGCTGTCCTGCAAATTGTTTGCTGCTTTTGCCTGGAATGTGTGAGGCTTATTGATTCATTTGATGTGCTTATGATTGCTCTGGGTTTGGGTATATTGGCTTAATAGTTTTCATGAAATACAATTTTGGAGATGGATTTTGGGGAAACAAAAATAAATCTCAAGCTGATTTCCTCCTGTATGAACAGTTCCATTCAGCTATGTGGGGACGTATCAATGTCACTTACTGTACCTGTGCTAGAAATCTGTGACACTGCTGTGTTGCTGTAGCTGTCTGGTAATAGAAGTGAAGTGCCAGTCAAATAGAGTGCTGTTGTTACTACCGTCAGGTTGCATAACATTGCAGAGCTAATCTAGATACAGAGGTAAAAATACTACTCCTTTACAGCTGCTGATTTAGGCAACTACTGGTGGTAGTATGCAGAGGATTTTACTACAGAATCTTGAGACACACAGGACTCTGCAATTCTACCCCAGCACCAACTTGAGGAAGCCACTATTTTACTAAAAACCTCATATTGAAGTATTTTTCCAAAACAACTTTTCTGGCAAAAAGATTTTCTATTTCCCCCTTAAATTATTGAATCTATGGCTTCAGCTGAAGTAGTGGTATTCCCTTGCCAAACTTGCATGTTGTAATGCAGCGTTTTCCCTTGTTTATATGACTGTCTGAGTCAGTACTGAGTACCAGCACTAGACGGAGGATTTGGGCGGTATTGTCGCAGGTTATTAACGCTGCCAGTCTTTACCTAATCAGGCAGAAATAAATAGTAAACACGTTGTGAATATGGCTCTGTTGATAGCAGTGGTGAGGAAAAGAATTCCTCGTTTGGAGATTTTAGGCTTGCAAACTTCGGTGTGGATAGGATCTAGTTTTTAGCAAGACTTACTTGGTAGGAATAGTACGATTTCAGGCCAAGAATACCTGGCAGTATAAGGAAGTATAAGTTAGCAGTCCTAAGGATTTCTTGGTCAGTACTACAGCTAACTAGGAGCTTTCGAAGAGAATCACTGTTTATCTACATCAGTTCTCCCAAAAGTAATTTCACAAATGGAGGTAACTTGGGGAAAACTCTTGAGTTGAACGTCTCTGCATTTCTAAACATGTATTTTGAATTCTCAGTATATTTTGTCACAGATTAATTCCTCCTTTCCAAAAAAAACTACTTCTTCGTGGCAGGGGAAATACTAAAATTCATTAACCCTCCCTCCCCCTCTCCCAAACACTTCCAAATAGGAAGAGGAAACAAATGACGGGCTGACAATATGACTGCTTACCCATGCAGCACAATCTCCATGGAAACAGACTGTCCTAGAATAGCTCAATCACATGAGGGTTACATGACATGAATAAAGTAACCAGAGAACTGGAAAATATCTTAGATCTGGACATACTTCCACTTAATTCATTACCCCGCAGGTCTTTGGAGGATAGCTAATAAACAAAGCTAGTATTGAAACTGATTTAGTACATGCATATCATAGCTTATAAGTGATAGAATAGTGGAAAATTAACATGATCCTCACTTAAGGGCCATTTATTGTTTCCAGTTTGGGGCAGCATTTAGAATGAATTTTGAGTGATTTTCCACATGATCCCTTCTTGAAATTGGTACCAGTGGTTCACACCATTGCCTTAGTAGGTCCTGGTGGATTTCCTCTCTTTGTGTCAGCAGGCACTTACCATTTCACGCTTTCTGGGACATTTTGGGTATTCTGAAGAGTGAATGCACTAGTTGAAGTAGGAACTGCCTGCGCACAGAGGGAATTGCAAAATCGCCTTCAGAATGTTTCCTTCTAGTTAATTATGTACTCACAGGGCAAGGAGATTTATTGAGCGTAACCATACTCAATACCAAAATGAATTCATTTCACTGATGATTAGTTTTCTGCCTGTAAATTCAGTGGTTTTAATGTGAGTGTTGTGACAAAGTCATTGAGAAACCTGTTATACATATGAGATACAAACAAGTAAATATTCTAGCAATTCCCCATAAAGAAAATAACAGCTAGGTAGAAAAAAAAAAATCATTAGTCATTAGCTGCAGGTCATTGCATCATTAGAACACTGTGGCTCTTTCCATAGTGCAAGGATACTGTAATTTCTATGGGCAGGCACAAATCATCAATTACCCTTTTCCTGTTTGTCTAATCCCAGATTATGTTATTTGTTACAGTTTCTACTTCTGAGATGAAGTATTTGTTAATACACTTTTTTGTCTGCTGTATGAATGAAAACCATACAATCATTATGCATTTATATTAGTACCTTTGCTGTCTTGGTGTCCCTAATAGGAAACTGCAATTTCCACCATACATCTCCTGGCAGAGGCCAAAATGGCCATTGGTCATTATACTGTGAAAGGGGGATGAACATCTGTTTGAAGATTGGGATCCCCAAGATGTAACTTTGGTCATTACAGAACTGTAATGCACAGGAAGAAAACCTCTAGTTCAGAGCTGCAAGAGACTCTGTAAGGTTTCAGCTAGTCTACATAAACAGGTTTTGTGTTGGTTATGACTGATATGTGTTCAATACAACAACATTGCATTGTTACTTTAAACTGCTTCCAATTCTCATTGAGTTTTTGACATTTTCATTAAATACATTTCTGATTTCTGAAACACCTTTCAATGGGCAATCACTTAGGGCTGTTTGTCTAACTTACAAAAGAGATACCAACAGTTTCTCTGTTTCTTGCTCTGTATCTCAAACACATCACATGAGCCACTGATGGTGCTTTTCTTCTGCATGGTCATACCATGCATATGGAAGTTAAACTTTGAACAGTTTCACCTAGGCATGTTGCACACATCAATGCACATAATCCTGCTGGAACCTGCAGCACTAACTGTGCAAGTGAAGGTTAACAGCATCAGGTTTCATGTCTGGTGCATGAGTGGTTACTTCAGACTGCCCTTATAGAGCAGCTATCACTGGGACAGATTGCTTGTGTAAAGGTTACATTTTTTAATAGTCTCCTTTGCCATGCTTTTCTTTATAAAAACCAGTGCCATAACATATATCCTTTTAAAGCACTTAACCCATGTTCTTCCTAAAACTAAGTTGGGATTTGTCCAGGCTTTTGGTCTTCGTGGTTGAGTGGGATACGTTGCGTTCCTAGAGAGTTCACCATTGTTTGCTCTCTGGATCAGGGAAGGCGATGTTTTTTGTTGTTTGTTTCCTTTGAATGGCTTTAGATGTGCTAAGAAGCACAATGAATCATTCATTTTTGATTACTTGATTGATGACACTGCATGTGTGCACCATTGTCACAGAAGATGGGATTTCTCTAGCCAACCATTCCCATTTGCAAATGCAATCTAATACCTGGGCTTTGGAAGAGGATGAAAGGAGTGAATACTGTAACTGCCTATTGACTGAGCATGAAAACAAGAATTTCCTTTATCAAAAAAGCACAAGGTTTATTTTCCTGGGACTACTCTATCCTTAAAAAAAAAAAAAAAATGATAAAAAAAAAAAAGATTATTTGACTCGGCCTTTATTGCAGTGAAAGGAGCAAGGCTGTGAGTGAAACTGTCTAATTCTGATACAACTTGTGCTTGCACCAGGCCCAGTGCAATTGACACAAGTTTTAAGCACCTGACTTTGAGCAGTAAGGTACTGTAGATAATATATTATTTTGCAACAGAATACAGAATTTCCTCTGGTTGTCTTTTAGGATATTAGCAGGGGCAGTGTTTGGAAGTGTTGTTTTCAATCAGTGCAAACACAGTAATGACTCAGTTGGCATTCAGAGCACAACAGGCAAAAGCAGCTTTCTGGGAGGGCAGCAAAGGGGACCCGGGGTAGGCTATTGCCAGCTGCAAAAACCCAGTAAACACAGGCTATTGAAACAAGCTGTGCTTCTAATTGCTGTGAAATCCTCCAAAGTGAACTGTAGCTAAGCAAACAAATATTTTGTTGTCTCAGACAGAAAAATGAAAACCTACCGAGCCATTGGGTTCTTCCTCCTCTTCGTGATCAGCTATGGCTCTTCTGAAAACTCAAGTACGTCTCGAGGATGTGGACTGGATCTTCTCCCTCAGTATGTTTACCTGTGTGACCTGGATGCCATCTGGGGAATAGTGGTGGAGGCAGTTGCGGGGGCAGGTGTGTTGACCACGCTACTGCTGATGCTGATTTTGCTGGTGAGGCTGCCCTTCATCAAGGACAAAGAGAAGAAGAGCCCCCTGGGAATGCACTTCCTCTTTCTTTTTGGGACTCTAGGACTGTTTGGGCTGACGTTTGCTTTCATCATACAAGAAGATGAAATGGTGTGCTCTACCCGAAGATTTCTATGGGGAGTTATCTTTGCTTTGTGCTTCTCATGCTTGCTAGCTCAAGCCTGGAGACTTCGTAGACTAGTTCGCCATGGGAAGAGTCCATCTGGCTGGCATCTAGCTGGTGTGGCAATCTGCCTGATGCTCGTTCAGGTCATTATTGCAACTGAGTGGTTAATACTGACAGTTGTCAGAGATAACAAGTTGGCCTGCAGCTACGAACCAATGGATTTTGCTATGGCTTTGATTTACGTTATGTTCCTGATGGTATTTACCATGGGATTTTCTCTTTTCACTCTCTGTGGAAAGTTTAAGAAATGGAAGAAAAACGGAGTATGCCTCATTATAACACTTTTTTTTTCCATTCTGATTTGGGTAGCCTGGATGACTATGTACCTCTTTGGTAATGCTGAGCTAAAGAGAAGAGACAAATGGAGTGACCCCACTCTTGCTATTGCACTGGTGTCCAGTGGTTGGGTGTTTGTTATTTTTCACGCCATCCCAGAGGTTCACTGTACCATCCTTCCATCACAGCAGGAAAACACTCCCAATTATTTTGATACTTCACAGCCAAGGATGCGTGAAACTGCTTTTGAGGAAGATATACAGCTTCCTCGGAGCTACATGGAAAATAAAGCCTTTTCAATGGATGAACATAATGCAGGTAAGAATTTACTATAGAGGACTATACCTTTCTGTAGTAGCCAAGAAAATGGGGGGGAAGCAATACAGAAAATACTTATGTTTGGTTAAAATGATTCTTCTGCATGTTGTTTTTCACTGAAAAAGTGAACAATTTCAAATGCAAAGCCACCACTGAAAGCCTACAAAAATCCACTGTGGAAAAAAATACCCTCTTTTAAAATCATTTAAATAATATTTGTTGTCATTATTAATTAATAACATTTAATATGAAATAGCTTCCAAAACCCCAAGAAAAAAAATGAAGTAAGTGTTTTGTTACAAAATACTCAGCCTCTTAAGCAACAAAGTGATTATTATTAATTGTATTTCCATTAAAATGGGATTTAGTGCCACTTTGTGACACTGTGGGGGTGAAAAACACAGAGTGGCATATAGACAAGTTCAAAGACAGTCTTTGTTCTTAATGTCTGAGCAGAATATGCACAGAGAGAGGTTTTGAGGTAGTGGTCGCTTTCCTTGTCATTGCTGTTTGGTGACATAGAACCATGTTTGATGACCCATTGTTACAATTTGCAATGATAAGTGTTTTTGAGTGGTTGACGGAAAGGCCAGCAACAACTGGTTGCTTAAGAGATCCAAACCACTGCTGAATGCTTAACCCATGTGAGAAAATAGACAGGGATGCTGATGTGAGCAGTGAAGGGAAGCACGAGCCAAACAGTGTTCTGTAGTGCAGGGTGCAGTCTGGTGCTGTCCCACAGTTGGATAAAGGATTTTGTTACTAGTCACACTGCTTATTATTCACTCTAATTGAGAAGTGTGGTATTACAGCAATGTTCCCACATTGCTTTGGCAGCCCCCAGAAGGCATGTTGTCCAGGCATTTCACCTTCCTATTCATTTTTACGTATCTTTTATTTCCTCTGAGTTTGATGTTTCCTCTGGATACAGACCAGATGTGGAGGAAAACAGCACACTTGTCTGGCACGATGTCAGGTCAGGAAGGCGTTTTTCCTCTAAGTATTTTAGCAGGAACTTTATAGGTCTCCTGCTAGTACAGAAGCTTTGAACAGAAAGGAGTTAAGTTCTGTGAGTATATTCCAAAGGCAGTGTAAAACAAGTGAAAAATCACAAGGATAAAAGAATAGTTGTTTATTCCAAATGTTCCAGAGCCGCAGAGGCAGCTTCATGATGAAAAAGCACTCTTTTTTCCTTTTGGTTTTTTTTTTTTTTTTTTTTAGTGTCCTCTATTCCCCATCACATTAATGTCACAGTAAGGTAACTGCAGTGGCTTCAGTGGAGCTATTTCTGACTAAAGCATATCTAAGAACAAAACCAGATCTTCCACTCTGTATTATTCCCATTCATGCATAGACTTTCAAAAGAGCTGGAAGCTACTTTTTAATCTGATCATTCAGTGATTAAGTCTTTTAGTGAGATGAATAGATGCATGATATCTATAAAATCATTATCGTGTCTATTATAGTGCAATTCATGTTCTCTTTTAATCTATCTGAATCTTACATAGTACAATACAAAATAGATTTTTCTTATCTGATGCCATTATGAGTATTTTTCATAACAAATGCATTGCTATTCCAATGACATGTGTGATAAGGATACATATATTTTTAATAAATCAAAACAGATTCATTATTCCTAAAGCGATTCTTCAAGTACAGACTTACAACGACAGGGTTTGGAGTCAAAACTTACTAGTATGGTAGAGACTTAAAGTAAATACAGGTAGTAATATTCCAGTCATGTAGTATGGCTGCTGAAGTGTTACTTTAAGTCAGATCACTATACTGATGGGTGTCAGTGGCTAAGCAACTGCAATCTATTAGCAATTGTCTCTCTGCAGGTATGTACAGAATGTTTTCTTCTTTTTTCATTTAATTAACCTCAATTAAAGAATTCATCATTAAGAGCTTAGAAATGAAAGGAAGGGTACTTGCTTCAATTATACTGAAGAATGATGTTTAAGAATGAAAGATCTACTAGTTGTAAAATTGTGGAAGACATGATAACCAGAAAACACCTCTTGGTTCCCCGATTAATATTTGTTTCCAGAAGTAGTTAGGTTCCAACAGAAAACATGCTTGAATAAACATATTTTCAATTCTTGTTATTTCCATTAATACTTGCATAAAGAAGTTTAGTAATTTTGCTCCTTTTTTAATTTCTTAAAGAAAAAAAAGATATTTTAAGCAGCATTTTAAGAGTCTGAACAACCTTTAAACTGTGGTTCAAACAAGCTTGTGTTCTCCTCGTCTCTTTCTTAGCTCCAAGTTATACATAACAAGAGCTGCTATATTCCAGCAATATTGCTAAGCATTTATAAAGCAAAACTATTTTAAAGTCAGTTATTTAAACATGATTTCAACAGCATGATCTGGGATTTTAATATTCAGGATAGAGAAGTTGAAATATCTACTTAAAAGAGTTATTTTCATACCAGTGTCTTGTAAAAGTGTTAGTCAAGTATTTAAAAACCCTGGAAAAAAGTAACTGGAAGTGCAATGCACCAGAAACAAACACCAATAGGACTGCTTCTGTAAGGCAAAGAGAGTTTGCCTCATATATGACAAATCTGGATGTGCAATGCAGAATGCTACAGCTGTCAGGAAACCCAAGCCGAAGAAGCCCTGGTACTCACTGAATTTCATTTAATAACTTCTAGCACTGCAAGTCACGCTTGGAGCCAATGCCTAAACCCAAAGTTAACAAAACATATGTGTTAAAAGGAGACTTTGACAGAACACTTGCTCAGATATTCTTGGCACTATTTTTTCTTCTCACCAGTACATGCTCTATGTAAGTAGATGCATTTAATAGTAATGGAAAAAGTACAAGGAAAAATGGTAAAACTGGTATGAGGAAAAAAAAATCCACAATGAGTATTTTGTCCACAAGCTTTGTCTCTGATTCTGATGTTAAAAGAATTTTAGACTTACTGCAGGAATAGGGAAGGAAAATTCAGCAATATGGAATTGAATTTACTGGCTCTTTAGCTCTGAAATGACCATGGAAATTTTGTGTAAATATTTTAATGATGGTATGCATTATAAAGAGATTTTTTTTTTACGTGTACTGGCAAATACCAGTGCAACCATTTGTGTTTAATGCACAACATGAAGCCAAACTGCAAAGAAAGGCTACTACTGACCCCAAGATGGTTAAACGTAAAATAAAAAATACATAATTCTAGTTGAGGCATTTCTACCCATTATTCTCCCGGTGTTCTGCAACAATATCTAATTTCAAACTGTAGAGCGAATGAGGGTCTGTGTGCATCTGAAGTCAACAACTGAGCATTTGCAGGGCTGGATTTCTACATTTCTGTCCTAAATCAATAGTGTTGCTCATCTCAGTACACAACCCCCAAAGAGAGGACTGGCAGTGGATAAATAACAACATATGGCAGCAGGATCCATTTAAATCTTGTTCCACAGAGTGCAACTATATTAAATCCTGGCTTCATTAAAGCCTTTATTGAAATTCTTGTAAACTTCAGCTCATTCATGATTTCAACCAGAGTGCAGAACTGCAATTTGAATTAAATGTAAGATAAATTCTTGCCCCAGGTGCCTGAACTAGGGGGGTTTCTATACCAGCTCACAGATGAGTATTGGCCGCTGTAACCACACAAGTCACATGGATAAATGCGCTCTGTTCCCTGGCCACATCTGAGTTCAGTGAAGCCATTATTTACCCTGAAGTAAAAAGAGAGTTTGTATGTACTAATCGCTGGACTGATTTAGACAGAAAGAAGCACATCCCTAGCTATGCATCTCTCTCATTCAGAATCTACATCTTGAATCCAAACTTGAGCTCAAATTCATGGAGAGGCTCGTGTATTTCTGGTATAAACATTCAGAAGGACAATCAGTATCTTCTCTTTTGCTTCACTCCTTCGCCATGTTTAAGCTATTCAAAAGGAGTATTTACTTCATGTTTCTAGTTTCTCAGAGTAAATATAATCTGAAACATCTGGAAAATCCTTATACGCTAGTCATGCTGAAGTAATGCTCAGGGGGGTTGCGAGCATGCTTACTGGCTCAAGCAACGTTTTGGATCCCTGTCTTCTGAATTTGATAGAAAGCAAAATGTAAGATCATTTTACTTAACCCCACAGTATCCAGAACAATACGGTAAGTGCTTTGCAAAATACATTGTGCAAGATACATCAAAGGTTTGATACTTGAAGACATTTAACTCCTATTGAAATGAGATGAAGCAAACTTCAACAGTTTGCTTCCAATAAACTTTTTCCAGTTCCACAACAAAGAGTTAAGTTTATGTAAAACTGATTCTTCTAAGATCCGTCCCCAACAATGTAAGAAAAACAGCTGTTGAAAAGCAATGTGAAAACTGGTATAGCACAGAAGTTAAAATCGGTGGCAGAGTTCCCAATCACTAAACTGAAGCAAGACACTTAATGATTTCAAAGGCAATGCACAGCATTAATTGTGTTCCTAAGAGCTATCTCTCTTTTCTAAACACAGCACTAAGAACAGCAGGATTCCGAAATGGCAGTTTGGGAAGCCGACCTAGTGCTCCTTTTAGAAGCAATGTTTATCAGCCAACTGAGATGGCAGTTGTGCTAAATGGTGGGACTGTAAGTATCAAAAATATGATGATTTAAGAAATCTTTGATATGCACTGACATATACAACCACTGCTAACTAAAAACCTGCTTTAAGCTTATTCACAGCAGGGGGGAAAACTTCATGTGAAAACTCTGGCAGCAAGTATGCATGTAATGCTTCCCTTCCCTCTAGAAAAGATGTAATTACAAAGTATTTTGCATTTCTTTACTTGGCCATTCACATTTTGCAGTGTAGCTTGAGTGAACCAAGTTCTTTGAGACTACATGTTCAATAGCCCTTTCAAATTAAATGTGTTAAGGTATTTAACATAACTATTAAGTGACACAATTTCTAACCTGATTTTTTCTCAAGATGATGTGAGTCACGCAGATGTTTACAGGCCAGTACATTACTTTAAATAAGAATCACTGTTGCAGATAGTGCTGGTCTTTCACCTATCTTCCATTTTCTCATAAAATATATGTAATTCTTTGTAAGTAAGTTACAGATGTGTATGTCTCTGGAAAAGGGATTAATAAAAGATGAACAGAATATTTTAATGTTAATAGCATTGATTTTTTCCTTTCATAGACAATAGTTTGGCATGCCATTCTTTGATAGACCTGTTTTTCTGCAGCCCGGTGGTTGTAAGAATGGCTTAGTGATCTGATGCCAAACAGACTGTCTAAAGGTTTTTCCCATGATGTGTGATTTATACTTGCAGACATTTCATATAGTAAATATACTGTTGAAAAAGAATTTTCATCCCCATATTTTTCATGCATACCTACATGCTTCTTAAAAATCTACCCATGAGCCAGTTTATACTCATATGAATTGGGTTTGCTTTATTTTGAATCATGAGCTGATTCCATAACTCAGCCTCTATGTTTCAAACCAAATAATGTGAACTGATCGCAGGTCTCTTTTGGCTGATTTTAGTGAACGAGAGAGACTAGATAGAAGGATTCTCCTGTAAGACAGTGGGAAACATCAACTTGAATAAAATGAAAAGACTTGTGTTTTGCTGTCAGTAATGAATAGCATCCTTCTGATGCTTGGATTCATCTATGCCTATGTTTTCTGATACCAGACTATGCAGCTCAGGGAAAAGGCTGAGAAGTTGGAGGATTTGTTTTGGGGCTGGTTTGCTGTTTGTTTTGCGGTGGACACAAAGCTTAATGGAGATAGTAAAATGAGAGATTAATGTGTGCGTACAGTCATGTTTTTTACAGAGACGTGAATGCTCTGTATGGGTGGAAGATGAGTTTGTATCCCTTTGCTGTGGAACCGTAGTCTGGAAAGCTGTCATATACATGTAGCATGATAACACTGATTTTTGAACAGATTAGATCTCTCAGTTATGGGTTTATTATCCTTATTTCCAGATACCAACTGCTCCGCCAAGTTACACTGGACGACACCTCTGGTGAAAGGCTGTAGGCTGTAGAGAGTAAGAATCCTTATTGCAGATGTTGTTCCTTGGCAATGTGTCTTTGAGGGAGGAATCCATAACAGTACCAGAACAAAGCATCAAACCATCCAGGATCTTTTGAAATCCTACAGAGGATTTTGTCTAAATGTGAACACCATTGAACTAATGAGATAATTGCAAAAAATAAATTGGAAAACTGAAGCTGAATCTAATTTAAAATACCAGTAGGCACACCTGAAATTCAAGAGAGGGATATTGTATTCTGAAATGTACGATATTCTCTTGTCTGTAACTAGTGTGCGAGGCAAGCCTGCTTTTGGTGGTTGCCAGTTGCTTGCAAGATACCCTCCTCTCACCTAAACTTAGTTCATGTTGCCACAAGAGATTGCTACTACAGCATGAAAACATGCCGGATTTCTTTCCATTTTGCTCCTTTTCCCTTCATTTCAAACGTCATGAGAAGTATCTTGTTTGCTTCATTATCTAGCTGTACTGTACAGTCACATAGCATTGTGTGTGGATAAGCATTGTCACTCTGTGGCAACTAAATTACCATTACACTGTAGGCTGATACTCTTTAAAAAGCTGGTGTAGGAAATGCAGTTCTGGAGGGATGAAAGGTCTATGTATGTTTCAAGCAAGTTATGGAGCTTCTTGAGGCAGAGAGAAAAAGCATAGGTCCAGCACAGAGGCAGCTCTCCTTGGCCACATGGGACAGATTCATGGTTATTCCAGCCTCAATCCTGGGTGCAAGGAAAGAGCCGCACGCTCTCACGTCTCCTACAGACGAAGCCATGAAGCGAAACTTTGGAAGGATGTACTTTTGCAAAGACTTAGCTGGAGAGAGAATGTGACTCAAGTTTTCCAGGAGGAGTTCATTGTGATGGTGGATTAAAGGCAGCCCACTGTACTGCCCGAGCCAGCCTGTTCGGGGGGCTGTTGGTGCCAAGCAGGACAGCGATGGCAGCTAAGAAGCACTGACCACCTTTCAGGAGAAACTCAGTAGCAGATAGGGTCAAGACCTTCCTTTCTAATCTCTGTTCGTATGAGTAGTCCCTTTGACTGCAGCTGTTTGTGCATTTCAATGTGGTTGTGCATTTTAGTGCCTAGCTAATAGAATCTCCGTGCTGGAGGTGGTTTGTTGTTGTTTTTGTTTTTTTAAGGTGGTTTCTTCCCTACTCCTCCTCCTTCCCTCCACCTTTTTGGGTTGATAGAAGGCAGACTTTCTCAAAGCTTTTTATCTTTGCTTTTTCCAGGTTATTTAAAAGGTTCCCATTGCCCATTGTCTGTGCCATGGTTTTCATTATGTTTAAGCAATCATTCCTTTATTTAACATTTAATGCATATCGGACATTAAAAACATCATTGTATCCTCACTGTTTGGCCAACATTAACTCTAGCTTTCCTTGATACTAAAAGCTAATTATTTTTACTTGAGGACATAGGAAACGTATAACAATTAAACTTTGCATATGCTGTAATAAAAATATATATTTTCAAACTAAAAAAAATATAATGTACAAATAACTGAATAACTTGGTAGCTTCACAGACAGAAGTTACTTGCTGTATACTGCAAAAGAAAGACAAGCTTTTTATTTTTCAAGAGTCTCCCTGATTCTTCATGTACCTCCATTTCTACTGAATTAGGAACCTAGTCCTGCAGACTTGTACTCCCACCGGTAGTCCCATCAACACCAGTAGGTGTACGTACAGGTACAGAGGCTGCAAGACCAGTCCCTACGTGTTGCACACAGATATAGATGTATATATATATAGAGGAAAAAATATATATTGCCATTCTTGCCATGATCATCTTATGGGGTTTTATTTCAAAGCCCTTCTGTTCCAGAAGCAATGTTTTTCTGTCATGCATGAGTAAAGGAGTATGTTAGCTCCCCCCTGCCCTTCTCGCCTCAAGGCAAAGGAAGCATGTGCTCGGTTTTGGGATTGCTTATTTTATTTTGTAAGTAACTAGATGGCCTTAGCAACCAAGTAGGGTAGGGGTGGAAATTGCATGCTGTCCAGTGACTTAGAAATATATTTTACTTGCTTTAAGCAAAACTTTGATCAAATAAGATAATATTTAAAATAATAATAGTTACCCAAAGATGCATAATTTGGAACAACAAAAAAATCTATTACCATCACTTGCCTGCAGAAATTTGCTTTTAAAAACCAATTACACCCCACCCCACCCCCCCCCCCCAAACAGCCTCATAAAACTCTATGGTAAAAGCATACAAGATGACCATGGCATAAATGGTAGGACAGCTTTCTTTTCAAAAGTTTATCATGCTACAACCAAGATTAATGAATTACAATGCACATTTTACAGACCTTGGACAAAATTGTACAACATATATTTATCCTAAACATTTTTTATTTTCCTAGATATGACTGAATTTTTAGAGTTCCCAGTCCTGCTCTGACAAAGTTGTTTGGCATTTGAGGCCTATGCAAAGATATGGCCAGGTCCTACAAGCTCCCATGGCTAGTCTCATTGGGTTAGTCATGTGGACTGTTCATAAAACTAAAAGTTAGCAGGATTGGGTTTAATTTGTGGTGGTGAAGGTGTGGCAATAGATTAGGAGGGTCTTTATTTTCCAACTTCATACAATTAGTAATAAGCAACTTTTTTTGTAAGTCACTAGTTTGTGATGTAAAAATGCCCCAAATAAAACTGTAATTGAAGAAAGGCACCTTTATGTTAACTTGTATTTTTGTTACAGTATTTACTTTTGCCTTTTATGAAAGTTACCCAGAATGTAGAGCATCTGTGAACAACATAATAAGTAAGTAAGCACAAGCCTTTCACAGTTCAGTTAATTATAATTAGCTTTTATACTATAAAAGCTACTATGTTCTCCCTTGATGGTTATGTGCTCATGGTATTCCCATGCAGGAAAATGAAACCATAAAACATCTGATAAAACTACTACTACCGATACAAGATTTATAACAACTGGGTTTTGATCAGTGGCTGCAAAAAAGGTCAAAGCCGTATTTTAGAGATCCTGTCTGCTTTCAGATGAGTTGAGGGAGTTTGACACTTGCCAGAAAATATGTAGTATCTTAAAAAGAAGACTCTCAATACATACAGTTGTTTATAGTAGCAAGGTATACAAACTACTATAGAATTAGATGTTTCTGGTTTTAGTCTAAACGCAGGCATCTTGGTTGGTTTTGTTCAAGCTTGATGCCTTGGGTTCTAACCAAAGGCCATGCAAAAGGGAGCATTGTAGCTTTTATAATAAAACAATTGGACTATTCTACCAACTTACAGGATTACAAAGCAGGTGCTTTTTATTAATTGATGAGAGCTGAAGCTCATTTTTGATAGATAATATATATTTATTAAATGTATTAATGTGTGTTTTATAACGTACCCTTTTTTTTCCGCTGATTGTTGCATACTGGTATCTTATTAAGTACGTCTTTAAAGGATTTTCAAGACAATCAATGTGTAACATGATGACTGTACATAGTATACAAAACTACAAAGGTTGTAAAGCATGGGCAAATGTTTTATTTTCAAAATGCTGTTCTTAACGAGAATAAAGGCTTTACTATTTACTTACAATGCTTGTGTTAAGTTGGTGCTAAAATCTACCTAAGATGTTTCTATTACAGTAAACTAATGGTGCTACAGACAGCACGGTCCTGTGGTGCTACCATGAGTGCAATTCTGCAATATAAGCTCAGTTAAATTGAAGGAAACTGGCTCTCAGAGGCTAGGGCCACATTCCTCCACCTCTGGCCACATTCCCACACTTACCCTTAGCTCTGGCACCTATCAGACCCACAGTGAGCCAGTCAAGGAACTGAGCAGCCAAACTCTTAACAGGAGCAGGGACTTTTTTTCTTTCCAGTTGGCTCAGCAGTTTCCGGTACTGGCTCAACTGCTAGTGCTTGTGAAAAGGAGGGGAGAGGATTGTACAGCTGGGGTTGAAGAATGCAGGTTGAGAGTTTTTCTTAAATGGTTTGATTTTCCTGATCTGGTGCAACAACCAGCATCACCAACCAGGAAAATAATGAGGGCAGGTACTGGCATAACACTGAAGACAAGGTCCATGTAAGTGATGGAAGAAATCCATGTTGAACCACAGAAACAGCTAGGGGCTACCTAGAGGCTATCACCCTTTCATTACAAACAACCAGACCTTTGAGTGACTTGCATGGAATTAGTAGTAGAACTTGCAACTATCTTCTCTAATTATGAAATTAGAAAAGCCTAAATAGGTCTCTGCTCGACAAGACGGAGTTAAAAAAAATAGTGAGGATTCCTTAGCCCCAACCTGATCTTTAGTCTGCTTGCACTTTATGTAAGTATGTACACATAAACAAGATCACTGAAAATGCTGTCACTGTAATCTTAATTTTACACTTTCTCAGCACATGTGCTAAATGATAACAAAAGGGCCTTTGACTTTTCTCTCCTGCAGAAACGCAGAGCAACCCTCACTCATTGCTATCAGTTGGAATTAAGAGTGGCACAGCCTTTCTGAAGTTAGATGGTTAGGAACAGAGCCTGGATTTGTGTAAACTGTCACAGCTCTGCAGAAGACAGTGAAGCTACTTCATTTATACTAAACGAAGAATTTTGCCTTAGTTTTAGAACCTGCCTACACGTGGGTGTAACCCCATTTGTTACATCTTGAGTTTTGTCCTTATCAGGAAAGCTTGCACAAGAGCATTCAGAAACACAGACTCAATATTTTTGGCTAAATGTGCACAATTCCATCTGGTTTAACAGAATTGTGCTCGCTTTGACTAAGGCTGAATTTTGTCTTGGCATGCTCAGTCCTTATATAATCACCCTTTGATTTATAACACCTCACACGTAGAAGTAAAACTGTAATGCTAAGAGCCTTTCTAAATCAGTACCACAAAGTTGAGCCCATGAGCTTTCTGTTTCGTGATATTGGTGAGAAAACTAAAATTGAGATGTTGAATCACTTTGTGTATGGCCTCCTGAGCCTTCCAATTTGCTTCCCACTGCAACCACATAAAATAAAACATTACTTAACTTTCCAAAACAGCCACAGAAACCAAAAAAGCAAACATCCATACATCCACAGCAAACACTGTTGTTCAATAAATAATATTAACAAAAAACCCACCCAACCCAACAGACCTGTTTCTTCTGTGCATGGCATTTTTTTGACACAGCTTCAGCACTCAGATACTTGCACACCGTTCTCAGTGCCATCTGTGGGAGTTGTGCACATGTAGCCAAGGGCAGACTTGTTTGCTACTAAGAAGTTACTAGATTGTAAAAAAAATTAGTGAAAGAAGCTCTTTGAGGTTTTTGCTTTGAAGGATTTTAAATTAAAAGTCAGCACTGAAGTCATACAGTTCACCTAGTATATAAATATATTTTTGTCACTTAGGACAACAAGCAAGGTCAATAAAGAATAGTTTTTCTATGTCTCATTGGAAAGAAGAATGTTATCCATGTGATTGCAAAGGGTCTGCCAAATGGGAAAAATCAGTCAAACAAAGAGCACAGGGTTGCTCTCTGGAATAAACAATTCTAAATGAACAAAAGCTCTACATAAAAGTAGAATGTCCCACCCCCTACTGAAAGCTGTTTTGAAAGCTCTGTATTCTTTCAGAATGCTGTAATACAGATTAACCTAATGTTTTTCTTCTGCTGATACAACAGTCTGGTTCCTCAGTCTACTTCTGTGATTTCAGCTGTCATATTCTGTTCTTAATATTTTTGTATTTTACAAACTACCTTTTAACTTATAAAGATAAAAATCTGTTTTTCTACTCCCTACACTTCAGAAAATGCATCTGTACCATCCACCTTTTACATCAAGAAATTTCTATATATAAGTTATGCTAGAGGCAAAGGAGGCCAAATAAGCCCAAAAAGTCCCCTTTTGGCTGTACAGTTTCAGGAGAGCTTACCTACCCTTCCAAGGCATGCAACCAAAACCCAGCAAACTTAGTCCTCTTGGTATGTGCCTGGAATACTGGGATGCAACAGACCCATGTGCTAATTTAAGGTGCTCAATGTGCTACCAACCTGGAAGACCTCAGCTCACTGAAAACTTACAGGAAAAGCGATGTATGAGGAACATAGACAATACCTTAGAAATCCAAAATATGACTGCAGTGACAGGATATGCCCTATGTTCTACAATGGTCAAGGCAATACCTGTCCAGCACCTTGCTGGCACAAGACCCTTCTTGATTTTAGGGCTTTTGTCTGTACAGCTGGTGAGGAGAGAAATCAGAGTGGGTTAAATAACCCATACAAACCCATATGAACATCCCATGTACAAAATACTAACTATTGCATTGGATTTTATCTAATACCCCTTGATGTGATGAGGCTGGCCTTTGCAAAGATTCCATAAAAACTGCAACAAGTTCAAAACCCCCAAAACTGTTCCACATTAAAATGAGCAAGTTTTAGGTAGCTGCTAGCTGTTCTTTTAGTCAGGAGTGCTCATGTCTTACCATAACCTGTGTTACTTAAGCATAACAATTTCAAATCACATCACACTAACCAGGAAGCACAGGTTGTCAGCATAAATCTGGAGTTCAGGCAGTTATTGAAATAGTTTTTGACGTAACCTTGCTTCCTATGCAGATAGAAAAGTAAGATGTCCTCAGGATTCAGCTAAGCTAGTAAGAAGCTGCCTGGCTAAGTCTTCTCACTAGAAATTTCCATTCCAAATACATACTAGAAATTGTATTTTTCAGGCTGTGACACTTCAAACTGAACTAACCTGCTTAAAATATTTTGAAATTCCCAAGGAAGATGTTTAGTTTGTATATTAGCATTGCTCCCATGAAGTTCGGAACAATTTATGCCAACCCGTAATCCAGCCCGTTTCTTTCTGACAGCATGTACCTAAACCCAATGAATGGTGTAAATGTCAATATGAACAAGTAGCTTACAACCATGCCATTCATATGCTGAATTTTAACCATTGCAGGCTTAGGAGTCCTGTCATTCCTTCAACAGACCAAGAGAAAGACCCATTTCTAGTTTCAGTTGCATTTAAAAAAATACTAAAAGCACAGTTCCCAATTTATCCCTCTATGTCCTTGCCACTGTGTGCAGTTATGCTGGCAGATTCCTTCCATGGCAGAGCTGTGATTCTACTGCAACGGAGACAATTTCTTTTTCTTCACAGAGATTTCCTGCATACTGGGGAAAGGCGTATGGACATAACGGGGCAGAACAAACTGCCTGAGGATTGCAACTGTGCACTGCTGCCAGTCTCAGGGAAGTGCCAAGAGAACCATTTTCACAGGAGGCTGGATCCAGCTCCCATGAAAATTACAAGCACCTTAACAATCAAGATATTTGTGTAACAGAATGTGTTAAAATTACCTACAGAGAATGCATAATCACTAACATAAGGAGGTGCAATGTAAGATCTAAATAGAAGTAATGCAATCATGATCATTGGCAGCATGATCACTGGCAGCATGATCACAGTATTGCATACAGTTTAAAAACATCAGCTCCTGTTTTAAGTCCTGAGACAGAGCAACTGAGGCCCTTAAGTGCTATGACAGTGTAAGTTAAAAACCCCTGACATCTCACTTCCAGTATTACCGCTTCTATCTATATAGGTCATATAGTTTCTACTCTCAGGACAGTTGAATTTGTTAGCACTATGTTTCAGTCTCATTACTCTCGTTTTTTAATACACAGTGAACCTGATTAAACTGTACTTTAGTTGTGTGTTCTACATCATAGGACACTATAACCATTGCTACAATAACAAGCACTAGAGGAGACTGTGATTAATTTCCTTGGAAGTGCGCTGGGGGCTGCTCTGAGGAGGTTAGCACAACTGTTACGTGTTATTTTTGACTTGCTACTCCTACTACAATAAAGTTATCCATTAGTTTGTCTGCCACATTCCTTGGAAATGCAGCTCATTTGACGCAGTTTCTCATGTATGTGTCGCAATGTGGAGGCACAGGGGATGGCTAAAGGAGGCTTTGAATGCATTTGGATTACTGTTTTGGTTACCTCCTGGGAGTGGGATACTCAAAAATCTGCAAAACTCCTATTAGACATCTGAGGATTGGCCTTTGTTCTATTTACATATGCATTAAATTCAAACATCTTTACCACCTATTCTGGATAATAGACACAAATTTCCCTCATCGTAATGCACAGGACTGGCGCTCTGGTTTGAGACTTAGCTGTTTCAGCATAAAAGGGAACAAACTGACCTACTTTGTACGCTACTGTATAATAGAACTGGTTTGTGGCAGTAGCTTATGAAAGGTTTATATACCCACACTATTTTGTTTAAATAATAAGAAATATGAGAATGCCATTTAGTAATTTAAACAGTTGAAAACAGTAATGAAAAATACCATAGACCCAGACATTAAGAAGATGAAAATCCATTAAAGAAAATCTATTGGAATAACTTACTAGCAAGGGCTTATTGTAAAATATATATATATAGAAAGGAGTTTCATCCTTGCCTCCCAGTGAAATGCCAAAGAAGCCTGAACATGAAATTGGAGCCACCAGCCATCTTTCTGAAATAAGACCTGACTTTTAAAGAGACAGTTCTTTATAAAGCCTAGATAATTTTAGCCTCTTACAACTAGAAGTCAGCACGTATGCAAGCATCAGTGAAACCTTTCACTTCAGGAAATCTTCAGTCACCAGTGATAGGAAAATGATGCCTTGACAAAAGGTTTATTAAACAAACAAATAAAATAATAAACCGGGAATAGTGCCCACAGACATTCCTTCTACTCATGGATCTGAAAAAGAACTGTCAGAGGACCACTCATCAGGAGAGGCTTCTGCAAAATGGATATATAAAAGTGATAGGACAAACCTAATTCTCCAAATCAGCAACAGAGTTTGTAAAATGCTCAGTCTTGCCTCCATGACTTTAGAGAACAAACAATTTCAGGGCATTTTGTAGTTCACTTAGGACCAGATTAGGGAAGCAAGAGCTGACATTGAGACTCCCAAACACCAACATCCAGGAAGGGAGATGAGGAAAAAGATGGCTGAAAGAATTTGTCCAATGCACCCATGCTTTCCTAGTATTTTGACAGAAAGATTAAGAGTTCATTTGGATATATCTGGATGGCATTTTACAACCCAGGGTATACAAAGAGAAAAGAAATATTGGAAGATACAAGCACTAGACTAGATGAAGAACTGACATGAACACTTGAGTCTAGGAGAGAACAAACTACACAGGATTAGACGTACTGGATACTGTATGGCTACTGATTATGCAAGTGTCCTCCAAATCACACAGTCACCTGAGATTCATGAAGAGACAGGCACAGAAATACAACAGTTGAGGGAAGAAAACTCTCAACTGAGAGAAAGGCCCAGAATAAGGGCAACCAAGCCCATCCTAAGTACATCTGATTAATGCAGGCTTTTTCCATGAAATAGTCAACATAGAAAAAGAGAATGGTGAAAATAGAAAGAACTGACCAGAAATGGAGAGAAACCATTCCAGAGTGGCAGCTCCCCAGCAAAAAGCATTTTGGGCTTCACAGGCAGAAGCCAACACAGGCAGAAAACCAGAACACCAGATTTGCTGGGCAGCTTCATGAAACCTGCAATTACACCCATTAGCCCCTCCTGTTTCTGAAATGTTTCCTGCTTGCAAGGTATGATAGGTTCTGTAGTCATCAGATTTAAACTCTGACACAGACTAAAACAAGTGATCAGGTGAAGAAAAAGGCATGGTTACATTCAAAGAGTATATATACTATATATAACCTAAGTGGCTAATGCCACTGGGTTTAAAGGGAAGTCTGGGGCAAGTAGCTGTATGTTCTGCAATCTGTCACTCACTTCTTGACTAGTCTCTGAATCATATTTTAAGATTCCACTATCTGTTCATGGACTTCCTTCTCTTGCCTCCCCCCCCCCAAGAGTCTCAAGCCTGGTTTTCCTGCAGGACTCCAGGGGTTTTACTTTTTAACTGGTGACAGTCTTTTCTCCAGGCTTTTACTGCATCTCTTACATAGAACTTTTGGGTTTGCAGCTCTAAATGACTAACAAAAACCAGAAATTTTTTCAGTAAAATCTCTCCCATTTTTTCACTGTTATCTTGAAAAAGGTTAGAAGAATAAAAAGAGAAAAAAGATTGCAAAACCCATGAAGAATTCTTCCTCCTTTAAAACAGAAAAACAAACAAACAAAAACTGGTATTTCTATAATCACAGAAAAATCACCACATTGCAATTGTCTCTTTTCCATTACAAATCATTATTAACAACTGCAGAGTGATGGGTAAAAATACCCATACTGGAGGATTAGTTCAGACTTGTGCCAGCAGATACAGAGCTGTGCCTCTGCAGCACAGTTCAGCAGATCACAGAACATGTATTTTGCAGCTTATCTAAATGATCATCTTTCTTTATTTTCCAAACATTCCCAACATAGCTCCAGAAATTCAATGTACTGCAATCTTTCTAACTTTTCAAAGATGTCTGAGGCTGGGTGTGGACCAATAAAGAGGAATCTGTATCATGAGTCTTATGACTTTTATCTCTACATTCTCAGCTGTTAGTGACAAGATTAAACTTCCAGAAACATCTCAAGCATCCTGAATGAGACTTGATGAAAACCACTGCATACTCAGCCCTCGGCACTGCTTTGTTCTTGGGTTTGGGTTCGTTTTTTTTCCCTTTTAAAAAGAAATATTAAGGTCTTCTGTGTAACTGAAACCTGATACAAGTGCTTTTAAATCAAAAGCAATCAATACATGAACCTATTTTAAGCCATTTTGACTGCAGCATTTTTGTTTTCAGAAAGAAACAACTGAATACCTGTAAATACAGTGATGTTTAAGGAAAAAGCAGAGCCAAATTCTTTTAATCGCAGTGTCCTACTGACAGCAAATAGCCTTCCACTTCAAACCTGTTTATAAGGCTCAGACTGAAACAAAATAATTTGAGGAAATACTTTCAACATGTCAGACTTCAGCATAGATATGTAATTGTATATATGTTAGATAATATAACGGATATATTGAAAGAGTAAAACCAGGAATATGGGCAGGTCACTTCTTACAAGAGCTCTGTAATGATATTAACTGAATAATTGCAACTACAGTAGAAGGAGGGCAGAGGAAATCAGAAACTAATTATTTTGCTTAAAATCTTCAAAAAAAGTGACAATATTCAACCCCCCTCGGTAAAGGTGAGGGGAAAATAAACCTGAAAGAAACTCTCACATAAACTTCACAAATTCCTTACCATTTACTGAGCTAAATTTCCTAGATAAACCACAGAGGTGGAATCTTTAAAAATGTCATTGCTATTCAGGCTGTGTTTTCCTAATCCAGCATTATTAACTACAGTACCTTTTAAATATACTTTTTCAGCCTACTGTAAGATGTCCAATTTAGATATATCCCCTTTCCAATATTTTCCTTGGGAAACTACTCAGCTTTGCAAACATGCATGTGATTGTAACTTCATTTATGGCCCCATTAGCAAGGATCTATTACAGCATGTGACTACACTCATGTTTATTTGTTTATGGAATGAATTCCAAGAAGTTTTACAGTGTTGCCTATTTGCTCTGGGTACTGAATTTAACATTTTTCTCTTCCTCAATTCATTCTGCTTTGCTGTGATATGATTATTTACTTTGCTACAATTACATGCAGCCATCCTTCATAAGGCTGCAGACCAGACTTCCCCTGTTCAGCTTGGTAAGCATATTTAGCTTTCAAATCCTTCCTCATAATTCAGGTGGAGACACATCACAGCTGCATAAGGAGCGACTGACTGTATTTCCTTGCTTCTTGACAGTATGCATCTGTTCCTGCTCTAGTGCTCCTAAAATATGGAGCGTGTTCTCCTCTTTATCTGCAATCTCATTCATATCTTCAAGGATTTTCCTGTGACAGAACAGCATGTTGCTGGTCGCATCTTCCCAAAGGAAAAGATTCTACCAAAAAAGCATTTGTAAAATCTTTCAGTCTATGTGAGTAGTAACTTCTACTGCCAAAGGAGAAATACAGCTGGAAAATCGAACGGAATGTAAAAGAATATTCCCTCCTGTATCCTGAAATCACACCCACACACACACCTGCTATGAAGATTACTTTCTGTCTCAGTCTGGTTTAACTAGATTTTCCACACACTGTGTACATTTACTGTTACAGAAGTACCTTGCAAAGCCAAGGCTATGGTTGATCCATAAGAACTGCTAGCTAATAGGGTCACAATTGGTTTTGCCATAAAACCAGGAATATTTATTCTTATACTAAGAACAATGCTTTTTACAAAGAAAATTTTGCAGACTTTAAGCAGATAAGAAGAAGAAAAGAAAGCCCTTAGGAAACAAAACAGCTGAATGTACTAGGCAGTGTCTACAGAACCAACAGTCTTTCCACAGCACACCAGCAAAGAAATAATCATTGTAGCAGTGTCAAGAGAGTGTTTTGTTCACATAAGTGATGAATGAAGATTTAGGTATTTTCATTAAAAAGTTCAAATATTTTCAAATTCCTTTAATTGTAGGACAGGAATTTTTCATTTCCAGTGATGTCTCAGCAGTACTGCATCTGCATAACACACCACTCAGAATCATGGCTAGATGGGGTTTGTCCACTGCAGGGAGGCACAAATCAAATTAACCAGGTCATTAACAAAAACCCAAATGTGTCTTCTTGGAAACATGAAAGCAAAAATACAGCTGGAGCTATGTGGGATACCAGCTAAAAAGCCAGCTGCAGGAAATTAAGTCCAGTTACAAATGGATGGTTTAGGGTGCAGATACTGACAGAATTGATACGGACAGCCCTAGATAAATGCACACTGGGAAGAGTTCTCCTAAGCAATCTCATGGTAGAACATCAGCTGCATGAAACCAAAAGCAGATCTTGAGACGTGCATGCCCCTGTGTCACATCCTGCCAAATAGGAAAACATAATCTCAAATAACATGCAGGTTACATACATTTACATTAAAGTAATTTCAGCAAATGGGAATAATAAAATCAGAAAGGACATAATCTCAGAAAAAATAAAAAAAAAAAAAAAGAAGGAAAGAAAGGGAAAAAAGGAAAGGGGAAAGAAGAAAGGAAAAGGAAAGAAAAAGCCCCCCAGCTTATCCACTATTCACTCACATGCTCTGCAGGTTGCTCTTTATTGGCTGTGTTTTCTGTAAAAAGTAGTATTTTTTATTTTTAAAGATCTGTAAAATATTCTGGAACAAACTTATCCCATCAGCTGTGCTATATTGGGGAGGATGCTCTCTCCCTACAAGTCTAAAGCTGTGAGCCACTAAACTGAGTCTATAGTGCTATGCTTCTCTCTGCATTTTCAGTCTGAATCTGTGAAGAGTAAGGACTATCACACCTTAAATATAGATTGTTTTGTGGAATGTGATGTTACAGCTCTGGAGCAGTATAGCAAACAAAATGTCAGCTAAGAATGTTGCAGCTTTATGATCTTAGGTAAAGGCTGAAAGAAACACACCTCCTTCTTGGCACTCAAAAAGAAATTTGGCAGGCATATGCACTAAAGAGGTCAACAGTCCTTGCAAAATGATACTTAGAATTTTCATGCAAAGTTTTCATACTTTCTATCCTAGAACACTTTCTGACATGAGTAATACACAGTAAAAGATACAGTGAAAGAAGAATTATAAAGAAAGAAAATGAATGTGACACTTTAAACATGCTGTGAAGCAGGGGGGGATCAGTGGTTTATATGAGGCTACATTATACCCAGCCTACCAAACCAAGCAGCCACACCATGTAGGGTATGGTTTCACATGACACAGCAGGCACAGGACAGATTAGCTGATCTGAAAGTGAGTGGCCATCACAAATGGGCAGTTTGCCTTCCCTCTATTTACTGTTGCAGTATTTCTTTTCTAGTGGACGTAAGGACTGTGTCATTACTGGGCAAGCCAGTTTGTCAGGCTGATCCAGCAGAAAACTAACCTGAGGGGCAGCAAATCGGAACTGAGGAGCAGTTCTTTGTCAGATCCACTGAACCAACTCACTGTGAAGCCATGATTGCTAGTGCCAAGAAAAGGAAAGGATGGCAGAAGCCTTGGCCAAAGAAGCACAGAGCTGCCTTTTTCCTGGAGAAGCTGCTGGATTGCCTTAGCTGCCCAACAGAAATCAGACTGGTCCTTACTTGAAGAAAAACCTCAGAAGTGCTTCATGCTGGTTATGTTCTAATGAAAACTAAAACTTCACTATTTGTTTCAATAATAATGAACGTGTTTTAACACAATTCCTGAAACCAGAAAAATTAGTTGAGGGTCCCTTTGGATTTGTCAATTACAATCAGTTTAATTTTTAACTTCCTCTTCATATCCTTTTTAAGTATCAGACTGGTCAAGATTATACAAACATACTTTCATAAAATTATACGTCTTTGCCTCAAACGCACCCTTGAAATAAGGTCTACACAGCCTTGTGCTGAAAGCCACAACAAAGCAGAATCTGTTAGCTCACATTATCTGAGTCTTTGGCTGATATTTTCACAAAAGGTATGCTGATCTTTCTAGTAGTGTCAATAGAATCACATTACTGCCCAAGTCAGCATTTTCTAAAAGCTATTTGGCAGCTCACCATTTATCCCCTACAGTCAGATTCGACACTGTTTACAGCATCTAATAAACAGGGTTAGACTCACATACGAATTTAAGAGATACTTCACTGTTACTCTCAATGTATTTTACTTTATAATAAATTGTTGCACCTATTTAAAAACATTTTTCTTCTTTTTCTTTTGATCATGAATCTTAATGATTTATTTGTGACATCTGAGTGTTTAGTAACAATAAATGCTTTGTCTGCTTCACGCGAAGAGCTCAGTGGTTTACTTGAAGGAGATTAATTCAATTAATTCAGTTAAACCAAATGTCTATAACAACAGGTTAAGAAGTAGTGGTGTTATGCTATTCATTATGAGTGCTCCCAATCCACTTTAGCACAAAGTCAGCTGGGTTAGATGAAACCACTGGTAAAAGCAGTCTAAGCTAACCTTGCTGACTTTACATGAAATGGGGTTTAACAACATTAATAAAGAGCAGAATAATAATAGCAGAAATAGAAACAGCTGGAGCACTAACAAAACTAATTGTGGCATCACAGCTGAAATTGATAATGAAAACCCCTGGACAGTAAATTCTCAAACTAGTACAGCTGTTTCCAAAGAGCCATCTGTCTGGGCCCCAAAGCTATTTTATGTATGGATACTCTTAAATTAACTTAGCAGAGCGCAGTTAAAGAATTACAGAAACAATGTGATAATACTGAAAGCTAATGTGACATAAGGAATATAAACTGTACTGGTTTAAGAAAAAAAAATGGAAGAAGGGCAATTTTACAAGATTCTTTGAAGTGGTGAAACAGCTGTGTGTCCTACAGTCTTAAAGTAATTGATCTGATGACAGCAAAGCTCTATGAGAGTGATTAAAAGGAAATTTGTTTTTCCTTTTAAAACAACTGGCAAAGGCGGCAAAGGAAATCTTATCACTACATTACTCTCCAACACAATATACATTATATAAATAGAATGCATGTAAAGATTAAAGTTCTCCAGGGACAGGAGGGTATTTTAATCAATTCAACTGCCAATTGACACGGTCCACTCCACCCTTAGCACCTCCTTTTCTTAGATGCAACATTTTGACATCATTTAAAATTCATTATGAAGCCTGTAAGGTCAACTTCTATCACCACCCTCAGGAATGCATTTTTCAACCATTAACACTGACAGAATTAAACATGTATTACAAAGAGAAAGATTTGGCTTGTACTTTTCAAATCTATAATGAGATTAATTTTATCATAGTAAATCTGAATCCACTGTTTTCAAATCATCAAAACCAGATCTATTTATTTGTTCTTTAAAAAAATCAACGGTATCATCAGCTCCTGCTAGTCACCTGGAGATTGACTCTTCCTCAGCCAGGAACAAATATACAAGAATACCTTCTCATATTCTGCTCAATTTAACCAAGCTGTGAGCTGCTGGAAGCAATTATGCTTCTCTCTCCCCAGTTGACTTTCTCCTTTATGCTAGATACAGCGATTCATGTGGCAACAGCACAGCGGAAAACTAATCTGCTCCATACCAAACCCCTCACTGATCCAAACACATGGTGCAGGTACACAACCACTAAAACTGATGCAAGAGCTACAGGGTGGGATCAACCCTTTTGGCAGCTCTCAGTTTGATCCACTTGACTCCATGAAACTATACTCTGAATGTATGTAGTTCAGGGCAAAGGTTGACCATCTGAGCACACATCTGCAACAGTCCCATCAGACCGAAGGACCACACAGTGGTGACTGGTACAACGTAATTTTCCCTCTCTTCAACACATGAACAGCACAGCTGAATAACCTCTTCCCACCTCCATCTATTGGTGTATAGTTGACATCCCTACATGCATCACATCAGAGTTCAGTCCACAGAGGCTGATAAAAAGTAGACTGGCTGAGGAGCTAGTGAATCCTCCTGCAGCAGCAGACAAAGAGGCTGTGCAAATAATCATAATTACACCTCTGTGGCTGAGTAAGTGAATGATAAATTTGGCCCTGCCAGTAAAGTCTTGTCCACAATCAGGGCAAACGGGAACATATTACGGTGCTGGTTCTTAAACCAATCTGTCCTCATTTCCCTTGGCAATTATATTGGGTTGTTTGGGTTTGCTTTCTTTTTTTAGAACTGTACGGGCTAACTTCTGCTATAAATAACTACAGGAAAATGCCAGTAGAACATTTACTAGATTGAGATCCCACAGTTCAGAAAAACCTTACTATAACCCCTCTGGTAAAAACCAGCATTTACATGTTGTGTAGCTGGTAGAGGTCTGATCCTGCCCTATGAAATACTGTGCCAGCACGCTGTCATAGTCCTCTGAAATCACTGAGTTTTGGCCCTGTACTGCATTTTCATTGCTACTTTCAGCCATTCAGGCAACTAACTCGGAATAAGTAGTATGGAAACAGCCAGCCATTTCCACCAGACATTATCTTCTCTTCTGTGTGTCCTATTTTATAATGCACCTTGAAGTACAAAAAATCAACACAATGTAAAAAAAAAAAATAATTAAAATAAATACACAATTCACTTACCTTTGGCTTCCTGCTTAGTCCAGAATTCTTTCACTACCTTAACAATGTTTTTCTCCTCTCTCAACTTCTTTTGCCACTGACGTAGCTCTTGTACTTCACTATCACAGCGGACCTGTGAAAGGGAAAACAGAAGATGCTACTAAAATCATACACATTCGTGCTACCCAAGAGGATGATACAATTTTTTATATGGGGCTGTGACTAGGCAAATACATGACATTCATCCTTTTTTTTCTGAGCCTGATGGAAAAGCACAATCCCAGAGGTTTACAGTTTTCAACTTGCACAGAAATAAAGCCCATGTAACTGACAAACCCCATTGAAAACATAAATATGCCAATTAGGGGATCATTTTGATTACAAAGGACTCCTGAGAATGTGATTGCAGTGAGGTACTTTATTCTTTGAGTTAATTAAAATTTAAAGCATTATGCTAAAGGGTATTTGTGCCTTTAGAAAACCACAACTGTAAAACCAACCCACTGACCAACATAATAGAGGAGCAAAGGAGCATGAAAGGTCATACAGCAGGAAATTTATTCCAGCAAACTGATTCACACCTGCTATCAGCTGCAAATAGGCTTACTGACAAGCCCAGCTATACAATTTTCACAAACAGGAGAGCCATTAATCTGTTATTTAAAGTAATTGGAATGCATTACATGATATCTATTCTTTGTCAGTCAATCACTCTATGAAGGGCATAATTCTGCTTCTACATAAAATGACAATAGTCACAAGCCTTGACTCCATTTAAGATTTAAGTTGAATTCTTCTATTATTGCTTTTGTACTAGTGTAGATCCTACTAATGCAAGAAAGAGCAAGCTTTACGTCAGCAGCTTTTACCACTCTGCTACTTAAACTTGTTCTAAGCAGGATTTGATTAATTAGCAGTATGTTGCCTGTTGTCTACATTGGCATTCACACAGTTTCTACCTCTGTGCCGGAGCTAAAATCCACAATAGATACTGTCCTTCTGACTATGGAGGGAAAGGGACATGCTAAAATTAGCTTAGACATTGGTTAGTGATTATTCTTTTAAACTCATATTCAAATTATAATAGAATTATTAAAAATGCCATTTCTGGTTTTTTTCTAAATGTTATATAAGTAAAATGTCATTATGTTTTAGGACTTAATGCCCTAATAATTCAGTCTGGAGTTGAACAACGTGGTAGAAACAAGCAGCAATAAGCTTAGGGTCTCCTGAACACATTCTTGTTCTTGGGAAACTGACTACTTAGTTTTCTAGAAATTTTCTGTATTTATTTTATTCTTACATGGTAAGGTAATGGGTTTGCTCTGTAACTTGAATTCTACTACCCTACTTCATTACACTCTGCTTTTCTCCCACTTTCCCAAGATACCTACAGAGCAAAAGAGCAGGATATGGTTTTCCACTAGTTAAAGAAAGAAATAAAAGAAAACAATATAAATTATTTATCATCAGATATAGTATTTCCACCCAGAAATTCTCCTTTGTGGTACAGCTGAGAATGCAATAGACAGTAGCAGAACTCCCACAGCAATTTTTAATCCACTTAGAAGATAACTTGCTATGTTTCAGACAGTACACTGGCAGAGCAGAAAGGTTACATGATCAATAACGCTAGGCAAGACTTCTGCTCAGTGACTTGACATCAGATACCTCTGAGGCCTCTAATAATATCCCATTATACTAATACAGTTCTGTATTATCTTCTATAAAAGTTATACAAAGTTCTCACAAAACCATTTTCTATTAAATACATCAGATACTATTTTCAAAAATAAAATACAATCCCCAACCCAGGATAGTTTCTTTAGGCTTGCAAGACACTTTTTTTCTGTTATACTGTAATTTATGCCTTTATAGAACTCATAATTTCCTTGCAAGGAGTCAGTTTATCTGCACAGGAAAGGGTTAAGGGAATGCTTATGGAACATGCAACTGTCAGTAGCAGAAGAGGCAGAAAGATAGAGATATTACTACCTCTATGTCTAAATATAACATTTTTGAACAATTGAAGTGCCCATTTCCAGCTGCAAATATGTAAGACCTGTATTTTGGCCTGGAACACTGATGATTGGTCTGGAGAAGACCAATTATGAAGCACAATACACTGCTCCTTTATCACAGTGTCATGTAAAAAATGTATGTGTGCTTGTGTTTAATTGTTCAATATTATTACAATGTGTATTTTTTTATTTTGATAATAGTGTTTAATAAGTTCCAAATTCTCTGAATTATAAAACAAGGTTTAATGAAAAACTTCAGAAAAAGAGCTTAAAATACTGACACAGTAATAGCCTTAGAATGCAAAAGGGCATATTTGTAAGTAAGTGTTCAGTTATTGCCACAATAAATCCCTGTTAGCTGACAGAGCTATTTATTCTAAAAGCAAAATATTTGAATTCTTTGGTGAATTTTCATAATATACTTTATCATTAATGTGTTGAAACGCTATTTAAGCTTCGTGTTCTCTTAATTTACAAGCTCAGGCATAACACATGCCCCTATGTAGTAACTTGTTACTAACGATTTTTGTTTTATAGTCTTGATTTTAATTTAAATTTAAATTTTTAAAACCCCAAGTTCTTTCAGCTCTAATTAGCTAAAACATTTCACAGCTAATTTTATAGTCTGAATTATTTTTTATGTCTCCTCCTTTTTATTGTACAGTTTCTCTCTCATTTCTGGGAACTGGTTTAGAATGATAAATAGTACTGTGAAAATTTTGACATTAATATATATAACAAGAAAGGATAGTGTCCTTCAGAAGCTTTGGTAGAAGCACAGGGTATCTGAGCAACCTTGCACTGTTCAGCAAACATAAATGTTACTGAATAATGGCTGCCTTTGCAATATACCACTGTAAGGATGCCTGCAGTGAGGCTGTCAGTGCTAATTAATGTTAGTGTCAATGCCATCTCTGGTTTTAAATAGGAAAAATAAAGGAAAATGAAAAAGCAGAAAGCATCACACAAATCTATCAGTCAAGAAGATCATTTCAAGGTATTTTATCGTCTTTGGTTGCGTGGCACATTATGTATCCACTCATATGTTCATGCTTGTTAAAAGTAGTAAAGAAAAACTTAGCAGTGTTTTATACTGATTGCTACTTAAAGAACACCTAACATACAGACAGAGGTGTCTCACCGTCCATCACAATGAAATTACTGCTATAACTGAAGGCTATTTACAAGCATAAAGTTTGATAAAGGCAGTCAAAAGACATTTCTTTGTCACCAGTGTCACCTGAATTTCAAGTCAATTTCTTTCCAAGGCCTGAAGGTGTTAGAGCCTTTCAAAAAAGTATTTGATCAAATCTGTTCAGGATTTTTGAAGTAATTTACTTTGTACCCTGGGGTTAGCATGGCTGTTACCCTCCACAAGAACAGTATTAGCCCATTTTCTTTGTATTTATTTTATGCATCTTGCTTTTCTCCTTAAATAAGGATTTTGTTAGTGTTATACTACTAGTACCACTTTGTTTTCCCCTTCTTTGAATAAAAGTTCATGCCTCTCCTACATTTCCTGTCTCATTATTGGTCTCAATTTTTTTATCCTTTATTTCTGTATGCTTTTATTTCTTAACAGACCCCACCAGTCCTCCTTTGTGCATCTTCTCACACACTCACTCACTCATGTATCCCTGAATGAAGCAAAGTTAACACTTCATCCTTTAGCAACCAGCCAAAGATAAAAAAAAAATAAAAATTAAAGTTGATCACTGTTAATTGTATTTTTGAAAACCAAATTTCTGTGGATTTTCTGTTGTTGAGGAAAACAGTGAGACTGCATCAACACAAATGCCTGTGAAAAGATTGCAGTCACTAGGCATAAGGCAAAGCAACATACAAAGCCAATGAACCATGGGGGGTCTCAGCAGCTATTTATAGTATCCCCTACTTAAAATTTATGTAAGGATTTTCCCTGGGGCCTTCACAGTTCTACAGTTTTCAACATCAAGCAAAATAATTATAGATTACTCTTACCCGATAACCTCTCCAGAAGGACTGAATTATTATGCTTGCTGCTTCTTCTGATAGAAGGAGAGAGAGAGGAATTGGTCGTCTAGGACTTAAAAAAAAAATACATGTTTTGTAATCAGACAGCCTATAAATGTAAAATACTTTCTTCCCTAACAGGATATTTTATGAAAAAAAGAAGAAAGGTTATTCAGGAGCTTGAAAGATACAATTTCTTATTGCTCCAAAGATAAAATGTGCAAAGAATATCTCCTTTAAAAATATATTCTATGTTATGTCTACTACAACCACTTCTTCTTTAAAATAATAATACATAAATAGGACATCAAGAGGCTTAATCTTTCTTATTCTTCTACATGGATTTCAAGTTCCAACTATTACAGTAAAGTTTGAGGTGGCAGTGGGAGAAGGGCAAGAGAAGTAAACATGCCATTTATTTCAAAAGCAGAGGAGGTTTTAGTGTGCACGTAAACAATGAACAGCCTCATGACACAAACACTTATAGCAATTATTAAATACACAGAATGTAAATATATTTTAGTATATTAATTTACAGTATGATTTCACTAAAAATTAAAAAGCACTCAAAATGTAATGATTATCATAACTGCATAAGCATGGGTTCACTTTTGGAAATGATGTCTAAACGAGTTCTTAAAATACTGAAATTTTACTCTCAATATACACATTATTTGGTGATAAGAGAAAGTAATACATATGTGAAGTCAAGAATTTTCAGTCAAAATTTACAGTAATTGGGAAACATGTTTGCTGATTCTGTCACTACCAATTTTAATGGGAAGCATTCTAAACTATAATTACAATTCAGCCATCACTAACAAAAACTCAAATCACTGTAACAGATCCTGCTTCCCAAAAGCCACATTCTATGGATGTTGATTTTTTTCTCACACACAATGATCAGAAAGCATCCGTTGGAAAGGACAAGATGAAATTAATTGAAGTTTCTTTCATAATAAATGTAATTTGAAGCTAATGAACTACAGGGCTATAATACTGCAAATCATGAAAATACCTGTTATGGACACTAGACTTAGCACAGGATTAGGAGGGCTGCTAAGAGCCACTTTTCCTTGTATGGGAAACAGATTGAACACAAAATTATGAATCTGGATGCAACAATCATCTATAGACACATGCAACCAATGCAGAAACATTATTTACCATATTTATACTATAAAAGATATATCTAAAGATATACTGTAACGACCACCATTTAGTAAGCTATTCATGCAGTCTTACGTTTTCTGGCTAAAACATTTCTTCTGCCATTTCTTTAGGAAATTTATTTTACAGTATATTACAGCTCAAGCTAAGAGGCTTGACAGCTTACATTTTCCCTTCACTTAATTTCATTCCTATTAGTCTCTACCCTGGTAAGTTTCCTGTGCTCTCTGACATCTTGCTCTTAGAGCTTGTCTTCAGTGAAGGAGCATTTCAACTTAGAGCACAATCTTAACTATTATCTAATGCTACACTGACTGCACCATTTTAGTCTGTGTACTCAGCTAAATTGGTCTCATCATCATGTCAGCTGGGTTTTGGCCTACATTTATTTTAACGTGAAAGAAAACCTTGGTCTTTTTGGAAGAGTAGAAATAAGGCAAGAATAAAAAGAAGTCTCTCTATTAAGCTAAACAGTTTTAGCCCTGTGAACGTTAATTAGCATTTCTACTGCTCAAGCGAATCAGAAGTGCTGGACAAGCAAAGCTAACGGCTTCCTATGATCAGACTTAAAAATACAAAGTTGGGCTGTGCTGGTTTACCTGATAGGCTTTTCATCCTCTATTCTATTTTTGATCTTTTTGAAAATCAAAACTTTGAGCAGGCAAGTCACAGAAAGACCTACATATTTTATAGCAGTTATATCAAAGACATTGAACTTTCTCTGTGAAAGAGCACATCTCCAAAGAACAAGCTGAGAAGTCTCTTAGCCTGCAAGGCTGACTCTAGCATTCATTTGCTTTCATTTTTAAATTAGAAAAATGTCTAGTTTATAATCCAACACTAAATTTGAGAAACTAATATAAAAATCAGGCAAGAACAGGACTTAGTTTTCAGTACGACAGTCACCAGTAAATATCAATCATTTCAACTGGGCAGCTTTAAAGAAGTGAAGTCATGCCAGGTCCAGTTTTGTCTGAGAGAATATACGCAATTGGCTTCAGGTCAAATAAAAATAGAATCTGAGCAGAGGCAATCACCCCTCAGCGGTGAACTAGGAAAAGAAGGAATATATCATTTGTGGCAGAAGACAGCTGTATGCCTCCAAGAAGATTAAAACTGACACTAACTATATTCTGCCTGTTTAGTCTTTGATTATGCACCATCTTAAAAGCCCGTGCATTAAACACGTTGATACCTATTTTGAGATATATATATATATCAGCTATATTGTTTAATGTAAGTTAAATGATGTAAAAGAGCATCAGTAAAATGATTTTTTCCTAACTACTGTATTTTACCAACTTTGAATAAAGCAGACACCAAACAGAGGAAAGTTGTTTCTTGCTTTCTCAACAAACTTGCACAGATCCTGACTGTGTGAGATACTTACTAATTATGTTACATTATGCAGGTGGAATGTGGCACCCAAAAGATAGACAAAAGACTTGGATTAAATAAATGTATGAGGTATTGAAAAGGTTTCTTATTGAAGATGCATATCTGATTTCCTCATGTGCAGCAGCTGGGTTTCTCAGTGAACTCTCAAAAAGGGAGGGGAGAAAGGCCCTCCATTATCTTGTCACTAAAATAGAGAAGTTAACCTCTTGGGGTTCATAGTCACATTGACGGGCACTGTATACAGTCACTAATTTTACACAGTAATGTCCAGAACCCCCGAGTGTCATTAAATTCCCAATGTGTCTGACAGATAGGTCTGATTTTTATCTTGAAAAAGAAATACAAGAAAAAAATTAATTGAGCAAAATTTTCATTATTTATAATTCAGGATTTCATAATTGCTCATTTTATTCAAATCTGTTCCCTCACAGTAACAGACAACCACCAAATTTAACCACCAGCCTCACAGCAAGCTGCTGCAGGACCACTGTGCCAGCTACGGAAAGCATCAGTGCCTGGGGCGGATGGTGTGTGAGTGACAGTGGGATATCCAGGCACAGCCCATGAATGATCAGGGTTTCTCTCTGTTTTCTCTGCTTGTCTCTAGAAATAGTGAAGCAACCCGAATCACAAGGATCAGGCCTTCTGGAGGCCTCTAAGTTTCAATATGACAGCTACTGCCATATTAAACAGCAACAACCACTTCACCTTTAATTTGACTGTGATGGTTATTGTTCTTGAATATTTTGTATCATGTGTGAACACAGGCAATGACAGAGTCACTGCAAAACTCATAATCTAAAAGACACAAGAACAGATCAAAGAACAGGGATAAATATAGGAGACGCAAGTAAATGACATGGTGATCTGTGTAACTCCTCTGGTAAAGTCTATGGCTTGAAAGTACTCCAGAAATTCACATGCTGGTCTGAACAACCAAAAAAGTTCTGGAAATGTTTCAAAGTTGTTTTCTTTCATATTTCCTGCCAGAGAATCTAGAAATACTGTAGCAGCACCTGACTTCATTAAGACTTCTTCTTACAATGCCTAATCCAGAGATGCAAATGTGCACAACAATGAAAAAGTATTGTTTTGATTGAATACATGTTTCAAAATCTCTGCCTATAGATGCTATCAAGATCATTTACCCAGAAAGCAGGAAAAACATTGTTCATAAACAATCAGACACTGAAGTACTGACTTATCTGACCTGTTTGAAACCAATTAGACATGTTAATCACATATTACACTATCACGGTAGGAGCCTCACAGCTTTATAGCAAATATTCCCCCAGACACTTAACAAATACACCCGGAACATTTTCCCAGGTAAAACTGAGTGCGAACCAAGACCTTTCTTTGTAACATTTTAAGAATTAATACAACTATTCAACAGTCAGAAAGAAATTACTGTTTTTCTTGTGCAGTATTCTAAATGCACTAGAATAACAGAAAAGTATTTGGAGAAAAACATATCTTACAATATATAAGAAAACAATTTTGTGCATTATATAAAGGGTACATTTTTGAAGCATTGTAAAAATAACCAAATTTAATCTTCTGAAGAAAGGAAGTGCAAAGGAGCAGACATCTTGAAGTGTGACTCCTGCTACCTGCCTGAACTCTATCACCTCCACATAAAAGCTCCTTGATACCGTCAATAGCTAAATGAAGAATAAAAAAAAATGTACTTTGACCCCTTCTGCCCCCTCCATTCTCTGCATCCTCCACTGCTTTGCTGGTCTTTTGAAAACACTTCTGTACTTTGAATATCCTCAAATACAAAGGCTGCATGTTCTGAACAAACAAATTTCCTGTTTCACTTCTGTCTCAGCCACAATTCTAAAAAAAACCCTCACAACACCAAACAAACCCCACAAACCTTCCCCCTCCCCCTAAAGATGCAAAATATTACAGGATAATAAAACCATAAAATTACACTCAGAAGTATTATCAAAGTGGTCATAGTGATAATATGCATACAACTGTTAACACATACAAACCTCTAAAACACTTATTTACCTTTTCATAATGAAGAAAAGACATGGTAAAAAGAAAAGATAACACGGAATTAACATGAGAAAGCTGCTAACTGGGGAGCCAGAGTCATATAACAGACAGGGGAATGAGGCAGAACAGGTGAATGATAACAAGAATGTGAGAGGAATGAGAGGAAGCACAGCAAGAAGTCTTAGTAGTCAGAACATGCCAAAACAGTGGCAGAGCAAGAATCTTTTGTCTCCATTTCTGTCTGAAAATTATAGCAGCTTTCTTGCCTCTCAATTTGCTTTTTACTTCAGGAGAACTTATCCATTTTAATGATAAAACTCAGCCCTCCTTGCACACTTGCTACATATTTTGCAAGTCACAGTGTGTTGCCTTAATTTTCTCTTTTGGAGTACCAGTATTTATAGTCTGTAAGAGCGTTTGTGGTCCTGGACTGAAGGAAATCAAACATGGAACTATTCCAAAGTCCACTCATGTTAATTGGCAAATTTCCATCTATGTTTGTGTACTTTAGATCAGACCTTGTATCCTGTAAACATGAAAAGCTAACAGCAGGAGGAATAACCTCCACTTAATGCTCTAACAGCAACATTAAGAAGATGGCACAAACCACTAATACATTTTCAATTTTCTCATTGCCATTTTGACAATCTTTACATAAATTAAGGCAAGTTTCATCACTGCATCAGGATTTGAGCCACAGAACCTCAACCACGTAAAACCATTACACAATATAAATATTTTATACAGCAACTTCGTGCAATTTTCCAACACACAGTTGTAGGGTAGGGGTTTAAGTAAAAAATTTCTCCTTCATTAACTCAAATCCTGCCATATAGCTGTCATAGCAATCCTTCTTGGATCCACATAGACTAACATCCATACAGACATATTTGTTGGACTTTTCTGTTATTACAACTAAATGTGCTGCACACCATCCCCCCCAAAAAAATGGAAAAAAAAGCACATTAAAGATCAAATTATTGAAGAAAATGAAAGAAAAAACATAATGCGAATCAAATATACTCTAAACACGGTTGGTTTAGAGACAAACCAATAAAACATAGCAGTGTGCAGAAAGCAAAGCCTGTAGAAACTGGGCACATTATGGAGAGAAAGCAAGCAGTCATCCATGCAAAATTACCCCTATTGGCCATCTGAGAACTGACAATGAAGTCAACTGTAAAGGCAGCTGAGACCAGCAGACTTCCCTAATTAAAATGGGAGGGAGATCAATGCATATATGTGAATATACAGGTATTTGGCAAAAAGCCACTATGTGAGATTGATTAATAACTTTATATATACAGATATATATATATTTATTTCAGCTGTCCACTTCATTAAAGCCATGATAATTTTATTTTCTCTGTATCTGCACATTTGTTTTAGAAGACACAGAGTAAACCAGGAAATGTGTCCTTCGGAACTGAGTATCAAGTGAATACCTCTATACAGAAAACAAGAAAATACAGCTAAACAATTTTGGTGTATGAATGTTCATTTATAAAGCATACCTTCAGTTCCTGTAACCCTGTAAAATAGGCATTCAAAGACTGATCTTCAACAGCTAGGAAAATACTTATGCTTATTCCTAACCTAGATCCATACACCATCCTCTTTCACTGAATGTAAAGGTTTGAAGGTGAGCTTGAATAATTCTGCCATGTTAGTAAATTCATGTGACAGTAGACGTCTATGCTATCACTCTCTTTCAGAGCAGTGGAACTATTTTTTATTGGTTTCTTCATATTTCTTTCATTAATATGCTAAAGAAAGTTGGATAGTGATGCTCCTGTGATACTCAGAATGAAGACTCAGTCTAACTATGCCAGAAAAGTAAAATTTAAGGGCAATCAGGGCATAAACACAGATCACTCTTTCCCTGTCCCTGGTTCAGTACGTAGAGCTTGGTTACTTATGCTGAGCTTCACCGCTATTCAACCAGAAACACCACTGGAAAATGCTGACAAAAGGCAACTCTGTTGCTCATTAGCATATTTATAGGAGTACAAAACATTCAAGGCTCTAATTCCATTTACTTTACTTGGCTGCATCAGCAGGCTTCAACGTAGGAATAGGGACACCAGTATGTACCTCAGCCAGTTCCCAAAAAAACTTTTCTTAGTTTCTTGTTAAACTCCAGTTTCTTGTCCTCTGAAAGGTCCAGCTGCCCTTTTAGACAACAGGAATGTTTTGTGTTCTCCTGGATGTGAGATGTAGAATACCAGTCAGTGTTGAGGCTGCTCCTTCCAGAGCTTTTGAAATCTGCTTCAGGAATCAAGAATTCCCAAGGGATATAAAATTTTGTCAGTACTGCTGGTAGCTCACAGATCCCAGTGGACACAAGGTTAACTATACTGAGGCTTCTATTTACTGATGGCACAGCAATTACTATAAATACTAAAGCTGGAAGGAAATCCAAATTTCACAAGCTCCTTCACCTACAGTACCCAGCTTCTGAAGGTGCCATGCTTGCATTTCAAATTCTGGAAACCAATACAGCATTTGGGTCTCCTTACAAAGGAAAAGTAGGCTGCAAGATCTCATTTAGAAACACAGAATACAGAGAGTGGTGGTCATAAGACTGTGGCTTTGATTATTCTTTAAAAAAGAAGAATTGAGCTTCAAAGAAAAAACTGGAGGCACTGGAGAAGAGCCAAAAAAAGTCACGCTCAAGTATGGAATGTATTAAGAAAAAAAAAAAGCCGGATCTCTGATAGAACAAAAAATTATTTCTCTGGAGTTTTCATGGTTTCGTTTTCTTTCTTTTTTTTTCAAGCATGAAGACCACTTTGCTCTGATACACCCTATTTTAACACAGCCTGGAAATGTATTCCTATTTAACAGACTTCACAGAATGCTTTCCAAATTTAGACAAGTCAGCTTTTTTAGAAAAAGCAACACAGGAGTTTACCCCTTAAAATTGCAGCAATGCTTTTTACTTCTTTTTCTCAATTATACCATCCAAACAGTTGGAATAAGGCTGTTTCCCTTGACCAGCACACTTTAGCATATTGTCTCTTACATATTCACAAATCCTGTTAAAAAAAGCAAACTCTTTTACAAATAAAAATGGAAATTACAATAAAAAAGCATAAAATTAATTGCATTTTAAATGTGATACTTGGAAGGATACAATAATAAACTATTTATGACCTATCCAGGAGGACATAATGATAAATTCTCTCATTTTTATTGTTATTTAGTATTGCAAGCTTTCATACACTCTAATTGCTTACTTTATAAGTAATATTTGCTAAGAAATCTGTAATTTTAAGGTATTTCCACAAAAAGTTAGGTTTTAATGATTTTAATTGTTATTTTTAAAGGTCTATTTGTTTAGAGGATTTGAGATCAAGTGTGTATCAATTTAAGCAGGACTTTGACACTTCAGTGTCCTTGTGGAGCTATCACTACATTATTTAGGAGTGCAAGTACTAACAGAAGCTATGAGTCATTCAGGCTGTGCTTCCACAGTGTATTTCTCTTGTTGGCAAAGCTGACTTAAGCAATTCCTTCCACCACCTCTATATCTTAGCAGCTCATTTGTTCTCTTCACCTTGCCCTGAGCCCTTCATTTTAATCCTTCATTTGTGCCAATACAAAGGTTTGTCATGTTCCCAGGTGAACCAGAGTGGAGAAATTATCTATATTTTAAATAGCTATACAAAACCTCCTCACATGTTTTGGCAGAGAGATTTCTAACTCAGAGTACGTCCCTGATCAGAATAACCAAGCATCCAACCATGCAGATGAGGTTGCCTACAAGCAGGTTGCGGTGAAGACCGGGAGAGAACAAGGAGAGATTTTGGGCAGCTTTACTTCCAAAACAAATGCTTATGAAACCGCTGTCTTTGATTTATCTTAGGTACAAATATCTATTCAATTCAGTGGTATCAAAACTGCCTTACTGATGGTTCTTCAGTATGCTTAAGAAATGAGTATGACAACCTCACCACAGTTCATAATCAGTTTCCAAACCACAGACTTCTCTCTGTTAATCTGGAATCTTGTCGGCAAGACCTAGTGATCTACAGAAGGAAACTTAGAAGTGTCCCACCAGTGGAAGGTTTGAACAGCAGTGGCTGGACAGTACAATGCAGTAGCAGGTACCTGAAGGCATCATTTGAGGTGAAATGGGTTGTTTCCCAGAGATGTCTGTCTCTTACTGCAGGAACGTCCTACACAACTTTGACCACATGACTACCTCTAAGATAGTCAAAGTTAACTGCTCATGCCACAACTACCAGCTTGTCTCCAAAGACCTGTGAATGTCAAGGAGCTGGATCAGTGAATCAAAGTTCTAAGCTTCACAGGTTAGGAGTTCAAGAAAGCCCAATTTCCACTTTACACACTGTAATGAAGTAAACATTCCTACAAAGGTATTGATCTCTTAAGTTTTCACTGACCACCAACCTAGCCTCCAAGTAAGTTTTCAAATTGAAAATTTTCTTTAAATCTGGCCTCTGTAATTTTCTTATCCTCTCACAGTGGACTATTACTTTACTTCCCATACAACAATTCCATTTTAAAACAAAACACAGTCTCAAAGGCAGTAACATTTCTTTCAAAACTACTGTGTCATTTGATTCCACAAGAATAACGAAGAATATTGATTGGGGCTGTCAAAACAAGTTCACTTCTCAGGTGCAGAGTCATAAATGTCTGCAGAAATGTACCCTGACACCAAGGATTGCTGCAGGTATTTTTAAAACAGCTGCTTACAGTTAGAGGAAGAATTTCTAGATTGCATATCCTCAAAGACTTCCATAGTAGGAAGCAGCATTGAAAACACAGCTTTGTTCCTTAGTACAAAGATATTCATAATACTACCAGACTATTCAAATGCTCTCCAATATACAGTTAAAATATTTAGGAATTTTAAGCTAATTTATGAGTGAACAATTCTGGTACAAAACATCTTGTAACTAATACATTACCAAGTCAGAGAGTACCACATATTTCTTTGTTTCACATAGTAAAGGGGCATTTAGAGGGCACAACTGTAACACATCAAAGCTCTATCACTTTTTTGGACTACCAGGGGAAAAAGAATAAAAGGAGAAAAGGTTACTCTGAGTATTGTGATAACTTACTGGTCCTTTAGCCAGTCCTTAACAAAAGGAATGGAAAAGAATTCTGTGAATGACTCATCTTTCCTCTTTGGGTTGTTGCTGATAAAGATAAAAAAAAAAAAAAAAAGAAGAAAGAAAAGAGAAGAAAACAACTCATATTAATTTAGATTTCAACTATTCGATTGGTAAATTAATGCCTTTGATTCATCAAGCATAATTAATAGTAAAAGCCATGATTAACTTACTTGTATAACCACTCAGTGAGGAAATCACAGGCAATAAATTTGGTCCTTATTCTCTAAAGATAAAAGATAGTTTCAAATTATTTATTATCCTTGGACTGGACACATGTTTTTACTACTGGAGAGGAACAGAAGCTAAATTGACTGCTTTCATTAAATCAAATATGCGGTACATTACTCTGTCTACTTTCATATTGCTACTGCCAACAGTCAGTGGCTCAGCCAAACTTTTAGAAATTTTGTGGAACGCTTTCAAGTCAAGTCAAAAATGACTGAGAAAGTTCTACATACACTATCTTGACATTTGCTGCAGTGTGGCTATACCAAATATCTCTGGTGTGCTTTCCAAGTGGCAATCTCATTGCAAGGAAATTCACAGAACTCATGTATGAAAACACATTGTAAATTACTTGCCATTTTGTTCAAAGTTCTATTATCATACTTCAACTACTTCATTGCTTCCAAGGCACAGAAAGAACATTGATGGAATATTGTTTTCTCCTGCACAGAACCAGCTTGAAGGTGTCGTAAATACTTAAGACACACAGAGAGTGTTATATGGTTGCTCAGATAAAATCATCTGTTGGGTAATCCAGAAAGGAAAGCCGAAACAAGACATATGTATATCCACAGCCATGGGTACCATGGACATTACAGAGAATCAGGTAAAAAGTTCAAAACCTGGAGCTTTGGAGCTAAACATCTGTGTCCTTTGCTTCCAGTTCTAAGACTTCTTTACTACTATGAAGATTGCGGTGGATTGATTTTGCAAAATGCTATGCAGTGGGTTATCCTTAGTGACTCCTGCAGCCAGTACCTGTTAAGCTGGACAGCACTGCACACCGTAAAACACATTTTGAGTCTGAAATTCAAATCATTAAGTTTGATCAATACAGAATTAATTAGGATCTTCGTTTTCTCAGATTTCCTCTTCACATTCCATCTTTACAGACTGAATGTATAAATAAGTACTGGTGCTTATTCTGCTCATCACAAATCAGAGTAACCATGATGTGATGAAGATAACGTAGACTTCTGGTTGGAATAACAGAAGACCTTGACTAGTACCTTCTGAATCCCTCTTACATGAGATATGTTATGGATGCGCACAGCCAGAGAGTGAACGCTGGAAGCCATTAAGCACTCACAGAACAGAGAGGCTGAGTGCTTTATCAAAGCAGCTAAGAGAAAGCTCTAGCTCCCTTGCAGAAGGTAGTACTTACCCTGTCAAATAGAGGATTCAACTGCAATTACTACTTTTTAGGAAAACAATTCACACTATCAAACACATTTGTGAAACTGCTAAATGTCATGAAAGAGGCTGGAGTCTTGATTAAAATGTAAGAAATGAAGGTACTATTACCACTTGCTAAGAAAAATATACTAAACATGTAATTGGAAATGCAATGCATGACGAATGACTTTATTCTATGCATTATCCTCACTGTGTTTCTCCCTGTGCTACAAGAATATGATGCAAAAAGGACTGAGGGATGTGAACAGAGAGGTAGAAAAAAAGTGCTGTACATGGCATAATTCTTTCAGTTTGGGATATTAACAAATGGCATAATTTGGGGGTCAATCAATTACTCCAGCCACAGGTGAAGTGGAAGAGGAACATTATGTGAGGTGCTGACTACACAGTGAAGAACACAGGGTAGTCATGTAGCTTTGGGATGAAACCGATCTCCTTAAGGCATTTTTAACACTTGTCATGCTAATATCAGAAACTGTTCTGAGAAGCCAAACACCTGAGCTTTAAGAGAGCAACACCTTCACTAGAGAGCTTTCTACAGGTCATTTTAGATGTTAAATTGACAAATTTTGACTTGAACAGAACCTGAAAACTGATAGCAGAGTCTTGCAATCACCATGCAGCTATTTGGAAACACGGTATGAAACTGCATGCCATCACTTAGTGAATTGTTTCAGAGAATAAATTCTATACTTTGACAACAAAATTCAATTTAAGCTTGGAGTTGTAATTTAATCTAAGTAAATTGCTTTTCCTTTGCAATGGGAAAACACAATCGGAACAGTCTTGTCAAAACAGCCATCACCAAAGGAATCAAATTTATCTTGCCTTATCCTTGTTAGATCCAGTGAACTTACCAAGGAGAAATTTGGTCAAGCTGAGTATTTTTTTATTTTGTTAATTCTTTTGCCAGGAAACAGTTCCCTTTGCTGTGAATTAAATCATTAGTTGCACAGCAGGCAACATTAATAGAAGGGAAAAAATGACATAAATTGACCTGCCTTTGACACATTCCTCCTATGCTGCATGAATCAGGATAAACACAGGAAATATCTGCACAATGTGCATTGTTAACCTGCAGATGTGTTTATAAACTATTTATATTCAGAATTAATTTCCCATTTTTCAGTTTAAATATGCTGTGCTTGGTAATAAGCATGCGAAATCCTGGTGATCAGAGGCTGGCAAAGTCATTAGAAAACCTTCTTCCATTCACTTTCCCTGATCTATCACACTTTTAAATATAATATATTCTATTACAGAGTCTGGTACAGCACTTTCCTTCTGTGATTGTGAGCTAGAAAGAAAAGTCAGAATTATGCTAATAAAAACATTTAAACATTGCTCAATTTTAATGCTGAAAAATGAATGCATTAGCCAGTTCTCATGAGAGAAAAGATTTAAGAAAATAGCCTTTCCCCAAGAGACATTTGATAGCAGATAGGATAAAGCACAGGAGAACTTACGCTAGGGAAAAGAAAAATCAGCAAGGGAATACACTGGGCAAGCTAATAGGTTTCTTTCATCTCTAATTTAAAAACTAAGCTTTTGCAGGCTGTTCTCATATTTATGTCAGTTTGAAGTCTGCAAATGTATCTAGCAGCTGGTGGTTTTTCTAGGATTTTGCTTTTCAGATTTCTCATATGCACTACGTAATGCATGACAGCCTATTTTAAATTAAATGTTTAAGTTGCTATAGCTTCCAAATAAGTTATAGTTGTTCTATATAGCCTTCCAAATAAGATCTTGCAGCTTTCTTTCCTAAACAAATGACTACTTTCAGCACAACCATCTTCCTTTCCTGACTTTCCCATCTGATTGTTCCTTTCCAAACACAGGTGCATCTTTTCTGATCTCTTCCTTGAGTTCTTCTGTTTGTCCCATGATCTGATCTCCTTTACCACAATTTCAAACAACTCTCCAATGTAATTTTTATCACAGAATGATAGAATGGTTTGGGTTGGAAGAGACCTTACAGATCATCCAGTTCCAACCCCCTGCCACAGGCAGGGACACCTTTCATTATACCGGCTTGCTCCAAGCCCCGTCCAGCCTGGCCTTGAAAGCTGCCAAGGATGGGGCAGCCACAGCTTCTCTGGGCAACCTGCACCAGGGCCTCAGCACCCTCATAGTAAAGAATTTATTCTTACTGTTTAATGTAAATCTACCCTCTTCCAGTTTAAAGCCATTACCCCTGGTCTTGTAACTACATGCCCTAGTAAAAAGTCCCTCTCCAGATTTCTTGTAGCCCCCCTTTAGGCACTGGAAGCTGCTCTAAGGTCTCCCAAAGCCTTCTCTTTTCCAGGCTGAACAACCCCAACTCTCCCAGTCTGTCTCCAGAGCAGAGGTGCTTCAGCTCCCTGAGCATCTTTGTGGCTTCCTCTGGACTGGCTCCAACAGGACCATGCCCTTCTTATGCTGGGGGCCCCAGAGCTGGACGCAGTACTCCAGATAAAATAATACACCATCAAAACTGCTAATTGTGTAGATAGGGAAGGGTGAATAGTTCAGGAAGCTGAGCTTCCCCTTGCACCACAGAGGTGTTTCATTTGGAAGGCTGCTGAAGGCTGCTGACAGTGGCTCTGGGACCTGATCCTGTAAAAACTTACCTCTGCTCTTAAAATCACCTGTGGAGGCCCTGGTCCTGGTGCTCCATTACTTAGGCACAGTAAGAGGGCAAAATCAGTGGAACTTAGAACTAGAAACAATTATCCAGTGTAAAAATTAAAAAGTGTAGGTGCTGGGCTGGAAATAACAAACACCAAGCTCCGTGTTTGCTGGTTTTATTTGTTGCCTGCTTGTGGCACACATAGGCACAAAAGAACATTACTGAGGACACTCTAGATTCGAGTTGCAGCTGCATCACTGCCACTTTTTGTCAAATAGCATTGCATTATGCTAAGACATAAGCTTGTATAGCTTGATCTCATCAAAGCTGTTATAAAAGGACGTAAATGTGCAACGAAACACCTACATCTGCTGAAGGAAGAGGCTGTCTGCACTTTCTCCCAAACCTTTGGAACCTGGATTCCTGCATTCACAAATTAGAAGTCCCAACAGCTTTTCCGAGCACGGGTACAGGAATGAACAACGAGCAGGGAGGAAGAACACACAGCATGGCAGCGCTCTTTGCCAGGTGGCAGCAGCCTGTAGTATGAGTCCTGCCTGTGACAATTCCATGGCTGGGCTCCCTGTCCCTGGGGCCGGGGTGCCCTAATCTGCTCCCGGTGCTGGTAGCCGGACGGCCGCAAGGCGCACATCTGGAGAGTGGCTGTCATTCTCTCATGGAAGAAAATACTTTTCACACGCATGTACTTGTGAGCTCTCCCTACAGCGGTTGGGTAGACATTAACAGCCTCTATATTCAGCTGAAGGACAAAAGCCCTGGGGGGGCTACGCCGCCCGCCCTGCACTGCCGCCTCATGATAGCGCTCTGGTGGGCAGTGGGCGCACACGGATTTCCCGCCACCCGCCCCTCAGTCAGCTCCACTCCCCTTCAAAACACAGGAACCTGCGGTCTCCCCCATCAAACACCCGCTCTGCGTTCTTCATCACAATTGCCCCTCTCTTCTCACAGGCTCATTCAATGTTGACTGCAGTCAGTTCGATTATTCCTCCCGTTCTTTCAGTGCTCCTTCCATTCATCTTCCACTGGTTTGTTCTGTACAGCTGCCCTTTATAGGCTTTAATGATGCACATCTAGCCAAAATTCAAACCCAGTATTCTGTTCCCGTCCTTCATGACTTCAGTTAGCTTGATCACAATTAATCATGCTCCTCTCCTGTTCTCTCATGAGTTCCATGAATCTCTCTACTCTTTGTTCTCCTGGTTTTTGAAGCTATATTCTGGTGTTATCACAAGATCCTTTCTCCCTGTCACTAACTCCCTGGGTTTCTAAGAGCTCTATTTTTGACCCTAAATCTATTCCAGTTATTGCACTAACCATTTAAATACAAATCATAGCATGCTTTCTAATCCAAATCCACATGGAACAAAACATTTCTTATGAAACAAAAGTACAATTTGAAAAGACGTATTTAAGTCAGATCAGGAAATAGAACGTCCAAGTACCAGCACCTGGACAGTAATGGAAAAGAACATAAATATTGAGTTATATGACAAGCACAAAGAGCCATTGTTTTACTAGTTATTGTTCAAAAGAAGGAAGAGATGATGTCACAATGGAAAATGATCATCTGACATAAGCTTGCTTTCTTTCCTAAACTAAAACTAAATAGCAGGACATCCCTTCATGTAACGACAAAAATCACTGTCTTTTTTATAAGATATGCTCACTTCTATGACATTTCCATACATTAGAAAGTAATTGGGTTTATTAGTTTACTATAAAGCAGCACAGACCCATAGAAAATTCGTTTTGAGATCAGATACTTTCTAATCTATGTAATACTGAAGCTCTGTAAAATTGCTCTGATTAAAAATAGACAAAGTAACCTAAGATTTGTCCTGAGGTTGAAACTGAAATTTCTAAGAATTCCAGCATTTTTGTACTAAGCGCTGGTTTATTGCCTCCAGAAATGTGTATCATCTATCAAGGACGGTGCTTTAAGCCAGCTGTAAGACATGCCTTTTCCCTGTTAAAGGATATGTGCTTCCTTTTAAAAAAAAAATCAAACCCTGATCAATATAGATTTCATTAGAAGTGTGATGAATAATATACATGTTTAAACTGTTCTTGGCTAGGTAATGTAAATGTGATGGCAGGAATGATGCACAGAGGTGTCATGCCATAACGACATGTAAATGAACCATTTTCCTATTTCACCTGTATTAATTACAGATTATAAATACATATACACACATCTATCAATGAACCAGTTTATAGGCACACAAATCTCGTGACGATCTAAGCAAAAACTGAAATAACTTACTGTTATTAAATGTACCAATCTGGATTTAAAATGCTAGTTTGGGGTGCCTGTTCAAGTGTGGTAAGCTTTGTGGATGTTGGCTGTGTGAGGCATGTACAGATCAGCGGCAAACAGCACACATAATGTCTGTTATCATATATACAGATCAGGGCCTAAGATGATTAATAAGCCATGAGTAACAAAGTCCTCCTCATTTCACTATCATTTTAATCAATAACCTCAAAAGCACAGACTGTATTTCTCAGATGTGTATTATTTAGAAAAAGGGAGAAATTTGCATTTGCATTTATATGAATTTCTTTTTTATATGATGAAGCTGCAAGTAAGAGGAGGCTCTGCCACAGGCATAAAAATATAGAGAAGTTTTCACTGGAAAGTGTGGATGAAAGGCAGAAAAATAATTGCTTCTATGGTTGAAGAAAATAGCAGAAATGATGGAAGACCTCAAACCTCCCAGTATCTAATCTATTGCTGGTGGTTTTCAAGTTAGGCTGTGGTGATGCAATGAGCTTTATTTTGCACCAGTTCTAACGCTTTTTAAAGCATTCCCTATATACAGTGAGGAATGTCTCTCCAGATACAATTATGCACCCAAACACTGAAACCAAATGTATAAAAATATATGTAACAAAATTATTTTTAAGATGTACAATTCTTATAAGCTCATTAATGCTGAATACCCTGCTTTCCAATTAAATGGAATTTACACTGAACGTTAAACAGCTAAAGAACAAAATACACCTTTGTTAGGATGCCAGATCAGCAAAAATATTTGAGTCATGAATTCAGATTCTTTACCTCACCCTCAATAGAGTGTATGAACCTGACAGGAAGCCTCTTTCTCTAGAATACGACACTATTTAGGCTGCTAAACTGGATATTTAAGGTGGATTGGTTGGGAGTCAGAGATCATCATAACAATCAAGTGAGTGCAATATGCAAACTATTCTAAATCACTGGAGAAAACAATATCCAAGACCAGATCTAAAACAACTCATGATATGTTATTTCATATTATTGTGGTTTTCTTGCAAAAAACCAAAAAAAAACCACCAAATACAGCCCGTGAAATAAAACTCTGTGATTTCCTGCCAGTGATTTGAACTGAAAACGAACCTCAAAACATTTTTCCTCCTGTGCTCGATGCAAGAGTTCCGCCATTCCGGGTAAGAGTACTGGAAATACGTAATACTCCAAGTATTCTCGAGGAGGACCTGAGAAAACAACACGGCCTTTATTTACAATTAAACACTCAGATTTCACAGAAAAGCAAACATTAGATATCATAAACTAAATATCAGTTATTTTATCAGTACCATCACAGCTTAAACTAAACAGATTAATTCAGTTCAGATACAGCCACAAATCTGTCTTCACTTCTCTTCAGCCAAGACAACATAAACTTGAGTAAATTTCATAGTAAACGTGCATCAACACTGCAAACTACAGTGTTCCTTAGAGATGTCAGATTTAGTTTTAAATGAGTAAGCTCAGATACCAGAAGCAGTTTAATTTACCCTGACAGAAAGAAAAGTAAATTGGCATGCCCTGAACTCAGTACTGTTACAGCTAGACCACTTTTGGTATCTATCCTCATGCCCTTTACAATGTGCAGTAACAGAGTTGGTCATAAAACTGAATTTCTAGACAGAGGAAAAATCAAGGTTATGTTTCAGTGGTGCTGTGATTTCTTTTGTATAATTACTTCCTACTTGCCAGATCCTTCAGAAATTTGAATGTGACTCCATATACCCAGTTTTCCTAACTCAAGAGGGATGTCTGGGTTTGCATCTCTCTCATGTTTGACTGCACTGCCCTTACTGCTTACCATACCTCACATGCTTGCACACATTGGCAACATGGAGTTCCATGCAGAAGCAAGCAGTTGCCGTCTTTAAAACCAAAAGCTAGCAGTGCTATTGCCCATGCTCCTCTACATATAGCCTAATAGCTACATGTTTGCTCAATTTAGAGACTCAAGCTCCCTTTCCTTCACAGTTTTGTCCCATATCTCCATCTTCCCTAACAGGACCTTTCACCATCATAAACTAGGTGAAGTGGAGGAGCCTTCTACCCCTTTCTATGAAGGCACTGAACCCCTGGGCCAGAGGGAACAGGGAGCCTGACCCTGTAAGAAGGCATAAGAGCACTTCCTTCAGAAAGATGAACAAACCAAAACCTGTTAGGATCCTAGACAAGCAGGCATGGCTTATTGGCTAAAGGACTGTCCTTGAGTTAAAGGCAGACTGCCTGCCATTCAGTAAGTATTCAGGTTTTGGTGTGGTCAGTAAAGATTAAGTTATAGAAGTGTTCTCTTCTGGCAACACAGCTGAAAATTTATTCTCTTCTTTATACCTTTAATTGGTTCATCTCCTGCCAAAAAATATTCATAACTGGAAGGACACTATATATGTATAATAGGCAAGGGTAATACTGCTTCTGATAAGCAACCTGAATTCTCAATGGGCACAAATGAATGGAAGAGAGGAAGAGCCAAACAAGAGGGCTAAAATGCATAATAAAAATACATTGGTACTTGGTAAAGTTTATAAAGTATAGAAATAGATAAAAATGAGGAACAAAACCTTAGAGCTGTTTCCATTCTAATTTGTAAGCAGACGGGCAAATATGATATTTTGAAAGCAGTTTTCAAACTCAATTGTCTATTTAATCTATTGATCCTAGTTTTGCGTTATTAAATTAGAGGAGAAAATGCTTGCCTTTCTCTGATTTAAGTGGCTAAATAAAATGTCACTTATTTGGAAGAGACAAAACTATCTCAACAGCTAGACAATGCTACTGACTCATGATGCACCAGTTGAGCTTTCTTCCATTGACCAATTGACCAAGCTGGCTCCCTGTTTACAGAACACGGGTTCGATCACGCAAATTCCACTTAAGGTGTTGTAGCTGTTAACACTTTAAATATAACAAATGACAAACCCTTGCCAAATGCAAGAAAAATAATCACAGCGGGGTTCCAGATAATAAGCTCCTACTTACATGTTTTTGGATCAGGTGGTTCTGGAAGGAGATCTGCCTTGGGTGTGGAAAGCAACTGTTGGACAGAAGTACCAGCTGCAGGGGCTGAATAAAATTGTTCCATACGTAATGGCTGCGCTATTCCTGCTTCCAAAGACACCTGTTCAAGATAAATGTAACCTATATAAATATCCCAATTAAGACTGTAAAAAAAATAAATAAAATCCAATTCAACATGAAAAAGTATGAAGTCAGTTAAAAAAAATATAATTTCTAATTCAATATTAAATTGTTTCATTATTTTATGAGTACTTTCAAAGAAAGAATTAAGCTTTTAAAAAGTCTGCACAGTTCCAGCACAAGAAAAACATCCAAACCTAACAGAAGGTATATGAATGCTTCTAAGAGAATAAGGTGAGACACCACAATTTAAAAGATATTTTAGCCTTTGGAAGAAATAGTAATTCTTTGAAAATTAAAATTTTATGAGTAAGTATTTTCCAGTCAGAGATTGATATGTTTGTTTCTGTATGGTTCAGAAGTCCTGACACTCGCCTTATAAAGAAAAGAAACTTTCCTTCTAAACAAAGCATAGACAAATTCAGAGCAGATCTTTAGTTTCCCCACACAGGGACATTTATGGATGCCATAAAAAAAGATAGCCCACAATTTTACGGATGTTTTTTAGAAGTGCAGGAACTGTTGCACTGAGCCTGCAGAATAGTCCTATGAGACGCTGAGCTACACCTGTTGTAGAAAGATAGGTACAGCCTTTTATCCCCAAGAATGCATCACATTAGAGTTTGCTATGAAAACATGTTACGAAAATTACGTCACCTGAATAGTTTAATTTTAAATTCAATTGGATTTATGAGCTACTGCAAAGCAGGTGGTGGGATCAGGCCACTACGCTTGTAATACACTGTATGTCAATAACTGCAGAGATTCCTTTTTAACACATGCAAGATACAAAAAACGGTACTTTCGCAAATTCAGAAAGTGCATCAGTGTAACAAGGTATATTATTTCATTTTCAATGCTCAAATATATCAATATATTATGCCCAGACTAATGCCCCAAGCAAAATTCACTATTCACATTTAATAACAGCCTGGAAAGAAGCCAGTTTCATCTGGGGAAGCAGGGTACATCTAAACAGATACACTGTCACACAATTTAAACCATGTCTTAAAATAGCTTTAAAAAAATAACAAAGAAAAATAGGATAACACATCTACAAAAATGCCTAACATAAATGAAAGCTAACTTTGTGTGAGATGCCCAAAAGAATTAATCTTGCTGCTCCTAGAACTTTTGGGGCCAAAGGTTTAAACTGGTTTGTCTTTCTTAAATTTTTATGTCTGCCAAACAAATCTTCCTAGACTGAATTTATCAAAATTAGACTTCAAACCACTTTGACCAGGTTTAATCCACTAATTTCAATGGCCACGTCTACATGACCTATCACATATGTGACACCGGGCAGTAACTCTGTTGCTGTGCTTGCTCCTCTCTCCCGTGCATAGCAGTACTCGCTCTGCTCAACCATCACTCAAAGGAGCTCCTGGCATGCTTCAGAGCCCTGCTTGCAAAGCAGACAGTTGCAGCTAAAAGACAGCGAGACGTATAAACCAAACACAGCTGCCAATCTAATTTTAGGGTAACGCTACCCAAGTTGCTTTAAATAAAGTAATTATTTGGAATATTATGTTTGTTGATTCACAGAAGTTGTTTGCAAAATATGGTTGGGGTTTGGGTTTTCTTTTTTTCACTTTATGAATGAGTGTACTCTGTGGGTATCTAATTTTCCCATTTAGTTATGCAAAATATTTTTAAAACCAGCCCTATACAGATTTTTTTATTGAACTATACTCACATATTCTTGTTTTGAGGCGGGACCATCTGGAAATTGAGGCTGCTCTGCTTCATACTCTGGAAGTAAAAAGAAGTACAACATTTATTCAGAAGACTTTAAAAACGTAACTATTTTTCTCCTAAACAAACATTACTTTCTAAAGATGCCTATTCCGGATTTAAACAGTAAAACTTAGTATACCACAAATGCTTAACATGAATTCTAATGTTTTAAAACAAGTGAGAACTTCAGAGCCTCTTGTCTGTGGTTTAAGTCAAGTCCCAGGTTCCCAGTGATAACAGAATCCTTTAATGCAAAGAGATCTTTATTGAAATTAACAATTTAGATGTAATCTAATGTAAGTGAAATGCAGATGCTTGCATAGAATTAGCCATTGTTTTATCAGTGTATAATACTGCTTTTTAATTTGTATTCCTCTATAAGCAATTAAATCCCCATGACATTGCCAAGCATTAGTCTCCACCTTCAAAACAACCAACCAATCAACCAAAACACAAAAGGTGAAAGCAGTACATGACCGATATAGATTACTGAGTGAATCAGGGGAATAAAATTAAAAGATAAGGACAATGGAATTGAATCTTGGAAAAAAATAGAAAAAATCTTCCAGATTCCATGATACAGAAAACTCCTGCAGCCAAACCCAGGTTTACCATTCTACCATTATAATCAGACTTACTGGCATTGCCACTTCTACACATACTACACATGGCTCAGCTGAGTTATATTAGAATAAGAAAGTTTATCCCTACATTTAAAATTGTCATTTTAACACAAAATATCTACTTTTAAGGCACTATAAAGTACTAACTGAAGAGAAGCCCACTACAAAGCTGCGGTGCTGGTCTCTCAGCTTCCTGACCAGCCTCAGCACTCTGACTTTGGGAAAACGCCAAGACTTTTGCTATTAGAATCAGGCTCTGGTAACAGAAGATGTGTATTCACTGAACTTGCCATGAATAGCAGTAACCTCTCTACTTCCCCAAGGCAGCAACCTAACTCCGTTGCCAGGATAACCCAAAGCTGCCTCCACGCAGGGCACAGACTGCTGTGTGGTAAGCCACAGGCCATGACGCTACTGCAGTAACCTGGGTACTTCTGGCCCTACCGGCAGCAGAAACACGCACAGAGGTATGTTTCTGTCACAAGTTGATGACAGCAAGAGGACAGGTAACGCTCGGGAGCGGCACCTCTTTGGGGCTTGCTCTCAGCGGTGCGAAGCGCGGGTTTTAGCAGGTACAGCCAGCCCCTCCGCCGGCTCCACAGCGCTGCTGAGACCGGGCGCCTCATCGCCACGGGCAGGGCAGGAGCCCCATTGGACGCTGCAGCAGCGAGGAGCAGCGTGGAAGAGCCCCGAGTGACCGAGGCAGCGGGGCTCTGCCTGCGGGGTCAGGGCCGGGCCCACCCTCCCGGTGCCAGCAGCGGGGTCAGGGCCGGGCCGCCCCCCGCACCTCACGGCTCCCACCTGCGCACACGCGCTCCCACAGGCTCGGCTCCCTCCCGCCTTCCTCCATGCCGCGCCGCGTTGTGTTGTGTTGCCGCGGCAACCGCTCCACCAGTCCCCGCCGAGGGGCGGGCGCGGCCACGTTCCCCTTCCGGGTCGGCGAGAGCTGCACGTGGCCGCGGCAGGTAAGCGGCGGCGGGGTCTGGTGTGTTCCTATATGAGAGGCCTCCGCGCTCCTCTCCGTCACGTCCGTCTAACGGGGGCCGGAGTGTAGCGGGAGCTGGGTGGGCCCAGTCGGCGGGTCAGGCGGGAGAGGCAGCGAGCGGGTCACCGCGGTGTGCTCTGGTGCACTTGGGGGTTTGAAGGATTGCGGCAGGGGTGTGAGAGGCACTTAAAAGAGCCCTGTGGGTTAGTTATTGATTAAAGGATGGGAGACCATCTAGGTTCCTCAACCAAATAGGTTCCTCAGCAAAGGCAGGGGTGTCACCGCGTGGGTACCACAGGTACGGAGGTCTGCTATAACCTGTGCATAGGCACGAGTGTCCCAAAACACAGAGCAAGGACAAGCAATTACAAACAGAAGCAAACTCAAGGTAATTACTAAGGTGCCTTGAAAGGATCCTGCAGTGCCAAGCGGGCAGTAAAGGGATGTTCAGTGTTAAATAAGTGAAAAGTTACACATGTGTGGAAAACCACCTTAACTCCACACACACATGTATACACACACACATGTATACACACACATATATAGTAGGTATCCGCTTTGTCACTTAGGAAAGATGTTTCAGAGGGTAGCTAAACCTGTGAAAAGGTCATGCAGGGCAGCTGGCAGAGAGACACATAAAAAGTTACAAACAGAGAAGGACAGCAACAAAGAAGATGAAAAAACACCCCGTGGCCACTCCGGTACACTGTTTTCAGTGCAGCACTTTTGGTTCCCTGTATCACAGAAAGCAGATTGTGAAACTGAAAAGAGAGTGATAATGAGAGATACAGGATGGTTTCGGAGTAAAGGGAGACCAGATAGCCTGGGAGTTGCTGAAGCTGTGGACTGATGTCTCCATTTCATGTTTTTAGAATGATAAAGAGAAAAGAGGTCCATGAGGAACCTGTACGAAAAAAGAAAAAAGCCAAAAGGAGTAGGAGCCAAACTGTCACTACCATTGAGAAAGATGTTCAAAATGTTGTTAAAATTGAGGATGATGACGAGCTTGAGACAAAAACAAAGAGAAGGAAAAAGGAAAAATTAAAAGATGAACATTTAGACCAATTAGAACTGAAAAATAATAAGAAGAAAAAGAAGAAAAAGAAAGCTGGCTCTGGATTACTGAAAGAAGCATATTCAGAAAGCTTTGTAAATGTAGGCAGCCATCTGGATTCCGAACCTAAAGAAGAGTCAGAGGAACAAATTAAAATTGTCAAAAAGAAGAAAAAAAAACCCCAGTGTCATTCCTCCTTATCATTGGAGAATAATGAGAGTCGTGGTGTGGAGCTTTCAAATCACCATGCATATAGTACTAATGAAAATGGATTTGCTTTTAAAAAAAGCAGAAAGAAGATCGCTTTGAATTTGGAATTGGATGGTGAAGTAACCAAGAAAAAAAAGAAGAAAGGCGTTTTTTCTTGCTCATTAGAGGACATCCAGGACAGTGAACATGAACAGGCTGAAAAAGTTCCTAAAAACTCACAGAAATGTATTTCACAAGAAAAACCTTTTACAGGTATTATCCAGAATGATGGGGAGAGTTATGTGAGAAGAAAGAAGAGAAAGAAGAAAGATAAGCCTGACTCCTTTTTACCACTAGCAGATAATCAGGACAGTACCAATGGAGTTCCTGATAGCCCCATTGCATTAAGTGACTTTGGAAAAAGGCAAAGAAAGAATTCCCTGGAAATTACACTGACAAATAGAGAGGAAGAGGACACAGCTGAGAACTCTGGAAGTAGCAGAGAGACCAAGAAGAAGAAGAAGAGAAGAAAAGATGTTTCTTCCTTAACACATACAGATAATAAAGACTACAGTCACGGTGCTCCTGATAAGCATCTCCCAGCACAGCAAAAAGTTGAGTCTGAGGAAGAAGAGCTTTCTGGGAAGAAAAGCAGGAAGAATATAAAGGATAATCGTGAAGTCATCAAGAAGAAAAAGAAAAAGAAGATTCAGAAAGAGAAGGACTCAAAAGTTTTGTTAAACAATGACAGTCCATCAAAAAGCCAAAAAATAACACTACTAGAAAGCACTAAAAAGAACCAAGAGAGGGAAATGAAGCAAGCAGAATGTGTCACAGGGGACACTGTAGATGGGGTATTATGCAACAGTAACCACACACACTGTGATGGAAAAAGGAAAAAAAGGAAAAAAGAATCACACCAGGACTCTGCTGAAGAACCAGGTTCAAAAGCAAACACAAAAAAGATCAAAGAAGAAGACGTGGGAAATGAGGCACTGGTAAGTTGTAAAGAAAAGGCTGTCTTTGCTAAGGAATCCTGCTAAGGAATTGAAAGCTTTTTAGGTAGGCAGTTTCCTCCTGCAGGCTGCTCAGCCTGTTCAGACCATTGGGATACACTTAGGTCAACAGGGGCCTTCTCTGGTGTTCAAGAAGCAGGATCAGCTGATCTGTTGATTTCAGCATGTAATATTTGTGAAACACTGCAAAATGGTTTTTAATGCCAACTCTTGTAGTGATCGTGTTTCAGCTGTGAAAATGTAAATATTACAACTAAGAGCAAGTATTGGCCCCAAAAGAAAACTCGTATGTACAGACATAGTGTTGTTCTGTCCTTCCTTCAATTGCTCTTGGCAAAGTGGCAGCACTCCTGTAAAACAGGATTTTAATACCATGTCATTTAACCTGAGCAGGTCGGTAACATTGGCAGCATGAGTGCATCTAACCTTGTTAGACTTTTCCTTAAGCTTTTGCTGCTGTTAATGCTGGAAATGGAGTGTTAGAAACAAGGGGGAAATTTAGCCAAAACCTGTCATCTAACTTTGACAAAACTTTAGAGAAAATCCTAAGAATCCAAAGTGTAGATGAGGCCTAGAGCACTGATGTATGAATTCTTATAGAAGAATACTAGAGAACAACCTAAACACAAATTCTTAATTAAAAAAATAAATCAATGCAAGACAATAAGTAGATACAAGAGCTGTAAATTATACCTGAAAGTAACTGGAATAGTACCCAGACTGGCTGTTAAAGGAAATCCCATCCTCGTCTTGCAGTACTGCTATTTCTGAGGTGAAACAAACATGGAAAGCAACTGATGGAAGATTTGAAATACAGAAATATAGAAGTTTTTTCTTTGATTCCCTCCCCAATCCCCCGCCCCCCCCCCCAAAAAAAAGGGGGGGCTATTAAAATCTTGTTTTATTGCTTTAACTTTTTTTTTTTTTAACTTCTTTTTTTAAATCTGATTAGGGTCCTATTTTAGAGCTATTTAAGTGCCTAAAGTTAGTACCTACATGCCTAACCTCTGTTGTTATTGTTGGGAATTAAGCTGTGAGATGCTTAGAAATTCAGTAGGTACCTATCTGTATTTTTACTACTTAAACAACAATGGCTAACTGCAAATGACTAGGAGCTTGCTTTGATATTCAGAGGTAATGGGAAACTGCACTCCAGTTGTTTTTATCAAGAATTTGGATATTTGGCTTGTTTAAAAGTCAAGCTCTTGTAAGTAAAGCATCATTGAAGATTTCTGTAAACTAGGGACAGGGCGGGCTGCAGCACTGGCTGCCTCTCCGACCCGCTTCACGGTGTGCTTTGCTTTCTTACGCACTCCTGTATGCAGTTTATTCATGTTCTGTGGAAACCCGCAGCTTTCTGGTATCTGGCTAATAATTCAATACAGATTTTATATAAGCAGGTTCTTCAGTGTCCATGGAGACCCAGGTAGAGGCTTTTCCACAAAGGTTTGTGTTGGGAGTGTGTATGCTTCTCAGTCACCAGCTGAGCAGATGTTTGGGGCTTTGTCTTTAGGTTTCTCTTTTTGACCATTCAAAGGACAAGATGGTTTTATTGCTGGCATATATTTTCTAATTAAACTGACACTGACTTTTTGAGACTGTTAGACATTATTTAGATTCTTGTAGCTGTTCACATTCTGTGGAGGCAAGATAAGCCTAATAACAAGTAAAATCTCATGATGGATTACAATGGAAAACACAGCAAATACCTTGCGAACAATTGAGGAGAAGGATATAGGATGATGCATGTGTTGTTTCTCTTTCCCATATTCAGCTCTGACCTTTAATAATAAAAAGCACTTCAGGGAAATTCTCCTGAAGATTGAGAAGTCTGGGTAAATCAGTTCCAGAGCGATCTAGTTCCTGCCAGACCAAAAGACACTGTTGTAGTAAATGGCTGATAATGTCGGTCTTACTTTTAACTGTGCCATAGTCCTGACACATTTTCTAGTCTATGGTTTGTCACACACACTGCTGCATGCCTTGAAAAATCCTCTGTTGGACTTGTGCAGCAAACAAATGAGTGAGTTTTTCAAGACAGTGTGGAGTGATACCCACTTTATATCAATGATTACTGTTTTTCCAATTGGAGACCATGACAGTCACCTTGGGCAGAGTGACAACTTTGGTTTACTTCCTTGAAGTTACTTGCCTGCAGATAGCATAATCCTACCACATGTGAACGTGCTCCCCTTCCATGAAGTTGGGGGAAGACCGCCACTCCTGGAGGGGTAATTTTTGCCACAGAGGAGGCCAGCAACAGGCTGTGAATTGGCAGGGATGAGGGTGCACCCTTCCTCCTTCCCCATCTTCCACTTGACCTTCCAGCTAGAAAAAAAAAGGTAACATTGCAGCTGTTTGCAGAATCCTGTCACATCAGTTCTGCTCGTTTGAATAGATCTGAAAAGACAGTACCAGGCCATCTAGAAGTAAATTGGGGTTTTGATCTTTTCTTTTCATCCAAGAGAACAAGCTTTCCTTATCGCAGACAGTGTTCTCGCATTTTTAATGGTGCATGTACTTCTGTGTGTGTGTGAAATCAGTACATAAAAGGTGGCTTTGGAAAATTAACTAAATCATGGCAGGGGGGTTGGAACTAGATGATCTTGAGGTCCTTTCCAACCCTAGCTATTCTATGATTCTATGGCTTTAAATAAAACTATAAAACCTAAAAAAAGTAACAGCAGCTTTTGCTGACAGAAGTATGTTACAAATCTTTTCCTTGTCCTGCATTCCCTGGCTATTCATGCTTCGATTATTATGTTAGGTGTATCAATAGATCTTCCCTTTGGCCACCTTTTCCAGGCTGGTCTAAAGCTTATGGCTCTAATTTACCCCTGTCCTGGACTTACTACTTACCCTGTTACACTGGATGCCCCAAAATCTTACCCTTATTACCAATTTGGAAAGGAAAGGCTGAGGGCAGTGATCTGGAAGTTGTCAATGGGAGCAGAACCTGAAGGGCTGCACTTTAGAGTAGGCAGTATCAGTATTTGTTTGGGGACTCTGGCACTGATTTACCTTGCTATTTTAGCCAGCCATACTTGCCAGAGCTGCTCTGTCTCCACATCAGCTCCCCATTCCTCACTCCCAAATGTGGAACTGAAGTGCTCTTTACTGCCATTGTAGGAGACACTTTGTGTATGTGTGCACCTCTTCCTGTGCTCTTTCCAGGTTTTTAAATTTATGTTAACTTTCACTCTTTCTGCCCCCTGCTTGAAGTATAAACTTAAACTTTTATGAAGTGGCTTAATTTGAAATGACCCTGTCTGCAGACATTACTGTATGTGCCAGTGATGTGGGCAGGTCCATTTTAATGTGTGAATTTAAAGAAATCCCTTATGCTCTTTGTTTAGAAGGAAAAAAAGGATCTCTTCCTTGGAGAGAAAAGTCTCTCCATAGAAATACACAGCTTTAATTGGCATTTCCAGCTTAGATTTGACTGTTTCTTGCCTCACATTAGTACTGATTTATTGCTTGGTGGTTTTACTACTTTTTTTTTTTTTTACTACTTTTGTAGTCAGAGCTATGTAAATTCTAATTAACCAGAATGGATAAAAACATTCATACAAGCTTTTTTACTGTTTTACAGGAATATGTGGATGATGTAACTATTGTGCAGGAAAAAAAAGGAAACTGTGATGAAGTTAACATAGATAAGGTATGCTTTGTCTTAATTGTGTAAGATTTAAAGCAATTCAGCATTTACTGTATGCATAGAATTCGTAACAAAAAACCTTTGTTGCTTGTCTATGGCAAGATTTCCGCAGATAGAGCTCTTCTTAAAGAGTGTTTTACCTTCCATGGGTTAAGTCCAAAATGTACAGCTCCAGTCAATGTCTGAGAAGCTTATTAAGTTAAATACAGGTTTCTTTGCTTCTCATTAACTTTGACAGTTTCAGTGTAGCTATTACCTGCAGTTGGAAGACTAAATATATCTGATATGGCAAAATGTTAATTTAAAATACCACTAGCAAAATCACAGTTCTGATGTTGAGGGATGTAAATGGATCACATGCAACCTTTTAACTATCCTTGCAAAATTCTGAAGAGAACTAATTATTTTAGTCTTATCTTTTCATTATGAATGACATTAACTCATTTAACACACAGAACATAGTGCCTTGTGCTGTTTTTTCTGCATGCTAGGTGAGGCGACAGGCTCTGCAAGAAGAAATTGATAGGGAATCTGGCAAAACTAAGGCTTTCAGTCCCAAAGTGAAAGAGGTATGTATGAACTTAGATCACGATCTGACAGAAATACTGTGTCACAGAGCAAGTTCCTGAAAAGCACTGTGCTCTTTGTATGTGGCTCAGGTACAAGGCTTGCCACAACGTTCCTCCTTTTGACTGTAAATTTCAGGGCATGCTATAGAACAAATTAGTACAATGCCAGGAGAGTCTGGGAGCTGACCAGTGAACTCCCAACAACAGCTGGCATTGTACAGTGCTCTAATTCCCAGCATCAGTCCTCAAAAGCAACATTTTGTCTGGTTCCTCTGGAGAATGAGCCATGACAAAATGCTACAGAAGCGTTTTCTGCTGACTCTGAAATACAAATAATTCTAGACTATGGATATAGCAGTCACTGAACTGTATCTGAATTGTTATGTGGAAGACATTCAGAAACAGGGGTGAACATAGAAAGGTGAAAGGGATGACAGCTGATAACACGTGTGATATTTACAGTCAGTCCCCTCCTAACTTTTACATCTTTCTTCTGCCTTTTTGAAAGATGATTCTTTATTCTTTGCTTTTGCATCCTACTCAGCCTGCCTCCTGACACATTTACAGGAATGTGGTAGAAATTGTGGCAGTAGTGTAGCAGTGGTAAAAAGGTTCAGAAAGAGAGAAAGCTTTGCTTGCAACTCAGTATTCTTAGTTGTTTCACAAGACTGCCAGTATGCCTAGAAAGTTGGAACATACCTCAGTGAAATGCCAGAAACAACTCCTGTAGGTTTTTACATAGTGGGAGGCAAACTGCAATAGCTCTGGAACTGCAACTATCTAATAGTCTTTGAAGCCATTGAGAAAAATGACATCCTTGGCAGGGGATCTCCGTTCTGTGGTGCTGATCTGTCTCTGTTTAGGAGTACACAGAAGAATAGAAAATTAATTCATCAGCTTCACAGAGCGAGCTGGAAATGCTGCAGCAAAAGCTATGTGTAGTGCCTGCCAGCGCTTCACTTAAAAGAAATTACAGAGTTTGACAAGGCATAATTATTTCTGCATCTGTGCAGATGTCTCCCATGCCAAAGGGAGGACATGTATTTATGTATATGTGCACATGCATCTGTCACAGAGCTGGGCTTATACAGCAATTTGTCTTTGAGCATAGTAAAAATACAGAAGTATTATGGGTAGCTTTTTTAACAGCAGGTATTCCGGCCTCTGATAGTGAATGACACTCCAGGCTTGCAATTTTTTAGCTTAAAAAGCCTGCTACAGCTTGCCTGCAATATTGAGTAGCATGCTGTGTGTCATGTTGGCTGTCGAGTGGAGAATGACTCTTTCATGCAAGCTGGAACTGTTCAGTTGGAAGGATTTCAGGCTTCCATAAAACACGCCACTAAATTCATGTTTTTTCCTTTGATGTAGCCAGCTCAGTCTATTTAGTATCACCCCCAATTTTAAAGAAAAAATTGGGAGTAGCAGTTCTGCCAAAACCAGTTACAAACAAGAGCAGAGCTCCTAGATATAGCTTGGGAGTCAAATAAGATCCTTAGATAATGAAGCCTGTTCTTAGGTAAGCCAAAAGTTCATGAACTTTATAAATCATATGATGTGTCTTTGGTAATCCACAAAAGGCTGAACCCTGATTTTACTTGGACATTGGCTGTTCTCTCAGAAGGGACACAGCTGCAGACAAAAAAAAAATCCTGAAGGACTGAACTAGTTCAAAGTATACAATGAGAGGCGAATACAAGGAATAGAGCAAGCTGCACGGGAGGGAGGCTTTCAGAGTACTACATTTAGTCCTGTCAGATAAGGATTCGCCTTCAGTTTTTGCACCCTTGTGATATCAGTGGGATGAGACTGCAAATATTACTCAAAGCTTGAGAGCCAGATTGAACACTGTCTCCAAAACATACTAAGACATTGCTAAAACCCACAGATACCTAACTAGGCAACAGGAAAATGAGAAGATAACTGCACAAAGTGACAGAGTGAAAGAGGATTAAGCTGTCAATTGTCTTAGAATAAGAGAAATGATTGGACAATGTCTGGCTCTTTGAGGAGTATTCAGACTGCAGAAAAGCCAAGATTCCTAAGACAGAGGGAAAGGAGATTCTCAAAGTGCATTAAACCTTGTCTCCAGGTTAAATGAGCTGAAATGCTAATGAGGATGCACTCATGCAGGATTGTGTCATTCTTTTATCATGTCCTTCGAGAGATACTACCCATAAAATTACTGTTTCTCAGCCCTGTTGGGTTGTTTAGTTGGTTCTGTTCTCATGGTACACAGCCAGAAATTGTCGTCCTTGATCTTGGTATTATTGAATTTTAGCACTAACCTTGTTTTGCTTCACAGGATGCAAAGTTTGGCCAGTGGAGTACAGCTGCTTTTCAAAGTTCTGAGCAACAAATGAAGTTTCTTAGACTGATGGGTGGCTTTAAAAAGGGCTCTGGTCCTATCCAAAATCTCTCAGCAACTACAAACAAACCAAACATGGCTCTGAACAGGGAAGGGGAGGAGAAGTTACAGCAGGCTCTGAAGATGGAATTTGATAAAGCGATGGACTTGAAGCAACATAGAGGAATTGGTCTTGGATTTCAACCTGCTGCCAACAAAAAAGTACACATAGACAAATATACATCCAGATCTATAAAATTTGAAGATTAAAACTCTGAAGCAATAAAAGGGATAGAAATTCAACAGGCAAATTCTTTTACTTCCCACATCTTTTTAACTTGAAATAAGATATAAAATATTTAAGAAATTTGATTTATGAGGTACTTGTACTACAAGTTGTCAACTACATGAACCAGAGCTGAGTCCTCCCTTCAGTTAAGCAGTAAGTTTTTGATACCTTTACAATGTTTTCTACAAGGCAAGAGACAGTCTGCTTTGAAGATTTCAACTACGTGAGCAATACCTGTAACTAGTTGAAACTTAGTAAATTTTTTTAAAATGCTGATTTTATACCCTTATTTTCAGCTACATCTGTCGTGGTTTAAACTCAGCCACGCAGTCTCTCTCTCACTCCCCCCTTCCTCCCTGCTCCCCCCCGCCACCCCGCTCCCAGAGGGATAGGGAGGAAAATCGAAAGAATGTGACTCCCACGGGTTGAGATAAGAGCAGTCCAGTAACTAAGGTATAACACAAATCACTACTGCTACCACCAATAATAATAATGATAAGGGAAATAACAAGGGAAGAGAATACAACCGCTCACCACCCGCTGACAGATACCCAGCCCGATCCAAGCAGTGATCTAGCCCTTCCGGGTAACTGCCACCAGTTTTACATCCTGGGCATGACGTGCTGTGGTACGGAATACCTCTTTGGCTAGTTTGGGTCAGGTGTCCTGTCTCTGCTTCCTCCTGGCTTCCCCTCCTCCCTGGCAGAGCATGAGACTCACGAAGTCCTTGGTCAGAGTAAACATGACTGAGCAGCAACTAAAAACATCGGTGTTATCAGTGTTGTTCCCAGGCTGAAAGTCAAAACCACAGCACTGCACCAGCTACTAAGGAGGAGAAAAATGACTGCTACTGCTGAAACCAGGACAGTATCCACCCCTTATTCCATACCATTCACGTCATGCTCAGATCCCACATTTTCAATATACCATCACTCTTATATATATACATATATACAGATCCACACACACAGAGAGAGATCATTAGTGCATGGACCAATCCCTATAAAGCTGCTGAGTCCATCTGGTTCATGATGTCGGGCTCCATCTCTTGTAACAGTCTTTCAGAGCAGGAGAGGCTGTGTGCAGTGTTCACACTCATGAATAACCTGGGCAATAGTGTCCATTGTTAAGTCCACCCCTCGATCATGAGTCCATCTCTATGTCACATCTCTGCCCTGATGTGTCATGGGCCCATCAGGCTCAAAATAATTCACCCTCCCCTTCAGCAGTTTCTGCAACTTCTCACTGGGGACTCCATACAGCTGCCTTCCATCTCCAATGCTTCCAAAGCACCGGAGGGGCCCAGTGGACTAGATATTCGAGCATATTGTCCCACACACCCTGCCACTCATGACTGTCCAGCCTTGGGGAAAATCTCTTGGTCCTCCTATATCGTTGTCTAATCCTAGACAAGACCCAGACACAACTCCGCTTAACTTTCGAGATCAGATGAAATGGCCGTGGGTAAAACACACTCTGTATGTGTGCCAACATAGTGATCCCCATCACAATCAGCAGGCAGGTCTCAAGGGTACTCAAAGACCATTCAAAACCTTCAGAACTCTCAAATGACGCTGCTGTACTTGTCACTGGGGCTGGTGTAGCTGCTGTGCTTGGAGCTGGAGTAGCTGCGCTGTCTGCTGTGGTCGGAGTTTGAGTAGCTGCTGTACTTGTCGCTGGGGCTGGTGTAGCTGCTGTACTTGGAGTAGCTGTGTTATCTGTTGTAGTCAGAGTCTGAGTAGCTGCTGTACTTGTCACTAGGGTGTGTGGGAATGTCTCCCTCATAGGCTGACCACCCAAGGAGAGGAAAAAGGATGTGTAATTGCTATACACTTCTATTTTATACCTCCCAAGGTATAGAGATGGTGACCACAGTGGGAATGCAAGCCAGATCAGTTTCATCATCAATGAGTCTATTGTATTACAAGTCATTACCATAAAGTACAGTGAAAGAAGAACCTCCCCCCCTTCCTTCCCCCACCCCGCTCCTGGAGGGATAGGGAGGAGAATCGAAAGAATGTAGCTCCCATGGGTTGAGATAAGAACAGTCCAGTAACTAAGGTATAACACAAATCACTACTGCTACCACCAATAATAATAATGATAAGGGAAATAACAAGGGAAGAGAATACAACTGCTCACCACCCGCTGACCGATACCCAGCCCGATCCAAGCAGTGATCTAGCCCTTCCAGGTAACCGCCCCCAGTTTTACATCCTGGGCATGATGTGCTGTGGTATGGAATACCTCTTTGGTTAGTTTGGGTCAGGTGTCCTGTCTCTGCTTCCTCCTGGCTTCCCCTCCTCCCTGGCAGAGCATGAGACTCAGAGGTCCTTGGTCAGGGTAAACATTGCTAAGCAGCAACTAAAAACATCGGTGTTATCAGTGTTGTTCCCAGGCTGAAAGTCAAAACCACAGCACTGCACCAGCTACTAAGAAGGAGAAAAATGACTGCTACTGCTGAACCCAGGACAACACCTCAGTGATTCAAAGGGATTTTGATGTTCTGTAAAATCTTGACATTTTTACACTCAGTAAGTGATGATGTTTACAAAGTGATGGTGTTTTACTTTGAAGAAACACTACTGATATGCCTACAAATGTGATGATATATTTTGGGCAGCTCCTGAGGGGAAGTGAAAATTATGGAGACGCTCCAGCTTAAGGGGTTGCTATGAATCCATTCCCATATGATGGGATGAAGGAGATGCTGAACCACTTCCTGCAGGGTCTTTGAGGAAACATCTCCTTTATAGTGTCATTTAAAACCACCACTACCTCAGGGCGAATCTGTTTTGCACCAGTGCTCTCAAAGTTCAGTGACTGGCTGCAGCCAGCAGCAGCTTTTGCTTTACTTAAACCCAGGTAGTGGAGGTTCTGTTTTCTGTTCCAAAACAAATGCTGAATTCAGGCCCTCAGCTACTTGCCTAGCAAAAAACCTGATGTAAAATAAAGGAACAGGTAAGAAAATGTCAACTAGTGACTTCATTGAGGAAGAAAGGGACAGCATATACAGCTTTCTGCTGCAGAGTCAGTCCTGGATCGGTAATGACTTGTTTTGCACTATCACTGACAAGATGCTGAAGGTGATATTAGTCCCAGCCTTGCCTTTAGATAAGAACTCTCTCTCCCCATCTAGAATGATAGTATGAATTGATAGTAATGTACATATGGAAATGTAGTTTAAAAATGAAGACACATACCTGAGGGAAAAAAACTGTCAGCTTTTTTCAAGCAGATAAACTTGGTCTAGCCTGTACATGTGCTGCATGTAAAAGAAAGAGGAGGTCTGTAATAGTGTACAGTACTGTATGTACTGTAGTGATAGGACAAGGGGTGACGGGTTCAAACTTAAACAGGAGAAGTTTAGATTGGATATAAGGAGGAAGTTCCTTACTGTAAGGGTGGTGATGCACTGGAATGGGTTGCCCAAGGAAGTTGAACATCCCTGGTGGTGTTCCAAGGCCAGGTTGGACAGAGCTTTGGATGACATGGTTTAGTGTGAGGTATCCTTGACCATGGCAGGGGGGTTGGAACCAGATGATCTTAAGGTCCTTGCCAACCCTAACTATTCTATGGTTCTAATAAGTAGAGTGTTTTAACTAAAATTAGTTTTTCTCTAACATGGAAATAAGCTAAAAGCAGTTTATTAGAGTGATTGCGTTAGCTTCTAAGCTGGATTTTTATAGAGTTTACTTCTGATAACTAAGGAGAGTTTTCTGCCTGTTGTTGAGCTATTTTTGCACTAATAAAAGTAGAATCATAGAATCATAGAATAGTTAGGGTTGGAAAGGACCTTAAGATCATCCAGTTCCAACCCCCCTGCCATGGGCAGGGACACCTCACACTAAACCGTGTCACCCAAGGCCTCATCCAACCTGGCCTTGAACACCACCAAGGATGGAGCATTCACAACCTCCCTGGGCAACCCATTCCAGTGCCTCACCACCCATAGAAAAGTAGTAGTAAAACATTTCCCATGGTGGTGTTGCATCAGTAAAGGAAAGAAAGTAATAAATACTGTGCTTCACAGACAACAGGCAAAAATGGATGCCTGCATGGAAAGAGGAACAGTGGGCATGTCTGTAAGCCTGTTGTAAGAGTTTCTATTTTACAGAGTCTGAAGGAACTCCACACTTGGTTTAGAGCAGTACATTTGCCTCCAGAGGGCAATTTCTGCCATACCACAGCTGCTTAGTGTGACCCACTTGGTGGTTTACACAGCTCAGAGTTTAATCCCACTTACCCAGTTTGTGGTTTATGTTTCCAAGCACAACACGAAGAATCATCTCCATACTGTTGAGAGTTGTTTTGTGCAGCTGCAGAAAGAAGGAAAGCTAAATTAAAGTGGGACATGATAACATATCATGTGCATCAATATCTATGTGCACTACATAAAGAATTATTTAAGGAACATCAGTATAATCAAAATGGCCATGTACTAAAGTCGGAAAGGTTCTGTACCAAGCTGATACCACTTCATAGTTATCTTGTATTCCTGCAGTTTTACTTAGGTTACAGCTACAGTCTGTATCAGGACAAAAATGTCCTGGTTCATTTCTTTACAACCTTAACAGAAAATACGTATTTTAGATGTACCCTGCTTCTGTAACCACAGAGGAGATGAAAACAGGCAGCAAGAATGCTTTAATAATTTGGGTGGTATTTATTATCAGCTTGCTAACTCCTTAAATATACGGTTCTGGCAAAACTGATTACTTGTTTAGCCTTAACAAAATAAAGCAGTTTTGTGCAAAAATGTATCTTAATATCTATATGTGAATTTAGCTCATTAAAATACTTACCACTAAGCAAAACCAGCAATAGATGCAAGGTCTCAGCATGGTTCCTCCTTACCATGGGACAGAAGTGGTGAGAGTGAAATGTTATTAGATGTAATAGCAGTACATGTAACTTAATTCCACAAGGGTGAAGTGACAAATTTGTATACACAAAGTCCCCAAGAACAAACAGATGAACTGCAAATTGTTTTATTCAGGGATAGTGTACTTTGCAAACACAGAGTACTTTGCATACATTTCCATTTTTCTTTGCAGACAGCACTTAAAAGATTCTTTCCATTTTACAAAACAACACTGAACTAAAATGAAAGCATCAACATGTCCATGAAAATACATTGCAGAAATTAGAACAATAACACCTCGGACATTTTTCTCTTCTACCGGAACTGACCAAACCAATGTTGGCAGCTTCCCAAAGCAGGAAGATGACTTTGTAGGACTATTATATTGAAATGCTGGTTTCTACAGAGGAGAAAGACTATTCTGCATGTGGGATGAAGTCTGGAAGATGTGAACTGATCCGTGCAGTTTATCTTCTTTCTTTGTTGCTAAAATTGACAACAGGTTAGATTTCTAAAGGCTTTTGCAACCACAGAGGTTCAAAATACCATTTACTGAATCTAAATCAGCATTTAATAAGAATGTAGAGGTAAAACTGGAAACAAATTCAGGTTAAATTATTGCACTCAGAACAGTTTTACCTTTATCTGTGTCCAAGTAAATCTGTCACACTAAGTAAAATAAAAATACACTGAACTCCTCCAGTCACAACCCAGATCAGTGATTTGGGCCTTGGCTACACACTCCCTTGTGCAGGTGATTCCTTGGGAAAGCAGCATTCCTCAGGTCCTGGACTGCAGAGGAAGCCGAAGGGCCAAATCTGTGAAGTGACTCATTTCAGGTTGTTTGCTTTGCTTCTTGATGTATTCTAGTGTTGTCACCTGGGTACAAAAGAAAGGTATTTTGAGACTTTTAGTGTCTGTGTTCTCAGTTCACAGGCCATCACTTAATCTATATGTGAAGGTGTTTTGAATAGACACTCATGATTTTCCCTAAATGTCACTGGCTACATGAGCACTTGCTTTTCTTGCTCCAGAGCTGCTTATCGTGTATCTTTCTTAAAGGCTCTAAACCACCCACTTTCCAAGCTTACACCATGTAGTTCCTTCCACTAACAAAAATGTTGTACTTCTCTTAGTTTTCTGTACTGAAAAAAGTTATAGCACCCAACATTTGCACATTCCTTAATGTGTGAAATACATGTAAAAGTGCCAGAAAGATACAGACCACTTGAAGAAAGACAAGCTGCTTATTCCTTAAGAAGCATTTAAAAATAAGTGGGGTTTAAGCTGATATACTTTTTAAGACAGCAACTTGTAAAGCTACTGGCTTTATTCAGATAAAGAAATGTTACCTTTTCGCAAATAAGGAGTTCAAAAAGATCTTAAGAACTACAATTTCCCTGCATTACCCCTTTTCCTTACCATAGTACTGGTGTCAGCAAAGCCATGCTTCTGAGCAAGATTCCAGAGGTTGACTGAAAGCTGGTTTAGTTTGTTGTTCCGTAGATCCCCATGAGCTAGAATAGTGTTAAAGAAATAGAGTGCCAACTGGCTCTGTCGCTTTAGGGTCTATAATAAAGAAAAAAATATATAAAAATCCTGTATTATCAGGCAGTCATCCCAAAATATCCAGCATAGCCTCACTGTATTCTCTGAACTCTCAGAAGTGCAAGGGGCAGACACTCATTTTGTGATACACAGCAATACACAAGAAAATGGGCATAGTTTTTAATTTCAAAACACAACAAGTAGTGATAATCGCAAATCAGCCTAAGCTGCTGTAACTAAAATAATTACATAAGACTCCTACATCTTGTCCCACTTTAGCACAGCATGTAGGTCTGACACATTTTTAACTCAAAAACTCCTTACAACTGCACAGAAATCACTCCCCACCAACCAACCTTCAACTTACATCACCATAGCTATGTATTTTTTAGAGAGACCACTATCATCAATCTAGATGAATGCAATTTCAGGCCTTTTCCAGCAGTCTGTTCTACTAAAGATGGTTTTCCCCTGCTGTTCTTTCACTGAGACTTTGGTGATACCAACATATTTGTACCATATTTGCAGCTATTTTGCCAAGGAGGGACCTTAAGGAAGATCCTTGCTTCCTGGTAGCCTACCGTAGAGGAGCACCATGCCCTTTAGCCTCTGGAAAGGAGTTCTGGGGCACAGACAATCCTGCACTAAGCTTACACGTTGCTACCATGCTGATTTAGGATGAGTGGAAAACAGAATTAAAATGCTATTGCAGATTCTGCTTATTCCTTTAGAATAAATTCTAAAAGGCTAAAAAGATGAATTACTACTGGATGCATGTGAGTGTAGTATCTGTTTATAGTGCTTTGCTGCAGCTATCCTTTGTTTTTTGCTCAAGACAAACCACTAATAAAAGCACAGCTCCATCTTACAAAGAAACCACAGCAGCAGAGTAGCAGTTAAAACAAAACTGTCAGCTGAGCAGCTCGATTAATGAACTTAATACTTCACTTTAGCCCTCTGAGTTCAACACATACGAGGTAGGTATCGCACAGCATTCAGATATGAAGTTACAGAAGATTGAAACAGAGACTAGGATAAGAGGAGTGCAGTGATCTCTGACTTGTGCACTCCTGAAATGATACCAATGCAACTATGCAGCCTCTGCCCTTTCCCTAAGGGATCAAAAGTAAATTAATTTCCCTTCTCACTGCCAGCAAAAGAGAGGTCAGATGCTATTCATCAAAGAAAGGGCACACACTGAGCTATCAGTCCTCCAGACAAACATGGAAAAGGATAAAGGCATCATTAAAAACCTGGCTAACTAGAAAAGAGAACACAGCATGCCCCAGACTAGAAGCATCAGACTGCTACTGGATGTACGAGACGCACAGAGTAGATTTGTGCACACAGAAAAGATCTGACACATCAGAAACTGTGTACCCACACACACGCATGCATATGCAATGCCCAGAGCTGCTCCAGGCTCCGGAAGTTTCCTAAGCACTAAACTAACTGCATGAAGCTCCCGAGATGACAGCTGTTCCTGTAACAGTTATCTACATTAGCAATTTCCATCCCAATATCATCAAAACCTATCCATAGGCTAAAACTACAACCATCATTTGGAGTGTTGAACATACCAGACAGAGAAACACAATTGATCAGTTTAGTCCAGTAGTAGTAACAAAAAAAATCAGAAATACAACTCAAAAAGACAATAAAATGGAAAGTGGTTATGTTTAAATGCCACTGTAGGATTTCTCGTGTAGGACTCCCATTATTCAAGGGAAAACCAGAAGGTACAGCCATCTGGTCCATGTTTTGCCACATTATTCACAAGGCATCCTGCCACATTAACATGTATCCTGGATTAACAAAATAACCTTTATTAACTGTATTTCTTTTTCCCATTGACCATCTAATGCCTGTATGTCTTCTGCTGAATACTAACTTCAAAGAGGTTCCTGGGAATTGCCTGGAGGTTTCCTCACAACAAGTGGGACAGTCAAATTATCAGGCAGAATGCAAAAGCAGCAGTACTCTGGTCTGAGTATCAACAAATGAAGTTTTCCAGGCAGTACCAATGCAAATACAAAAACCGTTCTTTAAAAGAAGGATGCTATTTTGACTAATTTAAAACATCTTTACTGAGAGGGTGGTGAGGCACTGGAATGGGTTGCCCAGGGAGGTTGTGAATGCTCCATCCTTGGCGGTGTTCAAGGCCAGGTTGGATGAGGCCTTGGGTGACACGGTTTAGTGTGGGGTGTCCCTGCCCATGGCAGGGGGTTGGAACTGGATGATCTTAAGGCCCTTTCCAACCCTAACTATTCTATGATTCTATATATAATTCAGAAAGGATCACATTTCAAAAAGGTTCTAAAAACACATTAAAAAGCTGGAAGAATGAGATGCACACTGACTCTCATTGTACTGGGGTAGGTGTAACAGGATGTTGACATCTAGTCATCAGTAACACAATGCAGAGAGAAGAGAGAGGCAGGCTTGGGTATGCAGTAAACCCTACCACGTCTGAAAATGAACAAGACAGAGAAAAGGCTTCACATGATGATGAACAGGAATGTTTGTGCACCATGGCACTGACTTCCAACCTGAGAGAGACACCTGTGCCAGCATGCTGCCACGCCTGCTGGCATTCCTGAGATGGAAAAGTGGATGGCACTCCAATTCACAGGATATCTTCACAGGCAGCAAGGAGAAAGCAACAGCTCAGCCATTTGGCAGCCACAGACATCATGGGGCTAGCAATTCCCACATCAAAAGGAATTGCCAGCCTTCTAGGCAGTGCGTTTTCCATAAGTTTTGGAATAATGCTGATGACAGTGAAACAAAACACCTCATCCCAGAATGTGACCCCCCTTGTGCCCGAGCCCCTCTACTGAAGTGCACAGCAATGTCCAAACTTCATGCAAGCATAACAGAAAAAAGAAGGACCTTCCATACAAATGACTGTGTAACATATTTCACCAAATTTTGCCTAGCAATTAAAATATTCATTCCTGTCAGTGACTTTTGCCAGACATCGATGTCATAAGGATACCTTGAGCCTTCTGTCAGAAAAGCATTTGTGCATTCAGATACGTTGCTCCTCTGAAAGTGCATCCAGCCTGCTGCAGCTCCCATGTAACAGGCTCTGATACTCCTTAACAGGCCATATGTGGCAGCACAGAGCTCAGCATGGCCTGTAAGGCTCCTCCAAGGTACTAAATATATCAGTCTAGGCTGAGTCTCCACGCTGATACAGCATCTGTTTGCTGGTGTTACCTGAACTATCTGGCTTGAGATTAATGCCAACACTACTGTGATGCTGGTGCTTACGTCCTTGTGATACAAATCTAGATATTCCTAAACAAAGCCATGAAGGCAGCCTTGTCTTTCCTTAAAAGCTCTCACGTTAAGCTCTTTGGGAACCTTTTAACATCTGTTTGTTCACTGAAAAAGATCATGAGCTGCATGGGGCAGACCATGTGCTCAACTCTCTCATTACACAACTGTCCTAACACAGGATAAATGAAGCACCCAGCACCACCAGCAGCTCATACAGGCTCATTTATAATAAAAGGAAATAATGATCTCAGAAAACACCAAGCACCAAGCTGCAGCTGGGAGCTCTTATACCACACAAGAGGACACGTATCCCCTATTTCACAACTCCTCTAGCACACTGAGATGGCCAGAAGAGAAAGAGCTTTCTCTTGGACACAATCCTTGAAACAGCAGTCCTGAACCTCCCTCTAAAATACTCAATCTCAGTGACAGCTTCTGCTGGCTCAAGGTACAGTAACACACCTCTAGTTAAGACAGGCTGAAACACTTTACTCCTAGCTCTATACCAGCACCAGGGCAGCTTCATCTCTATTTCAAAGTCCTTGATATATTTTTAAAGCTTTTAATATTCATTGTGCTGCTCACATCAGTTTTATTTCCCTCTAAAATTAATCCAACAAAGAAGTGCTCCATGTAGAACTAACTTGTGGTTCACGGCCAACCAGACCACACTTTCCAAAACTATACTGAGTAATCCTACCGTAGGCTGTTAGCAGAATTCTGATTTATGTATTTTGGTTTCCTCCATTTACCAAGTATGCTGCAAACATGCAGAAACAATGTTCCCAATTAAACTTTCTCTAGTCTTTAAACTCCACCACCATGCCAGAGGCAATGGTGTAATAAAAGGATTAACCCGGGAGTTCAGACTCTCCAACTCTGAGACAAAGAAGTGGCGTTGACACACACTCACCAGCCACAGTTCCTAACTGCAATGTACCTATCCTGTTGCTGACCCATCAGCAGGGGAGCTGCAAGGTGCCAAAACAGGAACCTCCACCATCTGCAGTGTCTTCTGGAAACCGCAGCAGGTAAACTCTCTTGTCCCTCTCCTCCCAAAGTGGAATATGATGTTTAACCACCTTAGAAAATCTTGGCCAAGGACACAAAATTCTTAAGGATGAGCAATCTCTCCTCAATTTAAAACATGTCCACACACAGAGAACTACATCCAACTCTGCTTCTAGTTCAGTATTCAAACACATGAAATCAACTGAAGTTTTTATAAGTTTATATAAAATTATCAATCAGATGTTTTGAAAGCAAAGGCCTCAAGAGTATATCCAGAAATTGCTTTTTACTTTTCCTTTTTTGATACTTACTATAAAACGTCCAGTACCTATCATACAGTACATGGGAAGACTGCCATCCTAACATGACACTGCCAATGACACAACAACATGTTCCGAATGTTTTGGATCAAAAGTCATGTTTGAATAAAACATACTCAATCTGGACATTTATCACTGAGTAGCAAGAGGCAAGGTATTTACACTCCTAAGAAACTGAAGCATAAGATCAGTCTTCCACCCACCCAAAGGCAGAGACGATTCACTGGTACATGCTCCTGTGACCACAAACAGCTTGAAGTTTACAGAACTATCCAGAACAGAAAATATCCATTCCAACACTGTCACATAACTGAAGCATTCTCCAATACTGTGAAAACATCATGCTGTGTTAACATAAGATGCACTGTTCTCTTCCAAATCGTCCTTTTGGTGAAAGCATTTCACTGTGAGTAAAATTTATTTTCCTTTATAGCTTTTAAAGGAAATGAACCAATAAAAAATGCAGAATCATCAGAGACTTGTTCATTTAAACGCGCAGCCAAGAAGATGAATAATAAAAGGTCACTGACACTGAAGCAATCCAAATACCACAGTGATTTTATGACTGGTTCTACTTTAGCACAAATGGAGGTGTCTGACAATATTCTCGTCGCCTCCATTCCCTCAGCAACAACAGCTTCCTCAAAAAACTATTCATTCTTACACATCAACTTTTATCTCAACCTCTCAAGGACTTTTACTCAATTAAGCAAAATAAATGCTCCCCCTTTGTAAATAAGGACCAACAGAGGAGTAAATCCAGCGCCACAGAGGCAGACGCAGGGCAAGGACCTACATCCATGCTGCTTAGCTTTAAATCCAGTTTTCCATGCAACAACTGCTTCAGTGAAATAACACAGGATCTCATTACTCAAAGTACTAAGCTTGAAAGAAAAAAAGAAAAAGCTTTTCAGAAACCACAGATTTCAAGCTTTACAAACATCCCCACACACATACTCCGCATACGAGTCAGATGCAAAAAATCCTTAATATACAAGCCACAGGCCTAAAAACACTGTTAAAAATCTCTTCCCAATATCTGCTTGGATATTCTAAGCTGTGCAAGAGCAGTTGTTTTCTTCTGTTACTGTTCTGAGAAAGAACTGCTATTCACTGTGATGATGTGTATAATGATGTAGAGTCATTTGAGCAAAGAGTTTATTCATCTTATGTCTCTACTATTGCTAAAGGAAGGATAGAAAGGATACCAAAAGTAGAGAAAAGGCTAAACTTAGCATAGTGTCCTCCAAATACATATCATTCAACACATTCTGTATCGGCAAACACTACAGGCTATTGTGCAAACAGGCTACCTAAAAAGTTACATCAAATTAATCATCCCCTGCCCTCCCATTTCACTCTACAAGACACAGGATTTCTATCAAAACAGCAGTTTAGTAAGGGGTGTTTAGGAAGTTGTGGAGGGGTTCGATCTCAGAAACAGCAAGTTCTTATTATTTCAGTAACACTGAAAACTTCACTCACTTGCCTTTCACATACAATCCATTACCCTGTATTTGATCCCTCAGAGCTTCTGAATTCCAATCAAGAAATCCAATAAGCTGCCTAGAGTTTTCTGTATTCAATATTGAACAAATATGACCCTGCATTAAAAACAGGATAAAGCCAAAACATCTTCCCCCTCCCTCTGCACCTTTCTCCTGACTTCATCCTAGTGTCTGGAACCCAAAACTTTTACCAGTTAAAGGTGGTTGCCACTGTATTTTACTCAGTAACAGGTTAGTATTGTGTACAATTCTGGTGTCCTCAACATAAAAAGGACATGGAACTGTTGGAACAAGTCCAGAAGAGGGCCACAAGGATGATCAGGGGACTGGAGCACCTCCCATATGAAGATAGGCTGAGAAAGTTGGGGCTGTTCAGCCTGGAGAAGAGAAGGCTGCATGGAGACCTCAGAGCAGCCTTCCAGTACCTGAAGAAGGGCTATAGGGATGCTGGGGATGAACTATTCATTAGGGACTGTAGTGATAGGACAAGGGGTAACAAGTTAAAACTTAAAACAGGGGAAGTTTCGATTGGCTATAAGGAAGAAGTTCTTTACCGTGAGGGTGGTGAGGCACTGGAATGGGTTGCCCAGGGAAGTTGTGAATGTTCCATTCTTGGCAGTGTTTGAGGCCAGGTTGGACAGAGCCTTGGGTGGCATGGTTTAGTGTGAGGTGTCCCTGCCCATGGCAGGGGGTTTGGAACTAGATGATCTTAAGGTCCTTTCCAACCCTAACTATTCTATGATTCTATGAATTCTTTCTTTCCCATTACAAAATTGGGCACTCCAGGCTACTGTTAACTTAGCTGCCAAGAAAATATGGTTTATTTACAGAGAGAGAAAGTTGATAGCCATGAGGAAACAACAGGAAGGACACATACAGAGCAGATTCTAGGCATAACTATATGGCAGTCAAAAGGGTGACTGTGGCATTGTCTCCAGTTCTCTTAGCCCAATAATTGCAGTACCAGCATCATCCAGCTCATTATAGTCAGACTCTCATAAGAAAAAAAGTTATCCCAGACTGAGCATCATATTTCCATAACCAAACTACACCAGGACTCAAGCCAGTTAATTTAAAGCTAACTGTAAACCTCACAGAGCATCATGTTTCCATAATCAGACTACACCAGGGCTCAAGCTGGTTAATTTAAAGCCAACCTCACTATGCTGCTCTGCAATCATTATTCTAGGCACTGCAGGTGCACAATCAATACAACAGCGTAGCTTCTACTGTTTGTTGGTTTGCTGTACTATCTGTGTACAACATATAGCTAAGCAGGTAACTTTAGCCTGAACAGTAGAAATGTACTGTAATTGCTACATGATCTGTTTCACATCATTAGGTCTCTCCACCACAAGCCTGGCTACGTGACTGATCCACCTTTTAACAAATAAAATTACCTAATTTCTTCCTGTTGCAAGGTTCCTGGAGCTTTGTATATGACAAAGCCTGGTCAAGAAGCTAGACCATTTATTCAACTCCAAAGTAATTCTGGCTTTGTATTGAATCGAGCTGAGTAAGAACATACCTCTTCTTTTCCAAGGGTTTTCAGATGATCCAGGATCTGCGCTATCACTGTTTCACACAGTTTATTAATTTCAGCCAGGAACTTGGAGTCTCCACCATACAGGGTATCATTAGAATCAACTGCAGAGATGAATTCAAGCTTAGGTTTGGCTAAGGAGCTATGCATTCATTTGCTACTGAAAACACCAGCTATTTATAGAAGACCAGATTTGGAAGTTATAAAATGACCCTATATTATAAATGACCCTTATAATAAAATTCTCCTCCATGAAACACAAACAGAACAATCTTTAAGTGCCTACCACTTTGTTAGGTTAAGGCCAGTGCTGTATTCCTCAATGCAGCCAGGTTCAAAACCTTCTGCTAGACTTACATGCAAAGCAACATAAAGTGTTAATTTTCACTTTTTCCACAGACACAGACTCTCTGTTCCCATCAGTTTAGAAGAGCATGGCTATCATCTTCAATGGCGGCAGGGCTGGGCCAAACAGTTTACTTACTAAAACCAGCAAGATTTTCAAAGGAAACTGCCTTTTTTAACTAAAATAAAGCCTTGACTACCTCAGAGTTATGGACAGAAATTCAGGAAGTGTCTTTTCAATGTCAAAGACCTTGAAGGACTTTTTTTTTTGGGGGGGTGTAAGGGGAGAGAGAGCTCCAAGTTTTTAGAGCTTATATAGTTGTGATTTTAAACACGTGTTTTGGCCGAATTTGTTTACGTTTTAGTAAGAAGCTGCTTGCAAAAATTTGTAAGTTTAAGTGGTTTAAGTGTATTCTGGGTAAATCAGAGAGCACTCGAGATAAAAGGTGATCCCCTCTTCCCAAGTAAACTTCATTTTAGGAAGCTAACGCACATGGTCCACATAGGAAAAAAAAAAAATCATCCAGCTACAGGGGAAAAATCAGTAATTTATATTTCCATGCTCCTTTCCCTTGAAATGTAATTAATTCAGATTTCTCATCTTGGGATTATGCAGCTGTTTTGGTCATACAAAACACAGAGTGAAAAAAAGGGCAGCTAAACCACATTTCCTTACAGAACCTGAAGAGCAGATTTACTATAGAGTACTTGTTCAACTGACAACTATTTTCTGTGCTGCTAACTGCAAGAGGTGCTTTGTCATGGTTGGTAACTCTGACAGACTATCCAGCAGGAAAACTGCAGAATGTATTCCAGCCTGCCTCTTTGTGAAAGCCCTGTGCAACTAGAAGTAAAAGCCAAACTAGCTTGGCCTCTCAGACTAACTAATCATGTCAGTGTGCTTTAAAAGGCCTGATTAATACTCTACCTTAATTTAGTAACTTCTTTATGATCAGAAGGCAAACACTCAAATCTTAGAGCATATTACAAAATATTACAAAAAGAATACAGCTATTTAATAAAATGAAAAATCTTCAGATTCTTTTTCTCTAGCTGGTCTGAAAATTTTTTTGTAAGTTACCAGCACAATTTCCAAAACTAAAAGCTGGCATTCAAAGCAGCAAATACATCTTTTAATAACGAAGAGTAGGCATTGCATGCTAAACTGGAGTAGTTAATAGGTGAGAATGAAACACCAACAACAGGTGTAAGTCAGGTTGACACTTTAGACTAAAAGAAAACCCTCCATAGATACGAACTTCTAATATTTACTTGAAAAATTCACAGTTCTAAGTATTTGCACCAGCACCACCAGGAATAAAATATGTAAACCACCCTACACAGTTCCACATTAAAGAACAGACTGTACATCTGTTCAGGAGTCACTCCTGTGATTACTTTAAGTTACAGTATCTGGACCTGCACAAGGAAAATAATCCGTTCTGTATTATTGACCATCATTGATCTTCATTAACTAGATAAGATGATAACAATACTACAAATTGCATGGTGGAAGACAAGGATACAGAGCCATCCTTATTTATTACCTTTATCTACGTGGTAGATATATACTTCCTGAGTCATCGCAGACAGCAGATGCAAAACATTAGTATAAATCCTGACTTTGTCATCACTGTTATCCTCCCAAGTGTAATCCTGGATCACATTTAGTAATCCTCGCACAAGAAACAACACTCCTTGTTCTGGATGGTCCTGTAGAAAAGAAAAATCAAGACAAGTCAAAAACACCACCATAACCACCCCAAAACCAAACTTGGATTATTTGCAGTAATTCAGGGGGTTGGTCATAATATCACCTCTATAAAAGCAAACACCACAATATAATTAAAGCTGACAACTACTTTTCTTAAGTTAAGTGCTTCCTGCAAATCCTTTTTAAAAATTGTTCCAGTTTCCTTCTAAAATGCCCATTTGACCCATAATCATAAACTTGATCTAAGGCAGCCTCCACAGACAAACTTAAAATGCTTTGTTTTCTAGTCATGGGGGAGTAGTACAAAATTTAATTGCCAGCTTCGTAACAGCTAAGCCTCTAAAATTAAACACACCGGGTAGACTTTTTAATTTAAATAATGTCAGTAAGCTACAGAAACAAGTATATTACTCATATAATTATGAGTTTCAGAAGAACACCTACACTGGGAAGTCAAAGCTACAGACAATCAACAATCTTTTATTATGAAAGGAATATAAAGACCTCCGATTTACATAAGTTACGGGGTTTTGCAAGTAGTTTTAATACTGTGCCCAGCTTATTTAAAGCTGATGGTGTAATGACACCAACATACATAAAGACAAATCACAGTCCACTGGGGACAATTCCTTCTGATAATCTATCCCATAAAGTAAGCAGAAAAAAAAATATGGAAGCTGATTTCTGAATCCTGGTATCTCATTGCAAGTTCCTCAGTACTGAATCCAAGAGGCAAATTTCTCCTTCAATCATCTGATCCAAGCCATTTCTTTGAGCAGCATCAAGTTCTGATATAGCCTTCCTTCAGAGGAAGGTCAACAAAATACCTTGGCTGTGTAAGTTTTATCTCAGATCTTCCAGACTAATTTACAATTTTTCCTCATCTCTCAGCTACAGCTGAAAATACAGGAAGGAAAATTACATCTATATGTCTAAACTTGGCAGTTGGCTAAAAACTGGAAGGGTGTAGAATGGCAGTATTTTGTGAAATATTCATCAGAAGAGGAAAATCATGCAAAAACACATCTCCTATCTTTTTTTTTTTTTTCCACTCAAAAGATTAGGCAACCTGTAACAAAGTAACTGAAACTAATAGAAACTACAGCTGTATATTTTTCCCCTCCTCAGGTATTAGATTTTATGAGTGCTTAGCTAAAATACCACTTTTCTGCAAGGATCTATTAAACCAGTAAATTATGCTTACACAATTAAATGATGGTGAGATTTCACAGAATCATAGAATAGTTAGGGTTGGAAAGGACCTTAAGATCATCAAGTTCCAACCCCCCTGCCATGGCAGGGACATCTCCCACTAAACCATGTCACCCAAGGTGCTGTCCAACCTGACCTTGAACACTGCCAGGGATGGATCATTCACAACTTCTTTGGGCAACCCATTCCAGTGCCTCACCACCCTCACAGTAAAGAATTTCTTCCTTATATCCAATCTAAACTTCCCCTGTTTAAGTTTTAACCCGTTACCCCTTGTCCTATCACTACAGTCCCTAATGAAGAGTCCCTCCCCAACATCCTTGTAGGCCCCTTTCAGATACTGGAAGTATCTGCTATGAAGTGTACTTCTAGTATACTGCTATGAGGTGTATCCAAATCCAGTTAAGTGCAAGATGCTACTGAGAGAGGCAGCGCTGTTCTCCAGCTCCAATTATTCTGTCTCCCCATTTTGCACTTGGGTGAGTGATTTTGCAGCCAATAAACAAATGGGTTCAGCTTGCTTATGGAAAACCAAGCACTGGATCTCCCACTCCCAAAAGCCCATTATACTCTAAAGTTTTAAACAGGAAAGTCGAAATAGCCTATGTGCTATTCATAAACACATGACTTACCGGAACAACTAATAAGGTGGAAAAAAAATTACAAAGGAATTCCAGGAGGAAGGCATCAGAAGGTCGCATCTTTCCATCGACATTGATCAGTTTTGGCACTTCAGGAACAAGGCTCACTGCAGCTTTGAAAAAAGCATCAGCTACAAAAGAAATATACAGTTGCTGCATTATTACTCCAGCTGTGGTGGCACAGTCATGCCCCTGATCCAAGGATTGATTCAAGTCTGTTTGAAACATGACAGAAAATGAACCTATGCTTAACAGCAAAGAAGCTCGAGACTGAGCAATCAGTATCTGCTGCAATTTAAGTGATGCTGGTTTTTCAAAAGAAGTTGCCACTTCACTCGAGACTTGTGAAGTTACAGTTCTCCTTTGCCCAACAGGAAGACACCACTCTTTCAAACAGATTGCAAATATAATTAACAAGAAAAGCACACAATACAAAACTGACTCATCTGGCTTACGCCAGTAGAATGGGGAACCCAGAGGAGGGTGCAAGGGGAAGATCTTGCTATCTTGTTCATAAATTCATTCACAAAAGGCTGTTAAAGTTTTAAGGAAGTATGGGTGGCTTCACTTCTCTATTTACAGTTATTAACAGTAAAATACTGATACAATACCAGAACCCAAGGTATTGCTGGATAAAATGATTCTAAGAATCACAATAGAGGAATTACACAAACCATCCACCATTATGGCCTTGGCAAAATAGCTCTTAAGATGTTTTTCATAACTCTCTATTAAGTCTCTAATTCTACAAAACCCCTCAAACACGAGAACATCTATTCCTCAGTTTATTAAGTTAATATTCATAAATTAAAACCAATAGTTTCCCTCTAACCCTACACCTCCTATATATGCTAAAAACTCCCAAAAAAGATTCTGACAGCAGCACTGTTTTGCACTTTCTTGGCTACATTTCAAAATACTAAAGCACCCAAATCCCACTCAAGCTGTTTAGCTATATGCTTCAAAGCAACCTTCAGAATTAATGCTGCATCTTTACTTTTAGCACAGAGATTGAGGCCATGAAACCAAATTTTAGCAAAGAATAAAAAGGAATTCTTGGTGAAAGCCAAGAGGCGTCCCATGGCTGAGATGGAGACACCACTGCCAGGCATGCATGGGCACTTCCAGGAGCACAGCTTGCTCTGGAAAAATTCATTTGAGCACATGGGACTCCAAGCAAACTTGTTAAATATAGCCCCAACTGATATCTAATTCAAGCTCCTGAGGAATACCAGGGAAACATCTGCTTTGGAAAAACTGTAAGTTCTTCTGACTCTTATTTCTTTTCAGCACGCGAATGCTCAATCCCTTCTTAACTTTTCAGCGCTTACAACACAGACCCCTTCAGTCAAACATCATACTTCTTTTATTCTGCACATCTGAGGTGAAAGAATGACTTATTTATTTCAAACATATAAGTTTGAACAGCCAACCCAAAGGAAGGCAAGTAATCTTGCTGAGCTTTATTAGAGGAAGGAAAGCAGCAGCTGACATTCATTCTAGCACAAGTAAATGAATTGCTGTCACTTGCACAGTTGTCTCAGGACAAAAAAAAAGCCCATGCCCTACATCACTTTATAATAAAAACATGTGACCAGACAAATGAAAAAATGTGTCTCAGAAAATAGTCTGCATTCCAAAGTACCCACATCTGTGCAGAGAATACCCCTGCCTTCCAAAGTTATTTCACAGCGGGACAAGAAGGGTCTGTGCAGCAATCAGTCTCCATAATGAAAGAGAAGTAAAAGTACCTCATCTGCTCTCCCAGCAATCACAGTCCTAGTCATTCTCCTCTAAACTTTAGCCACAGCACAAAACCAAACCCTCTATCTTCACTATGACTTACTGCAATTTGATTAAATTTACTTTTCCTTGACCTCCTGCAGTCACTGCAAATGAGAGCTGCCTTCTCATCTGGTTGAGCACCTTCAGAGACACAAGCTCCCTCATTAGACCTGCTAGTTAGAGCAGCATGCCCAGCTCTGCAGGTGACTGCTGCCGGGAACCAAGAGAGAGCTGTCCACACCACAAACAGCTCACCAGGACCTATCCTCATTGCAACAAGCTCCTCTGTGCCTCCATCTTGGTCCTTCCTGACTATGATACTCACAGAACTGCTGCCTCCCTGCTATGACTCTTCGTGGCTGCTGTCCTCTTGCCGCTGCCACATGGTTGTGTTTGCAGCCCCACATACTATTGCTGTCTCAGCGCAACAGGGAGACTGTGGGGCTTTTGCCCCCTAAACTTTTGATTCTCCTTGCCTCATTCCTCCTGCCCCACACAACACAGCCAGGCAAGCCAAAAAAGTAATAGAGCAGAGAAGCTGTTGGATACCTTTTCTATTAAAAAAATGGTGATTTTACCTTGGTACATCCAGACGTACCGGCAAAGGAGAATATGTTCATTCTGCTATGAGTTCAGGCAATCTGCGCTAACCACAAAATGGTTCTTACGCTGGAACACTAAAAGCACATTTATCCAAGGTATATGTGCTTTGTGAGAAGCAAAAATAAATTCACATTTCACATTAATGCAAAGGTTTTACTGGAGACTTTGCAGAAAACTGTCCCGCAAACAATACCACCATGCTCACTTGCAGAGAGGTGTCAGAGTACACATCGCATGCTCTGAGTTTGGAGAAAAAAATCACTAAATAGAATGTCACAGACATGCTCTTTTCCTAATAAGAATAAAATGAGCATTGGTACTTAATTCTTAATTACATTAATTATGAGGTTATGCAACAGTGCTTTCTCTATATCTTTTAACAGTCAATTTATAAAGCATTGCTGTAGAGATGTTTCAAGAGAAAACCACATGCTTGCTTTTCCCGGTTTAAGGAGCCACATGGTAAGTACCAAACCCCAGAATGATGTTACATTCTTGATTAAAAAGAAATAGAAAAATATAACATACATACAAGAAGACTTCTTCTGGTGAAGGAAGCTGTTCTATTATCTGCCTAATGTATGACACTAGTTCTAAAGTGAGCCACTGTTAAGCTGGATAAGAGGACAGCAGCCTGCACATTATAACAAATCATCATGATAAAGTCTTCCCAGACTGCTGTTAATATCTTGTGCAGTGCTCCGAACATGACATACTTCATGCTCTGCTAAATTTATCCTTTCACAGCAGCTCCTTCATTTTAGTTGACCATAATCCTATAAATCTTTCCCCTGAGCACACATGTTGACCTTCAGGCTGCAAAAAGTAAGTCTTGGATATCCAAGTCAGCACTTCCAGTAATACTGTCCCCTATGAAAAAGCAAGTGAAATTGGTGTTGAACATTTTGCTCTTGTCAATATTCATGATGGTGCATATACACACACATTTAATTATACATATACACAAATATGTGTACCTCCATATATTTCTGTATATCAATCTTCCTACAAATAAAAATTTAACTTGCATCATATTTGCTGCATCTATGAGAATCAGGCAAAAAACCGAGGAACGAAGCCATTAATAATGGGGAAAACAATTAAGCTCCTTAAGCCCACCTTCAAAGAGCAAAAAGGGAATGAGTTTGACATACCTACACAAACTATTTTTAGTCATGGATACAATTACACAAGGCTAAGTACACCCAAAGGACAAAATCAGGACCCATATGCAGTGTTTCTGCATTACACATCACCTTCACGCCCTACAACACTGTCAAGCCTATTTTAATACTCCAAAGATTTTGCTTCAACATATGACAGATGTTGGAAATATAATGAAGCCTTATACTCCAGTGCAAAAAAATAATGGGAAGCAAGTGTGGGGGGGTTTTGTTGCCTTTCTTTTTTTTTTCTGTTAAATAAAATAACGCATTATTGTTTTGTCAACCAAGCATTGCAAACATTTGGAACTCCTCCTCCTCACATTGGTGAGGCCACTATGAGAGTTTTGCCACATTGCTGAAATGTGTTTTTCCCCTTGAGCTTATTGAACATTCTCCATCTTAGAATTCTCTACACATCACTTCCAATCCAGAAACTACGAAAAGTTATTTGAAGTAACAAAGATGAAACTAATGGCTGCTGCATGGTGAACTGGAATGCACTATGTTAAATAATACTATTTCATACTAATTCATACTATGAATTAGCTGTAGATAAAAAGGTAATTATGTGGATGAAGCCTGCTAGTGCGAGTTAGAGGAATAGCTTGATTATAGATTGCTACAAGGCCTTCGTACTTCCAGACAAAGGCATACAGAGGCGTAAGCGGAGGAGAAGATTTGTACAGGGAGATCTTGGAGTATGAGCAAGAACACTGGATACAAGATATTTTATTCTTAAACTGTGATCAAAAAACACAACACACACCACCACTCCCCAAAAAAGAAAATAAACCGAACAAACCCCAAAAAATCCAGCCTGACTCTCTAAATTCCATGTAATCGCTAAAGAGTGCGAGGTAAGGTATTGTCAGCAGTCTATCAGTAATACTGTAAACTTTGAGATAACGAAGTTGAATACTGTAGTTTCTCCTGGTTATTATGAAATGGGGAAAAAAATTCTATCAAATGAGCAGACACAAGGAAAACCCTGATACAACACTGAAGTGTCAATATGGTTTTTGGGGAGAGAAATCATTCCTCAAAGTTTTCCAAAGAACCCACAAGTTTGTGCTTAAAGTGACCCACAGCCAATAGAAATACTCAGATTTTTAAAAACATTTAACAACGTTCCTCATACAAAAGGCTTTTAAAACAACTAAGCTGACAAAGGATAGGGAGGAAAGTCCTGCTGAGGATTCATAACTTAATAAAGGAGGAGGTGGAGGGGGAAAGGGGTAGGAATAAAAAGTTTTCACAGAGGAGTGAAATGACTATTGTGTCCTTAAGGTTTGTCAGGGAAACGTCCTTACAATGAGCTGGGAGGGAACAATGTTTGCAGACTAGTCTGGAACGTGACTGCAAAGAATCGCACATGGATCTCATGATTCTGAGCAATAAAACAGCAGATGAAATCTAATATTAGTAAGGCATACGGAGAAAGAAGCAGCCCTTGCAGTGACTATAGAAAGTTAAGCTCTAAATAGGCTATTTACACTCATGAAATGTTTTGGAGTCATTATAGATGGTTCCTTGAAAACTACATCCTAAACAGCTGTCGAAAAGGCAAGGCAATTATAAGAATCATTAGGACAGTAATGGAAAACTGAGGTGTCACTGTATCATTTTTACAGCTGTCGTGCATTTATACCTGGGATATGGTCCCGATCTTCCCATTTCCAAAAGAATAAAAAGAAAATTAAAAAGGCCCTAATGCACGGAACCGTCTCCTTATTAGAAAAGACTTTACTGACTTGAATTCTTATCAACTTACCAACTCCATCATCTCATAAACAGCATGAAGAAAATGAACCAAGAATGCCTGAATTTATCATAGTACCACTAGTAGCTGCTTGCACTGAAACACTCAATATTTAAACAGCATATGAAAATAAATCCCTAAGTAGTAGATTTCCAAGTACTATGCAACCATAGAATTCACTGTCACATGAAGTTACAAAGGGCAAAAAGTAAAACTTGATATAAAAATAAAAATTCCTAAGGATCGGTCCATCTCTTTTATTAAATACTGTCATCCTTGTGCAACCTTTGCTGAAGGATGTATTTAGACCACCTGCAGCTGAAAGCTAGGAAGCATCATTCTACATTATTGTTTTTTGTATGTTCCCTTGGTAGATGCTACTAGACACCTTCAAAAACAGGTCATGGGCTAGACAGTCTTGAACAGCTGACAAACTGGTGCGAAATGCTAGTCTGAAAAGCTTACAGAGACAGAGATGCCCTCTCTGGAAAAGCTATTGGCTGGGATAAGGAGAGGAACAAGAAGCAGCTCGGTGAATGGGAGAAGTTTCCAGCTGTGGAAATTCCAGGTAAAAGTCATAATTTTGTTCAAATAAAGCAACATTTAGTATTACTAGTGAGGAAAACTGTATCTCATCACTTTCTGCCAAAGCTACTTTGCTGCCTTCAAGGAAAACAGTATTTAAAAACATAACAAAGACATCATATCAGAGAAAGCATACACTGATCTTGCCAGAAAATCCTGAGCCAAGAAGCCCCAAAAGCATTTGCTAAACAAAATAAAGATCTGTGTCAGTTGATTTTGGGGGACAAAAACTACCTGTTTTTATGAAGTTTTATGCTTGACAATATCCCAGTGAAATTAGTCACACAGAATCAGCTGAATTACTTTGTTCACTCAGCATGTTACTTGTGAAACGAGCAAGGATTTCACGGCCTTTAAAACGAAAATGCTGCTCAACACACATTACCAGAAAGTTACATCATCTCTACCCACCTGCTGAATGCTGTGACCAGCAATTAAAAAATCACACTGTTCTCTGACAGGCAAAAGCAGCATTTCAGCAGGGAGGAAATATATGCAATTAAAATAATACCTATAGGTCTTTTCCAACCTGGTTGATTCTATGATTCTATCTCAAAAATTCAGGAAAGTGGTAACAGAGCATGCATTTAATCTGAATTTAGTCCAAGCATTCCCTATGACAGAAAGCATGGCTGATGAGAATTTATTATTTTATGTTGGCAGCATGCAGTGTTCTGTGGCTCAGATTGCAAAAAAGAAAAGCATATCTCTGTAAAATCTAGCATCTTCCTATCTTCCTTTCTAGGGTGGGCTCTTAATAAGCTCACCAGAGATACAAACTGTGCACCCAGGACAGAATCACTTAAAGCGTATTGAACATAATTACAGATTCAATTTATTTAAAGCACTTCTTGAGAGCTGGAAACAAAAGAGACAATAGTCATAGAATCCCAGACTGGTTTGGGTTGGAAGGGACCTCAAAGCAGTTCCAACCCCCTGCCATGGGCAGGGACACCTTCCACTAGACCAGGTTGCTCCAAGCCCCACCCAGCCTGGCCTTGAACACTGCCAGGGATGGAGCAGCCACAGCTTCTCTGGGCAATCTGTGCCAGCGCCTCACCACCCTCACGGGGAAGAGCTTCTGCCTAATATTTAATCCAAATCTACCCTCTTTCAGTTTAAAGGGTGTCATGATTAATACATGTTGAACAGCATGACTGGACAGACATCTGCCAGTGTATTAATACTGGACTTTTCATGAGCCTATGAATTCATTTTTTCTGACACAACTTCATCATATTAAAGAAAATCTATTCCAAGAAAAATTACAGTTTTCTAATACTGAAGTTTTTAGGTGAGTTCAAACTAGCACCACACAGTTGCTTTGATTAACAGTGTGGCAAATCCCAGCAGGCAATGCTCCGATTTGATAGGAAATTGGAACAGCGAGACACTAGGACTGATGGTTACTACTGCTACCCCTTGGGATTGGGAACGACACAAAACCCAAACTCCTCCAGTTACAGGCATGTTAGCTGCGGCTCTACAGTTGTCGGTAATATCTCAGTGCAATTCTCAGACTGTCAAACTTTAGTTACTGCTATGACCTGCACATCCATTTTATAAAAAAGCAATCTTTCAAATTCCCCTTTTCTACCCCAACAGGTACCATAACTCCTTTTTCAAGTCAGATACACTGGCAATTTAGAGAAATTTTCCTATTACCCATTACCAAGATAAGTCTGATCTGCGAAATTCAGTTTCACAGAAAATTCAAATTCACAGAAAACAACAGCTGGAATTTTAAAGAGGAACTGCAGGCACATGTACACACACACATGCATACCTCACTGGTGACTGAGCTATCAGATCAGGTACATTACCTTTCAGTTTTATTTCTCTTCCCAATTCTAAACTGATTAAACTGATTTCAATCAGCATAAAATAAAGGTTATATACAAGGCACAATTTCACTTCATAGCCTACCGCTATCATTAATTGCACACTAATGAAACTTCACGTCACGCTGCATTAGCTCGTGCAGATCAGTGTCTAATTGCCATCAGTTAACTCAGTTAACTGACTGGATTTAAAGTTGCTGTTATGAATTAATCAGTACTTCTTATACAAATGAAATGCATTACAGATTAAACTGTGTTAAAAGTAACTTTCAAGGACATGTTATCTGACTACAGTACATCAGAATCTGCAAAAACAATCCACAAAAAATGTCCCAAGACTGGTGTCACTGTTCCCTAACTGGTTAACACATGCTAAATTACTCATGCAAGTGACATGTCTCTGAATACAAATTATATTATATAATATATATGTGTATATTATATTATATATGTATATGTATATACATATATATGTATATGTATATTATATATATTATATATATAATATATATTATATAATATATGTATATAATTATATATATTATTTTATACCTGAAATAGCTTTCCTAAGGAAGCAGAAAAGTGTATAACAATAAAACCTTGGTAAACCAAGTAAGCTGCTGAACACCAGTTTTGCATATGCTTCATTTCAACAAAAACTGAGATGGACCAAATGCTCCTTCCTCTAGACTGTGAGTCTAAAATTCAGGAGACAGTGGCTAATAGATATGTATTTTAGAGATTGAGTTCACAATACTTTGCATATACCTGTTACCTTAAAAGATTTTAGAATGGGGATCCTACTCATTGTTCACTGAGTGCACTGTGTTCACATGTCAAACTGCCACACTGAAAAATGAGGGCAATTGTTACAGCCCAAGAGTCTCTCTCAGAGAAGACGTGGATCACAAAAATGGTGGAAAGGCAGTTTATAAATTGAAAGATTATTACATCACAGAGATGGTCCCAAAATGGGCAGGACATAGACCTCAAAGACTGAACATTGCAGAAAAACTGCTTTGGATTTGCTTCTAACTAGAGATGCACTGCAACAAAGCAACAATAACAAGAATAGATACAGATGATAAAGTAAGCTGATCAATTAAACAAACACAAGGAAGAAAAAGTGAGTCCATTTTTGGTAAACTGTTATCTACAAAGAAACTGCACAGTACTAATTGTACAACAACAGACTTTGCAGATCTTTTATTTGCGCAATATACTTGGACAAAACAGACAGCTTTATTCTAAATCCCTCTGCTTTGCTACACGGGCAGTGTCAGATTCAAAACAAAGAAACACAACAGTCACCCAGTACTAAAAAGTCTTTATCAGCATCCTAAGTCAGCTTGTTTGTGCAGCTGGAACTTACTGGTAAATGCAGGGCTTGGAAAGCAAGCTCTTGTGAAGAAGCAGACAGCTAAAACAAAGAATTAATAGCCACAACAAAAGATGTTGCAAAGTATCCAATTTATTACTTTCACAGCTCCACCAAAAACATGTATAGGAAAAGCATTCACCATTAAAAAAGAGACATTTAAAGTCAGTATTAAAATTGCGAAACAAAGTAGAATGACTTCACATAAAAAATAAGGAAAAATAAAATACTGCAGTTAAAAGTATGAAAAGACTTTCAGAATAGGTAATAGGTTCCCTTTGTGATATGAACAGGCATAAGATGATATTAAATGGTGATGCAGACTTAATACTCCTTCTGGTGCCAGGGGAGCTCCAGTTGTTTCCCCAAATCACTTTTTGCCAGAATTTCCAATTACTTAAAGACAGAGCTAAAGGATGGTTACAAACTGTACTCAGGCCCTGGTTCAATAAATATTTCAGATCAAAATCAGAAAATACATTTTTCATCCTTCATGTTATTTGGTATTACTCAATTGCTTCACTCTGATGCGGAGGCATATCTCTTAGCTAAACGTTTTTCACACACATGCTTTGGTAGCAAGTTTCTAGTGTCAGTGACCTAAGTTTTAATTCTTTTCCAGCTTGTTGCAGGATTTTGTCAGCTTGTGAACTACTACACAGATGAACTAGTTTCTTTTCCCACAGTTATAATAAAGCACGTAATTTGTGATCAGAGTGCTTGCATAATTATGCAAGAGGAAAATAAAACATTCCATGCTTTCCATAATTTCTAAGTAATTTAGGACAACCTACCTCATAGCCATGACTATGTCAAGCAGACTCAGATGTCTTGGTTTTTTAGATCACAGGATGCATTAGAACTGAAGAGTTGCTTTATGTGACAAGTTTTCACTGTAACAGTGCTTCAAACAGGGCTGTATTTTAATTACATCATAAACATTCTTATACAACTTATGATTTCAACCAAGTTATTATTCATAGCTAGAAATACTTCTGAAATATGAGAACCTTTAAATAGACAAATTTGTGCCTTACCTTGTGAAAGGCACTGATTTGCCAGAGCAACCTGTCCAGAGTGTAGATACAGATTAAGGCGTGTGAAGATACCACTCAGAGATGGAATTGTAATGAAGCAGAAGGCAACACAAGCCTAAAGCAAATAAAAAAAGGAAACTGAAGAAAATTCCAATCTCAGAGTTACAGCAATCATTACTGATTTTATACACCATTAGGAATCAAAATCTGTAAATCGGTTTTGGGAAAGACTTTCCATAAAATGTTATGTGAAGTCCAAAACCAGCAACTTCAAATTTCTCATTATTTCAATAAGTATAACAACATTTATTACTATTAATTATTGTTATTATAAATACATTAGCTCAAAGCTTACTCTATGACTCCAGCTCAGAGTCCCTCTCTCCTCAGGTAACCAGCTTGCAGCTCAAGACCAAAATCTAAGTAGGAAAGCAGGGACAATCTATCTGTCAGGTGCACTGTGTGCATCTGGAAGGAAGCAGATCCAGTGCAGCATGCTGCAGCTTTAAACCTACTGGAACAGGCCAAATACCTAGGTTGAGGAAGTAGCTCCCAGCCATACAGAAATTGGCCCTTGCCACCCTCACTATCCTTTGTCCAGGACATCAATGCCCAGGTACCACAAACAAAAATCCATTCTTTAATGGTAGCATATGTAAACACCTTCCCAGCACATGAAGATGAAGACACCTTAGTTGCTACATTTCAGGTGAGAAGAGGGGAACACGAGCAACTTGCACAGCTTGTGCATGGTTCAAAGCTCATTTGACCGTATTTGTATAGACTCAGAGGCACTATAGTTGAAAGCAGCACTTTATTTGAAATTCAAATACTGATTTCAGCATATCAACACTGATATTATGAGACAGTTTAAACATATTCTTTTCTCCCTAACTCCCATTCTTGCTGCGACGGTTACACAGAAATTACGTACTTGGTTTCATACCTAATTTGAAAAGCTGAGCTTTCTAGAATTCACATGAACACCCCTCCAATGGACCTTCCTTTGGAGAGGGAGTCAGTCTTGCTGTTCTTTTTTAACACAAAGCTGCTATATTAGATGCTTTGGGGCTTTTTTTTCCTAAAACAGCAGCATTTACTTTAGAGAGTAAAGATCAATGGTAACAAGAGAAAACAGGACTACAAACAGTGTAAAAATTACTAACACATCAGTTTTGCAAAAACTATAAACTTAGGTGGCAGCAGATAGTATTATCTGCTATGGCAGCAGGCTCAAAGTTTGTTAGAGTCAGACCTACCCTGACAAATGCTGCAGTCTTTCTGGAATGATTTCCTTTCATCACCTTTCTTGTTTCCATTGCCAGCTGGTTCACAGACTACACAGAAAAAACAAAGGCAAATCATTAAAGAAAAATGCACAGATTTATTAGGTCAGCAGCAAGTAACAAACTGCATGCTTTACTGCATGCATTTAGAGAACAGAAACTGTCAAAAGGGACCCTGATACGTTGTGCTCTCACTGTACTACTTTGTTTTTACTTGGAGAATTTTAGTGATTGTGCCTTAAGGCAAATATGATTCTGAAGGTTTGTGAAGGCAGACTTGCTGATTTATTCAGGCTTTAGGTCCTTCCTTGCTTCCCAGCTATAATGCTGTCATCAACTCCTGCCTGGCAGAAAACCCATGATTTCTAGTTTATTAAAAAAAAAACCCAACAAAAAAAAAAAACCAACCACAAGATAATAAAAGGATTTAAGAGAAGATACAGTGCTGCAAAGCAATCAGATGCAACTAATGCTCACCTGACATGTGACTGAATACAGAAGAGATTAACCTTCCCCATCACAGCAGGACTCTGCCTGTATCTGCAGCCAGACATAGTCTAATCTCTCCTAGATGGAGGATTATAGAAGATAGAACCAAAATTCTGACTGCATAGAAGTGCCATTTATTTTGTAAGACATGAAATCTCTAGCAAGATAGCCAGTTTTCTTTGTTGCAATGACACCATGCATGCCTGTCAAGCAAAAACTTCACAGAGTTTAGCGTGATAACATGAGAGACAAGATCAAAGTCTACTTTATAAACACCTGATAAAAAGACTTCAGACTTACTCTGACATAGACCAATAATCTGGAGAGGGAATGGGAGAATGGCAAATATATCCCCACTTGTTAAGATAATGGAGATAAACTGAAGCTTACATGAATCAACTGGACTAGAACAGGCTCCAAATTGCAAAACATTGACCTGGCTTCAACATAGAAACTCAGCTGTTGTTCAAAGTCACGGCCAAATGAAACCTATAAAAGACAAAAACTCGTAAGTTTTTACCGTTGTAGGCCATTAACTTTAAGAAACAAACAAGAAAAATGCATACAGACAAAGCACAGATATTCAAAAATCAAAATCTCTATATACTGGGGCAAGAAAACCCCCCATCACTAACAAAAAAATAGCACCTGGGGAATCTGTGTCCTTTTAACTGTATGATTTCCAATACCTAACTTTCAGGGAAACTTGAACGTTTTGCTGGGTTTTTTCTGTCCATACTCCACAGGATCTCCTACTTCACAGATCAAGAATTTATCAATAAAACGAAACTTAAATCCTAGATTTGTGAAGAGCTTTCAAAACTAGCAGAACTCTCAATTCTTCACAGAACAGGGAACAACACTTGCTCATACTTGCTCATACTTGAAAAGCAAAACAAAACAAAAAAGTTCTTTACTGAGAGGGTGGTGAGGCACTGGAATGGGTTGCCCAGGGAAGTTGTGAATGCTCCACCCCTAGCGGTGTTCAAGGCCAGGTTGGACAGAGCCTTGGGTGACATGGTTTAGTGGTAGGCGTTCCTGCCCATGGCAGGGGAGTTGGAACTAGATGATCTTTAGGTCCTTTCCAGCCCTAACTATTCTATGATTCTAAAACCCCAAACAACAGAAAACGAGAAACAGGTCAGTGAATCTGTACTCAGATTACTGTAATTTCTAGTTGATGCAGGGCCTCTGGGAGAGATTAGCATTTTCCTAACCAGATGTACCAGTTGTAAAAGCAGGGTTTCCTTGAATTTGGTTAATAAATATATGCTTATATAGCATGGCAAAAGCCTGTAAGCTTGGATGCTGGCAGGAAAGAGAGAAGTCAAAAAAAACAACCCTTGTGTAAGTGCACTCTAATTCCAAGCCTCTAGATTTTAAAACCCCAAGTGCTGTCAGCTGAAGTGTCTCAGCTGTCAGTTAAAAGCGCAGCAAGAGAAACAGTCTCCAGGCAGTCTACATTTATGAATTTAAATGGATTTTTTTCTTCCTAATAGAAGTAAAGGTTGCATTATTTATTATTTCTCAAGCCACATGCAAAAGATTTTTTTCAGAATTAAAATGAAAACGACACTTAATCCATACAGTGAAAGATCAAAGGAACTGCACTGGAAAACAAAGGATTGCTTCTTGCATTACAGACAACTGCCTTCGCCTTTCGTCTATTTGTGCAACTGCTGATTCTTGACTACAAGTCTCAAGAAAACATCTCTAAAAATACAGTGCTTTCCATATGAAAGCCTGACTAAAATGACTGCCACAACACCTTCCCACCCCACATCTAATGTGTGCTGGTTTAAAATTTATAACTAGTCATTTTGCTGCTATGGGATTTTATTTCCCCCTAAACCAAAACTGTAAAGCCACATCAAATACTATTCAATGTGGGAAATCCTCCTAAAGGAAATAATACAGTATTATCCTGCACATAAAGCTTAATAAAGCAAAATTATATTAGAACATATTAAATAGCAAATTATTATAGCTGAAGAGAAAGCAACCATCTAGAGATAAATTCATGGCACTGTAACAAATAACAAAGACGACAAGTAGAGACAAAGCCTGTCAGCTCTATGTGAAAGAAAAGCCAAGCGTTGAGAGTACCTGGTTAGACAATAAAAAAAGCTTGAGAACATCTCCCTAAAACAACCTGACATTTCAAACACAACAGATGAGAACAAAAGATTTTATTGGGATAAGAGGGAGGGAAGGGTTAAAAATAAATTTCAAGATAAAACAGTTGGAGTTTTTGTGGGATTCCTAATCTGACAATTCAAATTATCTTATTTATAAATTAAGATAAGCAGAGATAAGAAATTGCAAGTCTTTTTTTGTCTGTTTTTTAAAGCTGGCATTGTCTCCATTTAGAGCTGGATAGTGGAACTTCATTCACATAAATCAGCTATAACAGGGAAGACTTTAACTGCTGTTTAACTTTCAAATACTTCCCATGTTCCCAAAAACCTAGCAGAAAATGTGGTTAAACATATGCAATTTAAACTCTCATAGTGCACCATGTCAGCTTCAACACTGTATGACATTTATTTCAACACACACATACTTACTTCATAAAATTCACCAGTTGGGCTTTTCAATGGCCTTAAGCAAGTCAGACACACAGTCTCTGATTCAGTGAAACAGGCACCTGTTTCTCATGGGGATCCCAGGCAAATCCAAGCTATAAGGTACAACCCCAACAGTTGCACACAATTGTCACTCACCATTTTTATGAATCCATTTATCAAAGCTGCTAACATTCTTTTCTCATCCTCAAGTGTTAGTGCACTACAACAGAAAATTTATATGGCAAATTTTAGCATATTTCTTGCCTTACTCTCTGTAAAGGTTCAAATGACACATAGTATTTTATATAATGTTATGTTTATAGAAAGTATTTTTCACACTAAGTCCACTAAGCTCATAATTTTAGTTATAAAGCAATAAAACTAATTTTAGAGTACCACTAGGTCAACCATGCACCAAACTAAATTCCAAATTATAGAAAATAAACGTAAAAATAACTAAGAGTGTCTTCAGATTTCACAGACACTCGATTTTGGAATGAGAAGGAAGCTAAGCTAATGTTCTTTTCTGCAGCAAGCAAACGGCTTCAGCCTTGTGTTACAACGTGAGAATTTGAGCAGGAACTGATTATAAAAACCTAAAGAAACTACTAAATCTATTCTTAGAAGAAAATTATCTTATTGCAGGGGTAAAGCTTTTAAAATACACTTTAAATAGTATATGTAACAGTTAAAGTGCTTATTTTAGAAACAACATCCGTTTATTGTTTCGCCTGGGTTTTTGTTTGGATTTTTGTTTTTAACTAACCCTGCCACATAATTAGAAAAATAATTAACATCATCTTGTTACAGTTCTAACTTTTTGATGTTTTAGTAAGAACTGAATTAAAATAACATGCAAAAATAGTTTCTTTTCAAGATTATCACAGACACCTGTTCTACAGCAACAGTCCAAATCTGATTTGAAACAAATTTGCATCACATGAAAATCCAGTAAGTCAAACCTGGTTTGCTGAAAATGGATGAACAAAAAGTTAAATTGCAATTAACTAATACAATTTAATCCTTTTACTATTATCTACTTGGCTCCAGCTTTGACCTTTAGTTACCAATTTCCTAGCTCAGACACCAGATGGGAAGAGAACAATAGTTTTATTATACAAATTCAGTAAAGGAGGAAAGAAAATCTCAGCATGATTAGTTCATTAGTGCATTGCCAATCAAAAGAGCCAACTGATGGGCTCTGAAAGGCTCAGAAGACTTGTAATGAGATCTCTGGGTCAGTTATAGGTTTCCAGTTCAACTCTGAATCAGACCCCCACCAGCTTACAGGCTGTTATCCTCCAACAGCTGTTATGGGGGTCAGTGAGCCCTACACAATGGCTTGGGAGTTTCCTGAGTCAGGATGTAAAGTCAATGCAGGAGTTACTTTAAGTTAGTTAGACTTTATGATGATTTGCCAATCAGAGATGACACAACATAACCAAGCTAATGATGTACCAGCTTATCCCAGCTAATGAACTGCTGGTTTAGGGGACATTAAGGATCCCAGTAAATGCTTGAAAATGTTTTGGCAAAATGTCAGAGGAGCACCAAATATGGGTTGCAATAAACTGCTTAATTTTTATAACAAGATCTTTCACCTTCAATATATTGTTCTATGTAAAGGTTGAAGTTGCTTTTAGTGCAACACAGAGCCAAATAAGGTGCTTTAACCCAAAATAAAGCACTCTAGCTGGTATAAATTGGAATTACATGCCAAATTGGACTTCTTTACAGGCATTAAATCTTGCATTCACGGCATATCAAGGCTGAGGAAGTTACAAGTTCTTTTACAGCATCTGCCATGCTAAGAGGCTCTGGGCTCAGAGTGCAAAAAGAAACTGCCCTTACAATTCTACTCAACCCAAACTAGAAGAAAAAAAATAGGTTTTTGCTCTTAAGATCTAAAATTTGCAGCACTGTGATTCCGGCTCTATTTTCAAACACAGTTTTCTGTGTGCTTTTTCAAGTTACCTGCAAACCACAGCTGTTTTTCAGATTGCACAACTACTATTCAAACAGTGAGGGTGCCACAGGGTAACCAGGATCCCCAGCAATCTCAGCACTCAAAGTCAAGGGGAAAAGAGGAGTATTTAGGGGAAAGACATCGAATGTTCAAAGAGCTTTTCCTTTGTTCTAACTTCCCCTACTCAAGTTCCTAGAGATCTTGCAGGTGACCTTTTAAAGATTTCACACCCCTTTGTAACGGCTGAAAAAAGTGGCCCAAGAAAAGGTGTAATTGAGCATGAAAATTTGTGCTCTCAAAAAATATCTCAAAACATCTCAAAAATAGCTTATTATTCGCTGTAACTCAAAGATTACATTGGTTTCTGTCTCAGCTTAGAGTCCCTGCTTCACTAGAAACTACAAAACTGTTGCTACTTTCCTTTTAACATTCCGCTTCAGTATTCAAAATAAAGCAGTAACTAAAGAGCAAATGGTACGTGCTGCAACTTCACCGCACAGCTCTTCCCTCACCGCTAATTGGGTCCATGTCTTAATCCACCATGAAACAAACAGCCTCAGAAATGTGAAACTGTACACCAAGCAGCCAAACTCTGCAATAAAGACAGTTATTAGTATGAGTAAAGTTAATCTTACTTCACAGAATCATGCATCGTCTTGCAGATATGCAGAAGAGCATTGAGTATAACTGGATCCTTTGTAGATTCCTGCTGATGCCTGTAAAAATGTTTTAGGAAAAGCGATGAATAATCCTGCTCTGTCTAAATGAAAAACAGTTACTAGAATAATACCAATTTAATGCATAATTCAAATTATCACCACTGTATGACACTACAGAAGTTTTATATTCATTTTCTAACCAACAGAACTCCTAAGATCATGTGGTTACAGACGTACAATTCCAACAAATGTCAGTCAGGAAATGCTATCTTAATACATGGAGCTTTACTGCCAAGCTACAGAATCTGACTCCTTAAGGGACACAAAGCGCTAGACATGGGATACATTAAGACAATCTAGGAACATCAAAACAAAGCAATCCTAGATCTATCCAGAAGTAATAAAGTTTCTCAGCTACTGATGGACAGGCAGGCTGGATGTATGTCACGTTTAGGTACAGGGGCATATGTGCAGCAGAGCACCATTAAGATGATTAAGGGGCTGCAGCATCTCTCATGAGCAAAGGCTGTTTAGCCAAGGGAAAAGCAGGCTCTGGGAGAATGAGCAGTGTACATAAATACATGAAGGGAAGGTGAAAAAGTAAAAAATGTTTCAAGGAACCTGTTAATTATTTGAAAAGAAAAGGACTGTTTGACTTGTACAACATTTGAAGCTGAAGTCTCATCTTGTAAGTTCATTTTCAACTGTGGAAATACCCATTTTTCTGCATAATGGATCTTGTAACAAGAGACTCTCTCTTCCTTCATTATAGCAAAGTAACAGTTCTGTGCTGTCACATCAGCTGGAACATGAAATAAATTTCATAAACTGACTTAGGCAATGTAGATTTTAAAAAGCTCAGATTACAACTATTGTGTTAATCCACAGCAAGTCAGCATCAACAGCAGTTCTTCAATTTCAGTTCTCTTTGTGAACAGTTAAACAGTCAATCAACAGATTAACAAAATTCACACGTTTTCATTTTCATTTGTCCACAGCCTGGAACATCTTCACAAGCTACGTGGCCTATATACTGACTTACCTTCCCTAGCAATCTGTCAACACATTCCCCAGACCCTCCAGAACGCATTTAATCTCAATATTCCCCACTTACTTAATAAAAGATTCCATAATGCACTTGCAAACCTCCACTCTCACACTTTCCTTCTGGAACATATCCAGAAATGGCAGGAATTTCTCCTGAAAGTACAAATACACAAACAAGTAAAATTAGGTATTTTACAAACAAAACACTGAAACAGTAAATATGTTGGGTTTTACATTCATAGCTGTTTCAGTTAAAATTATTTTACTGAAACAGCTTAACATCATGACAAATTCAGACATCTATGGGAACTAAAGGAAGGATATTAAAAACAATGAAAACAAGCCATGCGCCAGCAACCATTTTCCATGTACCCAGGGCAACTTATGAAGGTCCAAGATAGTCACATTTCCTTCCAAGATAAGGCTTTAGGTTGCTAAAATACTGAAATACTTTGTTTCTGTATCATATCAAGAACATAGCAAGGGTAAGTTTTTCAGAATTATCTGAGCAATTTGTGAACAAGACTTGATTTCAAATCCACAGGGTCACTCCTGAATATTGCTCTTCAACTGGTTTCAGCACTTTGATGCTCTTTGTTCCTCTTTCTCTACCTCATACACTGTCCTTGACCTCTCTAAATTTCACTTGGTTTCAATGCCAAATTTAAGCCCTATAACAGAGCGTGTTAAGTATACACCATAACATAAAACCAGCTATCAGCAATTACACAAACACACAAACAACTAAACGGTATTTTATCTTCCACTGATTGTCACTTATGCCATAGTAACAAACATACAGAATCTAACAGCCTAAGGAAAAAAAAAAAGGAAAAAATTTGAATTAGAATAATGAATATATAAGTAGTAAGCAGCAGTTACCAAGTCAGGTAAATTCTCTTACAGAAACAGTGCTAAATGGTTCTTAAAACTTTATTAAACAGAGTATCACTTACCACTGAGAAAAGCAAAGAGAAGTCATAGATATAGGTAATAACTTTCTGAATAATTGACTGCAGCTAAAGAGAAAAAAAAAGGGAAAAAAAAGAGGGAAATTATTGTAATACAAGTTGAATCAAGACTATCCACACCTGGGATTATTCTTCTCTAGTTATTCATAGAAAACTAGGTTGGAAGACACTTCAAGCATTCATCAATGTAATTTCTTTCCCCAAAGCAGGATCAACTACAGCTATGCTGTTCCTAGCAGATGTTTTTCCAACATGCTCTTCTGAACTCATATAAAGAAGGGTCATCAGCCTGCCCAGGCTTTATTTGTCCTTTATAGTTAGGCAGATTTTTCCAATTTATAGTCTGCATATCCCAGCTCTCTTGACTAAAAGAAAAAAAAACAAACCAAATAAACAAAAAACCAAACCAATTTGCTAAATCTTCTTTTGTAGGCACTTTATCTACCATCCAAGTAACCACAAAAACCTTCTTCTAGAACCTCTTCAACTAATCCATATCTCACCTGGCATGCAGAACTGGACATGGTAATTCTCTGAAGCCTTAACAATGTCAAGTAGAGATTGATTATTTTACTTCTGTTTAAACAGCCTGCCATGATTGCTCATTTTCTTCAGCAGACCACTGTTGGTGTAGGAGTTAACTATTGCTGCTTCTAAATACATATGTCATTCTGGTTTAGCATTTTTCTGAAAGACTGATGTGCAGAGAAAAATGAAGGAACAAATCACAGCATTACACTGCTCCAAAAGGCTTCCCAAATTATAGCCAGGGTTTAAAAATAATTATTTTGTGGTAACAGGCATCAGTAACGTTTAAGATTTAAATTCATTTAAGAAAATGCACACCAGATTTTCACAGATTGGGCAAAACAAATTCTTTACCTGGGGGTAAGCATCTTCAAAGGCTCGATCAGGAGTCATGTGTTTGATAACATCAGCCAAAACTGTATTGACCTCCCGTTTCTGTTTAGCGAAAAATGAGGTTACAAAATACAGTAATGAAATCGGTACATGAATCAAGTCACTGAAAACTAGTCGGAGTTCCATTTGCCTAAGCATCAGCTTTCTACAGAGCTCTAGTTAAGTCAGGAACTTCAGGCATAGCTGTAGTAAATCATTACTTAAACTGGTTCATAGAATCATAGAATAGTTAGGGTTGGAAAGGACCTTAAGATCATCAAGTGCCAACCCCCTATCATGGGCAGGGACACCCCACACTAAACCATGTCACCCAAGGCCTCATCCAACATGGACTTGAACACCGCCAAGGATGGAGCATTCACAACCTCCCTGGGCAAACCCATTCCAGTGCCTCACCACCCTCTCAGTAAAGAATTTCTTCCTTATATCCAATCTAAACTTCCCCTGTTTAAGTTTTAACCCGTTACCCCTTGTCCTGTCACTACAGCCCCTGATGAATAGTCCATCCCCAGCATCCTTGTAGGATCTGCCATTATAATAAAAGGGTAAGAAACAGGCAGTGCTGGGCAGTGGTAAAGACTCCTTCAAATCTGCATCTTTTGTCCCTATTCATCTTTCACGAAAGGAAATACATTTTTTCCTTCACTACTGAAGTCCTATACACTTACATTGGGTACTCATAGCTTTTCCATTTTTAACACCAAACTGCTAATACAGCTACTTAATCTGTATCAGAAAACCTTCAAATGAAACAAAATAAGTTGCACGTACCGTAAAATGCCTGCATGTGTACTCCACCCACACTTCAGCACAGTTGATATAATCCTAGAAATACACATGGCTTACAATTACCACTATTTACAAGAGGTTATAAGAAGTACACTTGCAAAAATTACACTTAAAAGAATAAACTTCTGTGGTACTATTCACGCAGACCTAAGGATCAAGCACTAATGACAGACCTCAAAAGTTGCTTATGTAGACTTATATTATATAGAATTAAGTTGTTCTAACAGAACTCAGGAAAACAGCGGTCATATACAGATATTACCAAGCATTATATTTTTTGACAACTGTCTGTATCTAGAAAAGGTAAACCATGTCATGCTAAGCATATGCTTACTGAACAATTCTGCCTTAAACACAAAATGAGTAGTGAAACAGAAAAGACAATAACTCACCTGCGGGTTCTTCAGCTTTGTTATAACCTTCCAGGCTTCATTTAATATTTGAAGGCGATCATTTTCAGGAGGATCAGCCAATGCCAAGTTTAATCCCAAGGAGCGAAAGAGGAGATGCTGAAAGTTAATGACAAATTTTAAATTACGAGGAGAAGATGCATGTCTGTTCAACACTGCTCTGGCACATACACTGTGCAAGAAGAGTTTTTGATTACACCACCTTTAATTTAAATGCTGTGCAAGTTAGGCAGGCAACTAACTGCATAAAGAACTCTGTCAGACAACAAACAGGAACTGTTACAAATTACATACAAAAACTTACCTTCGGGAATCCAGATTCATCACACTCTTTAATCATGCCAATGAAGTCCATAGATCTTGCAGCAATAAACTCTGCTCTGAATGCTGACATTATTGAATTCAACAGCAAAGCACTACAATGAACATAAAACAAATCAATTAAGCTCCACATCAATGAAACTTTGATTGTCCCTTCAGTTACATTAATCCAAACTTCTTAAACTAAAAACTGTGCAGAATCAATTCTAAATTGTAAAGAAGGCGATAAGGAAGAAAGAACCCACAGCAAAACAAGAAAACATTAAGCCATCAGATAAGGAAAATATAGCCCAGCTTGTAGAATACTTACTCCACACAGGTTTATCTGAAGCCATTGTTCTACCAGAAATTTACTGGAAAGATCAAGTAAACCAGGAGTAGCCAACAAATTTGGAAACTTACTCTCTCTTTTTAACTACAGTTCAGAAGTATATTTTGGGAGGGCAAATCTCTATTGAAGTTTTTCTCACTGAATTAAAATATATATGTACATTAAAAAAATGAAATTTCTAGCAGCTGAATTGGATTTAAATAAATCCAAACAGTCATTATCATATGATAACTGGCAGTGACATATTCAGACATTTATGATTAATCATTCAGACCCATATCTGTATTACTATCAAGCCAAAGTTACCGATGGAACAGAGAACTCATCATGTTACTGTAAAACCCAGTTCATTGATTGTATTATGCAAACATAAGAAACAAAATCTAGTACCATTCAAAAGGCAGTTCCTTTGGGCAAACTCAGCCATGAGTTAGCACAGAAGCTGCCTCATAAAACACTGTGTCCTTCACTAGGCTGAAGCAGACAGTTTGAATACAGGGCAGTTTACCTTGAGCAAAATCTACGGAGTGCTTAGAATAGCCCAGCATCCTCTGTGCTTTCTGACTGAGCTTTAGTGGTCTCACTGCAATTTGACTGGGATTTGTATTTTATCATTAGACAAGAACTTCCAGTTCAGTAGGTATATGCTTCACCATACAGAGAAGCAGGCTCGCACTTTTCACTTAGATGGTGGCAATGTAGTTCACGGAACACACTGAGATTATTTAAAGGTTTATATACTGATGCCTCTTGCTTTGTAATATTTTGACAGTCACCACAGAACTCCACTTTAAAAGAAAACTGTCATGCTTTATAGATCATCTACAATGGATTAGTCAACTTCCCAATAATAATAATAATAATAATACAAGATATGTCCCAAAAACATTTCTGCAAAAAACCTCAACTCATCATACTCAGCATTTTGTCCTTCCTTCAAAGGGCAAAAAGGCACAAAGAAAACGCCCCTTGCCCATCTTTACAAGAACTGCTAAAAGGTGATTTATAAGTTCCACAAAGCAAATCAATACCGATACAAAATAATTAATACAGCAGAGTATATGGATTATTACCCATATTATACACTCTGATATAACAGCATCTTCACCTTGCATTTTTAAAATCACACTTTCCCCACACCCCTTAGCTCAGTCACAGACTGCTAATGCTAGCATTCCTCATCTGAATGATTAACATATTTCAGTTCCTCAGCTACTGCAGGACTGGACTGTGCAAAGCACATCAGGAAAAAAACAGATAGCTGAAAACTTTCACAGAACTCAGCCTGCCTACCCAACAAAATGAACTGAGATTAGCTCGCCAGCAGGCCAAAGTCCATACACACAGCTCAAAGTACATCCAAAACTTTCAGACCACCTTCCTGAACTAGTCACCAAAGGCGATTATTCTGCACACAGACTTCTAGGAGACATTTGGGATACCAATTTTAATGTTGAAAAAAGCAGCCGTCTAAATATTACCATCTTCCAAAGGTGTAAGCTGCTTTACAACTTCCCTTGCAAAATTCATGTGTGGGCTGACTGTAGCCAGTGCAGGCTAGGGGGAAGGAAGGGGAGGAAAACAGAAAAAGGAAGCACAACCAGGAATCAAACATGGCTGATGGGGAACATATAATGTGTCCTAAACTTTGGCTGAGGAACCAGAATGCAGCAACCAAGTTAAATTAATTAACTTTCGTTCTACAAGTAATCGACCATATTCTAGAATTCATCTCTGGAAAACAGATGTTCATAATCATGATTTAGTAAGATACTGGGAGAACAAAAGCTATACTATGCATCCAAAAAGTGTTTTCAAAAGGGAGAGAGAGAGTTTTATTACAGGGGCTCACAGGTACTCATTACAGATTCATGTCTTCTACATTGTACAATACTTACTTGTTCCCCAAATTTTTGCATCTCTCCATCATCTCAGTAAGCAGAACCTGAAAGAATTACTTATTAAAATTAGGAAGTAGAGACTGCAAATAAACTCAGCTTTAATTGCTGTAGTAAAATCTACTAAAAGCTGTTTCAATTACCTACCCAATACCTTCCAATAATCCTGACTTATCCTGCATTTATAAGACAGGATATAATGTATTATACATTATCCTGCATTTATAATACAAGAAAACAATGGTGTAGTACAACATAAAACACACCTCCTGGAATAAGTGCAGTGGCATTTTAATCAAGCCCACCATTTTATGGAGGTGAAATTTGCAATCCTTCAGCCATGCCATTTCTCAAAGTAATTACTATTTGCCAGCCAGGTCAATTACCTCTGGCAAGAGAGGTGAAGATTACCAACTCTCTGCCACAGAATGCAAACCAGACTGCCTGTTGACTATGTTAAGCAATTACAAAGCTACAGTTTACTCAAATCATTTTCATATCTATATGACAGAAGAAACTAATGAATTCAGGAAATAAAGATTAAACTAGCTAAAGGACAGCAAGAAACAAACAGGAATACTGCCTATGAATTTGAAACGGTCTAACTTGAGCTTTGTGGACATGAACATTCATCCTATATAGGAAAGATAAACAGACAGTTCTCACGCCCATGTAAATACTGACTGAGGGAGTTTTTTAATACGCAAAATGAACTCTAAACCCAAACGCCAAAAAAAAAAGTACCAAGCATTACCATGCTTCCTTACCTCAGGAGCATGATATGCAATGCACTGTAAAATCCAGTCTATAGCAGGAGAATATAGAGTCAAATACAAAGGAATCTCCACACACTGCACTACCAGCTGATTCTGAACTGTGTCCCCATGAATCTGTTAAAACAAAGACAAAACCATGTTGCTGTGAAAAGGTATTTAAATAGGAGATAAACTGGACAAAGTTTGTGTATGAATCGACATGACAACAGACAAGATCACAAAGATACAGATTTTCTGAAGCATTTCTTGCTTGCTGGGGAAAAAATATGGAGCTCATAAGAATTACTATTAAAACATGCTGAGTAGAGCAGTTTCAATTTATCTGAATGTATGTAAAGTTTCCCATACTGCCTCTGGGAACAAAAGCATCCCCAAATCTAGATTTAAGAACTTTAAAGATTTTTAAAAAGTATGTGGTAGTTTGGTTCAGGAGTGTATTCATGTGGTTTTGCAAATAAAAAAACCCAACACCTTATTTGCTTACTTGTTTAAATGTTAGAAGAAAGTCAAAGAAATTTTCATTAAGGCTTTCTTTGAGTTGTGGTGCCACTTCCATTCCAACCTGTATTAAAAGAAAGATTTTATCTGCACCTATCAGCTATGATTCTCCTTCAGTTGTAAGATAAAACACATTTTCCAGAGGAGAATACCTAGTCACACATATCAAATCAATACTGAGTCATGGTTTTGACTGATTATTTCCTTGCTTACTATGTTAGTCATGTCCACTAACAACTATCCTGAAGTAGTTACAGCTGTGTTTAAACATGGTTCTCCTAACATCAAGCTCCAAGTGCCTGTAAACAGTGAGGAAATCAATGTCTACCCCAGCGCCTGCACTGCAACAGCCTATATTCATTGTATGCAGAAAGTCTTATGATGAAGAACATTAAAAAAGTCAAAGTTCAGAAGTTGCTTAAAATCATGTGTATTTATTCCATGGACAGAATGAAGCAAAGATCCCAAAGGAAAATACATTGACAGATATAATATTGATAAATAATATAAGCCGATGCACAAACACAAGGCCTATGTAGTAAAGGTGGAATTGCAAAGGAAACTCATCCTTACATGACTGTTTTCAGTAACACAGATGAAAAATACCAAAGAATTCAAATCTATTAAACATATTACTAAAGATGCAATAATGAATGAGAAGCTGCTGACAGATTAGTAACAGATCAGGCTTAATAAACAAACAAATCCATCTCAACAGCTTAAGGTCCCCCTCTCCAAACAAAGCCAGGGGTCTGAGTTTCTGGGATCCCTAAGCATATGCAGCTCTAGCGACTTCAGCACAGTTCTTTATATATCATTTCATATCAAACCATGTGGCTCCACTGCTGTGTAAATATCTGGCTCTTTGGTTTCATACAAGAGTTTACTTGCACAATTTATTACACTGTGGTTTTAGACATCATTTATATTGATGCTACAAGTTTCCTATTCCAGAATTTATATTTTTTAAAATATCTGTTTTCCTTATCTTCATTGTGAAAGTATTAATATAGTGTCAGCAGCTGGAATACAGAAGATTAAATGCCTCCCAGTCCACTAAGATTTCTCATTTTAAAGAAAAGTCAGGATCTTAGTAGCTACTATTTTATTCCAAAAAAATCTTATTATTTATTTTATATGATCATCTTTGTGAACAAACAGATCACGCCAAGCGCTCCCTAAATTGCAATTACTATTACTAGATTATTAGGCCTAACTGCTCTATCATTATGCATCTCTTTTAGGAGTATCAAGAGTAGTAAAAGGTGGACTGTGCACACAAAATGTTTCCTATGAAACCTTCAGAAGCCTTGCACTATGTAGCAGGAATGATTAGGGTACAACAAAAATGCATTCTTGTATTTCAAGATTCAAATAGACTAAGCAGCTCATCTGTAAGAGCAAACAAGAAGTTAGCCATTACTTGCAGACAAAGGAATTCACATGGACACCCCTGAATAGTGTACCAAGTATTGCTAATTAGCAGCCCTACCATTTCCCAGTCATAGTTGAGTTCTTTGCCACTACTTCAAAAATGTGTTTCACAATTATTTTTCCAGCATTGATGACTTCTTGTATCATTTTAGGGTCTTTTCTTGAGTAATTTTATCTTGGCTGAGCTGCTAAGGTAACTCAGGAGTAGCTGAGGATAAGAAGACAGCCACACTGTGCGGACACTGTCTGAACATTTCACCAAGTGGCTCCTCTGCCAAGGAGCTTGCCAGCCCTCTACCTGCCACATACACCTGAGCAGCAGAAGGAAGATGAACATAGAGAAAGCGCTTATCTTAACTGTGAACAACAGCACCCAGCAATCAGACAACAGCAGGTAGCCTTAAAGTCCAAACTCTCTTTCTACTTAGGTCCCTTATATTTTGCCCTACCTGAAGATGAAAAACCAGCATAAGCAGCACATAAAATTATTTTTACTTATTATGAACATTTAAAAGAAAGATTTCCCATTATTAAAACACAAGAAACTTTATTTTTTTGTTTGTTAGAAGGAGGAGACAGGCTGCTGACTGCTTCAGATACAAACTGTAGTTAAAAGAAATTCCCCTTTAGCAGCAGAGCTAGCTGCAGTAAATCTTTGTGACAAATCTAAAGTGTTAAATGACAGCCTACCCTGCAAAGGTATGCTCTTGCATAGACTGCAACCAGTGGATCTCCAATTCCTCTAATCATAGATGTTAACCGTGGGAGACATTCCGAAATCCCCCTGCGAAGATTTTTCAGAAACAAAAATGAGATTCAACGATCGATAACAGAATGTCATCACTGAGAGATAACGTCAGTAGCTGCCTTGTAGACTGACAACTGAGTCTGAGTCACAGAAACAACTACCAAAGCAGCAGCACATTAGCACAAAAATTTATTTCAGAAGCAAAATTTTATGTGTATAGTAACACACACATTCTATATCCAAGTAGCAGTATTTGCCACTAGCAGTAGTGCAGATAGCCAGGTTGGATGCTTGGCTTCTAAAGACAAGCACAACTGAAAAACTTCCTTTATTTCGGAGGAACAGCAAAGCTATAGAAGGGGTGTAATTCAATGAGAAGAAAGCAGCCACTTAAAGCAGAACTGGCAGAACTCCTTGTATGTCTCATTTTCCCACAGGTCCTTTTTGACAGAGCTGTACCCGTGCCTGCAGATGAGGCCCATCAATTCCAGTAAAAGAACAGCTTTTTAGGGATAATACAGTTGTCACTATAGTAGCAATTTGGCTTACAACACTCATTTCAAAATGAAACTGAAAAAGGAGGATTACAGGTGAAGGAACATTCTCAGCTCAGCATCTGACACTGTTTGGCAACACAGGAAGCTTATACCAAGATCTTCAATAGATAGCAGTTCATTGCTCCTAAATTGTTTCTCCAACTCTGCCTTTAGCAATATGACATATCAGTATTTTCCTGTCAGTTTTTTATCCCGTCTTTTTTCCATACTCCTCATCTCAGCAATCTTGCTTCCCCCCCCCACCATCTGAAGTCACTGGTTTTTAATTTGCAAACTCCTGATGTCACAATTATACCTATATTCCAAAACTGCAAAGCACTATTGCATCTCAAATTGTATCACAGTTCACCTTGAATTTTTCCATAGCATTCCCACTTAGCACTCCAAAGCCCCTCAGGACTTCTTCTTAGACCTATTAAGACCCTAATTCACCATTAATCCCAGAATTTGCATGCTTAACTCCTGAGATTAGTTTATAAGCCTGCCCATTCTCTTCCTTCCCATACTTAACATTTACTCTTACATTTTTGACAGGAACTTATTGCACTTCAGAATTGCTGCTTCCACATAACTAAAATGAAGCCAAGTTAAGGAATAAAACCAAGATACATGACATTTAAAAACATAAAACCAAACTTACATACCAAATACATATTGAATCAACTATTTCAAGGCTCTCTGTAATTAATTTCACTACACGTTGTTGATTTTTATGATTTATCTAGATGTTTATTGTTTCAAAAGTTTTCACACATCATCTCTTCTATGAGTGCCACACTGCCAATAATTCAGCGTTCAGCTGACTATGAAACACGACTCAAATTTAAATTCAAAACATACAGCCTGAAACAAACAAAACAAAGTCAGTATACACATCAGATGCTGTGGATTTCATTGAAACAGACATGTTCATTTTAGGGAAAGTCTACAGAAAACCTGCAAACAGACTCCAAGAGTCTAATTTGACAAGGATACAATCTGGGAATGAGCTCTCTGATGGAAGCAATCTTGAAAAACCAGTTTAAGCAAGTTTCTTTGGCCGTGTCGTTCACACTCTCTGGAGAAAAGTTATCTGAGGGGAAAAAAAACCAAGGGCCCAGAAATAGTCACAGTCTTTCTGGAAACAAGTTACTTTACAGCTGAGGTTGGTTTAAAACCATATTCTCTTTCTTTCCACCAAGAAATCAGGCGCACCATAATAAACTAGGCAACATGTTTGCTTCTCAGCTCTCCCATGCAGCAGTAAGAGCTGAGTATACAGACGGCAAGAATAAGTAAGTAGAGCTTCTAGCTTGCATTAACATGTCAGAAGCTGAAGTTGAGCACTTGAAGCTAATCTTGTATTTGCTACTTAGGAATCTAACCTCTGCCTCCCCCAAAAGGAGAAGTTGCAAGAAAAAATACAGGGAATCTGTGACAAATACAGCTATATAAATCTGTACCAAATGCATACATATAAAAAAGATTAAAGCACTCAAATTCTTTACTTTAAAAGGCTAATATATTTTTAAAGAATGTTATTTAAAACTATAGTGCAAGAATTAGGAAATATTAAACACTGACAGAACACTTATTTTTTTACCCTAAACATGTAACACTGCAGCACAGTTCTCTCCTCACGAGCTCTGGGAGTATTCATGTCAGCTGCCAGCAGAAAAAAGCTGCCACCCTGGGGTGGAACAGATGGGTTGGGGGGCAGTGCTCTGGTCAGGGGGGCAAGCAGTTGCACAGCAACTGACTCCTCTTTCTCTACATTGCCTGAAGCAGAAGGCAAAAATAGGCTTCGTGGGATCAACCAAGGTCTGAGGCACAATAGTTGGGGAGGATGGGTCCATTTTCTCTCAGTGATAAAGCTACACAAGCAGCTTCTGCTGTGAATGTCTGTTTATCTCTTTGGGAAACAGTTGTAAAATACCAGTGCTCTCCAAACCCTGCTCCCAGAAAGGGAGAAGCTCCAGCTCCACACAACGGTTTCTAACTTCCAAGACTAGTGAAGCCACACACTAGATGCTGATTGGGTAAAGGAAGATATCTTTCTCATCTAGAGCCACAAGAGTTCTTGTCCAACTTTGTTTCACATGGTTCCCAAGGGATGAGCATGGCGGTTGGGTGTGAAATCCCTGGGGGTTCACAGTGTGTGCACAGCCAGCACAGATTTTCCTTCTCCCTCCCACTTTTATAGCTGCTTGGGAAGCTCCCACCAGCAATGCCTCTGGCAGCTCTGTAGCTCAGTTCTCCAGAATGGAGGTAGCTGTGCCCAGTAATCATGATGTGCTACAGGAACTGTCTGCCTTCATTAACATCTATCAGAACAGTTTGTCATATCTGCAACAACAAAATTTATCATAAATATTTTCTGTACCCTTATTTCAAATTTATGTATTTGTTGATTTCAAGCTTCTGGCTCAAATCCTACAGATTTAACTACAAACTAATGATACTGTTGAATTGCCAACAACAGAGTAAGAATGTTTCAAGGACACGAACTTAATATACTCCAAACTGCAAGAAAATACTTGTGTTTCCATGGAATATATCTTTGGATATAGGACCTTCCTAAAGAGGTTCTTCCATACACATTTGTACTGTAAATGTCAAATCAGACTTTTACATTGTGTTGGAACTTCAAGTTAAAAAATAAAAAGGGCCCAAATTAGAAAGATTATTCTATCCTTATAAACTCATCACCAACTCAATGACAGCCTCTGCAGCTTCTTCCAAAAACCTGCCCTAACTAAAGCAAAATTATCAAGTTTCCAATGTAGCAACTAAAAAAATCTGTTTACCAAACTCTGAGATTCTCAGCTTTGTTAGATTTGTATCACTAACTTTAAGCTACACAGTACTTCAGAAAAGAGCATATGCTAAGAAATAAAGAAAAAGGTCTTCCTTCATCTAATTTGGCCATTCATGTTTAATTCACCCTCTACATATATCATTCTTTGCAATTCTGAGTCTCAGGAAGACCCACTTTATGTTTAGTAACATCAAAGCGACAAGCATATTTTATTATACCTTAGGTATACTCTTCACAGTTACAATGTAACCTTGCATGACTTATGAATGGTGAACGGTGGAAGCTATAAGTAATGGATTTTACTCTGCTAAAAACCAAAAATCACAAGATTCAAATCAGAACTTTTCCCACAGGGGATACAGTAGATGGATCCTGCTTAACCTTCCTCAGGTTAGTTCAGACATGACTTTTTCCAGCAGCACAGCAGAAGCAAACACCAAATTACCTGGCAAAGAGACACGGCTGTCCACACACATTGACAGGATCCTTTCATACACCAGTTTTCCTGGTTTTAAAATAAACAAAAAAATCATTCAGAACAAATGAACAAACTGTAAAACACAAAATGTTGACACAAAGGTTCCCTCTCCAACATACACTGGAATTAGCTGGAACAAAGCTCTCCAGAACACTAACATTGTGCTGCCCTCTAGTGAGGCTGCACTGTTAAGTCTAAATTTAGCACTTTGCACACTATAAAAAATAAAATGAAATTATTTGGCTCCCTTAAGAGCAGAGCTAGCACAGGTCAGATTTCTCCCCAGCCAGGAAAGGACAGCCAGTGTCCTGCCTTTGCTGAGCTTGGGTATTATGTTATCTTCAGCAATTTTTGGTAAGTAGGAAAGAGCACAAAGCCTGAAAAAACAATTGGATCTGTCATAGCATATCCTGCTGAACATCAAAATACCCTTCTACTTGGAATGCCATTGTAAATCTTTTCCATAACATGGCAGAAAACCAAGACAATCACATGAAATGGATGACAATTTCACTTAAAGGATCATTTAAAAGTTATTAAAATAGATTTAAAAAAATCAGTAACTACTTTCTGATCACTTCATAGCCCCCGTTCAGCTAAAGAAAACTTCCCAACTTCTGTTCCTCAAATATAAACAGAATGAAATACTAAGTCGATAGGTTGCCAAAACCAAAACACTTTCATGCCAATTACACTGTTTTAAATTTCAAAATGCAGAGATCATTTTTCTTTCAGATATTCACTAATACATAAAGCACAGAACTAGAAAATGAAGTATTTTCATTCTAAAGACTTCACTCATAGTTTTGAACAATTACATACCACGTTTATACCACTAATGCCCAAATGTTTATGTTGGAAATATTCCACATTAAACCAGAGTAATTTCAGCAATTTTCACATAACTTTGGTGTTTTGCAACATCACAAGAAATAATTTCACTTTTTTAACAATTGTGTAGTTAGTCTGGCACAAGAGATACTTACCAAAAGTATCGAGGATATCCGTAATTAAAACAAATTTACTTGGATAGAACTGGATTACTGTTGTGTCTGAAAGAAGCTTCGAACACTAGAAGGAGGGAAAAGAAAAACAAGAACAGAAACATTTTTAGAGGACAACGCAAGTTCGTGTTTTTACCCCAGACAGGCTAAAACAGATGAATATCTACAGATGGAAAGAACCAACACAAACAATCCAGCAAAAAGCAGAAGAACTCCTAACATCATGGTACTCTTGGTATTTTTTAGGTTATTACTCATGTCCAGCAGAGCTAGACATAGATCTGGTTTTCCTTTACGTAAGGTAATCTACAGTGCAAAATTTCAGCTGACCATGCAGATCTGTGCATTTGTTCAGACAAGACAAATCCTCTCCCAGAAGAAGCATTAAAAGACACTTCATTTCTAAAATAATTTTTTAAGGGTTTTGGGGTTTTTTTCAGTTACTCAGCATCTCTCTAAGCATCCACATCAAACACAAAATTTTATATGGACTACATTAAGAAACAATTTTAAAAGTTTAGCTGATGAGCTTTTCAACACATGTTTGTGTTCAAACATCCTGGAAACAGGCTAGCTGATCCACAGTCAGCCCCAGGGAGCAATCTGTGATCAATCACCACCCACAGGCACCCAACATCATTGTGGCATTTGGATTATAATGGTAGCTGGTACAAAGTCCCATATGAAAACATATCAGCCCATTTAGTTCTAGCGCTGCTGAATGTTAAGTCCAGGTAGGAATGTGTCCATCTATGACATAAATTCAAAATACACACCGAGGAATGAAGACATTTTGAAGATATTTAATGAAATGATACTTTGTTTTCCAAGATGATGCACAAACTGCAGACTGAACTGGAATCAAAAGTTTGGCAGAAGTTAATTCACAAAAAAATCAACTTCCACCTGAACAAAACAGGCAAATGACTGACTGGGGAGAGAAACCCACCTCCTCCCCACTTCAGCTAAATGCAGCCTTTGACAAAGAGTCTTCTCTGATCTCTGTTTAAGTCTGATAAGTGCAGTATTCTCTGTGATCTCTGCCCCTTCTCTCTCCTTCATCAGAAAACAGCTCTTTGATCTCAGTGGAATAAAGACCCAAGTTTTCATTGCATTCCAAAAATCCAGGAAGCAATCCAATACCTCACAAGACTCCTTGGTTTTAACAAGAACATAATGACATTTGAACATGCTTAAACGAGGGGCACGCTTAGCCTTTTTGCTTTATTCATCAGGGAGGAACTTAAAGTGAGTGCACCAGAAAGACAGGCAAGAGAATTCGCATCTTACAATGAAAGCAGAATATTCCCTACCGCATGGCAAATCTGTCATCTTCAAAAAAGGTAATTCAGTAGCTGTTTAGAACCTACATGTACCATGAACACTTAATTACCACTTTTCTTAGAGCACACATAATCAACTTACTTCAGCTTACTCTAAGTAGCTTATTCCTTCTTGACAAAGTATATGGTAAAAAGGCACTTGAGGAATCATAGAATCGTTTTGGTTGGAAAAAAGCCTTTAAGATCATCTAGTCCAACTGTTAACCCAGCACTGCTAAGTTCACCACTAAACCATGTCTCTAAGTGCCACAGCTATGCCTCAGGGATAGTGAGCCCACTCCCTCGCTGGGCAGCCTGTTCTAATACTTGACAACTCTTTCGGTGAAGAATTTTTTTCTAATACTCAGACTAAACCCCGCCTTGTGCAGTTTGAGGGCATTTCCTCTTGTCCTATCGCTTGTTACGTGGGAGAAGAGACCAACCTTCACCTCACTATAACCTCCTTTCAGGTAGTTGCAGAAAGCAATCAGGTCTCTCCTGATCCTCCTTTTCTCCAGGCTAAACAATCCCAGTTCCCTCAGCTGCTTCTCCTAAGACTTGTTCTCCAGACCCCTGAACAGCTTTGGTGCCCTCCAGCACCTCAAGGTTGGTCTTATATTGAGGGGCCCAAAACTGAGCACAGTATTCGAGGTGCAGCCTCATACAACCGGCCTTGGCCCAACAATCCAGCCTGTCCAGATCCCTCTGCAGAGGCTTCCTACCCTCAAGCAGATCAACACTACCACCCAACTTGGTGTCATCTGCAAAATTCCTGAGTGTGCACTCTATCCCCTCATCCAGATCACTTATCAGTGACCGGTCACCAGCTGCATTTAACTCCATTAACACCACTCTTTTGCGGTTGGGCAGACAGTTTTTTGCTCAGCACAGCACACCTGTCCAAGCCATGAGCAGTCAGTTTCTCCAGAAGAACGCAGTGAGAAGCAGTGTCAAAGGCTTTACTCAAGTCTATGTAGACAACATCCATAGCTTTTCCCTCATTCACTAAGCAGGTCACCTTGTCCTAGAAGGAGATGAGGTTATGTCAAGCAGAACCTGCCTTTCATAAACCCATACAGGACACCTGGTTGTCCTGTACATACCATGCGATGGCATGGTGATGATCTGCTCCATGACCTTCCCCAGCACCAAGGTCAGGCTGACAGGCCTTTAGTTCCCTGGATCTTCCTTCCAGCCCTACTTGTAGCTGGGCGTCATGTCTGCTAACCTCCAGTCAACTGGGACCTCCCTGATTAGCCAGGACTGATGAACGATTGACAGTGGCTCAGTGAGCACTTCTGTCAGCTACCCCTGTCCCCTTGAGTGGATCCCATCCAGCCCCATAGGCATGTGTGTCTGAGTAGTGTAGCAGGTTCCTGACCATTTCCCCTTGGATGATGGGTGCTTCATTCTGCTCCCACCCCTGTCTTCTGATACTCAGAGAAGAACTGGGGCAAAGAAGGCTTTAAGTACCTCAGCCTTCTCCTAATCCTTTGTCACTATGTTTCCCTGCATCCAATAAAGAATGGAGATTCTCCTTAGCCCTCCTTTTGTTGCTGATGTATTTATAGAAACATTTTTTACTGTCTTTTAAGGCAGCAGACAGATTAAGTTCTAGTTGGGCTTTGCCCCTTTTAATTTTCTCCCTGCATAACCTCATGACATCCTTGTAGTCCTCCTGATTTGCCTGCCCCTTCTTCCAAAGGTCACAAACTCTCTTTTTCCCTCCTTAAGCTCCAGCTAAAGCTCTGTATTCCCTCAGCAACTAGTCACACCCTGCCTTAACAACCAGAACTCTTTCTGCACTTCAAGCTCTGTAAAACTCCTGCATATAGAATGACAGCTTCATCCCCAATGTCCAAATGAAAGATCAGTGTAATTTCATCATTAGTTCTTAAATCAAGATAATTCTGGCATTCAAATCAAAATTGCCTTTTCCAGCCTAGCATACACTTCAGAAAATAACAATCAAAAGCCAAACTTACCCCTCCTGTTACACACTAATCAGTAGGTGATGACAATCATAGACTATGCATATAATCACAGCCTGATGTCAAGAAAACTGCTTAGTTCTTTTAGAGGATATAACATTCTTAATATTATATTATTTACTAGGCAGAACCACAACAAAGAAAGCTCGGTCATGTTTCCACCCTATCCTGCTTTCTAAGTCTAGAATGGTTATCCTTTATAACTTTTTATTCTTATTAATTACTCAAATACCTGTTTCATTCTTACCCAGTCTTTCAATTAATGATGAGCATCTGCAGCATGAAGTTCTAGTGCAAAGTGAACAACACACACACACCACTAACAGAGGAACATATGGCATTTTGATACTACTTTCCTAAAAGGAAGCACTGAATCCCATCTTAGAAACTACATTATTTCAAAACTGTTTGTGAAACCATTTACAAAAGAACATGTGATGGGATATTAAATTAATGAGCATAGAACATATTTAAGCATAGATTGTGACTGCATGTCAGACACTGTATACATATACATTTATTAGTGCACTGTAAATACAGTACATCCATGTTCCTTTTCATCCAAAGACTTTTCATATTCTCTTTCACTAAAATATTCACGCTTCAAAATGTTATATAAAGATTTTTTAGTATTACAGTATTAAGTGTTTTTCATAGTATTACAATAGAACATTAGTCACCCTGGGTCACACATTTGATCTCACTTACTTTATGGTTCATTTCCTTTATTATCTTTACTACAATTTAAGCTGAAATTACTGTAAACCGTTTTCAAAAGAGTATCCAGCATGATAAAAGAAAAAAAATCATGACTTTATATAACCCCACTTGATGCCTATGAGCATTATATCAGTTTTACAGCTTTTAAGGATGCCATTATCTCATCTGTCCTCTGATGCACTCTGCCTCTGGCTTTTTTTAAAGGCCAAGCCAAACAAAAAGAGCATTTAATTGTCCTATTTCCCCCTGCCCCCCTCAGAGCACATTGCCCCAAATGAGCCAGAAGACAACTGTGGACAAGTTTAAAGAATAAACAAAAACATACACACACTTTAAAAATTTGGAATTGTTTTCTGTAGCTTGCTAGGATCCTAAATCAGATTATTCAGTTGCCTTAGTTACTCCAGATGGGGAAAACACTGACATTCAAAAAGTCATTCTGTTACGACTTGGGGTAGGGAGCAAGGGGCTAGAAGGGGAAAAGGAGAGGAAAATAAATTATAAGCCCTCAAAAGAGTTGATATCACTACATGTTATTTATACATGTTATTTATAATTATCCCTAACCAGGTAAATTTTCCACATCTGTCATTTAGCCACTCTCTTTATGAGAATTCCATTCCCCATACCCTAGTCAAAATTAATACATAACAACAAAGTTGAAAATCCAGCTGTTGTCAGAAGTCATAAAACTCAAAGAGATTGGTTTCAGTGAAGAACAGAATAAAGCAATAGAAAAGTATCAGAAAACCTTCTTTCCCCAAGAAAGAAATGGGACAAGCCACACCACTACCAAACTCATCAGCTCTGTACAGAATGAAAATATTAAAACTGACCTGGATGACTATTTTCAGAGCTTTTACTTTCTGATCAGAGGACCAAGCATCCTTTAAAGACTGGTTCAGTTCTTCAATTCGGTTCATGTAATCCTGCTGAGTCAAATTCAACAGCTCTTTCTGTGACCCCTGGCAATTAAAAATAAACCTAATTAGCACGAGAGGGAGACCATCTTCATTTCATACTCAGTACCAAAGCACTCCTATGACCTGTCTTCTCAAAGACCTTACAGACCTTATAAAAAGATTACACAGCAAAAATAAGCTAGTTAAACCTGGAAGCAGAAATAACTGTTTAAGCTTTAGAATCAAACTGACACAGGAAAAAAGTGACTAAAAATGCATTTAGAAAAATCTTAAGGTGGTTCTGGAACAGTCTTCAGCAGAAATAAGAGTGACATTAAAAAATAGCTTCAGGACTAGTTTTGATGTGTTTATTAAGCTGTATTACAGAACAGATCTCATAATACCTGAGAATCTAGAAACAACCATCAGTAAAACAGTCACAGACGAAGAGATAAAATGCAAATGCAATTACAGTTTCACAAAAGGTTACATATTTCCTTATGATAAAGGGAACTTGATTTTTCTACTAAAATAATTCAATCCTTTGTGATATGCAAGTATTGGAACTGTGCTGGCTCAGGCAACAGGCAACCTGAAGTTAGTGAAGAGGCAGCACTTTCAAAGCAACATTACCCAAAACAATTCTAGAAGTACCCCATAAATTCAGGTTCTAGGAAAGTGAGTTATGGAACACCTCATCTTTGCACAGTAAAATACTGCAGTTTGAGAAACAACTTGAGTACTCAGTATTTCTATCAAGCACATAAAGGCAACTTTAATTAATCTCAGGTAGACGAGATGAAGCTTCTGCAACGACAGCAAATTAAATTATCAGATGTTAAAACTTCAGGCTCCACAAAGGTTTAGAGCATCTGCAGACCGTGCACAGAACTGAGGTAAAGCAGCACTGGTACACCAGGTGAATTTTCAAATCACAATTTCTAATGATATAAAAATATGACTCCAACTGAATTCTGCAACAATAAGGATTGAAGCTACTAGGGAAGTCCCGTGGAAAGTATATACTTAACTAAATATTGCATAAGCACATGCAGAATCAGGACCTTTTTAAAAGTTTCGTAAAAGATTCTTATTTCACAAATTTACTTTACTTTTCAAATGGTGATGTAACTGCATCAGAAGACTGTCTCACCTCTTCCAGATCATCCAGTTCTTCTAACCTTGTCCTCACTTTTTCAGAAACTGCTGAGCCAGTAGTTGCAGCTTTTCCTGTAAAGAATTGTATACTTGAGTTTCTTTACTTGGACCTCTAAAGGGAAACAAACCTGAAGAAGCTTGACAGACTCAGACAACTAGTCAGCTTCCATGCTAGAAGACAAGTGGTTGGATTTATTTGGTGACTATTTCTGAAGACACACATTTAAACATACCTACAGCTCATTCACTTTGAACAGGAAATGGCAAGTAAGCAAAACTGAATATAAATGAATTTTCTTGCAAGTTTTGCTGGTAAGAAAAGACCCAATGCGTAAAACCATAGGATAATTTAGACTAGAAAAGCCCTATGGAGATCTACGTCCTACTCTCCTCCTCAAAGCAGGTCTGATTTTGAAGTTATCACAGATTGCACAGGGTTACATCCAGTCAGTTTAACAATAATATCTAAGGACAGAGATGTCACACTCTCCCTGGGCATCCTGTTTCAGTGTTTGACCATTCTCATTCCAAAAAACTATTTCATATTTTTGCAGAAGCTGAAGCGCTGCATGCTTAATCATATATAAAAATTCTGATTTACTATTTTTTCTGATTTACTAATTTCTGATTTACTATGCAAGGCCAGACTTGCTTTGCTAGAAAACATGATAAAATATTTAACATTTGGTTCTTTTTTGAACACTCAGCATACAGCTGAAACCATTTCACTTTCATGTAAAGAGAATAACTGAACAAGTTCCCAGGGGACTTGTTTGCTTTCCCTTCCAGAAAGCAGGAGAGTTGATAAAGATGACCTTCAGAACCTTAAATGAAAGTTTTAAGTTATAGTGGAAGGTAATGAATTCCATTTCCTTCCACAACACATAATCACAAATTCATCAGCCTACAGGAATACAAGACAAAGGTGGTTGTGTGGTTTATTTTCAATACTTACTTTAAGTAAAATTCCAGCAGAAATCTTGTTCACAAAAACACAGACCCAACTACATGTCGGAATGGGGGAGGCCAGGAAAACACTTTTCAACTATACTTGACCGCAAACCTGTCACTATACACCACCTCAAGCAAAATTTGTTGCTGTTAAAGAAACTGCTTACCTTTTTCAGATCCCATGTACAGATTCTGTGAAGAAAGAGAAAAAGCAGACTTCAGAAAACATGTACTCACTAGCATTCCAAGAATGCACACGGTAATTTATTCTTTTAATGAAGTCCCTAATGGTTTAGAAGCAGATATAAGACCAGAAGTAATTTGTATTGTTACACAAAAAGACAAAGTTATGGCTTCTAAGTATCCACAGATCTCTGGACTTGGCTCCAGAACAGTTATTACAAGTGAGAGTTGTGGTACAGCTTTCTACAACATTAAAACTGAAATCTAGAGAGACAGTACTTAACCATTAAATAACTGCAAAACAACAACAACCAAAATCCATTAAAGGTCTAGTAGAAACAAAACTGGAGAAGATGCCACTTACAATAGAGAGCTTCTCTGTTGTCGTGTATCTAGCAAGGATTTCACCACGTTTGCTTGACCATGGTTCAAAGTCACTTCCTACTGCTGAGCTGTCATCTTTATCCCGTTTCTTTCGTGTGCTATCCTACAAGGGGAATTGGGAGTGCAAATGTTAAATACAAATCTGGAAAAAAAAGAGAAGACCTATAAAGGTCAACTTCATATTTCAAGTTATAACTGATCCTTCCAAAAGTTACAGTATTTAAAAAAAAAAATAAAAATTCCATATTTCAATAAATATGTCAACATCAGCCACATAGAAGAGGTAAAGAAAAGAAGAATATGCTATTCTACTAATAAAGCATATTTCTCATTTGCATTAACCTCCTAATTGGCAGAACAAATCTATTTTATCCAGGGTTGGCTTTGTGGGGTTTTTTGAGGGGAGGGGTTATTTTATGTAGTGGAGATAACTGCCTCCAGTGTTACCATGGTCACAGTAGTAGTCACGGGATCTGCAGCTGCTGCAAACAAAGACAAGGGATCGGTACCATCCAGTACACTGCTCAATGGATCCAGCATAGAACTGGAAGAGGAGGAGGACGTAGAAGAAGTGCTTCCTTTCCGGTTCATTTTCTTGGTCTTGGATTCAGTAACCTAAAAGAAAAGTTCAGAACTATTAAAAAGGCTTTCTCTTTCCCCCTTTTTTCTTTAATAAATCATCAAAATATGTGCTACATAAATTCTGCTGTTGCAATGAGAGCAGGGACAACTAAAACCAGCTCTAGAATGAGCATCCACATTTAAATTGAAGCATCTCCTTACCCCTGAACTGCAGGCACTCTTTGATAGCATTTCCATTACTTTTTTTTTTCCCCTTCCAATTCCAGGTCCACAGAACTACAAGAACAACCACTCTAAATTTCTTTCCAGCACCCCCCCTCTATTTTATTGATTTTGTCCATCTCCTCCAACCTCCTCCTTGCTATTTGTTTTCCTCTGCTTGTCTCATCTTTACTTTCTTGTATAATACTCAAGCCTGAAACATCACATCCATTCTTAAGACCTCCGCCACATCTCTCTACTGACCTTCCTGAGCAGAAGGTGCTGTCCATTTATCATTCATTACAATATGACTATCATCTCTTTGAGGCTGGATTTTTTTTGTACATCCATAGTTTTAAAAGCCTCTCATACATTAAGGAAATGATAAATGTTTTAAGCATACAGCTGACTGGAAGTTAACCCAAAACCAAATCTTACATCAAGCAATTATGCAGGTTATTTGTAATGCAACAATTTGATTTTAAACTTATCCATTATTCAGCATTTAATGCAACCAAGAAAACCCACAAGTTGGAATGCTATATTTGTCAGGAGGAGACTGGTTTTGACCCATAACAGCATCAGCAGATTTCTGTAAAGGACAAACAGAATAAACTTTGATGTCTCTAACATAATACGTCACTAAGAGAAAGCAGCTTCACTAGTACTACCACCAGCTTCAAAGCATTTTAATTTTAAAGGAACAGAAGTAAAAAGAAGAACACAATCAGTTTGAATTCACATTCAATTTTCCAAAAGCACAAGAAGAAACTCACTGTAATGGGCTTTAGTGGATGGTAATCGCCAAAATCCAAGGGTATGGATTCCAGTTTGCATGCTTCAGATTCTGAAACATAGTTTCTTGATCTTGCATGCCTTAAAAAGAGTAAAAGGAAAGTATATATGCATATGAATAATCATATACGTACTTAATGAACAGAGAAACACATCCTACACCTATACAGATGCAGACACATTAACAAAAAGAAACGCATGTTGAAAAATAAGTCAATGTAAAGACCAGAATTTCCCTTTCTACTAAGATACATAAAACTGAAACAGAAGAAATTTTACTTTCAGCCACTCAACTTTCCATATCTCTTCTTTACAGATATTCCTTATCTAGCAGTAAATAAAGATGTCGCTGACAGCTCACACTTGGCATACCACTCACAGGCCAAAATCAATCCTACTCTAATTAGAATGCGAGACATCACCAGGCAGTATATATGTCTAATACACACATGTGAATGAGGAGCAACTGTTCACCCTGCAAAACTACATTTACAATGTGGCTGTTCAAGTGGTAAGACAGCTTGTAACATATCTAATACAGGGGACAAGTCCAAGCTTGCACTGAAATGATGCTCCACTTTCTAGGGAAAGGAGATGAAGAATTTCTTTCTTGGCCACAGCAATGCAGCCAACTTCTGAGAGCAAACTTATTTTAAGTAAACTTAAAATAAGGCTTGGGCCAAGCAAGGGTTTCATCCCGAGTGCATACTGCAAGATACACTCCTGCCTGCAGGTGCTGTTTTAACAGTGGCTTTTGGCCTTTTTATACACACATGAGCATCACTGCAATTGCCACCTCTCTCTACCTTTGACGCTTGCCAGGCTGCCAACATCCTAAAGCACAGACTTCAGAAAGCTTGCAGGGAGCACAAACAAGCACGGCAGGTAAAATGGAAAAGAATCGCTTTACAACACTAGAGATGTACTGGTATTGATAACAGAAAAAAGTGCACCCGACAAGTGAATGTACCTATCGTTATTTGAATATTAAACATAAACCCCAAGCAATATATCTAGGTATCTACACATATTTAATACAAAAATGAATTCTAGCCCTAGGTTTTAAGCTTAACAGCTGTTTAAAGAGCTTAACAGCTCTTTAAAATCAGCATCCAACAATGCTTAAAGGCAGCTAGTGTTCTGGGAAACCCTGCAGCAAGACAGTATCTTCCACATTACAGAAAAACACGCATCAGAACATTTTACTCTGGTTTGTTATTTCTCCATGGCCACTTCTGCACCAGTGTTACCACTTGTTAGCCAGCTACCTCAGTGCTGCATCACACAAAAACCAAACTGTTGGCAGCCCCACTGCTCTGCTTTGTGGCTGCAGGCCTCGGTTTTCATCCTATTTTGGTACTGCTAGAAATTCGTAAGTTACAGGCACATTTATTCCTTCCTGTTTCTGCAAGATCACACAGATCCCACCAAAACTACTGTGCTCGCTAAGCACCAACAGTTCCAGCAGCCAGCTGCGTCAGAGCTCTCTTACACCCACAAATTTCCTCAGCTACACAGGTTCAGGTTTTAAAGTATTTCATGCACCGGTGTGTTCATTATCAAAAGCGCAGCTCTGGTGTTTTCATGAAACCGACTGAGGTTTTATTAACTTTTTTAACTTTTAAACCCATGAATTATTTCCGCTTTTTATTAACCATGAAAGTTTGCTCGCATCTTAATGACATGAGAGAATAAGACAGGTGATTTCCAGCACGGCAGTGTATATATGGAGGAAACCTTCTGGCATCCTAATGCTCTAATTACTGCCTATCACTTTTGTTGATGAACCTCACATGAGGTTTCATTTCTAGTTTTCTCAGGACTATAACCCATCAACCACATCAAAACTTAGAACTGGGTATATTTGTGTTAAAAGAACAACAGCCTCAGGAGAGCAGGTCTTCCACAAACAGAAAATTAGCTCATTTTAAACAATTCTGAAGAAAAACGAACTATGAACATATTTTCCTTTTCTCTGGCAGAGAAAGAGTGCCTGTTTTATCCTTCCTTTTCACAACAAACACCAGACTAAGCTATTCCATGTCCCACGTAGTGCAATTTCTTTAGCAGTACACCGAGTTTTCCTGCAGAAATACTGCACGTCGCAATAAGCTGTCTTTAGTTTGCAGCCCTTAAGCACCCTGTCTACTTCTGAAGGGCCAGTGAAAGAAGCAGCTAAACTGTGCCAGTAACCTGTGATGTAAACTCAGGCTCACGGTACGAAACCTTCATCTGGTTCCGCTCCTTCAGCTGCTCCTTCCTCCGAGCAGGGGGGATGAGGTTATCAAACCCACCCACCACCTCGCTTAGGGGCAAGACCCGCTCCGGGGCCGCCCGCTCCCTCGGCCGCCTTCCTCACGGACCCCGAGGGCCCGCTGCCGTGTGGCAGCCCCCCGTCACCGCCCCGGCACCCCGCAGAGCCCAGGGTAACGCCACTGCGTTGTAAATCTGAGCTGGACGGCGCCATCTCTCCGGACGGCTGCCAGCAGCACCACAGGCTGCGACCCCACGGCAGCGCAGCCACTGCACCCAGCGCCCCCCTCCCTCCTGCCACCCTCGGACGTCCCACTTCCCTCAGGCCCTCCAGCAAAAAGAGTCTCGGGAGCGGCGAGCGCTTTCGCTCCCGGAGGGCGAGGCTTCCCCCTCCGGCACACTCGGGCGTTCTCCGAGCCCCCTCCACCCCTCAGCCCCTCGGCTGTGAGGGGCGCTGACCATGACGGCTGCCCCACACACCGAGGGACCCAAAGCCCCTCAGAGCCCGCTACCCACCACCCTTCGCCTCACCAGGGAAAGGCAGCCATCTTGCCGCCGTTCACATGACACCGCAGCCGGGCGGTGCCTTCCGCCGGCATTTCCCGCCCAGCCCCTCGCCTCAGGGCCGGCGGCTGCCCCGGCGTGGCCGGTGAGAGAAACGCGGTTCTTGTCAAAGACGGTAAAGTTTATTGTGCAGTATGTTGTAAGTAAAAAGCAAGACTGGTGAAAACGAAATAAAGTACAAAAATAAATACACTTTCATAACGATGTCACAGTTCCACACAAAATAAAAAGATAAATAGGTATAAATACAAAACACCAAGTACAAAAAACAAATTCTGGCACTTGTCAAGAAGAAAGGCCTCGTGAAAGTTAAAAAAACCCTTGTGCTAGAATGGTTTAATACACACACTGGAAGCATGCTTAAAGTAAGAGAGGTTTTAGATGTGAAACCTGAACGGAAGGCAAGCATTCATTCTCACCAACACTTAAACTAAACCTAATTTTACATCAACATATCACCTATGCTAATAATAAATACAGCACATAAATCATCCCTTAAAAACATCCACCTTTAGCACCGATATACCAACAGCACATCTTGTCACCTGTGACACAGGTTACTCTCGTCACTGTAAATTTTTCCCTTCGAGCTGTTTTCCACTCCTAAGGAAAGGTGGGAACCAAACTGGAGTTTCCATGGGGGAGCGGGAAGCTTGCCTCAGGCATTTCCAGCATCACATCTGGAATTTTGAGGATCACAGCGTTTGTATGGGGGCATCAGGTCCTCCACTGGTGAAAACTCTTAAATTTGCACCATGAGGAATCCCCACCGCAGGCTCTTAAATAAACACCACAGTAAAGAGCTGCCAAGCAGTGGTGTTCTTCAAAGTGTTCAGGTGGCATTTCCTCCATTCTCCAGGTGTGCAGTTCGGGTAACTTACTGTATGGTGTAAAACGTGTGTTCTGAACAATGTCACCAGCTGCAGAGCACACACGTGGTGGCAGACGAAAGCCACAACCAGTGCCACAAGCAAGACAATTCACTCATTGCTGCTCTGAAAACACTCTTCCTCACCCCACCATCAATGTTCCTCTTTCACGCTATTTAACACAAGGAAATTTTTGGTTAGCCTTCTTATAGCCATTTAAATATGTTACAAAGCCTTCAAAGTCAGGGTGTTGCACTGTATCCGTACTGCGAAAGTAACAATATGCAATCCATTTCACATTCTGTTAGTCAGTTCTCTACTACTACTGTTGCAGAGCAAAGCAAGCCCTGCGAAGACACACACAGCCAAGCTTTTCCTTACCAATTCCCTATTAATGTGCCCAGTTAATTAAAAGAAGTTATAGGATTCTGCTCAAGTTGAAGGATGCTATCCATCAGGAGAAAAGCCAAGGCAAAATATAAGCACAATCTTTTCATATTAGATTTTCACAAACACGAGATTGTGTTTGCTGGGATTTGATAGGGACATTTTTCCTCCTTGGAATCATTATTTCACTACAACGGCCTATCAGATCATGGTAGAAGAGAAACTGCCCAGAAAAATCGTGACTGTCATCAATGACACAAAAGACATCTGAATTATTATTATGGACAATCACTTGTAAGTCTGAAATGGTAAAACAATTAAAATTTGCCTTCTGAAATTTTTGTAGCACATACACTTCTCTTCATCTTGGTCAAAAGTTGTTTCCATTAAGAAAATGCTGTAGACAGCAAGGAAAAAAAAAATCCTAGGACTCTTTCAGCACATCAGTTTGATCTACCTCACGTATAAAAGCACTGTTTCAGTATAGTCTTTGAAAGTACCTCTGTCTGGCGAGCAGTGAATCTGGATCCATGTCTGTCCAACTCAGCAGAAATGCAAAACATTTAGGCCATTAGTATTTAAATTGAGGTAATCTCAGTCATACACAGAAATTGTGATTTTAAGTAATGCAAAAAGCGTGTGTCAGACACAAGAATTAAGAGTGGGAAAAAGTCACAAATTAATGTTGCCCTGTGGTGGTCTTTAAATAAACAAGATTAATAATCTTATGTGCATGTAGCAGTACGAATATATAAGTTTTAGCATGCAATTTTTCCACAGGTATTCAAGCTTCACAGCCCTTTATTACTTCAATATGATTGTATTAACGTGTCATCATCTGGAAATGACAAAATATGTTTATAATTTCTAAATATACATATACGCATAGGAGACGCAGTATTTCAATCACTGCTGAGAATGCCATCATTAAAGAACAGCCATTTTATCCCAGTGAGTGCTGCCTTCTTAAATTGTCACAACATTTGGCTTCTTTCTTTGGGTTCTTCCTGCATATGCTCCTAAAAATGAAGTAGAAACATTACCATTTTATAATAAATAGTACTGTTTTTTTTAACAGGATTATCCATCAAATATAGCTGAAAAAGTGTAGGACAATTTATATATTTTTAAGCTTTATTATATATCCAGTGGCTACTTTTAAAATGTCAGTTTTCATAATGTTACACCTAAAATGCCTTACAAAAATTACCTATGGGTTTGAAAGTAATGATATTTTGTAATATTTCCTTCCTCAGTAATTATTCCATCTTCTTTTCTGCTACTTTAAAACATCTACAACTATAAATTTTTTATAGCACACCTGTCACATTACCAAGACAGAGATTAAATGACTGACAAGTTTAACTATGCCACATATTACTTTAAAACAACCTATCAATTAAAAAATATTATAAAAGTAAAATATTTAAGATAATTCTTTCCTTTTCTCCAGCTGCCACATTAATAAATCAAGAGACAGTTGTAGGTTTCCACAGGTTCCATATACACAAAGTGCAGTATGAGTAAGGTCATCAGGCAGGGCCCTTACAAAAGTGAAGGTGCTCAAGTATCAAAATAATAACAAATAAATCTCTCCACATGAAACAAATATATACACAGATTTATATGTTTATGAAGCCATACTGTACTATGCATAGCACAAATATCTTCCAGTAATAAGGGTTTAGCGCTGCAGGCTGCTAAGAAGTAGCACAGCTCAGCATTCACTAGGTTCAGGCAGCTACCGAGTGCCCAGCAGTGTGAGCAGACATTCACACAAAGCAGTGACAATCATACCATGTGGTGCAGAGCAGTGGAAATGGAAGACAGCCATGGAGAGAAAGAGTTACCAGGCAAATACATGAATATAACAAAGTACATGCCAGTCCTTTTTAGGCTCTTCAGCTACTCTTTCTCAGAGTTGGAGTGGTTACTCACAGTTGTCCGAGGGCTACATTCAGCACAGTGCAGAGCAGCTTTGGAAATGCCCACAGAGACCTCACCCTGTCAGGATCCCTCACATCTGAACACTGTTTCCCACTACACAAACAGGCATTTGTGCTGGCCCAACACTTTCCAGTGCTGTACTCTTCAGCTCACCTGTGATCTTGTAGGACAAAACAACCAGGCTGACAGGCATGATGCTTTGTTGGTGATGTAACACTAGCTCTTCACTTTCCTCCAAGTTACATAAAAATCTCCCACACATAAGAATACAGTATAGAGAAGCAGCCTCTCTCTTATGGTATACAATTGACCTGCTGCTCACACAGAGCAAGCCTGATGCCTTCCTGCAGTGCTGGCCCAATTTAACACACTTCATAGCACATCCCATCTCACACAGGCCATCTGCTCCCTGGTCAGCCCACACAGGCATGCGGGAAACACCACACTTGGCCAAGTGCTTCTGCCACCCAAATACTCTATATGCCTCATGCCCTCTTTTCCACAACACTTAGTCAGACTGGGCAAAAACAAAGGAGATTAATAGGTCTAGTTGTATCAGCAGCCTGATCTCAAACACCTTTTTAATACAATCAGACCACATTAAATGCCACCCTGGTACAGCTTGCAGGCTCCTGACTGAACATCTCTGTGCTATTTAAAATATACTTTCTTAAAAACTCAACAAAAAAAACTCTTTATAGATCTATTAGTTTGTACTTTTCTCTTTAGAACAGAACTTTGAAGGAGTACAAAACAACAAAAAATAAATTTAGGGTCACTAGCTGATTCCTGAATGAGATGCCTTCTTGCCAGAAAAAGACAACCACCAATTGGAGTGGTATTAAGATACAAAGCACTTTGTAGACAGAAGTTAAAACAATCAGAAAAATGAAAGAAGAAAAAGAAGAGTTGGATGAGTACAGTCTTGTTTTTCTTCTGAAGGTTTGTCTTGTATCTAATTTGAATGTATTTATAATAGCTGTATTCTACTAATCCTCCTGCCCTTTTGCCCCTGTAATAGACACAATTTAACTGGGAGTCAGGGATGAATGAAGAAAAGAAATTAAAAATATTATGGGTTAGGAGTACAGCAGACTGGCATAGTTACAGGTAAAAATAAATCTCCGTATTGCCTGGACCAAGCTGCTGCTACAAGTCTTTGTTTTCTGACATGCACAACTTCTACTACAATAAGAGAAGCATATGTATTCGTTTGGCTTTTTACATCCTCTTTTCAAACCTCTATTCAACTTACTGCCAAGCCTTTCTTCACTATTCACATTTTATCCATGTATAAAGAAAACAATTTATATTTAAATGCATTCAACTTAAGGTTCTTTCTATTATTGCAAAATTATGGAGATTATTTCTTTCATGCCAAGTGTTCCTCACCTAATAATTTCAGAAGCCATTTTTATTAATACAAGTAGTCTAACCTATTTATAAAGGAGCATATGGAAGTATTGGTATTACAACATGGGAACACATGATGTCCAAACGCTAAATGAGGTTACGTTGTGCAACCAGAACTAGGCAGCATAAAGTTGGTTAGACACTTCTGCTCTAAGTTCCAAGGCCACTACTGAAGGCATTGCACAAGTTTCCAGGTACTCAACAAACATCAATAAGGAAAGGCAAAGAGAAATTTAGAGATATAAACCAAAGCATTCTTTTCATTGCCAAGTATCAACTGTTACAACTTCAATAATCATGACTGAAATAAACTCAGAGATTAGCAGAGCAGCACACTCTGCCGACACAGAGAAAGAATGCTTTAACTGGAGGTCTGATGCCAGAGGCAAATGTAAAAAACGCTGTATATCATTATGAGCTGAGCATGAATTATATGAAATTGGGGAGGGCATCCAAATCTCAAACCAGTGATGAACCTGACACTGACATCACCCTTACACCACTACTCTTTTACAACCTTTGTAACTGGTACACGTATTGACTATTTTGTTGTCTTCTGCAGCACTCACATTTACTAGTCAATAGAAGACACAGTTTTGCAAGCTTGAGATGAAAACTTCCCTTAATGACTACCTCTGGTTGCTAAAATTACATTGCTTACTTAATTTTCTTCTTTATATTTCAGAGAGATTATTTACAACCTTTGCTAGTTTTGCTGGAGTGTCACTTGAGTGCAAATGAACAACTGCCTTGCTCCACTTTAGTGGTGACAGCACCACTAGGAGAACAGAAAAATAAATGAACAAACCTTGTTTGTAAACTCCATGTTTGCTTTTTTATTTTCACCTCTTCAAACTGAAATGCTACAGATGTGTTTGCCTAGTGTCTTATGGTACATCCTTCTATAGCCACTTCTCTTGGCTTCACAAAGTACTATGGAAAGACCAAACACTATGGGAAAACATCACATTTAAACAGTACACACTGCACTAAACCTCGCAGATACTCCCTGCCAGCACCTGCTCCAGGGCAGTAATAAATAAGAATTTCCCTTATCAAAAAAGGTTTGACACTTAATACATTCAGTAGGATGCTAGATTAAGATTCTAATCCATTATCCATTCAAATAATCCGTAAGTCTATTTTGACTACTATGAGCTTTTCAAACAGTTAGACTGAATATACCTGGCAAACTTTTTTACGACTGGGCATCTGGTGAGTGAAAGCAAATGAGCTGTGCTGCGCATTCTATATACTATGTTTATAGAATTTGAAAGTGGATGGTTAAGTTACCAGCGTGTTTGTTTAAAGAGATAGGTTAGATTTAAGACATAGCAAAGCAGGTGCACAAGAAAAGGAAACAATATATTGCCCATTTACTTTTTCTAGATACCAACAACATATTTACTAGAAGATCCAAGCATCAGTTTTCTACACACCTGAAACAGCCTTGTTAGACATTCTGCTCTCTGAGGCCTTCTTTCTATTTTGCTCAACCCCCTTCACTGAGGTCTTAGGGGTTCTAATTAAATATAAAAGAGTTAATAAGTCACTTGCAACAAAGTTGAAAGGCTGTATCCAAACATATAAAGACACTATCAAACTGTGTTTGGCATGAAAACATTTTTACAGTGTTCCACAGAGCCTCCTCCTGAGTACAATTCCTATTGACGTTATTATGGCCTACATAGATACATTAAATAGGAGAACATCTCCCCATGAACAGATTTTTAAAGCTCTATTCAAGAAACTGATTCAGTTCAGGTACTGAATATAAAAATACACATATTTCATTACGTGGAAGCGAAGCTTCGTGGAATGAATGTTACAAATAGAAATGTTGGAACACAGTGTAAATGGAGACAATACACAAGAGGACGAGAACACTATTTTCTTGCAGTATAAGGTAAAACAAAGCTTCATCACTCTCTCCAAATACTGTGAGAAGTATTTTTACTTTGCACAAAAGTTGCACCAGTATGTGTAAATATTATTCAGAAATCAGCGTGCTCTTACGCTTTGCTTTACTTTCATATTCAGGCTGTAAAATGCTGTGCCCTTACCCTTGTCTGCAAAGAAGCCTGTGAACTGGGGCATTCTGTCCTTGGTTGGGTTGAAGTACACTGGTAAAATACAAACCTTTATTAGTTCTTTTTCCCTTCTTAAAAAAAGACCAAACAAAACAAACCAAAAAAAACAAACCACAAAACCAAACCAACCCAAAACTCATAAGGAATACTGAATTCCAACATAGATCATGTTTCACATAACACATTTCAGAAAGACCAATGGGTTCTGTAATGCAGATGACTTGTAGGCAAAAGTGGATGGAATTAAAGTTCCAGAATAGGATTACTACTCCTGCTATTTAAAACAAAGAAACAAGAAAGAACACAGATAATAAAACTCCTCAACAGTGCCTTGGGGTCCTAGGCACTGATAAGAATATACAGGAAAAAAGGACTGAATCGCGTAAACTAGTCACTGAAGGTTGAACTGTGTTAGTAGACAGCACATCTTCAAAGCTTTTGGGTAAGCATGGGATAAAAATTGGTTTTAAGGGATGCCAAGTATTTTTATATTAGAGAAAGGTGCAGACAGGCCTCGTAAGAGAGCAGCTGCTGTCTTCCTGGATAGCAAGTACTGAACACTGTAATTTCTGTGATCTAAAGAAACCATCACACAATCTAGGAGCAAGAACATCACATCACAGCAGAAAACTGCTTCTTTTCTGACAGCTTTCCAAAGATAAGCATATCAATGATTACACTGCAAAGTAAAAGGTATTAAAATAAGCAGTGTCAAACTGAAGCTTAAGAAATACTAACAGTGTATCTTGAAGAAAAACGTTGAACCTGAACACAGACATTTGAAGCCATAAATAAATAATTTCTGAATTATTTAGAAATCTTCATCTTCACTCACCGGCTTTCAGGAGTTTTTTGTTTTATGATTATTTTTTTACTCGGCATTCCCATTTCTGAAGCCCTAGAGAAACAAAAGTATAGAAATATATTTAAATCATAAAATCATCATTTAGGTCTTGAATGGAAACAGTAAGAGAAAGCCTACAACAGGATCTACAGCAGTACTACAGATCACCACTTTTTACTCTCAAGCAAGTGCCACGCAACTGTTCAATCCACTGTGTTGCAGAACACCACCTGCTACCATCCCCTCAAAAACCTTTGGCAGAGATACTCCATCAAGTATTTCTGTTGCTAGGCACTTTAGAAAGACTGCTAAAATAACTTGGAACAATTTTGCAATTTACAAAATCAACCATAACCTAAGTACTCACCACTAGAAAATAACGTTAAGTGCACAACTTAGAACAAACATTTTTTCTCCCATGCAAACAAGAAGTCTCTTAAAAATAAGGGTGAACTACTATCACTAAGACAGCACACACCCACAGACAGATTTTTGTCCATTCTTCCTGGGAGATATGTTAGTTTGCAAAAAAGCTCTTACTCCAAAAAAGTCTTTTCACTACTTCCAATGCCTCCTACTCATCCTCTTGCCACCCACCACCACCCACCACCACCACAAAAGGAGAAAACTGCACATACTTCATGTACTTCTTCCTGTCCAGAGATTTCTGTGTAGCTGTTGAAAGTGTCACTCGCTCTCTTGGGCTCTTTATTTTATCCTAAAAAAGCAAAAGAACCGACAAAACCAACACTGTTTTCAGTACTAATTTCACATGCAGCCTCAATTCAAGGGTTTTTTTCTCTTTTAAAATTCAAGGATGTCTCATATTCCCAGGTTAAAAAGGTTTGTGTGCCATAACAAATTCTTGTTAGGGACTTTCTGTTATTATTTTCATCAACTTTTTAATTCTCGCTTTTTATACATCTACACTTTAAAAGTTTCAACATAATAATTCCTACTGCACTGACCTCTTTTTTTCCTTTTTTTTAATCTGAAGAATAAAAAGCATAATTAAACAACTTAGATCTTAAAAACTTTTTTAAATAATTAAACAACTTAGATTTTAAAAACTTTTTACTGGCTGAGGAAGAACCTTCTAAAAGCAAAATGGTTCAGTACTGAAAATCCTTAACAGTTCACATTCTCTTGAATATAACACACCATTTGCCTGAGCATCTTCTCTTTACGAACTTCACGATCATGACGCAGAATATTCATTCTTTCAGACACCTCCATTGTAAAAAAGATGTCATAGATGTCATACAGAGCAGCTCGCAGCTGGAAAGAATAATTAACATTTATTAACATTTTAATAAAGTAACGTGTCAGGTTTTGATCAAACTCTTCTTGCTTTCAATCTAAACAAAACACTTGAAAAGATAATTCTGGTATCTCTCTTAATGTGTCAGCACAAAACTGGAATCTTCTCTTCACAGCCATATTTTAAAGTTTTTACTTTAAACAAAGTCACCCTGAAGGTTTTAGGTATTTATACTACAAAAGCAGAATAGCTAGGAAAGAAAAAAAAAGGGGGAAAAGAAAAAAGCTTAAATTGTGTCACCTGAGCCATGACTCTTTCATGAAGGGATGCATCTTGTGCAGAAACACTTCCTCTTTTTAATGGGGCTTCGGACTGAAAATTTTTTATGAACTCCATTGTATCCTGGGGAAGACAGGAAAACAAGATTAAGCACCAACCATCATCCCTCGCAACAAAGAAATCATTACAAACAGTATTGTTGGACACACAGTCTTTGACTTGGGCCTTATGACACTGCAGTGCAATACATGTTCAAGTGATAGACATGCCAAAATTCTTCTGAAAGCAGAAAATGCATCATTTCATGTGTCATGAAGACAGGAACAAAACCAAACAGGAGGTGAAGCTGCACAATATAAAAATGCTGATCTTACTTTTACAGTTTGCTTCAGATGTTTCAGTTTTTCTGTCTGCAGGAGTCTACGAGTGAGAAAGCCCTTTGCCACAGCAGTGATCTTATCGAACTTCATTTGTATCTCGGGACTGAAAACCTTAAAGTAAAAAAAGAAGCATATTCGACATATTTGATTAAAAAAGCCAAGAATTATGCATTTTCACTCAACTAACATCAATCATGTGATCGAAATTTTGAGGTGAGAAACAAGCTGTTTATGATAAAGTTTTGGCTGTGCCAGAAGTACCCACTTACAAGAACTACAGGGTTTTAAAGCTATAAATAGCTTTTTTTTTCCTTACCTGAGTCCACCTAGTTTTGATCCTGTTACTTGGCCTAGATACAGAGGTTTTTATAACTCCAGTGCCTGATGGTCCCCAGAGAAAGAATGACGTTTCACTTGTTGTAGCAAAGGTGCTAGGTGTTGTAGTATGAGCAAAACCTGCATGCAAAGCAGAAAGTACAGTTCAACCTACATTTTTGTCCATAAAGTAATGACTGTGTGTGCATACACACCTCTGAGGCAGCAGCTTTGTTTACAAGGTCTATTGGAAGAAGCAATCTGAGTATTTCTGATGCATTTCCTAGCAAAATTTGCTGAACAGAAGACATTTCATTTCAAAACATTTCATAACGCCCCAGAACCAGTGAGAGGTGTTCCAACAGCTATAGCTGTACTTTCTTGCATTCAAGACCCCTTGGCAGAGCCCCTCTAATCCTCCTACACAAAGGAGAACACCTGTCACGCTGCTGGGCAGCTACATGGCATGAGAATTAACCTTCTGTGACATGATGCATATCCACATGCACATCCTTGACCAAATGAGTTTTCTCTCAGCCTGTTGTCCTCGAATATGACCTATAACAATTATATAACAAATGCAGTACATGGCACAGTACAAGGATGGCTGAAACTGTGCTAAATGCCATCTAGACAAAGATGCAACACAGAATTTGTTTTACATGTGCTGGAGACAGCTGGAGGCAGCAGCTGTCCACATGATCCTTACCAACAAGTATTCCAGGGCAGGAACACTGCTTTTATCAATACAGTGGGGCACCTCGTCCCATCAAGAATTGTAGACCAAAATATATTACAACATTTAATCTACGTTCTACCCAGTCAGTTTTACCAATGCTGGTAGAGTTTGCATTATGGACCGTCTCCAGCTGAGACTGCACACTTTCCAGCAAGCTGCTTTCGCTTTTTTTCCTCCACTCCAACTCCATCCTGCTGTTAATGTTCACTTTGGAAATTTCTATTTCTGTTGTAGCAACCTTCTTCCCTTGCAACTTTCTCTCCTGCTCTTCCAGTTCCTACAAAAGAAAGAATTAAGTATGAGACTATTTTTCTACCTCTACAAAGCAACAGAACATACATTCTTACACCAACTGCTTTCTGACAAGCTGCAACATAACACACATGCCATTTGCTTAGAATTTTTCCTCTTTTTACCTTACCTTCTGCAATTTCTCCTGTTCTCTCTCTTGCTCAGCTATCAGAATCGACAGTTGTTGTGCATGCTGTTCCTCAAGTCTCTTCCTCATTTCTTCAAAGGCCAACATTTTAGTTTTTAAAATCTCCTCTGAGAAGATACATTACAAAGAATCAAGTATTAAATAATTTCTATATGATCTTTGCCATGGACATAGATACTTTTAACAGAAGGATTTTGCATCATCAGTAAAAATGTACAACAGATCTTTGCTATCAGGTTTCCGTTACGTATTGCAAAGAACCTTGATATCATGTTTCTACAATGTCTTGCGAAGAACCTCATCAGTTACTGCAGTCCTTCAAAATATTTGCATGTCCACATTAGAGGGATAAGCATGTGAATGGACCAGCAGTAATTCCATCTGAGCCTATAGTAAAATGAGGTCACAAAAAAACTAGCTCTAAAAATAGCACACCTGCACCTACTTGGGTGAATTATGTCAATCCAGCTTGATTTGGTAGAGGCACATACAGATATAACAGTCTTGAATTTGAACAAAATACCTATACAGTGATTTGCAACCCATTAAAAGGCATTTTAATATACACAGGCTATCTTTAGTGATCTTATTTAAACCTCGTGGAATAAGACATAATTTTCTTAGCAAAACCAAATTCAGATTTCTACATTCAAACAGGAAATTACTATTTGTGCTGTCAAATGATACCATTGAGAATACAGAATTGACAAAACTGATACACAATGTTTTAGCCAATGTTTCCTCATCAATTGTTTTCATCAAGTATTTGTTACAAATAACTGTTGTAAGACTTTTAACTCCAAGTGGCTCCTAAGACAGCCATTACTCCATCCTGTAGCAGTTAAAAACAGCTCACGTAGCAAGCTGAATTTCAGAATGTGTCATTACTTAAAAATGAGAGAAGTAATGAGGTTACTGAAAAAAAGGTAATTTACACTAGACAAAATTTAAGCTTTTTAATATATGCACATACTTAGGAACACCAATGACAAATGATCATTGGGGTTTTTTCCAAAAGATTTATAAACTGAGAAGTGTAAGAAAAGGCCTCAAGTGCAGGAAATCTTTTACCTTTTGCCATATTATCAGGGGCTGCAGTCTTGGTAATGTAAACTGATCCCATGGGATACTTCTGTTCCTGCAACCACTGCTTCTCTTGTTCTTCCATTCCAACTGTTAGAACACAGGGACTGTTTTCTTTTTGGCAGTTGTCGGTGTTCAAATCAAGTCTGCGTTTTACCTTTTCAAAACTATTTTCTAGAAACTGCTCATGTGCTGAGGAAACACTTGGAGTGTCCACCTGCTGTTGCATATTCTTGGTCTGCATTAGTAGTGGAGATGGGTCTTCTACATCGTACGACTTATTGAGTTCTACTGGAGAATTACATTTTGTATTTTCTAGCAGACTAGATGGGTTGGTTTCATTTGCAGGCAGGAGCTTCTGCATGACTGTAGACTGGCTGCTGTCAAATGGCTCATTCAGTTTTGCAGCAACAACATTAGTGCTGGTCTCTACTTTATAGGGGCCTCTGGTGTCCATCACTAGCTGTCCTTCCACTGTAGTTGACAATGTTCCTTTGCTTTCAAAGAGCCCAAAGGAATGGCGATTCGGCCTGCCAACTCCCAACCCATCATAAGGGCCTGAAGAATTCCTGTTGACACCAGGAACTCTGCCAGGGCAAGCCATAGTGAAGTCCACCATGAACTTTGGCACTGATTCAGACACGTTGTTTTTGTCTGCAATATCTTGCATGATTAAATCCATCGCTCTACCCTTGCCTTTAGGACTCAATTCATAGGCATTCACTGGGTTATTTATAACTATGTGTCCCATTGATAAAGGTCTCGGGCGCCTCCGGTGCATTTTAGGGCTCATGCTTGGCTCTGGGCATGGCAATTTGGCATAAGAGCCTGTGAGGCTCCTGACAATGCTACTATCACGATCAAACACAGAAGTCTTTTTAAATTCTTCATCTGAATCTGAATCCACCAGTGGAGGTGTTCCAACTCTCATTGGTATGTCCACTTTAGAAAAACTGGATAAAGCGGACATACTTGTGTTAGTTGTATGAGTAGAGGCACCTTGGAGAAGGGTATTTGATTTATTAAGACTAGGCTTATCAAGTGTCACAGCACTGCAACTTCTGCCTGCAAGCTTTGTTCTTTCTTTCACAGAGTCAGCTGTTTTAACACCATCATTTTCTTTATCTGAATGACTTTCACTCATACTCCTTTTTGAATTACTTTTTGAGCTACGCTTGGTTTGCTCTTTCTCTATGCACTCCCTAGATTTCTTCATCAGGTTCTGAAGACTCATTACACATGGATCTTGGACTTCCTCATCTGACAGCGATGCTCCTAGTCTCTCCTGCTTTTGCAAAGCAAACGAAGCAGGCTTATTATGCACATTGTCAGGAGATGCAGCCCTTGGACAAGGTACATCTTTTGAGACATGGCTCTCACTTTGCTTTGAAATAACATTTTCTTCTTCTGCTTTAACTACTTCTGTCACATTTGGTGTCACCTGCCCAATAGCATCTGATGCCTTAAGATCTGGTGTCTTTTCAAGCACTGTAGAACTATGCCTTTCAGAAGAACATGTCGAAGTGCCATCTGATAGAACTGTGAAGTCAGCTGAAGCTTTTGTATCTGAATCAGGGCAAGTATTCTCAGCCTCCTGTGTGTTCACGTCACTCACACTAGGTCGTCTCCTGGTCTGTAAATAAAAAATTGAAAAATACGACATATTTTCAATTAAATCTCAGATTCTCAGATTCCTGCAAGCTTCATCTGACTTTATAAAAGAATACTATCACCTTAAAACCAATACAGTTCAACTGTTACCAATTTCCTAGAAATTCCTTAAAATAGAAAGCTCTTTTCAATGAGAAACAAATTATCTGAATTAAAATCTAAATTTGAATAATGATCCACTTAGAATTTTTACTGATACCAAGTAAGAGTACAAAGATGCTCTTTTCTTCATAAGGTAATCTGGATATATTAAAATCATTTTATGGCTTGAAAATATCTTGCAAGATTCCTCTTAAAACATGAAAACATGTTTACAGTAAGAAATTTAATTGAAAAAAATCACCATGAAATATAGATAAACCTATAGATAACTAAGAACAAATCTACATAATTCCTAACAAAAATAGTGGAACTAAAATCTGTTCATTTCTTCACTAATCCAGGGAAAAAAAAGAGTTTTCACTTGTAAAGTAGTTGGAAAACCACCTTTATTTAAGTATTATATGCTACTTCTAGCCAGCATCTGTTTAAAAGGATTTTCACACTACAATTATCCTACAGGTTATTCTGTGTGTTGCGACTCAATTATTAAGGGGACACCTTCAGAAAAAAAGAACAGGCTAACTTTTTTTTGTTTTGTATTCCTGATCTGCTCTTCCAGTCCCAAGCCACGTGAGTGTTGCCATGTACAGTCCAGTTAACAATGCAAACCACAAAGTTTTGTTTGCCACCTTAGCAACCCAACAAATCCAGTGTTAACTGTATTTGCTTAAGCCACACGTTAATTTAAAGACTGTACTACAACTGTTTCAAAGGAAAATAGTATCTCAATTAGATGTATTTAATAGCTTTTTCAATTTCAGCCTCTAGTAAATTCATCAGTGAAGCAGCAAAGAAGACAGCTGCAGTAAAATTCAAAGCACACAGAATTGCAAGTTGTTATGAAGGTAATTGTAATTCTGTAAGGTTGAATATAGATTATTTTCTGATTAAACTGTAAGCTTGCAACTACAGCAAGCTCTAACACCTGGAGGTGAGGTAAGTTGTTCACTTGTTTTTACTGTTTAGTTGTTTCAACAGATACAAAAGCAACAGTCAGACATCTGGTGTAGTCTGCCTTTTGCATATACCAACAAAAGCAGTGAAAAGCAAGTTCCATGCATGATAATGAATGTATCACTAAATAATCCATTATCAGGTCACATAGCATGAAGCACTAGCACGTACTGGTTCTGGAGAGTTAACTGCTATCAATTTCACGGCAAATACTTAAACCCCAGCACTTTCTCAAAATGCCTGTAAGGAGATGTTTTCTGTAAAGCTGTAAGGTGTCTTTGGACTAACACTACCTGAACATTATCTAGAATCTCCTGAACACGATTCAATAAAGCTCTTTTCCGGGAGTTCTGTCTCCAGGTCTCTAGGTCCAGTGCTTTCTGTTTATATTGCTGTATTTCCTTTTTCTTTTCAACGCTAAGCTGCAAAACAGAATGTAAGAAACACAGTTTATATCACTAAATGCAAACTGCAATACAGAATTAAATTAGAAAGAAAAACAAAAGAACAAAACAACAGAACAACAAAAATCACCTGAGACTTTGCACACATTTTAAACAGCAGCTTCTTTTTAACCAATTGTATATTTTTTTCCATGGAAGATCCATAAAACTCCTTCTTGGCACACATGCAAATGAACATGAATTTAAAAGGTTGTTTATAAGAACACTGCATGAACATTACATGCTATAGCACCAACTTCAAATGACACAGGACTGACACTGCAGGACAGGTCTTTTTCAGTCCCCTATAGAAATGGTAAGTTTGGCCATCCTGTGAAGCCCCTCTGCAACTCAAACCCGTACTCAAAATAGTCAGTTCTGTGAAGGACTAGCTCACATGTGCCTTCCTGGAACAGAGGGGAATTTCACAAGAAAGAAATGTATGCAAGCAGTCTGCTGGATCCTTTCAACAATCAGAATCTGAAAATCTTCTGAGTTACAACTTCAGAATATGTGGTTTGGATAAAAGTCAGAAGTAGATCTATAACATACAGCTACAAAAATTAGTCTCACAAAGTTCTACAAAATTTAATACTCTCAAGTCAAATAATACATTTATTTTATGAAACCTTAAAATAACAACTCATCTGTGAATTAAAAGTATTAAGATACACCATTTATTCTCTGATGTATATCTGTATCCTGATTTTTGGACATGGTTGGTACACAGTCTCTCCATTCATACTTCCCATCCCTGAAACAAGGAAGTCAGCTGCATTACTGTGCAAACTACCAACAGTCTTCTGCTTGGCTCTGTTTGCATTAACCATAGAATGAGTTAACATAATTGATGAGTCTGTGAAATACGTTAGAAGAAGCTGCAAACACATACAAGAAAGAAATTTACTTAAAAGCTTTTTAAGTGTCCTAGTATTTCCTATTTGCACTGGGCTGGGTTTTTATGTATTCAACATTTGGAATATAATATTCATATATTTAATACCACAAACACTTTTATTGCCCTTCTGAAGAGAACAAATTTCAAGAAATTAAAGCAAACGTAGTCAATGTAAAAAAAAGAATATTTTACCCCTTTATTTTATCATTTTATTTACTAATATTAAGGCTAGGAATGCCTATAATACAATAAAGAGCAGGCCAGATGATACCTCACACAGAGCTGTACCTTCAGTAGAATCATTACATGCGGACATCAAGGCTCGTGCCAATAGCACAAGTTAGCACAGCAGAGAAGAAGATAATAAATAAATAACAGCCCTTACCAGAGGAGAAAGCACAGGAACTCCATGGAACTGAATTAGGGAGATATTTTTGTGCTGAATAACAAAAGAGGTTTCTCTTTTTAATGCTTCTTCTTGGATTCTGGCAAGATGCTTCTTACAGAATATTTCATAATCCTCCATCTTCATTTTAACAAAGCTACAAAGAATAGTAACATTAGACTTCCATGTACTTCCAAGACCATGAAGGGAAAACAATATCGCAACTAATTCTGTATGGCTCTATTCAGAGAAACAAATTATTCATTAGAAAACCCAAGTAAGTTTCTCTTCTTCCTATCACTAACAAAAGCTAGAAAGCTGTTCTTTTTTTTCCCGTATAAAAATAGAATCTGAATAAATGAGCAAAAAACGATGATCACAGGTACAGAGAGGAAAGCAAGCATCGAGATGATCGATTTACAGAACCACACATGCCACAGACAATCTTCCCAATTTCCATCCAAGACTAAACCTCTAAGGCCTCCCACAGCTATCAGACAGATCTCATCAACTGTAATGAATAAATAAAATTGCAGTAAAAAAATTATAGAAAGGATGGTGTTAAACCAAGACCAGCCTTTATATTTAGGGGTATCTGTCTCTCACCCCCAAGAGCCTCCTCCTCCATACATGCTTGTACACGCCAATGCTTCCACCAAAACCCTAAATTAGCCGTATTTCCCTACAGAAGCCGACATTCCTCACAGTGCCCATGCCGACCGGAGTCAGAACCCAGATCCAGGCATCTCCTGGCAAGGCCTGCCAACGCTTTTGTTCCCTTCGCACACTCGTTCGGCCGATTTCTGCCTGCCCGCCGTCTCCCCACCCGCCCCGCGCGCACCGAGACCTCCACAGGCCGGGCGGCGGCCTCTCCTCTCTCCTCGGCCGCCCTGCGGCACCGGCGGGGCCGGGCCACGACCCCGCGGCCCTCCTCGCCCGCCAGCAGCGTGCCCACCACGGCCGCTGTGCCCTGCACAGCGCCCGCGCTCCCGGCGATTCGCTCGGTACCTGCGCGGGTCCCGGAGGCCCGGCCCGGCCGCCCCGAGCGGCGCCGCCTCCCGGCAACCGAGCCGGACGCAGCACTACAGGCCCCAGCGCGCACTGCGGCCCGCTCCGCTCCGCTCCTCCTCCCGGGCGGTCTTGGGCACGCGGGCGAGGTGCTGGGCTCCCTGCGGCCCAAAGTTGAGGAAGAAAACCCTCTTGGTGTGGGGAAGGGCGGGAGCGCGATCCACAAACCTGTTCACATCACTGAGCCCACGGGACAGACCGGTCGTGTTTGGGTTTGCTCCCGGGCAAAGGCAGCTCCAACGTTCAGAGGCATGAAGTGGCACCGAGGGCCACCCGGGACTGATTCCCAGTGATTCCCACCCATAGGTTTCCAAGAGGAGATCCCTATCAGCACGGGTGAAGCCTATTCAGCTTTATCACACCAAGTATCACACAACTGCACAGTTCTTGTAGAACCTGGACCGCAGACTATCACCAGCAAGTATTGGTGCCACCAGACACACTGTGATGAGCAAGATAAACATGAGAACTTGCTACTGCGCTCTTCGAGGACAGCATCAGGGTATCATGGCAGACATTCATCCCATCCCACCCGGGCAGCAGGCAGCTGCTGGTCCCGCCAGCCGAGGAGCAGGTAATACTCACCCAGGAGGCAGGTCAGGTGGAAAATGCACACTTGTCTGCCAGCAATGGGCCCAGGAACAATGAATTTAACACCTAGTTCCCCATTAACATTCCGTGGTGTTAAAGCTGCTGTTCTTGTTTCAGAAACACAACTCCATCTGTTACCTCTTCAGTATGTTAAACATCATTGAGGGGGGTTAAATCTTTGTCTTTAATCTCAACACATGCTGTTGTTTATCAAGAGATCTCTAAATATGTAAAGACATTTAATTATACATTCCATTATGTTATGTGCCTGCATGTGTGTGCCAAGTTTTTCTTCAGACACACCCAGCAGAAACACAAAGCCATAGGACAGAAAAGAATATCCAAGATGCTCAGAACCAGGTAGGACGATATGTGACATATATATATATATATCTCCAGTTTAGAAGATTACCTGGTGCCTATTCCACCTCTGGTTGGCAAGAGCTCCTCACTGGAGTCAGTTTCTTTCCATTCTTCCCACAGAGAATACAAAAACCCCCACAAAATCCTCATTTATGTGAATACAAACTGCTATCTCCTCTGCGTTGCCATTCTACTTCTGGACTAAACAAGCCCAGTTTCCTCAAGCTTCACCGATTCCCCTGTCTTGTTGCTTTTTCATCTGCATCCTTCCCTTTTGTCACCCACAGTGGCAGGAGCGAGCATCCCTCTCCAGCAGACACCTCCCTGGGCAGAGGGAATGTGGGTCTGTCACTCGGATGGCTCTCAGGGTCTCGGCCCTCCTCACAGCACCGGGGTTTAGTCTCGGGTTTAGCTTGCGAGCAGGCATGGGGGCCAGTTAGCTACACAACATATATAGCCAGCTGTATAACATTTATGTTTAACTGAGCATTTTTAACCTGGAACCATCCGCACCTCGCACCACCGCTCTGACCATTACCTGAGGGGGGCTCCCGCCACCGCCTCACCCGCCCCTCAGCGCGGCCGGGGGGCGGGGACAGCTGGTTGGCTGAAGGCGGGGGAGCGGCGGGCGCCGATTGGCTGCTGGCTGCCGGTCGCTGAGTTGGGGCGGGGCGGTGTTGCCGTCGCTGTTGCCCCAAGGCGTGTTCGCGGTCTCGGTGCCGCCCGGCTCGGCGTGGTGGGCGCCGCCGCCATGTTGTGCCGCGGGGAGGGGTTGCTAGGGTCCCTCACGGCGCTGCTGGTGGTGGCGCTGGCACTGAGCCGCAGCCCGGCGCTGTCCGGCCTCCTGACGGCCGGCCTCTACCTGGCGCTGCACCTCTTCAGCCTGGAGCCCGCTGCGCCCCAGAGCGCACAGAGCGTCCTGCGGCCTCACGGCACCGCCGCCCGCATCGCCCACCGTGGCGGCGCGCACGACGCGCCCGAGAACACGCTGGCGGCCATCCGACAGGTCAGCACGGGGAGAACTCACTGCGCCCCGAGCCGCTCCGCCCCGACCCGGCGGGCACAGCCGCCAAGGGACGTGCGGGGCCCGGGCGAGATTCGAAGCATGAGGCAAAGCTGCCCAATGCGCTGTAGAGAGCGGGCGAGGCCCGGGAGCCTGTCTCCCCGTAAGGCCGGTGCTGAAGCTGAAGTCGGTGGGCAGCACTACAGGCCTGTGGGGTCTGTTTGAAAACCTGCCTTCTCAGCAGGCACCAAGCCATTCTCGCCCTGAATAACTGCGGCTTCTTCCAACCTGCCACCGGGAGCTGTGTATGGATGTCAGTCCTTCGTCCCGGAGCGGGATCCGAACGGTTTGGTCAGATTCGAGGCTCGTGGGAGCTGTGTTACATCCTTGGTGCTGGTGGATATTTTAGCAGTGTAGCAATAAGGAAATACCTGTGTTTTGCTGATGTTGCAACAGAATATAGACAGCAGACAGCAGCCTAGTAACAGCTTGTTTGCCGTCGGAGCCTTGAAGATCTGTAACGAGAATCCACAGTCATGGCAAGATCTGATATTGTGAGAGCTCCACTGGTACAGCCCTGCCCTGAAACTTCACTGCTGCCTCATCTGCGAGGCACCGTGGTGCTGCCAGGGTTCAGAATCTGCTTCTGAGGACCATCTGAAACCGTGATTAGCAGCCTCTCAGTGCAGTGTACCTGTGATGATGGGACATTGCTGCTCTGATCATTTCTTACCTTTGGGCAAGGCAGGGCTCTTTCTTCTGACAAAGCCTGAAGCTGTGCAATAGAGAAACTAACTTGGCAGATACCTCTGGAGTAACCTCTAATGCTATGACCTCTAGTGCATGCCTGGCATTTGGCTTTCTGCTCTGTTGGGCCTTTTCCCAGGAGGGCACTTGGCCTTGAGAACAATTCAACTTGCTTGCAGTTCACTCGGGTGCTTTTCTGAGGAGTTCCTGGGAAAGAGCCAGGGCAGGAGCAGGATGTACAAAATGCTTTAAGGAAGCCCAGCTGCTTATTGCTCTCTGATATCGGCATTCCTCAGATAGGAGCAGGGATTTGCCCACATACATCTGGTATTTAGTACGAGCATGGTGTGTGGTGCTTGTGGGAGGTTTTCTGTCTACTGTGTATGGTGGATTGACCATACTGCATGTGAGTGGTGAATCTGAGTGTTACAGGAAATACTGCACCTGTGTGCCATAGAAAGAGGAGTAATAACTTTTCCCTGTGCAAGCAGGCACTATGCTCTGATGGCCTGCTCTGATTCTGGCTTCTAAGTGTTAATCTATAAATTATCTAAAGTGTAGGCATTTGCTTCCCTTCTCTCTTTGAAATTAACATAACTTAAGGACTCAGGGGTTATTAGACCAGAAGGAGGAAGCAGGATTCTTTTCTGCATTTTTATCTTGAAACAGTCCCAATCCCAAGACTGAGACATTAGCACTATGGTTTTAGCCGTAAAATAAGTTATATGCTTTCAGTTGATCTATGAATGCTTCTCACAATAACTTGGATAAAACCTACTTTGTTCCACAGATCAAGCTTACTGAATAGAACATTATTAGTGTATCTTTTCCTTTTGCCAGAATAAAGACTAACTATATCTGTGCCTATATTCGATCTATAAAGCTGTCTCCTGTTGTGTATGTGATTTCTTTTTCTCTTCTTCTTTCTTTAAGGCAGCTAAGAATGGAGCGACAGGTGTTGAGCTGGATCTTGAATTTACTGCAGATGGGGTTCCCATCCTAATGCATGATGAAACAGTGGAAAGGACAACTGATGGCTCTGGAAGATTGCGTGACTTGACTTTTGAGGAAATTAGGAGGCTTAATCCATCTGCAAAGCACAGGCTATGGTAACTGAACTGTTGCTGTTCCAAAACTACAGTTTCAACAGTGAAAAAAAATATTCTTGGTAAAGAAAATTATTGATTTGATCTATCACTGGTGAAAACTTCTCTAAATTTAAAAATGAGTCCCGTATGCTCCTTCTGATTTGAATTTAGAAGTGTATGAGACCGTATCTCCTTACATATCCTGGCAATCAGAACTGTGGGTCAGATTCAAGATAATTGGCTTTCAAGGATAAAATCCACAGGCATCTAATGTGAAACAGGTTAATCTATACATAAGCTTCCCTTAAACTGACTGCAGGACACCAGTGATACTGGGAGTTTCAGGAGATGTCAAAATTTGCTTGAGTAATTACTTCTTAAATTAATTTTATTCACATTTATTTCTTAAGTGATTGTGTCTTAGGGATTATAAACATCAGGATTATACTGTTGAAAAGGAGCTAGATAGATTTCCTGGGTAGCCTCAGGTGGGAGCCGTGATTAGGTTCTTTCTAGTGTGTGCAGGAGAAAGTATTTTTATATGTTACTAAAATTTTGATAACAATGCAACTGGTACAGTATCATAAACGAATCCTTTTTAGAGGAAGAGCTTTTAGTGTGTGCTCCTGAGACACTGCATTAGGGATTTCCAGGCTCTTGTACCAGCTGTGAGTCTGTGGTACAAGTAGCATCTTCCCCATCTATTACTGGGAAGGTGATCAGCTGAACCACACAGCCAGAACTTCCACATAGGCAGTTACCACTGACCAGCTGCTGTATATTGTCACCTTAACCAGGAATAATTTATGGATATGTGAAGCTGCTTCTCCTGTATCCTCGGTTTGTCTGGCTTATTCTGCCAGGGTCTGTGATTCTGGCTCAGGGCTAGGGACGCAGGCACAGCAGGGTGAAGTCAGGAGTCCCTAGGAAACAGCTCTGTGTAGCTGTGTGCCCGTGTGTGTGCACACGTGTATCTTGACTGCATTCCAGTGAGGAGTTCTTTGTCTCTGCAGGAGCAAATTCCAAGGTGAAAAGATACCAACTCTGAGAGAAGCTGTTGTGGAGTCTATGCAGCACAATCTTGTAATCTACTTTGATGTCAAAGGCCATGCAAATCAGGTACTACTTGCTGTACTAAGACCTTTTTTCACCTTTTCTCTGGGTTTCTAACCTGCTTTTCAGTTGGTCTCAAACTGATGTGTAGAACAGTCCTTTCTCTAATGAATGAGACTGGGTCTGCTGTTTGTGTCACCCAAAGCTGGGCTGTCAAAGCAAAGACATGTTCCCTCATCCCATTCCATTGTCCAGGGAAGCTGCAACTTAAAATCAGCATGAGACTTGTGTGAGTGTTGAGTTCAGCTCACACCACCACGAAACAAAGCAAAGTGAATTCCCAGCCTGTGCTGAAGGGAGTTAGTACCTTGTCTTCAGCCTCCAACTAGGGATCTCACTGTTGTGTATAACTTGTGTTACTGAAGGCAGATACAGATGATCAATCATTAAAATTCTATGCAGATTGGAATATTTTCTCTAGCATAGCAAAATACGGAGAAAAAAATCCCCTTGAAATAAACTCTAGGTGTGCTTCATTTTATCCCCTATATAGTCAAGGGTATTGTGAACACCAAGAATGCTAATCACTACTGTAGACAGACTCATGAAAAGGGCTTATGTTGCAAAAACCAAAATATCATTTCTGTGTTAAAGCTATAAACAATACCCCATTTTTTTTCTCCCCGCTTTCCATTTCAATGTTGCTACACAAGTATTTTTCAAGGGGATTATTCTAACAGGACTTTGCAGTGTGTATATGGGTGTATGTACAGATATAACATCTGAGTGTTTCTCCAATTGGCAGGCAGTTGATGCCCTGAAACAACTCTACCTGGAGTTTCCATCTTTGTACAACAGCAGCATAGTCTGTTCTTTCATGCCAGATGTTGTGTATAAGGTGATGTTTCCTCAACGTTTACTTTGGGTTTTGTTAGTTTTGCCTGGGAATTTGTTAGATAAACAACTGCAGTTCAGGATTACTTCTGGGTTGTTAAAATCGCCAAAACTTTTGAAAATGAACAAAGTATAGGTTTAGTATGGAAAAGAGGTGGCTTGGGGGGACCTTGTCGCTCTCTACAACTGCCTGAACAAAGGGTGGAGTGAGGAGGTGGCTGGTCTCCCCTCCCAAGTGACAAGTGATAGGACAAGAAGAAATGGCCTCAAGTTGTGCCAGGGGAGGTTTAGATTGGAGATTAGGAACAATTTCTTCACATAGAGGGTGCTCGGGCATTGGAACAGGCTGCCCAGGGCAGTGGTGGGGTCACCATCCCTGGAAGTGTTCACAAACGGTGTAGATGAAGCCCTCAGTGATATGATTTAGTGGTGGCCTTGGCAGTGCTGACATAATCGTTGGACTTAATGATCTTGAAGGTCTTTTCCAACCTAGTTGATTCTGTGATTCTATAATGTTACCAGATCACTCTGTGCTTATTAGATGCACATAGGAACCTACAGCAATTCTGTCCATCCTGAAAGCTGTATAGAAAAGAGTGCATTGCTTTTACAGTTGGCATGTGGCCAGGTATCTGTGCACAAGAGATGAAGGTTAAACAGAGCTCATGTTTTGATGGAAGTGTAGGCTATTCTTAAAACTGCTTCCTAATTCTCATTGCCCTGTCCATTTATTGTGTATTTTATTCCATTGCCTCTCATGCAGTTTTTTAACATTAAAGCTGTTGTTTATTCAGTATGTTTTAAAGAAAAAAAAAAAAACCAGTAAAATACCATAAGCAGCTTTCTAAAAGAGTGACAAAAGAATCAGGAGGGGGAGAGCTGCAAATGCAAGCTAGCACTTTGTATCTAACCTCTCACAGTTCATATTTAATGCAGCTTGGTTTCTGTATGAATTAGTCTTTTCTCCTTCATCTTCCAGATGAGACAAGCTGACAGAAATGTCGTAACAGCACTAACACACAGGCCTTGGCTACTGAGCCATTTTGGAGACGGGACACCCCGTTTCAGTTCCTCCTGGAAACATCACTTGTATATGATGCTGGATATCATTCTAGATTGGAGCCTACACAGTTTCTTGTGGCGACTGTGTGGGGTTTCAGCTCTCCTCATACAGAAAAATTTTGTTTCTCAGTAAGTGTTAAGCTTCCTAACATACTGGGAGGTACTACCATTCTGTTAGTACAGAAGGATGGAGTTAACATAGTACATGCTAACCAATGTGTTCCGTTCAGTGTTGTGTAAGGTTATTTGAATAATTCCTTTAGCCCGTGCTATTTTACTATTTTAAGCCTCTATCACTTTAATGTGTATTTTTATCTTATGCTTGATGTTTAAAGGGGGAGAAAATTTTTGCTTTTGTTGTTTACAGTAATAAAACACAAAAAGATGATGTTGCAAAAGGATGCGCTATCATTCTTGATGTGATAACTGGTTTGAGACTAAAACGCAGCTGTAGTCTCAGCACTGTCTGCATTAAATATGGTAGTGCCAGCCTTCCTCTTATGGTGTCCTTGTTCCTTGCAGAGACTATGTGAGGCACTGGTCTTCAAAAGGGATTCAGGTGGTTGCCTGGACAGTGAACACGTTTGCAGAAAAAAGCTACTATGAAAGTGTCCTTGAATCCAACTACATCACCGACAGCTTGGTGGAAGACTGTGAACCTCATTATTAGACTTGTGCACCACTCCAAGTAAGCTCTCTTGCCTGAGCAGCCTGAACTCCCCATCAGGAGGGTACCCACTAGCACAGATGGGATCGCTAGTGGCGGTTCTGTGCTTCCTCTCTGTGGTCAGACCTCAAATGCAATAACCCTCTGATGCAACACCAGGGAAAAACAAGGTACAGGGACATGCAGTCTGAGTAAATCACACTCTAACATAAAGGGATCCAGTTTGACAAGTGACCTGTTGCTTTGTGATTCTCAGACTCTTCCTTTGCTTTGTTCAGCTCTTGATTATGAAGCCAAATCAGCAATTTTTGGTGGCAAGTTTTAAAGTCATATCTTGATTTTTTTTTTGTAATTTAAACAGCCTGTTCTACAACTGTATAATAATTTGAGATTGATTTATGGTATCTTAAAAACATCTACATTACTGTTCTTAAAACAGAACTTGAAAATAATGGTGCTAAGTAGAGCATGCATATGTTTCTCTCTTGCTGCATAGGAAGATGCCTGTGCTGTGTTTTGACCAGGAAAAGCAAGCCAAATTTCAGTGTTCCGTGTGTAGACTGTGAGTATCAATGAATAAAACTTGAATAGCTGCTTATCTTCCAGACTTTTTAAAGAACCAAGGGAGGATAGAAGGTTATTTCTTCTAATGACACAGAACATGAATGTATTTATTCAAAGAAAGCTATGTATTGAGTGCTGGAAGCAGTAGAACAAATGAGAGCTGAAATGTCTTTTAACTTTCCTTATTGTTTGGATGATTGAAGGCCACACACAAAGATATGTGGGAAACTGTAACCCCGGTTTAACTTGAAATCAAAAGTTACAATAAACAAGTAATCTGATAACTCACGGGTATGGTGTTCTTTATCAGCTGCACAGCAGCAGATTGATGTAAGCCAGCGCAGGTTGTGTGCTGTTTGTTCTAACATGTAAAACCCCAGGTATTCCCATCAACATGGAATGAACAATTTTGCCTCTGCTCTGGAAGGAGCTGGTGGTTAGAGAAGACTGTCAATGCTTAAAAGAGTAGAAAACTCCTGTGGAGCCAGCCCTACCATAAATTAGACCACCTTTTCTTCATGGCCAACATGTGGAGTTACTAAGTTTAATGATTTCATTTCAGGAGAATGTAATACTAATTTCAACAGAAATGAGGAATTTGAGCATTTAACTTGTTACAGGCTGCAGGCTATTCAGACACAGTCTCACAAGACACTGTTGGCTGCATGTAGCAATGTGCATATTCAACCAGGAAGTGTAACCACATTTGAGTAAGGTAGTTCCTTGTGCTGCTTCAGTGGTGTTGAATTCACCCTTTCCCTGTTCGGGCACTGCTGTGTTTCAGGTAAGGCGCTGCACTGTGCACTGGGTGAGCCCTTTACAAGGTGCTAGGGGAAAGCTGCCTTTCCCAGAAATGGAACAGCAGACTAGGGGTGCAGCTGGGTACTGTACTTTGGATATAAATGCTCTTGAGAGCCTGCCTCATGGTTGGGATTGGTTTTCATTCGCAGAGCCAACTGGGACTCTTAAACTTCTATAAAAGATGGCTTGCCTAGAAAAGAGACAAAGTATAATTAAAAAACCAGTAAAAATCAGTCATTGGTAGAAAGAACTACACAATTGTCCCAATTAAGGTAAGTCCAAACCTATGAATTAACAGCACATTAATGCTGCCTTCTGCAAGGGGTGATGGATTTTTTTTGCTTGTACCTTTAGCTATAGCTAAGCATGAAGAAACATAGGAGTAAGGAGCTGATTTTTAATGGCAGGATAAGACAAGACCCTCTTCAGTTCATGTCCCGCATCTACCCTGCACTGCAGAACCACCACACCTCATCTCCTGGTGCACATCCTATTGCACGTGTATGCTATGCTTGTAACCTCCTCCTCTGCTGCTATGTTCTACAGGCACTCCCCGAGCAGCCAGCAGGAGGCCAAATGCCCGTTGCTATATGAGTTGCTGGCACTGGAGTCATTGTCCTCAGTGCAAACGTCAGGCCCATTTCACAGAATCACAGAATAGCTAGGGTTGGAAAGGACCTTAAGATCGTCAATAGTCACAGCCCGACTCCAGAGCTCTGCATGCAGAAAAACATGTTAAATACAATTGAACCTCTGGTCTCACATTGTATATAAAGTTCATCCTTTTTTCTGTACCTTTGGTGGCTGTTTCTGGATTCTTTCACTCAAATTACGAGCACAACAGCAAGATGTGCCTCTTCCCTAAAGGCATTTTTATGTGTAAAGCAATGAGAGAGGAACAAACCAGGCAGTAGTAGAAAATGGGCTAAAAAACAAACAAAAAATTATCATCAGGGCAAAGTTGTGCCTCTGAGTAAAAAGAAGCTGCATCAAGTGTCTGAAAGTCATACATGATAAAGAAAATCTCACTTGTGTTACTTCCAATCTATCCTTTACAGGAAAGGATGTATAAACTTCTTGTTTACAAGCGGTGGTTTTACACGAGACTTTTGATGAGTAATCACTCTTTAAAAAGGAGTTTAGATAACTTCTAATGTCTGTAATAAGCTATAACAATGGCTCAGAAAAGTGCAAATGGAATAGAAACTTAAAGTGGGTCACAGAAATTACTTTGCAGCCATTACAATGTCTTCAGCATTAAAAACAACTGCACGTTAATTTCCTTCTATTTTTATTTGGCCAATGCATTGCTTTTGGTTTAGATTAGATAAAAGCAGTTTGAACAATATAACTGTTACAAAAATAGTTTTGGAACAAAGCTGTATTTACAATTAGGCACAAGTTTCCTCTCTTTAGTCAAGAGCAAGTGACTGCTGTGTAGGGATCTTTACAGTGTCAGAGTGTGAGCCAGTCCTGGAGAAGGCTGTCAGCACAGTACCCCTACTTCAAAACCAAACCAAACACACAGGATATTCCCCATCACAATAACAAACTCCAGTCAGGATGTATTTTTCAATCTGTTCTCTTATTGTTTTCTTCCATTTAAGGATAAAAAGGGAAGTGCGAATGGTTCCTACAGTCCTTAGTGCAATCGAGCACTGCTTTCTGCAGAACAACACTCACTGTACGTTCATTATTGATTCTGCTGGCTCGCAGTCAAGGATAGATGTCATCATCTTCATCTTCCCACTGAGCTGCTTCTCTGGCCCGCAGAGCGATCGCCACTGCTTCTGACATGCAGGGCCCACTGCTGCGTGGGCCTCCCTCCAGCCCTGCTTGTCACAGGGGTAGTAACATTAAGTATGCTGTTGTCACTACAGTAACCACCCCCACTAAAGTGCCCCATGCTGTTGAAGTGTCTCATCTGTCCCGTATTTGGAATGCAGTTACATGTTTGTGTAAACCAGGAATAGTTCAACCTACCACACTAAGTTCCCGTAGCTTTTTTATGTTCTGGACATACCGTGTCCTAGGGACTCTACATCATTAATAGCCTCTGCTGAGGTTCACACCAAGATGTAAAACATCTCTCTAATGTGATGTAATATTCTTGCTTGTGACTGCTCCCATAACACAAAACATCTCATTTACCCAAAGAAATTCAACTCTCTGGGATACAGAAGCTTGTGATCAGTCTTCAGAAGTCACCACCAACATCACAACAAGCACACCCTATAGGAAATGTTTACCCCAAACCCCCAGTCTTTTTGTTTTCTCTTCATACAAGATGCTAAAATCCTGCCTCTCTTACATCTGTTATGAGTTGTGTCTGTACTGTAACAAACACTTTTACTGAGTTGAGCTTACATGAGCTGCTTTCTGTGTTCAGCATTTGTTGCTTACCTTGTGGGAAGCCAGTCCCCCTCAAGATCCCAGCAGCATAGGGATACTGAAAACAAAATTCACGAGGAGATTGAGGTTGATGTTTCCCTCATGTGCCATTTATCTTGTACTTAAAGATACTGGTTACCTATAATGCAACAGTACTCTCTAGATCTTAAGCAGGCTTGTATGAGCATTCCAACAGCTATTCTGATTACATTTTGCTCAAGTTAATCTTTAAAATTCTTTCTATGCGTACAGGATGACCTCTTTGTTCAATATGCACCCCTTGTCTGCATCTTGCCCCAGGCTCTATATAGGAAAATCTAGCAGAGATTTCTGCTTTTGACCGTCTCACCTCGTTGTAGGATGCATTTCGATTTCTGTCAAATGCCCTTTCTAGGTAGCCTGGCACTTGCTGGGCAGGCTGCCAGGACGGGTGGTATGAAGAAGAGCTTCTCTGAAAGACAGAATAGCTGCGTTAGCGGTACTGTGGTCTGGCTTCCAGTCCTGACTTTACAGCCACCCAAGGCTATGACCCTTGTTCTAGGGAGGTGGCTCTTCTATTAGATCCACAATAAGATTATTCTGGCATCTCCTTTTGAAATCTGACCTTAATAAGTACAAGAAAATCCATATTTTGCAGCAAACCCTGCCCTCAGGGTCCCAGGTGGGACTCCCGGATACAGCCACAGGGTTGTCGAGTGTTTGAAAATCCCCAGCAGACAGAAAATGCCCGTTTACTTTATGGTCCCCTCTTTATAGTCAATATTTATTTATATTTGTTTATATTAGCACATATGTATTACTGTTTATCAATATATCAATATCAATTATTACCAAAGCTTATTTCCATTTATTTGTATCATCACATTAATGACAGCCAGTCATACCGGGGGATATGTTTTATGGGGAGAAAGGAGAGGAACTGAACAAACCCTTTTTCTTCAGCAGTATGTAGGGTCAAAGAGTTTTCACTCAACTCAAATGAAAACCACGCTCCACAGCACCTAAATGTGCATGTTCTAACACTAATTTGATGGCTCAGCAGGCAGGACTAACTTGAAAAATAAGTTCAAGCTTAAGACATTAGGCGCCTATCTTGATGTTATATGGGATTTAAAATGGGGTTAGGTCAAAGCACTCACTTTTACCTCAGCTGAAAAGGTTGGGTGGAGGAGCAAAACATGAAACCCTAAGGAAACAGAGTCAGGGGAGGAAGGCAGCTTCCTTCTTAGCCTAGGCAAGGCTCAAGTGTGGCCAAGCCCTTCAGTGACCATCACTGCACTCCTAGATGAGGAATGCTTTCTTGCAGTTTCACAACCATAAATGACATCTAGCGAGGGTAAGAACTTCTCTATATTCTTCCCAGGCTGAATTCTAGTCTGGAACACATAGTTAGGCAACTTCCATGGTATCCTTTTCCTGCCCAGAGTTAATTAGCCATCAATCAACTCACATGAAACTTCAAATACAGACATATCCCAGCATGACAGCTTGTTTGCAAGGCTAGAGGAATCCCATGAAACTGCACCAAGCACGTAACTGAGATGGTATCTAAACTATCAGACTGACCTGCTGGCCTTGTCCTCCTGGTGCAGATGGGGTTTGCTTTGCCACTTGCAGTGCCCGTAGTTTTTCAAGTAAAAACACTTTATCTTTTCCTCCCTGTGGTCAAGAAGCATTTGATCATTAGCTCAAGGCGTGTAAGGAGCCACTGACCACAATAATCATTACAATTCCTTTTATGCTAAAATAATCCGTCTACAGAGGGAGCTGCAGCAGCACAGCTTGAGGATAAAATTGTTCTGCAACAACTCTGAGTTTCCTTGCAGCTCCCATGGGGGAGGGCTCCCACCCCCCTTGCCCTGTCATAGCCAAAGCAGATCACAGCTCCGCAGTAGCACTGACTGTGTCATAAGACAATCAACAACGAAGCCAAGTTTTTTTAAACAGATACAGCTGAAAGTCAAACTTACATTAATAATTTGCTTATTTAAGTGTTTGATCATCATCTTTCTTCCTTCTATTATTTGCCAGTAAAGATAAGCAATAACTCTAAAAAAATAAAAAATAATATTAAAAAAAAGTCCAGCATATGAGCACTCCCACCCATGAATATTCCCTCCTAGTCACTAAAGATACACACACGCACACACATATATAGCCCCTGCCCATGGCAGGAAGGCTGGAACTAGACGATCTTTAAGGTCCCTTCCAACTCAAACCATTCTATGATTCTATTATCTATAGATACACACACATATATATACATATACATATATACATATACAAACACATACACAGACGTATTAAAAAATAGATGTATACAATTACATTAGACAAGGAATGACAAACACATGAAGTTGTTTAAAACATTCTCTTGGAAAAGACCCAAAGATTTGTGGACCTGTATTTGAATGAAAGGTACAGTAAAAGTAAGTCAGAAATACAAGGTGCATTCCAGATAACAGATAGGAGACTAATGCTCTTATCCAACTTTTTGTCACTTGCTTACATATATGCCTGGACTCTAAACCACAACACTGAACACCTACTGCTTCCAGGCCAGTCTTGGTCCCACCAGAATGAGTGGGATCTGGTTTCATCAGGACGGGTTTGGGTTCTTCAGTGTGTGTGGCTTATACCAGAAATACCAGGCAGCACAGCTACACCATCAAACCTACACACTGGGTTTGCCAAAATAATATACTTCAGCCAAGGGGACAGTACGTGAATTTGCCAGAGATTAGCTGGAAGCAGACTACAACCTACTTAATAGCATTTCCCCATGTAGTGTGTTCACTTGAACACACTGTGCGCTACTATGCCCCTCCACCACAGTGTGCCTCTGGTATTTCAGCTATACTTTACATGCTATCAGCTCCTCTAATGACTCCACTGATGAGAAATGGTCAGAAAAGTCAAAGCAACCACCTCCCAAACTTCTGCTTTTTATGTTGTGCAGAGTCCTAGTATACATTTGACCTGTACTGGCTGTGCTTGTGAAAGCTTGCTTTTCCCTGCTGATTTATGACCCAATGAGGAAGGAACTAAAAAAGCAATGGTGAAAAAAAAACCAAACAGAAATGCAATCTATGCTGCCAAGTGTATGCAGCATGTTTCTCTTCACTGATGTTCCTAAGGCAAAGTGTGCCAGCGGTAATAAGATCTGCCTAGACACAGTTAAAAGCAGTGTATCCTAGGATTAGCATGAAGCTGGTTTGTAAAGAGCTTTGTCACCCCAACACTAAAGGAACAGGTTTTATAACTTCTTATATATATATTATATTATATCCATTTATAACTTCAAATACATGAATTTCCAATATATTAACCATTTCTGATACTTTATTTTAATGAAGAATGGCTGCGTCATACGCAGTTTTTTCCACTTCGGGTCCTTTTGCAGTGCTTTTCATTTGCAGGTACTTACAGGATAGAAGTGGATAGGATGAAGAAGAAAATTTCACTTGTAATTAAGTTATGGTAGATCCACACTACCCATTTTGAGGCAGTGTAATTTTCCAGTATTTCTATCCACTCGGAGACTGCAGCATACATAGAAGACAAACCTCTGAAAGGACCACATTCTTCTGAAGGTTTTAACCTGAAAGTGTGAGAAAACAGCTACTTAAAGCTTCATGTATTGACCAGTGATTTAGTTAACATTGTGATTTTGTGCATTAAGATGCTCATTAGTTTGCTATAGCCCACTGCTCTTTGGGCCTCCCAGGAATTTCCATGATCTCTGTTTGATTTTTAACTTGGGTCCTCTCCAGCCATTGAAATCCCACCTGACTATGCAGTGAGAAATAAGAGACCCTGCTGCTATGGACAGGTAACAAGCCCTTGACATAAATGCAACAAGTCAATCCGTAGTTCAAGCTACAGCTAATAGAAAATCCAGATTGTCAAAGTTTCACCCACATCATTTCACCTTGCCTTTGAAGACATCAGTCACTACAGATTTTCAGTAACAACAGGATGTGTTGAAGTAAGGCAGCCTGTAGCAAGAATTAACATTTTCAGGTAGACTGAAATAGGAAAGTGTTCTTTGCTTTGAAACTCAACTGCTGCAAGACAGCCTGAAATTCCCACTTGCAGTCTGGAAATGTTTGCTCTGAAGTACTGCATCCCACCTGGTTTCATGTGTAGTCACCTGCCTTACTAAGCATCAAAACTATGTGGCTGAGAATTGCCAGGAAAAAGAAAAGGGGTATCCATGCTGCCCTCCTTACTGTGGCCAGTGATGTGCAGGTAAACAAAGCAGCTTTAAACTCCTGGTAACAACCAAGATGCATTATTGCAGAGGTCACCACTTACTGCAAAAAGAGTCCCTGAAGTTCATAAATAATCCAGAAGTTTACCTCAATTGAGTTTTTCCAGCTGCTGTTTCCAGACCCAGTATGGCCTATAACATAAATAAACCCAGGGACTAGGACTAGGTCGCAGAAACCTTTAAGGAGGAAGAAAAGCGAAATTTGCTGTGCCATTTAAATAGAACCCAAAACTTCAGTGTAACCTTGTTTCTTCTACTTTCTTATGTGTTAACCACATTCTTGCAAACTCACTGAGCATGTCTTGTTTTCAGAACACAGAACAGCTCACGAATGTCTAAAACCTTCCATTAGCAACTAATACAGCTTTATCAACAGAAAACCACAGGTTATTCTGCGTTGTATCAGGTCACGCAGTGTAGCATAGCAGGCTTGAATGCCAGTGATCTTCCACACCTCCAGACAGTGACTCCAATGACAGACAGGACTCCAAGGAAGGAAGGGAAAAACAGCAGGAACAGGAAGGTTGTTGTCATTTGAGCAGTTCTCCAGACTTTGCGAGGCGGTTGGCAATTCATCATCAGACTGACCTTTAAAGAGATGAAGGTACACTGACTCTTGGAATGGTGTTACTTGCCACAGCAACTCAGTTTAAGTCAATCCCATTGAAATTGCTGGCAGCAATTTCTGGAATAGCATGTATCAAAAGTTTCCGACAACTTCTTTTATGAGACTATGACAGATAAACTGTAGAAAGTGGCAAGAATATAGTCTTTAAGTTGTAAGAGGCAAAACGATGGGTTCTTCAGGACTCCGCCGGGTAGAGTTTGCTTTTGTAGCATATGTAAACCCATAGTTTAGGGAACATGAGTTTTGACAGCGACATGGTCAAAGGAAGTGATCCTGCCCCTCTAGTCTGCTCTCATAAGACCCCACTTGGAGTACTGTGTACACTTCTGGTGACCTCAGTGTATGAAGGACATGGAGCTGTTTGGACCAGTCCAGAGGAGGTCATGAGGGATAACAAGGGGGCTGGAGCACCTCCCTTATGAAAACAGGCTGAGAAAGGTGGAGCTGTTCAGCCTGGAGAAGAGAAGGCTGTGTGAAGACCTCAGAGCAGCCTTCCAGTATCTGAAGGGGGCTACAAGGATGCTTGGGAGGGACTCTTCATTAGCGACTGTAGTGATAGGACAAGGGGGTAATGGGTTAAAACTTAAACAGGGACAGTACAGGTTAGATATAAGGAAGCAGTTCTTCACTGTGAGGCTGGTGAAGCACTGGAACAGGTTGCCCAAAGAAGACGTAAATGCTCCATCCCTGGTGGTGTTCAAGGTCAGGTTGTACAGAGCCTTGGGCAATATGGTCTAGTGTGAGGTGTCCCTGCCTACAGAAGAGGGGTTGGAACTAGATGATCCTAAGGTCCTTTCCAACCCAAACCATTCTGTGTTTCTCTGAATTTTGAACCACTCTTTCTACCTATAGCTTTGTTCTACGTGCAACACTACAAACTGTTTGGTGACTCAGTAACTGATCTATCATCTAGTCATACTACTGAGACAAAGAATTCTGAAAAGAAGAAATTTCCATCATGATCCTTAGTTGAACCACCCTACTTATGGTTAGATGACTTGGGAGGCCATCGGTGGGGAGTAAGAAGGTAAGCAGGAAGCCAAAGTGACAGCCACAGGTTAAGTGTCTATATTGATATATGCACTTGTACACTATTAATTCCCAAGCCTTCAGTTTTACTTTATTCTCTCCCCTTTCTCTCTAACTGAGCTCTTAACCACTTCTATAACCCTTCCTATAACCCCTCCTTAACCCTTCCACACTTTTTCGCTCTCCCACCTTTTACAAGTTTGTAATTCAAGGGTCTGCATCTAAATTGTGTTCCTTTAAAGCAAACTCCACCCTTCAAAACCCAATCAACCAACCTGCTCCCCTAAATACAAGACCTCAGAGCCTCCAGACAAAACCAGCACTTTAACACTACACATTCTGCCCGATTTCAAACTGTGTCAGTTTATGATGAATACATGTAAATCTTGTTACCTTTTTCACACAAAATACTATAGAAAATGATATTATCTGGATACCAGGTGTCAGAGGCGAGAAGAAGATACCGATCCTGCAAGAAAGGATTTATAAGAAAGTTAAATCTTCACTATTCACCACCCAGCTCTCAGTACACTAAAAGCAGAAAATATCACAGTAACTTAATATACAGTTAGTGTTTGGTTATTTGGAAATGTGATCAATAATAGTATTGTTATTAACATTGATCCTGTAACAGAAGTCAACCTTTAAAAATATGCAACTTCAAACGTACATGTCTATGCACATGCCTGCAAAACTCTCTTGTAATACGAGTAACATACTCATTCCTAGAAATAAGGCATCTTTTCCAGGGTTTAATACTGAGAGTATTTCAACAGGAACACCATTCCAATGGGGAAATAAACAAAACTAGGGTATCCCTTTTATGGGTTTCTCCAAGACCACTGGCCACAGGGTAAACTACAGGGTAAAGTTATTGGTAATACCTGCACAATTACAAGAGAACTGGCATGTCACAATCCTCATAGTTAATACGTCATCTCCCTCAGGCATGTATCCTGTTCTTTCCCCCATGATGGGAAGCATCCAGAAGTGTCAGAGTAAGAATGTTCCATGGTATTTCTAAGTGCAAATGAGCTTTTGGCTGTAAATGTAACACTTACCAGGTCAAAGTCTGTGCATAGATCAAATCTAAAACATTTTGTCCTATATCAAATTCTGGCAGCCCCAGGCTCACACAGAGTGTAGTTCCAATAATTCTGGAAGAAGAAACCACCACCACAGCATAATAGCATTTACTAAATCATAAAACCCTTTGTAGAAATCTCTACAGAAGGCCTCCTGAATGCAAGCATCAAGGACAAATTATTTAGGGGCTGCATCAATCACATCATGCAAAGCAGCCACAGCTTACTGATAAAACAGCACATTAAAAATGAAACAGAATTGGGGAAAATCGAGTTCCCATAACATACAGCAGGGTTGGAACATGACCTAGGGTATTGTTCAAGCAACTCAAAAAAAAAAGGGAAAAAACCAAAATATAAGGGGTTTTAAGTGTATCAGAAAGGTATGCTCATGCTTAAACAGTCCAAATGGCAAGTTGCCTCAGTACAAAATTGTAACAGCTTCTCGGTTGCTGAGTCCTGAGAATTTTCAGCCTCAATCAGTCAAAAAAATGAATCTTTCAGATTGATACACATCATATATCCTACTTCACACTAACTGGGGTTGCAAGCAGCTGAGACATACACAGATAAGCAAGTACTCAGAGATTTCCTAACGAGGACCAACAATCCATTTTTACCATCTATTTTTTTCCTGAGCTGGGGAGATTCAATTTCTGCTTGTCATAGCAGGAACAATAAAGATTTTGGTAGCTATCCCATCTCACCCTGAATACAGGTCTTGCTATGGCCTTATCAGCTGCATCATAAATACAAGCAATTGTACTTCTAATCTTTCATAGCTGTAAGTCTGGTGCTTTTGCACAGCTCTGTGAGGACATTCATCACAGCTGACACTGCTGTTTTGGTACTGTGGCTGTTTGCTGGGAGGTGGTTTCCTATCTGAACAGAACAAAAACAGGAGCAGGATTAAAGTTCGCTGGCAAGAGCTGTGGAGAAAAAAGTCTTCAAGGGTTTCTCAATGTTGTTCTGTGTTAATTTAACATGAAGTTTTTAACTAAGTGTTTTACTTTGTAAATCAGTCTTGTTCACGTCATGTGCGAAGGGCAAACAATGCATCTCCTACACAAGTATGGCCAGGAACAATAAATGCTCATAAAGCTGGCAAGCACTCAAATAATTTACTACCTTGAGTCAGAAATAATGTTTGGCAATAGAAGGGTATATGCAGCAGATGTCAGAAGTAAATTACTTCTTGGTTACAATGCTTAGCTGTATTCATGTTCGGTAAACAATACTTTCTCATTTACCATGCTACAGACCTCTACACTTCAGTCATACTGCATCCTTAATAAGACTGATTAAAATAAGATTGTTAACTTGTGTGCGCTCTATAGAGTAACATAACTAAGACGAAAGAAAATTACAGGAGGATATACCAAGGAAAGCCAGCAGTCTGCCTGTGCATATGCAGAAAACAAGTTTTTCTGCTTGAGGCATTTGGTTCTTTGTCACCCCATTCAGGAGATCCATGGGAGTACAATGCAGCTTCCTCCCTGCCTGTGTTTCCACCTCCAAAATGAAAGGACACATTGGGAAAGTTTAACAGTACACACTCTGACCTCCTCCTAAGAAGGAGCTGAAACGTACAGAAGACGAGTATCAGAGGCTATGCCTGGTAGAGGCACCCAGGGAAGTTTCATGCTTCTGTTAGACTAGGTTTCTCATACTGGAAAAAAAGACCATGTCTTTGGTTAATGAATGAAAACAAGATTAGAAAAGCAGTACTCACCTTCGTAAAAACTCTCCAAAGAAAGAGCCAAGCAAACAAAACATGAAGTCAACTACAATAAGACGATAGATATCTTGGCCAACCAGTGTTTCCCAGCACTTTAAGAAGCAGGAGAAAAGAAGAAAAGAACATTAAAAATGCTTATCTAGAAGTCAAAAATCATGTGATTTTAACATTTTTCACAAAGGCTTGGGCATCTGAAACTTGAGCTACAGGCCAAAGATTTGCTAACAGCCTGACCCATCCTAGCTGACCTCTCACTGAAAAATGCTCCAAACCAACTGAGACCCGAGCTGAGAGACTCCTTTTTCCCTACAGTTAATTTCTCTAGAGATGCTAAGTAAAAAAATGTTGGGGTGGCAAATTCAGCTTCCCCAGACACTACATGTACTTCTCTTTGCTGGATTAAGCCTCTTATGAAAGTGGTTCCTAACCTGGCATTGTAAATCAAAGATTTGTATTTCTGAAACTTTTACCTGTGACTCTGATGCAGCCACAATGTTAAGCCAGTAGTAGCACAGAATTCCAACAATGGATATTTTCAGGATGATATTTCTGAAAAGAGAAAGTAACAGTAACTGCACTGAGGGCTGGTTCACACTGGAGGGAATGATGGCAGGATGATCATTGGTTACACTCTATTACCTCCTCTTATAACAAGAATAGCACTGCAGAGTGCCAGGACCAACAGGAACTCTCCTCGAAGCTTAAGCACAGCATTATTCTATTGTCCTGGTGGAAAAGGACCTGGGCATGACAACCTTGGCACAGCCTCTGCTAAAGAGGCTGCTGGTTGGGTGTGTGGGCTCCACAGGGGAGGAAGGTCAGAGGAGCACCAGCAGTTACACACTGTTAATTTCAGGCACCTGTATTTAAGTAAGATCTCATCACTCCATTTTCCCCTTCCTTTCCCTGGTGTACAGAGATCTTTGGAGAAGATGCATTCTCCTCCATAGCTCCCTGCTGCCCACCACATCACCTACACATAGATTGCTATCAGAAAAAAGAGTCAGGCAACTTCAGGCAAAAAGCACTAAGAGGTGGTAGCAACAAACACCTGGCAATAGTGATGTATATATGCTGTCCAGGAGTACGAAATCTTTCCAGGCGTCCAAGCCATGAGTAGAAGAATGGGATGAATGCGTTGAGGACAGATGCGACAAGAGGTAGCACCAACATGGCAGCTTGGCTCTCTAGGTCATTTCTATGCCCTTTCACAAATAGCTTAAAGAGGAAAAAAACAAAACAAAACTTAGAGCCTTAACCAAAAGACTGCCTCAAGTTGTGTCCACAGGGAAGACTCCTGGCACATGTCCCTGCATGATTGCAAGTTAGAGATTATCATGGTTTATGGGCCCATGTCCAGCAGTACAGCGACCTTCCCCCCTTCCCCCATGTTACATGAGACCAAGGGTGGGAGCCCCAGATTAAATGCAGCTCCTTGGCAAAGGAGAGGCAGGCCTTGCTGAAGCTGCTTCTTGCTATTTCTTTCAAGGTATCCCTAAGGTAGCCATGAGCCCAGGAAAGCAGCTGTCAGCTGATGGGGGAGAACAGACCAGTGCTTGCACTCAGTGTAAGATACCCATGTTCAAAATGAGACTGTAAAATCTGTCCTTACCTTCAGGTTATTAGTGGAGAGGAAGTAAACACCCGCACAAGCAGCTAGTGCTGTTCCCAGAGAAGCAACCCACGAAGCAAAATGAATAGCAATGCGAACAACTCTCTCTTTTAAAGAAAAACTTAGAACTTCCCGGTTTACTTCAGAGAGGTCTTCCTGCAAGGAAACAATTCCTAATGAAGAATTCCTTAGTCAACAGCATAAAGCAAAACTTGCTTCAAGTAACTACTTGAGAGACTGAAAGATTATTTCTCTAGAAGATGGGCAGAGTAATATCCTGGGAACATTTACTGGACAACTGGGTGTTCCTACCCTAAAAGTCCCTTCTCTTGACAGTTACCCTGTATTTCACAGATATTACTAGTGTGCCTTTTGTTTACAACATGGTTAAATAGCAGGAAGGAAAACCAGAGTACTCTGTTCAGCAAATATTTAATAGTCACAGTCACACTCATTCAATAGAACAGAAGCATACAAATATTTATATGTAGCTTAAAAAGAAAAGCAAGAAGCTAAGACAACTCCAGGAGTACAAATCAAATGAAACAGTCAAGAAACCTCAAGTCTATGAGCAACAGGGCTAGCATGCTCGAGTCCCTCTGCCACAGACTTCTATGTGCGTACATAAATTTCTATGCAGAAATAAGCCTCTGGCAGAGGGACTCGTGCATGTGGGGTTTGTACCTTTCTACCTTTTTGTACCTCCTGTGCTTTGTACCTTTATTTGCGTGCTGAGATTCTTTTGTTTCAGCTTCACGGCTTTTTCATTCGTGATATTGAAGTCCCAATTGCAGAGAAGTTTGCTAGCATTCCCAGAGTATGCCTGAGGGTTAATGAAGTTCCTGCAGAAGGACTTTGCCATGCTGCAATGAAAATTAAGTTTGTGATATGCATAATGGGGAAATATGTAAATCTGCACAGCAGGGCGAGAAGGGAGATTTGTCAGCTTTTCTGTCCTATCCTAAGGCTGCTGCACCTACGTCAGTGCATATCACACAAGACAAAACAGAAACTAAATGTTCATGTAACAAACAACTCTGACATTTCCTTCTAATCATGGCCGACAATCTTTACCTTTGAAAGGCCACATCAGTACCAGAAGATATTAGGAGCAACAGCTTACAAAAGGGGTATCATGATATTAATTGGCTTGAACTGGGATTCTCTGCACATCCCTTAATATTTCACAGTTATTCTTTGTTTATCTAAAACAAGATTCGATTTCTGGAGACTGTCTTTTGAGCAGACACTTCTACTTCAACTCTACATCCGGAAATAAGGACTTACAGAAACACTCAGGTAATTATTATTGGCAATGACCTTAATATAATCAAACAAAAATATATAGTTAGTTTACCTGAACAACAAGATAAGAAAACAGATGACAAAATATAGTCCAACAGTGAAAATATAGGCCAGCTGCATGTTGTAAGATGGACCATTCTTTATTTTACTGATTGTAGCATTGGTATAAAACCCATAGTAGAGTACTGTTTGTTGAAAATAACCCTGAAAAGATATGGATATCATTCAGAATGTTTGCTATCACCTGTATATGGTTAGAAGTACCAACATCTGAAGCCCAATTATTGGAAGTGGGAATCATCCCATTCCCTACTGTGAATTCAGAGGTGTGAATAAATTTCTAAATATCAGGCCCTTTGTTTCTTTCTATCAGCTAAAATCTTCCATAGATTTGAGAGCTTCTAGAGATACGTAAATAACTTGTGTCCTTCTGAAGATTCATATGGTATGATCATGAGCATTCAACACCTTTGCAGGATCTGTTCTTTTCCAAAAATTCCTAAAGAGGGAAAGGTTTAATTGCTTCCTTCTTGGGATCAAGGTTCTGTACTGACAAGTTGCATTGACTATAAAGGAACAATGTGACATTTAACACTAGAGCTACTGGATTATAGCTGAACTCCTGCAGTAATGGTTGCACTTTGCAAAACAGCACTACTACAAAACATCGCACTTTAAAAGCAATTTTAGAAGGAAAAAGCTGACACCATTCCTCTTTAAAAAGACTTCTCACCTACGCATTAGTAAGAGCAGGCTCTTGTTTATTAACTAGAGAAATCATTTAACAACAGTAAAAATGACACATTTTTTCCAGTAAAGTCATAAAAAAATCTCTTCTCAGATCACTTAGTTAATGAATACCAGTAGAGTTAAAGCAGTGCAAAAACTTCCTTTAAAAACAGCCTGGGACTTTATTCCATGAAAGTAAAGATTTCCACACAATGGAAGGCCCTTCTGTCTCCAGGCCCCACTGAATTCATCAGGTTGCCACAGAAAGATCTCTGTGCTCCTTGGAAGAACACAGCTTTGGAAATAAGCAAAATTCACAGGATCACATATGGTAATTTGCACTGTATTTTCAGAGGAAAATCAGCACGGGAAAAATGTCCTGCTGAAGACCACTGCAGCTATTGCTGACTTCCTTTGTGTCTCTGCCACTGCTTTCTCAAAGAGTGACGAAAGTCTTGAAATACTGCTGAACACAGCAGTTTTTTACAGTGAGACAAGTGCATCAGGACAAGTTCCATTCATCTCACTCTGTTGTTTCTAGTGTCTAGAATATTGTTTCTAGTCACATAAAATTCTAACTCCATAATAAGAGATACTAAGTTTTTTCTCTATTGTGAGCTTTTAAAGTAGATCTGTTGCACAGAGTACTAATAAAATCCGCTGTTACATACTTACAGCTCCAGTGAGCAGCTCCAGACCCGTGAATGAAAGGTTATTTGGTTCTGCTGCAAGAAACTGAGGAATTGTGAGGAAACTGAAGTTTATGAGGAATGAGAAGATGTTGAAAGTTAGCAGCCACTTCAAGAAAATAAAATAAGAAAGAACACTTGTTCCAAACTCAGCACCAATGACCTTCAGAGTCTTCTGCTGTAACTGCAGTAGGTGAAAATATTCTGACAAGCTATTTCCAAATCGCCGAAATGACTGAAGTGCAAAAGAGGAGAGAGATCAGTCTCAGCAAGCAGCCTTACTTAAACAGGACTCACATTAATATAATGAAGCCTCACATTCTTTACAGTTCCATTTTATGGTAAGATATCTTTCTCCCACCACCTGCACCGTAAGATGCCCAACTCTTGTTCCTAAGTGCTGCCATAATGCAAGTAGTTATTAGCGAAGACTGCAGCAATTAACTGGTTGTTTGGTAAGTAACATAAATTTATATAAAACATAAAGCCAGATACCAGATACCTCTGCAGACAGTGATAACATTGCAGCTATTGCAGCTGACAGGAGTTTGACACTTACCACTGCTATTCCCTGCATACACTGTGTGCAGCAGCAAAGTTGAGTACTGCGGTGCCTTGATTTTTTTGTTATTTCTTTAAGAACTTTATTCCTGTGGAAAAGCAGGGCAGGGAGTGACAATGGTATGGGTTGTAAGTACAACAAGATGACAAAGAAGCTGCTGGAAATAGTGTTTCATACACGTCCATATGAATAAAGTTAATAAAACATGAAGATATTCTGCTAGTTCTTTTTCTACTAGCTGATGATGACAAGATCCATGGCTCTTGTCCATGCTATGACAGCATATTCTAATCCCTCTACGTACCACTCTGGGAACAAAACTTCAATATATTCTGTGAGGACACAAAAGAATGGTTGAGAACATTTGCTCTCTTCTCCATTTTCAATGGCCAACATCCAGTTTCTTTTGAAATCACAAGTCATCATTCATAAGCAAATATCAAGGCCTTGATTTTTATATTACCATGAGAGATTCTTCTCATCCAGAGAAAGGACAATGAACCATCTTTAAATTATTTCCCCTTGCAAGATGTTAACTTTTTTAAAGTGTACTAAAAAATACTTTCGGCTCTTCCAAAGTGACAAACCAAAGCCGAGCAGGTGGCAAACACCCATACTTGATACTTAGATGTTGAAAGTACAATGTCTGTAAAACTAAACAGACACATTTTTATTTTTACCTGATCTCTCTCTTTTTTTTCATGGTCTCTGGCATCTTCTGGATTGCTTTAATCCTTTCACTGGTGGACATACTTGCAAGATTTTCAATTAAAGTTTCCTCTGCATAAAACCCATGAAAAAAATCCAAGTATTTGGAATAATAATGCAGTAATAACTATACAAAATCTGAAGTGGATATAACAACACTCCTCATTGTCACTGCTACCGAAGTGTGGTATATTCTGAAACTACTTCCCAAGAACATCCTCAGCTTCATCAGTACTCTAATACAGATATAGGTAGTACAATATTGAATGTTAAAACCAAATATCACTTGTCTGATGCTTGTTTAGTGTTCATACAAAGAGCTGAAATACAAAGGAGAACAAAAAACTGTCAAACTCCAAGATTCTGGTCTATTGCTTTATCAGTGTTTGATAGTGTCATTTCTATGATGCTATGTACTGGCTTGAAAGCCAAACTTTTATTTATTCTAGAATTTTAGTTTATGTTTCTGCCCTCACTTTGCCCTACCTATGAAACAGACAGAACTGTATTACTTGACAATCAGGCTGGTTTTGCATAGTTGGAATATCATGCTAATTCCAGACACACTGCCTGAAAACAATCCATTAGCTGGTCAAATAAATTCTAATAAAGAGATTAGCTTTTCTGTCTATGATTTAACACATTCAGACTGCACTGTGCTTCCTTTATCATGGGATTTTAATGTGATAATAGAGTATAAAAGATGAATCACTAGCATTAACACAAAACCAAGTTGTTCCCATAACCACAGAAAGACTGCACATGCAATTCAGGTGAATAAATCAGTAACAGTATCAATCACACCATCTTGTGCAAGATGCTATTTAATATTGAACCACTTACCTAAACTCTTACTTTCTTTCCACACTGGATTTGCTTCAAACATACTGGAAGAAGTCATGAAGATCTCATCATGTGGTCTTCTGTCGCGTCTCCGAATAAAGCTATCTAAATAACATGCACTGGTCAGTAAGCCCAGATATGCTTGACAAATTGACTTGAGAAATTCAAATTTTGAAACAACTTTAAAGTATACCCTTCAATCTCACTACCTGCATGCAAATCTATACTCCCCCATTCACTTCTTTCTTGGTTGTGCTTGACAACCATATGCAGTTTTTCAGATATGTCTTGGAAGAGAGGTACGGAGCATAGCCTTCAGCTTCATGGAAGTCTGGATAACCCGCTCATAAATGTGCACATTGATTGTTCAAGACTTTCTTCTGGAAGATAGGTCCTTTCTTTAAAAATCCTTACACTGACTTCAGAGGGATTGTTTTAGAATCACAATCATGCCAAATAAGTTACATGTATCAGACTCCCACTTTCCTGGAGCCAAAATGCAACTGTTCTTTCAACCTTCTTTCATGCAATTACCAAACACTAGTGACTATATTCCTTAAATGCATCTGCCTTCCAGCTATGAAACAGATGAGTTTTGCCACAGCTTTCCTTACCTTGCCTTCCTGGTAAGCTAATGGCAAATCTGTGCAACACTACATCCTCCTTTTGAGGTCAACCCTCTGGTGTGGAAGGCTGCAACTGACTGATGCACCTGCTAGTTGATGCACATGGTGCAGGCACCTTCACCATATTTACTATTTAGATCTAATGGTTCCTTAACGTTAGTGTCATTTACACTTGGAGACAACTTCCTTTGTAGCAACTAAAAAGAATCAGAAAAAGAAAAACATCTGTGCCTCCTCCGGTATTTCTTGAGCTTTCAGCACCCAGACATTTCTCCTCTGGTTATGGAAATGCACTCTCTTTCCCACCACGTATTAAAAGCCGTATGTGATAGGTAATGTTTGGAAATGCTCTGTCTCTATGGTAATTCACTGAGTGAGGCATTTCCAAGTTCCAGAAAAGAATTCTTAGTTACATTCCAAAAGCAGCAGACAAAAACTGAACTGATCGTAACAGAAAAATTACACAGTATGATGAGAACAGTTCCTACCCAGAACATGAACAATAAATCACTACAGCAGCCTAAATTAGAAGCCAGATTGTTCTATTCCAGACCCCTTGTATTTTAAGGAGTATAAATCTCTAATAATAATAATAATTAGGATCTAGAATTTACACAGAGACAACATAGTGAAAAAGCCACTAAAGAGTATCAAAAATGCACCCTATCCTCCCCTTATTTCCTCCTATAGTAAGTCTCTTCAGATAATTATAAGTTTGTTTTATGCTGATCCACTTTTAGGGAGTTTGGGTTAAAATGGATAGGCATTACATCTTTCATTGCTCAAGAAACAAAGATCATCTCCTATAGGAAGATACTGAAAAATTCAGCTACAACAATGTAGGATAGTAAAATAGGATTTCTGTTTTATGATTCCTTTTATTACATGAATATCTTCATATCTGAACCAGAAGGCTTTTAAGTACTTATTATTTTATGGACGGTGAGACTAACATACAACATCTTGACACACCACAATCCTTGTATCTTACCTTCCGATATGGAAATGCTGTGGGTATAGGGGCTACAGAAGGTAGAAGGTGGGCTGTATGCCAGTTCTGACTCGGGCTCAAAGGAAAGACTGTCTGTTGAATGGAATCAGAATTATACAGAAAGTTGTATACTGCTATGGATTATTTACACACACAGAGTATCAGCCCTCTTGACCAAACTCCTACATCTCATTCCAGTGTACATCCTAGTACTCAATGACTTATTCAGTCCACACAAATCAGTATTTACTGATCTGTTAATACAACAGACAGTCCATGGATCTGTTAATGTAACATCTGAACTACTTCTAGGAGGAAAAAAGGCCAAAAAAAACCAACCACCCCAGAGCTGAGCTTCCCAGAGCTACAGGACTCCCTTATGACATTATTCGTTTCAGTGTTTCTGTAAGCTGTTCATATGAGAAATTGCATACCTGTGGAATTTCCATATGGTCTTCTACTTAGGACATTAACTAGTGGTAAACCTTCACTGTATTCAGAGCCGTGTCTCATGGAGGCCATTGGTATGTCCAGAGGGTAATTCTTTTCTCTTCCACTGTGTTCTCCATAGGAACCGGGTAGTGAAGAATCATAAGGGGGTTGGTAAGAGAACAGATTCTCTTGAGAATTCCTCCTGTGTGAACAACAAAAAAGAACACTCAAAGTGCCACAAAAACTCTCCATAGACATCCTTACTAATTGTTGCCTATTATCATCAAATTTGAGCACTTCATAAAGCAAACTGATACTGAGAGGTATTTTGTATTTAGAACTCCAACATCATTATTCTGATCTGGTTATTAACTGAATTAGAAAGACAGAAACTTTTCTCCACCTGAAGTTAGCTTGGATTCTACCTACACAGGAATAACTGCTTGGAAAAAATGAGGACATCCAAGGTTATAGCACACTGTGAAAATTACTGGAACCAAAAAATTTCCATGGCATTGTACCATAAATACTAAGATACCTTGAACTGATAAATTCATCTAACAGGTAAAAAGCAGATGTGCTATTTCTCTTGAATGCTGCCTTCCTGATAACAGTTTTAAAAATCTATGTCTGAGAATGCAAGCATAAAGGAGGCATTAAAAGAATTCCATAAATTAAAATTCTGGAGAAGAAGCTTATCCTGCATATAAATAGAGAATTTAATTGCTTATGGCACAATCACAACAGCAAAATTAAACAAACTCACCTTCTATCAATTTCTAGTGTCTCTGACAAGTGGTAGTCTGGATTTTCAAAGGCTTCATTGTAATGATAAGACATGACAAGTCCTTGGGTTGAGAGATGAAATACTCCTTATTTTCGTCTCTACTGTTTCATTAATATCTTCATGGGAAGACTGATTACAGACCTAGCTCCAAAAGAGATGTATGCACATACAAAATGAAAAAAAACTTCCTTTCAGCATCTCAGTTAGGGAATTTTGCCACCCTGCTAACAAATTACAAATGAAACTGTACAAATCAGAAGTGATTCTAACTTAGTGCTACTTACTATCACTAAATTGGGATCCAACAGAAGTTGCAGGTAAAATGGGAGCTAATGTTTCTCTATAGTAAGCTCTCTACAAAACTAAGGAACAGAAGTGCCACAGTTTTCCCCAACACTAACAATGAAGCCAGGTTTTAGAAGCATGGTAAAACATTAAGAAAAAGAATGTTCTGAAGACTAAAATTTTCTCCAAGTACTACATTTTCAAAACCAAAGAGGAGGTGAAGTCTGCACACCTTCTTACTAGCGGTGGCATTTCTACGCTTTAGTTGTGAACAAGGGACCCACATGAACACTGCTATGTACAGAGCTGGAATTATTTAGAGACCCTACTCTTAATGAGGGCTCTTCTAATGACTTCATGTCTTGATCCTGTAAATAAATTTGGTTTTAGCTTTATTTCTCACAGAGTGCTCCACTTTAATCTTAAGCAAACCAGACTTGGTCAGAGTTTAAGGAACAGAAGTCCGGGTAAGTCAGTGAAAATGGAACCTTATGTTAGAAAAACAAAGTCAAAATTAAACAGGAGTTTCTTGCAATTATTCAGTCATACTCAAAATTAAAAAGGAAGCAAGTTTTAGCATTTGTTCTTAAAGACACCACAGCAAGCTTGATCAGCTGGCAAGCTCTTCAACAGGGAAAGAAAAAAAATAAACAATAAAGGACAGGTCTGGAAGAACCCATCAGACCCTGCCTTTATCTCAGCTCCACTCCTAGGATAGCAGACCTGAATTTCATTTAACAGTACAGTCTCAGCCAACTTCTCTGTCTGCAGTGGTTTTTATTTGTGATTTCTACTGCAGTAAAGGAAGTATCACATGAAGAGAAGTATCTTCAAAACGGATAATTGCAGTGTCTAATTTCTGAAGGCTTGTCAAAGTCTTCTCATTTTTGCCAAAAGCAGCTCTGAAATTACTATTGTGTTATTTACACACCTAAAGATCTTGGCAGACAGTGTGAAATCTTGCGGAGTGACACAGTTGTAAAGCACTGCCCAGGTTTTGCACACTGATTTGCAAAGAGATTTGCACATAAACACAGGTGGTTGGTTGAATTTGAAGTCCCACATTTTAATAAGAACATTGCTTACACTTGCATTACAGCCTGATGAAGCATGCTATGAGGCCCACATCTTCAGCAAACATTCACTAAAAAGCATAGCAGGAAATCTGAATATATGGTGCGCCACCCATCCCTTCTGTAAACAGCAGAATGTGATTACTGCCAACAAGAAACTAAAAACATAGTCTCCCCTAGGTGACATTCGTGTTTTTTCAGGCCACTTCACACTCATAGAGACAGAGTGAGAGTCTCATGTATTCAGAAAAGTAATAGCAGAGCCTCCTCCTCTTCTCTAAAAGAAAACCAACAAGCACCCCAGGAATCTAAACCTCTTACATAGAAGTCACAGGAAGCTTAAATCTCCCAAGAGGTAGGCTTTATTTGACAGGAACCACTTAGCTCTTGATGATCTTTTGAGAACTAGCTTAGAATATACAAACTCTTCAGGAATTAGTGCATTCTGTCCTTATACTCCATTAAAAAGCATGGAAACAATTCTTGAAAAAGGTAATCATGGACCTCTGCAAATACATGCTTGGAAAACTGAATTTCCCCCTATAAAAGTGTTTTACATTTCAAACCGTAATGAAAAGCTCAAGAGGAAAAGATTACTCAGGGGAAGACAATTCTTAGATAATTCCCGTTGAAGAGTGTGCAAAATGAATTTTTCTGGTTTTTAACTGGTTTTCCAGGAACCCAACTTACTTGGACTCAGCCATCCAGAAAGCTGGGAAGCCTGCCAGCAAGGCAGCTGGAAAGCTGAGCACTGATCTAAACAGTGCCTGGTCTTCATTCAAACTAGTTTGAATGAAGATAATGAAAGACAGTTTGATGGAAATGCATGGGTTGTGTAGAATCAGCATTACCCTGAAGCAAGCTGGTAGGAAGCATCAGACAATTCTATCAACCAACTTCCTAAAGCGCAACCAATCAGAAGAAGGTCAACCTGGCTAAAAAGCATATCTATCACTTCTTTCTCTTACTCATTTTAAAGATCTCTAAGCGTATCTGTGAAGTCTGGCTAGGACACCCAAGTAAGCCCGAGACAGATTGTCTATTGATTCCATTATTATCCACTTTATTTGCTTTGAGTCTTAAGAAGCACTTCATGCCAGGATTATTATGAAAATGCACAGGGACATCTACCATCTAACACTGAACCCAGCATCTGAAGCCACTCTGTTTTTTTCTCCACTCATGATATTTTAAACATTTTAAATAAATTCAAGCTCAAGGCATTTGCAGCATGCAAGGAAACATGAATGCACATAACCCATAGGTTTCTTGGACTGTGGCTGTAGTCACTCAGAGATTATATGCCACCTGGAGGGTGGGATGAAGGTGTGTATGAGCAGACATGCTCCGGGTGTACAGAGGACATGCCAAACATGTACAGGTTGCACGACAATCTACCCACTTCCTCCACCACAGGCCCAAAGATTATGCGAAAGTCGTCTTCTCAAATCAGACACCTACATTATAGGTTTAGTTTGGGGTTTGATGGACTGGCAGTTTATAGATTTCTAATCAGTCTTAATTCATTGGAAAGAACCTGAAACAGGTAATGCTCAAGCTAAACCATCTGTTTCTTCTTTCTGACCTGTGATGGAAAGCAGTAAATAATAGCTCCAAGAAAAGCTATGATGTTTAGACTTAGCTTTCCCTTTAAAAAGTAAAAGAAAAGAAATAGCTGGAGAACAGAGATTATTTGTGAAAAACAGAAAGCAGGAGCTTGACAAATTTTCCCTTTGTAGGGTGGTGTCCATTTGTTAGATGACATTTTGAATCTAGGCAAGCAACTAGACAAAACTTGTGCTCCTCTGGGGAATGAAATAATTTAAGATCTGTGTGTTTAACAATCATCGATATGTAAGTAAGTTACAGGATAGGTGGGAGTGAGTGCTTTCCGCTTAAGTCATCCAACACACTGTAATGATATAGAGCAGGAAACTCCAAGCAGTGCACTCATACATCTGGATCATTTCCCAGAAAAATAACTGCCTTCACGTCATAGACAAACAGCCTTGAAAAAAAAATCCGGGTTAGTTTCATCCACTCCTGTACAGGTATTTCTCTGCTGTAGCCACTAATCCTCATTTAGAATATAAATCAAACAAACATGAATGTCCTGCTAAAGTAGCCCTTTGACCTGGTATCAAGTTCCAGGAAAGACACTTAGACCTTCAAGTCATTTACCCATAATCCCTCAGTAAAAAGGATTACATTAAAGTATATTCTACTTCCACAAATCTTGAAGAGGAATGGAAACAGTAAGTTCCAGAACCACCTCATATTTGACATAATAGTGTTGAATTAAGGGAATAGAACTCATGGAAGAACTGATTCAGGAGTTGAATGCACTCTGTTTCCATAAATATCTTTTCATTTTGAAGCATACAACTAAACAGGACTTTACTGCTACCCAAGTTATTTTTATTCATTAATCCCTGTCCTGTTTAACATGTCCCACACAGCTTCATACTGAAAAAAAAATCAGATTGATTTCTGGAAGCCAAAAGTGAGTTTGAGAGACAGACCAGAGTTAAAACTAGATTACATGCTGCATCAACAACTAAGTTCCAGTACCGACCACTACTCTTCAACTATCTCAACAGTTTCAGCACTCCTGCAACAAACCAGGAAAGCCTCTGAGAAAATCTAAACAGCCTGTGAATTGACAGTAATCCAACACTATGCTCAAGAAAACCTGATTGTGAATTGACGTATTAGCAGTGAAACAAATGTGACTCACACACGGAAATGAAAGTCACTTGCCTTTTATGCATACTGCCACAGTACCAAATCTGCACTAACAAACATCTCCTACCAGCCTTGTACTTTGTTTTTATTGATCAGCAGGGTCAATTACAGGAGCCAATATAAACTTTTTTTAGACCTTCAATTCTAGCAATGTAAATTGTGCCTCTGCTATAAAAGATCATCCCAGTGAAAGATAACATAGTAGCACTAAAGAGTCATCCGCATACTACTGCATAGGCAAAGGACAGAAAACCAAACTGGGAAGGGAAAGAAGAAAGTGACAGAATCCCCATTACGGTCGCCGATTAGCTTGTTGGATCTTGAGCTCACAAAGGAAGGTACTTCCTAGACCTATAGTGCTATGCTACCTACCACGATTCAGACCCCATCCTCCCTTGTCCCCCAGTCCTTGGTCAGAGTGGGTGCAGAGAGCAGCTGAAGGCTGGCAGAAGCAGGCAGAATGGTGTCTGTCTGACATGGGGAACATCTGCCTGTGTGACTATCTCTGCCCTCAGCTGGCTGATCCCTGGAGAAAGCTCCAGCTGTTGCTTCAGTATCATGAGCTCTGCTCCTTATTTGCTCTTTATCCAGTTCCTGCACCTACTCATTTGTGTGCCTTGTCTTTTCCTTTTAACATTCCTCTTGCAATCCCCCCTTCCCATATAGTTAAGGCAACAATATTCCCATCCTGCTCACTTTGTTTGTAAGTTATATCCTTTCTATCACTTGTGGCTGCTTACACAAGGCTTTTTGAGGACTGCCAACTACTTTGTGTTTGCAAGTGTTTCAAACAGTTTTCTATTTCTTCACCTGACTTTAGACACCTTTGTTATAAACATGCTTCTGAAACATTCAAAAAATCATTACAACAAATTTTAGTGTCCAGTAAAGTATCATAAAGATATGCAACACACCTCAGGTTTTGCTTAACAACAGTGGATGAAAGTCCAGATACTTCATTAATTCTGAGAAATTCACAGTACTTTCCCTAACCTACCACACAAGTCCCTGCTTCTACACCCAAAGGCCCCATGGGATCACAATTCTTAAGGACTGAAGTACATATCACAATGATTTTGCATTACCTAATCCTTTCCTCAGAGACCACTTGGAGAACAAGTCTTTTTATTTGCTGCTTTGTTGCTTTTATTTTCTTAACTGTGACCACAAGTTGCAAACTTAATCCATTGGGAAAGTTATGAGCACTGGGTAAAGAGGAACAATCAGGGATAAATAACTACTAAAATCAGAAATAGTGAAGAGTAAAGAACAGTGTACCTGGCAGAGAGAGGAAAGATTAGCAAGAATAAGAAACCATGAAAAGAACTCTGTATTATTTCTTTAGCACTTGAAAAACATTACCTACCTCAGTCTGATCATTAAGGGCTAAAAAAAAGGCTAAGGCAAAAATCACTTCATATCAGTGCAAGTCAGTCTTGAGACTTAAATTGCAAACTGCAGACTATCACATTCTTTGCATACAACAGGGCTGAATCTTGATCTCTAAAACAAGTTTTTTAAGTCTGTCCATTAGCCAACATTACCAGCTACTTGTATTTGAAGGAAATGACTGGTTACCAAAAAGAACAAAGCAATTTTTGAACCCCTGTCTGGAATTAGTTTTCTGCTATTGATACTGATTACTAGAACAGTTCTAACATTTTGCCTTAAAAGAAAGCTTTGTTTATTCTGCAATGGATACCTATCCAGTTTAAATGCAACCTTCAAATTACACTTTAATCAGCAGTATCAGTTACAGGAGCCTCATTCACAAGTTCAATTGGAAAAGCTTTACAAAAACTACACATATGGTCAATTCAGATGATAAACAGGGATTAGAAGATACATAATGTTGTTGAACCAAGTAAAGGGTGTTGGTTTTTTTTTCTAATTTCTAGCTTAACTTCCTCCTAGTATATTGTCATCTCATTACTATTTGCACAAGCAGCATTTAAGACAACCCTGAGGGAACACAAAAGCCATCCACAATATTCTGGTGAAACAAGAAGCTGGAAAATGCCCAGAGAGAACCAGTTTTGTCACTGGTTTCTCCTAACTCTTCAAAACTCTTATATGCAGTTTTCAAATTATTGGCAAATAATTTCACATAAAGACTTTCTTTTCTTCTTTTCAGACAAAATGCAGGTACATTTAAAAACAGTGTAACATGTTAGAACGTTAGGGTTCTATTCTACAACAAACATACAGAAGCTATGGACTATACAAGTCACAATTAGAGGCTTTTCCACAACAGGGGCACCACTGTAGAGTGCCAGCTCCTGTAATATCAGCCCAAACAGCTATAGCATGGCACATTACCACTCTTCAGGGCAAGAATCAAAGTCCTTCCAACGAGCTTATTCTGGAAGGGGGGGAATCAGTAACAAAAAACCTCCAAACACCTGAAATCAATTGCTTTGATTGGAGTGGAGCGCTGACATATCAGCCCAGAACAGCTGCCATTTTAATTACACTGCTTAGCTCAGGCAGCCCACTGCTGTCCTTATCCCACATCAGGGTTGTGTCACATGCACAGGGACTGACATAGCACCCACACTTCAACTATCACACCTCGAACGTGGCTCTAGAGCTACTGAAAGGGTAGTGCTGCTGCTACGACAGAGAGCAGGATCAGGCTGCTATTGGTCCCAAGTCAGGTAGAGAAGACTACAGCGACACTAGGTCAGTGGAAGCAGAAGTTAACACAGTTCGTATGCCATGCCATGGACTGCTTGCAGGTTTGTTTAACTAACGGAGCATTACTAAGGCACAGAGACTTAGCAATAAAATCTTGGCTTTTAGATGTATATTTAATCTCCTGCATGAAAACGTTCCAACCTTTGTAGGTTAGGATGCAAAGGAAAAAAAAAAAGTAGCACTGAGGCTAAATAGTAAGCCTGTGTGTTTTGAAGAAGTGACAGAATGACTGACCACAAAGAACATCACTACTTAAACTTGAGAGTTTTTACACCTATTTAATACAAAAGTACTTATGGCTTCCCATCACCTACAGTAACGCATGAAACTCGGAACCTGCCACTTGGAAAATGCAGTGACGCTCGCATTCACCAGCTAGCAGACTCCAACACGCAACCTACACCAAAATGAAAGCAGTTGTCCCGCTGGAAGCTGCTGACCCCAGCAAGGCTAGTGCAATACCTCGCAGACTGAAGCGTAGCACAGTGGCTAAAAACGCCAGGGAAGGATGCGGCTGTTCATTCTCCCATGGGACCCACCCTTCCAGCTGAAGACAGCAAAAGCTCGTATGTGACCAACGGGGCGATAAAGCTGTGAGATACCACACCGCAGGGCTGACACCAACATCAGGGTTATGTACTGCTCAGATAGCAGCTGCCGAGCACAACCCAGAGCACGCGTGCAGTCCAGCCCTAACAGTTCTATCACCCCAAAGTAACTAAATTGGTAAAGTGCCGTCGCCTGACAGGCAGTTCGGGTGACTTCTCCAGGTTAGTCACATGGAGAAGCCATTTTCCAGCCCCACCGGCAGGGTGCAGACCCTGCTCGGACCCCGGCAAGCTCCAGCCCCGGCGAGCCCGGCCCTACTCTGCCGCTGCAGAACGGAGCCGCAGCGACGAACGGGAGTCCGCAGCTCCAAGCCCCGGCCCCTGCCCTTACCTGCTCGCTGCCTGGAGAGGGCTGCACGGCCCCGGCTCGCCCGCGCCAGGTGCCGTAGCGGCGGCGGGCGCTCCGCGGACCGACACTCCACCCCGGTAACGGCTCCTCCCGATGTCCCGGTCCCGCCTCCGGCCCCGATGCCGGGGGCTGCCATGGCAGCCCTCTTCGCTTCTCTTCCCCCCTGAACGGGCTGTGCGCGGGACTGCACTCCCGGAGAGGGGTAGCTGAAGTCCTGCTCTCGCAGCTCAGAGAGACACAGGAAAACCACCCAAACCAATCCTTTTCGTGATACCTGCCGTAGAACACGTTGCTTTCTTTCTGTTTGATCTTCAAGATACTAAGTTTCCCTCCTTCCATGAATTTAAACGTGTTGCTTTTGGCCTGGATCACAATAACAGCAAGATAAAGGAACAGAGCAGGGAGAAATGTTTTCCAGACACACGATGCATTACCTTTATCCCTGGATTAATAATTTGTAGAGCAGAGATAAAGAATGATCTTCGCTTCATATACTTTCATTTATATTAAAGGGTATTATTATATTAGGGGTGAAAAAATTAGTTCACACTAATACAGGCAGTAATCAGCAGTTCCTGGACAGGGAATGTAATACCAGCCTTATCTTCCTGTACTCTGTAGGGACCAGAAAAAACAAGAACTTCTTTAGTGTAACACAGAGATATTGATTTTTCTTCTCTTCCTCCTCTCCCTATGTGCCTTTCTTTCAAGCAGACACAAGCAAAACTATGGACTAGACAAAGCTACAGCCAAACACCAGGCAGGGGGAAAGACAGAGAAGCCAATTATGTGCTGGGGTGTTCCTGTCCCAAAGCAGCTCGGCACAGATACCTGCATTACCTTCACTCCTTCTGTTGCAGCAGATGCTGCCAGCACACCCACCACACAACAGTCACTGCCAGGCTGCCCAGTGCCCTCCCCAAAGGCTAATGCCATCCTCTGAGCAGAGGAGGATTCTCCAATGGAACGTGTGGCACAACAGCCACCACAGGAACAGGCACAGAGAAAAAGGAAGCAGGGTAAGGACAAGACTGGTTCTGCTCTCCCAGACCTGTGGTCTGGCTGTTACTTTTTTCCTTTTGCTAATATCATAATTCTAGGACCCCAACCACTATTGTGTTAATATAGCCTGTTACCCCATTTTGGCATATTTATCTCCCCAGAAAAAACACACATCTTAAAACATCCAGCAACGTAACTTCTCTGGTCAGCAAGATTAAAAATCAAACAAACAAATGAAAAATACCCGTCAACCTTTGGATTAAAGGCATTCTCACTACCCCATGGAGAATTGGTAATAAATCAGTTTGTTCTGCATTCTGTACTGTTGTAATGGCTGAGGATCATTTTTATCAAATGGCTAGCGCTTTTCCAGCTTCCTATCTGGGTAAAACATGTCTATCCTGTACCAGACACATTCAATGTAGGCTTAAGTGAAGTTTTCTAATGCTGCTTTAAGATTATGTTTTGCCCAGAGCAACATTCCTGGCATGACTGCAGAGGACTTGTCTGTAGATCTCTTGTACTGATTCAGAAGCTGCCTGCATGCTGCACAGGCCACAGGGCAAAGTATGGGGGGTAGTTGAACACACGATTCCCCCAAAATTAAAACAATCACTTAGAACTTTCCTGAATGTTTAGGACAAGTTTCTAACCTGACCTGGTTTAGAAGCAAGGTCTGACCTGAGCTATGGCATTATGAAGAAGAACCACATAAAAGAAAAAGTGTCCTGGAAACACAGGGTGCTACTGAACATGACATATGGATCTCCAGCATCACAGGAAACAGTATATGGCACTGGCTTCCATGCTCAGCACAGACTGAAAGCTGCTGCTTTTGTGAATAAGGGACAGTGGACAAATAACACATGAGAGGAACCTACCACACTCCGTGTATGTGACTGTCAGGCTCTGGCAGAATCATCCATTCTCTTCTCCTCAGCATGCCTGTTTTTCCACCTGGGATTGCTGTGATCCGTAAAATCCATTGAAACATTTCCAAGTGTCTGAAAGACTTTCTCGAATAAAAATTATAAAAAAACCGAAACGGAATAGAGGATGTTCTCAAAAACTCCCTGGGCAAGACAATCATGTTTCAATTCCTCCAATCTTTATTTAAATTTGTTCTCACAGGGTCATTAACTCAGTATTTTTCTAGCATACAGAGTCTAATTAATCTGTAAGTGTATTACTCACCTTTCTTCTTTGTATTCTTGGTGGTAAGAAAAGGAGCCTAAATAAATGGCAAAACTGGCCCCCCAGCTGACTCCCTTAGGGAAGCCTTACACTGTAAGTATTCCTATTTAAGGCAGCACTGGCCTTGCTCTAGTTCACAGCTAAACACAAAAGATGGCCCACACTTGGTTAGCTTCAGGTAACCAATAAAAGTGGGTACTTCGGCTCTGGTGTTGCAGTACACAATCATATCCGGTGTATCAATCACACACTTAGCATGAATGCTTAACAATACTGAAGGATTTTTCAGGAAAGCTACCAAGGGGTTTCAATTTCCGTCTCCTGAATTTTCAGGAATGATCAACTGGAAGCTGTTTAAACAAAGCTCATGAAATGTGACACTCAACCAAGGAACCTAAATCACCTGTGTAAATGGGCTTCACTGAGGTGTCAGCTCTGTTACCAACAGGCTGATCCTGCATGCTCCCAAGCTGAAGCCAAGCCCAGCCCAGCCTCTTAGAAGGGCAGCAGACAGTCACACAGCACCAGTCTTTGCTATACAAAAAATCCTCCCTGAAAAAGGTCATCCTGGATATCTGTGAAAAGGAGAAGGCAAGAACAGTAGGCTTAAATTCCTGCTCTCTTGTACAAGCCTTCAGAGTGATTTATTGAAGGACGAGGGCAAGTTATAGCTTATTTTCATGAAAAAATAGCTAAAACCCCCATATTATTTACGTTGTGCCAGCATAAAGGCAAGAACACCTACAAATTGTTGTTGGGTTTCTTGTTTGTTTGTGGTTTTTTGTTGTTGTTGTTGGGGTTTTTTTTGAACTAGTTGAGAGCAATAAGGAAGCTCCTGTGCTTTAATTCCTTGTGTCTGTATTTCACAATTCCACTTTAGATATATGCCTCCTCTGCCAGTAATACATCAACTTACCGATCATAAATACGTACATCTAAATTACTTTGAGAACTTTCATTTTCATCAATAAAATTTTATGGTTTTATTATGAAAACTGATGATACACACCTATTCTTACTGCCAGTAAAGCAATTCCAAAGTCACACACCTGAGCTGTGACACACAGGGAAAAGAACTTGAGAGATGACCAGCTCTAATGATGAGAAATGTAATGATGATTTATCTTTAGAAGTACCTCAGAAAGTGGATGAGGAATGTTCAGAAAAATTTGGTTCCTGATTTAACTATCAGTAGAATTCAGTAAGAAAGGCTAGAAATGTTTTCCATCACCTCACCCCATGTAATACCTTTGAAACTACTGGAGGTTTCATGATCTTTTTCATCATACATGCTGTTATTTTCGCAGTAGAGGCAAGAATTATTCAAAGAAATAAGTTTCCCAGGGATGTTCACTACAACTTTACACAAATACCACCCTGTCAGATGGAAAAAGAGAACCAAGCATCTACTAACTTTGTTTGCTTCCGTTCATGCCCAGTTTTCACATTCAAGGGTAAAGCTGTGCTCTTTCCACTACAGCTCATGTCACTGGTCCGGTCACTCAGAACGAACCAGGGAGTTTGAGCCTGTGACCCAACAGGAGTTGACCAAATACCAGTTTTAAAGAAGTTTTTACAATACCCAACACCAGCACAGGCATTTTATAGTAACAGAAATCATTGAAACAAAGCCTATTTGTAAACCAAACATCTGTGAGAGATGTCGGGTGGGCAGAATGCCCCACAGCCCTGCCTTTGGGGTGCTTGGGCAATGCCTCATTCTAATGGAGGGAGTAGTCTGGTAGTTACGTTTCTTCACGGCGTTTTTAAAGAAAGCCCTGGGTAACAGGACTAAAAATACTCTGATATCCTAAATATGAACCTAATATTTAAGCCTACAAGGTTAAAGATGCAAAGCAATGCCGTGCAGGAAGGGCGTCCAGGACTAAAGACAGCTCTACCGGTGCAAGCGGGAGCAGGCCCAGCGCACCTCAGCCCTACCTCAGGGGCTTCCCCCTTCACCTCGGGGCTCCCACCTGAGGGCACAGCGCCGCCCGTCCGGTCCCGCCGCACCGCCCGCGGTTACGGGCGCCCCCTGCGGGCGAGGCGCTCCGGGGAAGGCGGCCCCAGCGGGGAGCCTCGACCCGCCCCGCCAGCGGCCCCGGCTCTCCAGCAGCCGCCGCCCCACAGCCCCGCCGGCTCCGAACGCCCGGAAACGGCGGCACCGCGGCTTCCCTCTCGCAGACATGAGCGGGCTTGGAGCCGCCGCGGAGCCGCCGGGCTGGCTGCAGGACAGCAGCGGTAAGGGCGCAGATACCGAGTGCCGCGGGGAGGGAGCACCCACCGGCGGGAGCCCGCGGCAGGTGGCGGGGGCGGGGGGGGCCGGCCGGCCGGCCAGGAGCTGTGCTGCCCTCCCCTCACCTCCTTCAGTGCGGCGGGGGTCCGGGGGGCCGGACCGGGGCTGCGGGCTGGGTGCCATGTTGTGGCGAGCCCCGCGCCGCAGCCCCTGCGCTTCCTCCCTCTCGCAGAGGTCTTTCCTCCTGAGGAGCCGGGAGCCGCGGCACCTGTGGGGTTCCTACAGCAGCTGCCCAGCTACCAGTCGGCGCTGAGGCGGCGGAACGCGCCCGGCACTGGCACTCAGGGGAGGCGGGCGGCCCCGCTGGGCTCTGGGGGGCGCCGCGGGGCTGAGGCCCGGGGGCCGGAGCAGGAGAGAGGCGAGCAGGAGGTTCGTCCTGCGAGGGAGTACCCCCTGAGCATCGCGAAGAAGCGGAGGCTGAGGTAAATCTTTACACATTTTTTCTGTTCTCTTTCTTAATTACAATTTCCTGAACGCAGCACAGGTGGGATAGAACGCTGAAGCAGAATTGGGCTGGTGTCTGTTCCACATTGTGGCATGTGGCTTTGACCAGAAGTCGCTTAGGTACTGCATCATGTGGCAAGCTCCCTGTGGCACCTCCGGTTGCAGGAGCATGGCTGGGTGCTCTCGGCTGGCAGGAGGGACTAGCTGACTTGGGGGAGGAATAGGTTGGATTGGGAAAAATTAGTCAAAACTGGGAATTACCTGCAGCAGCCAAACGCGTTTTGTACTCGCTTCCTTTTTTTTATTCTTCTTGCATCAGGGTTTTGTGCTTTTAAGGGTCACTGCGGGTTGTCATCAGAAACCCGCTGCTGCGGGCGAGTGCTGCTACAAGTCTACTGAGCAGTTTTTCCAAAATGCATGGCGCCCTCTCTGGTGTGGCTCAATACAGGTAGAAAGAACCCTTCCAGGATCATTGCTTCCTTTTTTTGGTTTATTTTTCTTTTCCCTACTCTTTTTAAATTGCCCTTTGCTGTGAGCTGTAAACAGTTCCTGCCTCTCTAGTGATTACTCACAGGAGAGGCAGGGAATTGCAAAGGGCATGCTTTGTCCCGCCTGTACTTCTCTGCTTGTTGTCTCATATCTTACTACTGCTAGGCTGAAAGCTTGTTTGGAGAGAGAGGCTATGGTATGTGTTTTTACATTGTCAAGCAACGGCTACACCTTTAAATCAGATGCTTCTTAGTTGTGGTTATGAATCAGGAGAGAGGTGAAAATACAGCTAATGTCTAGTGCTCCACAGAGAACAGTAATAACTCTCAAGAGCAGTGGGAAATGAGTTACACCCTGACCCTGGACTTAAATGTGACCCTACAGCCTGTACACAAGAACAGCAGATGATTTAGGTCATCGTAAAGGACAGTCCTCAATACATTGAATTTTTATTTGAAGTTGTGTGTCAAGAAAAAGGAACTGCAGTCGTGTGGCTGTAGTGCATGTTAGGAACAGAGGTGGGATATCCCAATCTTGTTTACATGTTTTAGAGCTGAGAAATTCTGGTGGGGCTTCTTGGCACTTTTGTGGATCAGTGATCACTATGCATTGTGCAGCAGCTGCCAGCACAAAATGCTTGACATAAATGTCCTGAAAGCTGAACACTCAACTTCTGTAACACAGATGAATATGCAGCCCACGCCTCTGTTTAAAATGCAGACCAAACACGGGCAGATAGTTCTCCAGCATGTCTGTTTAAAACCCTACATGCTCCAGCCTGTAGTTTCCACAAAGTGAAATCTTTTGAGAGTGGCTGTATTTGGGCTTAAAAATGAGGTCATCTGTTGCCTGTTTGATTGTTGTACACAGGGTTTAATTTGGCTTCCTGTCAAAATGCTAATTTTACTTTCATCCAAGAAGGATATGGAAACTTTATCAACGTACAGCACCCGTGGCAGTGGCATGGCAGTCAGGCACACACTTCAGTAGGGGTGTGTGCAAAGGCTTTTCTTCAAGCTGTGTTTCTGGGTAGTTTTGTCTGGTTTTAAGGCTTCTTAAAAGAAAAAAACATAATGCAAACTTTTATTACTTTCCCCCCTCCCGATAGCATATATTGACATTTGAGTCTGATTTTGGGATCTGTGAATTTTCTGCAAGAAAAGAGAATAAGGTTCTATTTTGAACAGCTGTATTTATAACATTAAGAGAGGAAAGCTAAATATTTTAGAGAACTTCTTTTAAGAGCCTCTTGGTGAAGATGCTCTCTCTTCATGTCAGAAGTTTTCAGGAAAGAATCTTCTCTTCCTTTCCCAGACATTTGTATATATGAAATCATTAATGGAATCTTCCCTGACATCCCACCCGGAAGTTCAGGCTACGTGTTTTTCCTGTGTTGTGCTATTGTCAATGGGATTTTTTATTTTTTCTCTAAGAGAAGCAATTGTTTTCTGCAGGAGGACTTGCTGCATTTGAATTAACTTGATGTCACAGTTACCAGGAGGAAGAGATGGGGACAGCTAGCGTACGCTACTCAAACTATTGGCACTATGGTGTCCTTCCCAAGGCTGCAAGCAGGCTCCATTGTGCCAGGCCCTGTTACATGTTGTGAAAAAGTATTTCTTGTGCTCAGTAACTATTTCTTGATCCTTAGGGACTGGCAGCAGGCTGATACAAAATATTTATCTGGGTGGAAGCAGTGGAAAAAAGCTAGCAACAAATCATTGAAAAAAGTTCTCAATGAAGTGAAGGAGTTGTCTTCTTACCTGGAGCTTTGGCGACATGATATTCACAGCATAGAAGGTATTTATTGTCTGATGTCAATTTCTTATCTTTAAAGTTGCTTCTGTTATTGGTAGTTTTACACGTGTAACCATAGTTTCAGATATAACTGTATGTGTTTAAGAATTTACCTTATTATTGCTGATGTAAAATCCATGATGGGGTATATGGAAATATATTGGATAAAATGATTAAAAAGTCACATTTTCATTTGAATTCTACTGCTAAAACCCCGCGGTACTTCAAACTAGCTTTAGTAATGTTTCTTCAGCTCGCTCAATGTAACTGAAATGATAATCTGCTCATTCTGTACTTCCAATGATTTTTATCATCGTAATTATTGGCACATATTTCTTTAATTCCCAGGGAAATTTGGCACTGGCATCCAGTCCTACTTCTCCTTCCTGCGTTTTCTGGTCCTGCTGAATTTTATAATGTTTATCCTGATGTTCAGTTTTGTTACCTTTCCCAGCATCATTTCCAAATATGGAATATTCAACAGTACCTTTGCTAAAATTCCTCCACAGAACACAGGTAAATATCTTCTCTGTGTACTGCTGCTGTTTGTAAGATTCCCCCTTTCTGTCAGCTTTTCCTCCACCTCCCAGAAGAAAGAAATGCTTTTATTAGAAGAGCTTGCCATGTTTGAGTTAACTTTATCTTGCAGTTTTGTGGGCATTACTATTTGAGTGACATATTTTGCCTTTCTATTGACAGAGCCTCACTGCACAGTTTATACACCTAGTGGTAATAAGGGACTTGTTTACTTCTATACTTACCTCAAAGATTTGCTCAGTGGCACTGTAAGTAATTAGATTTTTACCTTTTTTTAAGTTTCTATGTCTTGTATAATGTTAAAAAGCTTTACTTGGGGAAATGAAGCTTTGATAATTGTGAAAAATGACAAGGCATATGCATCACTGGGGTAAAATTAGCCTTTAGCATCTGTGAGAAAGGCAGTTTTCAAACTGACTTCTACTGCATGTCCACAAGCCTGGTTGGCCACATGCTGCAGCCTGTGCCTCTCTTCCCCAGCTGCCAAGCATTACATATCCTGTAGCACACTGCCCATTGTGCTCTTTGTGCAGGGTGTCAGTGTTTTTGTCATAGAGCTCTTTGATTGGAGAGGGGAGGGACTTCAAGCACTGTCTGTTACAGTTTGGTAGTGGCAGTATTTAGAAGCTACGAAACTGTTGTAGCTTGCTGGGCATACAAATAGTAATTTTAAATTCACAAAATTATTGCTTAATACCATGTTGAATATAACTGGGCAGTTGCTGCTACTGTTACAAATTCTATTTCAACTTCATATTTTCACAGGGATTCCTTGAAGTGACAAGTTTGTTTTATGGCTATTACACAATACAGACTGCATGGTTCAGTATCCTGAGCTACAATTTGCCACTAGCATATCTGTTGGCTACATTTGCCTACCTTGCATTAAGTTTCATCTGGATAATAAAAAGGTAAAGGTGTTGGTGTAGTTTAGGTATATATTTTCTGCTACCTGTTGCACAGTTTACATTGCATTTTTGCTTGTAGGGAATGTACTCTTTTATATGGAAATGGAGAATCTTTGAGGATGCAGTGCCACAGTAGCTTTTGTCTGTTTGGGAAACTAAGCCAGCAAAAAAGTATAAAAAAATAAATTTGAAGTATTACTATTTTTCATATTTATGCATACATGTATAGTTGAAAGTCTTTTATTTGTAATAGTTGTAGGAGGATTTTCTGTTAGGTTTTTTTGGTGCTTTTGGTTTGGTTTTTTGCCATCTCAGCTTCCTGAGACAGCTCTTTGCAGTGTCAGATGGTAGGAGAAAGTATGACTATAGCTAAGTGCAGAGGGGAGTAACCTGTGTCAGTCACGGCTTCAGCTGACTTTGGCTGCTGCAGAACCTCACGCTGAAAGCATCCCAGTGACTTGCTGTTAGAAAGCAAGTGTGGCTGCTCATGGAGGGGAGAGTGTCATTTAGTCTTTGAACTAGGTTGCTTGAGGTGTGTTCTTTTGTTTCTTTTTCTGTGGATAAAATGTCTTTTCATGAATGAATTGCGTTTTTCTTTAGATCTTTGGAAGGATTTAAGCAGAACTTGGTGCATGGTGAAGATCAATTTCAGAGTTACTGTAACAAAGTCTTTGCAGGCTGGGACTTCTGCATTACAGATCCAAATGCAGCACGGCTAAAACATCGCAGCTTGCAGTATGAGCTCCAAGTGAGTAACTTTGTTTTCTCTATGATTATGGTTAAATATAGCTTAGATGACTAAAAAAGAGGCATGTAATTTTGCAGATAATGGAATAAGGATAAAAAGGATTGAAATAGTTTATATTGGGGGCAGGGCAACCCACATCCTCTTGCGTGCTTTCTAGGTAGCTAGAATTGTCGTGCAGTGGCTCTTCCTCCATCCACTGGAGACCAAAGCCAACCTGTCTTCTTCACACTCCACTCCTGCTTCCTGTGTTTCTACATAATCCAACAGGAAAAGCTATCCAAGCTGTGAGCAAAACCATGTACTGTTGGGAATCAGTTTGAGTATTCTGGGTTATAAGTCTACAATGTGGGAGGCAGTGGTTTGGAGAGGAATAAAATTCAGATGGTGCTCTTCATACAATCTGAGAGCATTGTTGCAGAAGATAAAGAGATATTGAAAGGTTTTACTAGGTGTCTTTGACAAACATGCACATACAAAATGCTGATACACCTAATAGATTTCCCAAATCATAAAGCGCTCTGAAAAAGAGAGATTAAAAGTATTTTTCTGGTGAAACCAGTACCACCTTTTTGCTCTCCATACACTGGAAGCAGAGATCTGTGTAGTGAAATAACTACCTTTGAAAAGACACTTCCACTTCAAACCACAAAACAGTAATTACAGATTTCATAAATTACAGAGTTGCTTTCTGCTCTAGTAAAATCCAGGGTCATCTTTTTCATCATATAATCAGAGGCTCCTTCACTTACCACACTTTTGCCTCTAGAACTCACACATTAGGAGAACTTTCCTCTTCATATTACTGTTTGGAAATAAATCCTCAGAAAATACCTGGGTAATCTCTGGGTTTGCTCAGGTTAAATTGCTTTCACAGATGATACTGTGTTTTCACATCAGCTAAGGTGAAATATATCAAGTTTACATGAAAAGCTGTTCAAGACTGTCCTACTTTTTCTCTGTGCCATCCCTCAGTTTTCCTTCACAAAAGTAGGAGAAAGAAGCTTGAGTTGAGGACTGGTTACTTATCTGCTGAAGTAAAGAGATGAGTGTTGAGGACTGGTTACTTATCTGCTGAAGTAAAGAGATGAGTGGGCTGATGTTTCAGAGATTAGTACCAAGCTGTCTGAGATCAGTCACAATAAAGAGGCAAGTTGTCTTTCTGTCCTTAAGGTGGTACATTACCAATATAGTAGAGATAAGAGGATTACAAGTCAGTTGTCTTTGGCTACGGGTTCCTCAGCCTGAGGATCCTGTGCTCAGACTGAACACAAAGAGGCTTCCACTCCTGCATGGACCTGTTTGTGTTGATGAAGAGGCACTCTCAGTTGAGTGTGCTTGGGCAGGTGGTGGAGTGACCCTCTTACAACAGGCTATGGATTTGCATATTCCCAAGGTAAAAGACAAGTATTGTATGCTGCACCAGAGAACTACTTATCCTTTTCCTTTTTCGTTTTAGACAGACTTGGAGGAGGAAAGGCTGAAGCGAAAAATAGCTGACAGGACAGTGAGAGAAAAGCTACGCATCTACTCTCTGAGAATATTTATAAATATAATTGTCATTGCAGTTTTATCAGGATGTTTTTACTCTATTTATAGAGCAACTGTCTTCTCTCAAGAAAACTCCAGTGTAAGTATCAGACATGATATTAGGACAGATTCAGCCGGGGCTGGTGATTACAGCAAGAGGAACTATTGTGAAAGAGTCAAGTATCTTAATATAGCTTCTTTCATGTGAGGGATCTGAAAACTTTCTACAGTGTTAGAATTATTTTAGTAGGAGAGAGTGAGAAAGATCAAGAACCATGTGCATAAAAAAGCCAAACAGTTTGATGCAAAGGCTTTGTTGTTGTGTGCCTTTGAGCTAGTGCAACTGAAAGAAAGAAAAACAGTCCTCACTTTCCTTCTCATGTAACTGTTCTCACCTCACTGTGATCTGCTATTACAAACTTTGTATACCTGGGCAGTGAACTGGCTGAGGGAACTGATCCAGTTAAAACAAACTTCATTGTGATCAGTTTCTTGATTTGGTTCACTGCTCAGTTGCAAAAATGAACAGCAAGGGAAGGAGAGAATAAAGATTATAATCTGTATTGTGGCTTGAATTACAGCTACAGGAAGGCTTTAAACACAGAGGCTTTTGCAGAAAAAAAAGGTTAGTGCATCAGTAGTGGAAAGAATCCGGCTAGGTGGGGTTGTTTACCTCTGGCAGGACGAGCAGATGGGAAGAGTGCTTCAGAAACAGAGCTCCAAGAGCAGACAACAGTTTCAGCAGTTTCTCAGCATTAATTGATTTCTCTGTAGGACCCCAGGATTGAATTAGCCTGATATGAATCAGAGTCTGTTTGTTTGCGATGTGAGGGGCACTGGCTGTGCATGAGGAAAGATGTGCTCATGGTGAACCTAATTCTTAACTTCTGTAAACTGCCAGGGTTGCAGATAGAGGAGCAGGAAATGGAGACTTATGAAGTGCTTGTGTCAGAGGTATTGTTTGAGGCAGAGGAGGATAGCACAATACTGAACATCTTGAAAAACAGTTTCACATATAAGGGTTGATGTCTTGACTCTGCCTAAATGAGTAGATATAGGAGCTTGTTAAGATGGTAGAAAATTTAGGGGGGCTGCTTGGCACCATTGCAAATAACTTGAAAAGTGTCTGCACTTTGACATAGGTGAAAAAAAATATAGTGTTAGTGCTGGATTAGGCAACAAGGTCAGACACAAGCCTTGGTGAGATGATTCTCTTCAAACAGGAGCTTTGGGGAAGTGCAGAAATACTCTTATCTGGAGGCAGAGGGAGTTATTGGTGAAAGGAGCAGGGTGTGTAGCAGGAAACTGCAGAAATAGATAGCAGTGGTCAGGCTTGTAGTTCCAAATACAGGTGGGGAGTGAAGACAGTAAAAGATGCTACCTGAATACTGGGTAGGAGAGGCTGGTGGGTAGCTGGAGAGAGCATGTCAAGAAGGTGTGTTTTTCTGAGTATTATCTTTCTCTCATCTCTTCTTGTATAGGACATCAGCAATATGAACTTCCATGCTAATCTCTTAGTGCAGTATTTGCCTTCCATAGTGATCACATTGGCCAACTTCATTGCTCCTCAGATCTTCTCATTTCTGATTGGATTTGAAAGTTATTCACCGGCCTTTGAAATCAGGCTGACACTCATGAGGTAAAGATGTTTTTATTGTGGCCTTGCATGTTTCAACAACTTGGTAGGTTATAGGTGCTGTAAACATTTACATGTCAAGAAGCAGAGAGGTTGGCCTCTTTGCACTGGAGGGCCCAGGCACTGGAAGCCAAGGAGGCATTGTTTGACTTAGGTTTAGTTGGAAACTTTGAATCTGCAAACCGTCTCCTGTTTCGAGGACAGTACAGCCTGGTCATTCCAGCATCCAAGTTTTTCTCTCAGTCCCATGTAGCTGCTTGTTCTGGTCATCTTCAACAACCTGAAATACATAGTCAGTAGAGAAGTTGTGGCTGCAGAGCTGTGGATTCACACTTTTGTGTGCAGGAGTTCCTTGAATGAGCAGATGACTGCACAGCAGTGACTCGAACATGGTTTTGCTCAAGGCAGAATTTAAAAGTTTGGGGCTAAAAGGTGCTTCAGTGTGAGAGCATGAAGAACTGTTACTTGGCAGCTTAAGGCATTAAGATCTGCCTGTGAAGCATGTGAAATATGCAAGCCCCTGTGCTTTGTATTTCTGATTTGGCTAAGTGCCTGTGAAGGTCTGAAGCCACGTGAGGGGGAAATGCTGCGCACAGAGTTGTCACCTGGCCTCTCAAACTGTGCTTGAGAGAATTGCAGTCCATTGCAGCATCAATATCTGCAACTGAAATGGCTGATCTAGAAACAGTACTGAGAAAAGAAATGAGGGACTGTAGCCTAAAGCGGGGAAAGTGAAAAGCAATTTAACTTACTGCTAAGGAAAGAAATGTGTTTATAATCTATCTGGCTGTTCCATTAAAGCTCTGGTAGACCTTTTTGTGCTTCAAGCCTTCCTGGGACTCCTGTGCAAGCTGAGCCAAGTGTCAGAATGATTTTTTTGGCAGGTTTGAAGTTAGGTTTTGCCTTTTTTCCAGGTGTGTCTTCGTGCGGTTGGCCAATATTGGTGTTCTGTTGTTCTCGTTGTGGAGTCAGATCTCCTACTGTGCCACCGATGAGTGTAAGGCCTGTGGATACAATTACAAACTCTATCCTGTAAGCAGATTTATCTTGGTTTTTGATTGTCTGAACTTGTGAACAGAGATCTGTTTTCCAAGAGACTTGCTTGTCTGGAGCTGTTCAGAATCAGATGTGGGGTTGCCATTCATGTTATGCTTGGTGCTGAGTCCTACTGCTCAGTGCAAGCCAGTACAGTTCTTATATATATCTCTCTTTGTCTAAAACTGATTAGAATTAGTTCAGGGGGACGTATTATCATTTGGGTAATAGACTTTCTGACTACCATAAGAATTGTTTAAAGTAGCTCTGGTTTAGACATAGTTGTGTTACTGCCTTTTGCTCCAATTAGACAAATGGTGTTTCCTCAAAAAAACCCAACACAAACCCAACAAAACAAACAAAAAGCTCAACATGGAAACCCTGAAACACTTAAACATATTAGAAATGGGAGTTAATACAGTTGGAATGTTATAGTGTTGTCTGCCTGAGATATTTGTTGCCTCAGTGATTGACATTTATTTTTCACTTGTTATTGAGCTCCTGATCTTGTTTTTCTTGGCTTGTTTTTGTAGTGCTGGGAAACTGAAGTTGGTCAAGAAATGTATAAACTAACAATATTTGATTTTATGATAATTCTTGCTGTGACCTTGTTTGTGGACTTTCCTAGAAAGTAAGTATCTGCCTTTTGAGCATACTTTTGCAAATGACATATGAAACAGTTTCCTTTTTTCTCTTTTTTTTTTTTTTTTTGCCTATTACTAATTCCCTATGTTTCTGGCCAAGCTACCAGTTTTAAAATAAAACATAAACATATATCTGGTGGCTTGAGCACTTGTTTGCTAATCAGAAGGCTGTGTATTTTTTCATATTTGAGTCTTTTCTTTCTTCAGACATTTTTATGTTGTCTACTGCTTAAATGCGAAATACCTGTGTGTTCCAAATGTGTTAGAATTTAGCTAAGCTTTATGACTTCAATTTAGACCTAATGATATTCTTTGGTTTTAGGTTGTTAGTTACTCATTGTTCTTGCAAGCCAGTTCAGTGGTATGGATTGCAGGAATTTAGAATTTCTGACAATGTCCTGGAAATTATTTATGGGCAAACTATCTGCTGGATTGGAACCTTTTTTTCACCACTTCTCCCTGCAATAGCAACTATAAAGTACTTCATCATCTTTTACATTAAAAAGGTAATGAAAGTGTGTGGTAAACAAAGAAAACTGATCCCATTTCTGTGGGTTTTGTAATACAGATATGCAGTTGATGTAAAATAAACAAAAGCCCCTAAAAACACCAAAGTATGTGGTGTTCTGGAAATGAGGCATTCCATTTTCTGTAGGGGTTTTTTTGCTTTTAAGCGAAGGTAGAATTTTTAATGAAACATTTTTATATAATAAAGCTTAATTATAAGTGTTTATAGCATTTTCCTGCAATAATCTATTTACTAGCAACACATCATAGAACTAGGGGAAAGTTTTGCCAAGCTGCTAAAGATTTGGAAACATAATGGAAGATCCAAGCTGGGTTGGATGCTCAAGATGTGATTTCTGCACATCAGAAGCTTTATTCTCTGACTGCACAGCTCCTCCTGTGCATCAAATTCTTGCTGATATTGTAGCTCGTACAAGAGGGGATGTATCCAAGTGAAGATGTGGCAGAACAAGGCTGGTGGCTGTGCCATGGATCATACACCAAATGTCAGTTGACTGTGCAGGTGTATGAGGCCCTCTGGATCAAATTTTTACTCAAAATAACTTATACCAGAGTTATTTTGAATATAATAACTCAAATTGTTATTTAATTAATATAATACTGAGTTATTAATAACTCAAATAACTTCTGACTTATACCAGAATGTAAAGCATTCTTGCTGTAGCCCTGTTCAATGCATGTACATCAATGAAAGGATGGCTATGTGGTAGCAGGTAGCGTATCTGTGAATGGAAAATGCAGTTGATGGGGAAAGTATATTTGGATGTATGTATATAGATGTACTTCTAACAGTCTCGCTCACTTTTTCCCTCTTCAGATCAGTTTGATACACACATGTAAACCTGCAGCCAGACCTATGAGAGCATCAAGTTCCAATTTTTTCTTCTTGCTGGTGCTGCTGATTGGGCTCGTCTTGGCTTTTATTCCTTTGGGAATCAGCATAGCACAGTAAGTGACAATTTAACTTCTATGAAGTTGATACTTGTTCTGAGGTTGTCAGTTTCCTAAAAAGAGAGACACAACTTTGGGATGATAAATTGGAATAAAATATATAGTGCATTATAAATCAAACTATAACTCGGTTCATATAGACAAAAATTACAGTTTTAAAGATACTTTTACCCCATTGGCAAAATGGTGCTGGGCTTGTGTTGGGTTATTTTATCTTTACATTTTGGTGTAGCATCTCCTTTCTGTTCTGTTTCTTTGACAGTATCCCCTCCTCCAAGGCATGTGGGCCATTCAAGAGTTTCAACACTTCATGGGAAGTTGTTCCGGATACAATACTTGGGTTTCCAGTGGGTCTGCAGCAGGTCCTTCATGGCATAGCATCAGAAGCCTTTGCAGTGCCTTTCTTTGTGGTCATATGGTGAGTTTTGTGGAGACTTGATTCAGTCATGCAGCTCTATGGTTCATTGCCTGCCTTACTGAGCTGATACCAAACAATTATGGACCAGATTTTCCGTCTGCATTCAAAAGCATCAAAGCCCACATGAATCCTCAGCTCTGCCCATGTGCTGATGCTCATTAGCTTTATTCTGTTTCCTCTTGCATGTCCCATATCCCACACTTGTCTTTCTCAAAAGTGTTAACTGTGAATCATTCTGCAAATTAGTATTTTAAACCTTATGATCACAAATCCTATCTGGAAACCTTGGTTTAAAAAACCCACAACAAATCAACCCCTCAAAACAGTAACCCTGTAAGATAAAATCAGTATTGAACCATAGAATTTTTAAGGTTGGAGGTCAGCTGTATAGGTCATCTAATCCAACCCTCCTGTTCAAAACAGGGTCAAGTAGGTGCTCAGGAACAGTGTCAAGATAGATTTTTGAATATCTCCAAAGATAGGGGAACTTCACAGCCTTTCTGGGAAACCTGTTCCAGTGTTTGGTCACTCCAGTATAAAAGACTTTTTTTTCCCCTACATTTAAATGAGGGGTTTTTTTGCATTTCAGTTTAACCCAACTCTTTTCAGATCTTGGAGCCTTGTTACCTGATACTTTTTACACTTGAGAAACCATTCAGTTTATTTCAGACTGCACCAAACGCTTTCTTCCATAACACATATTTGTGTTCTCCTGAACTGACCATGTTATTGTGTGCACAGGAAATATGAATTCCTCTTTTTTAACTTTTTCTTTCTTTTTTTAACTTTATCATAAGGCCTGTGTAAGAAGTGGAGGATGACTTGCATTGCTACCCTACTACTTACTATTTGGAAAAGAAAATACGTGGTTTATATAGGCATTTGTGCTACCATAGTTCTTGCTACGGCTCTTCATCTTTTAATGCGCTGTGAATAATCTTTGTCACAGATTACATCTGGAATATGTGCTGTAAGAAATGGCTGCAATTCTGAGCTGTAGCTGCTTGCCATAGTTGGAAACCCCAATGGGAGCAAAGAGTTACTCCATTGAAACCTCATTAAACTTAACTTCTGAGGAGCAATCCCCCCCTCATACCTACACTTTGAGCAGGGCAGGAACTGACAAGTCTAGAGAGTGCTGTCAGAACACAACCTGTAACATCTTAAAAGTGGCCATACCTCTATGTTCCCTCGCACTCTGTCCTTGCCTGCTGGCAGCACAGATTTCTGAGCAAATGCTTTTGAGCAGAGCTATGTCATATCTACCCCAGCTGTATACTGATTATTTTATATTTTTTCTCCAGCAGCTTCTTATCTGAAGCAAATGCACAAACTGACAGTTCCTCCAGCCTGTAACAGTCTTTTTCTGACTAATTCTGTTTGGGTGATGCTAACACACAGTGTTGGTTTGTTGTTCTCAGCATCATTATGTTCTATTTTATGGCCTTGGCTGGAGCACACAAACGAGTGGTTGAGCAGCTGAGGGAGCAACTGGTTCTGGTAAGATTTGACCCACTTTTCTGTACCCCTAAAGTTTTCTTTATGGTGTCAGTAGTTGGGCATGCAGATGAACACCAGTTTTCATGATCTGGATACTCGGTGTTTGCACAGACAGTGAAGAATGTTTCGCAAAATATACAGGAAAAATAACCAAAGCACAATAGTATTTCTCAGTCTAGTTGGTTTTCTTGGGTATCAGCTGCACCTGCAACAAGGTCTGATTGTATGAGGCAACATACATGCATGAGAGATGCCTCTGGGAAGCAGTCTTCCTGTTCTTATCTATTGTCTTGCTTATATACACCCATCTGCATGGGGTTTTTTCTGCCAAACAAGAATGTGAATCTTGTGTTTCCTGTCCCCTCCTCCATCTCACACAATGCCCACCTCCATTTCCTTCTCCACTCTCATGAACAGGCACCCAACTCTTCTGTTGTGGTTTAAGCTCAGCCACTCACTCAGAAGCACACAGCCACTCTCTCACTTCTCTTTCGTTTTCCCTCCCTGCTCCCGACAGGGTGGGGAGGAGAATCGAAAGAATGTAAACCCAATGGGTTGAGATAAGAACATCCAATAACTAATGTATAATATAAATCTACTACTACTACCACCAATAATAATAAGGGAAGTAACAAGGAGAGAGAATATAAAATGAAAAGCGGAAGGAAAAAAACCTCAATAGACACAAGTGATGCACAGTACAATTGCTTACCACCTGCTGACCAATACTCAGCCAGACCCGAGCAGTGATCTGCGCTTCCAGGAGGCTCCTACTAGTTTATATGCTGGGCATGGCATGCTGTGGTATGGAATGTTTGGCTAGTTTGGGTCAGGTGTCCTGTCTTTGCTCCCTCCTAGCTTCTTGTACCCCTCCTCACTGGCAAAGCATGAGACTGAAAAGTCCTTGATTGGGGTAAGCATTACTGAGCAACAACTAAAACATTGGCATGTTATTCTCAGACTAAAGCCAAAACGCAGCACTGCACCAGCTATTAAGAAGGAGAAAAATAACTGTTACAGCTGAAAACAGGACACCTTCCTTCCAGCCTGATGTTTCTACTGCATCGTGTCTGATCTTATTCCTGAGGGCAGGTCCAGCACTGCTTGCAGCAGGTACTCAGAGTAGAGCAAGTCACCTCTAACTTAGCTCTTCAGAGAACAGTGCCAGTGCAGACTTGCTGCTTTGTGGCCATCAGAAGCTGCTGCCGTGTTTGACAATGTTCATATACTGTGGTCTGTCAAACTCGGCACTAGTCAGAACCTAGCCTCACTAGTAAGTCTTCTCGCTTTGTTAGGAAACAGCCCTTTTCCTGGCATGTGCTTCTTTCAGATACAGCATTTAACAACCTGTCCTTAGAAAAACACTGTGCTGGGGAGAGCTTTTTGACCAGTAAGGAATATAGAAGCAAAAGCCTTGCTGCTTTTTCAAGGGCTCCCGAATCAGTTAGGAGTTCTGAAAATCCTTGCATGCTTTTTATTTTTGTTTGCTGATTGTTCTTAAGCTTCTTGGAAGTACAGGTTTAAGTTTCCAGGTGTGTGAGCTGCTTTTACTAGGCTCAACACAGAACTGTTAATGTGAGATAGATGAAGCTAAGACTATAATAAACTTAAAATAATTCAGACAGTTGAGAATGTGCTGGGAGTCACTAATGAGAGTGCAATGTAGTGAGTGCATTTATTTATTTCTAATAAAGAAATGAGCTGTTCATAGAAAACTTCTTTTAATCTAGAGCATCCTTTTTATTCTGTCTTTTAAGGCGAGTCGTGACAAGCTGTTCTTAATCAGGAAGATAACAGAAGCTCAGAGGCATCCTTGAAAACCACGAAAAGCCAGAAGAACTTGACTTCCCCAAACTCACAGAACCACTAGATAAGAGTAGAAGCACCTGCAGCACCAAAAAACTGAGCAGCTGGCTGCACCCTGGCATTGTGGCCTATCTAATGGACACCTGTGGTCTTAGTTTTGATTGTTCTAGTGGGCCTTTAAGTTTCCAGGACTGGAAATGTAGCTAATATATACTGTGCTAGACCTCTGCAAAAAATTGTATGGTAGGACAATATTGCTGCTACAATGTCAGGGGCGTTGGGGTTTGATAAGTCACTATTTTTTCAGGGGTTTTGGGTAAAATGTGATCAGAACTGAAACTCTGTTTAAGAATTTTGTACTGTTTCTACAAATTATGCCTTAAGAAGAGGGAAGGGGAAGAAGGTGTGGTTTTTACATGTTTCTAACTCACTTCTCTTGAAACCAAAGCAAAAGAGAGACATATGTCAGTATTTCAAAATACTGCATAGAAGAAAATCTGGCATGGGTTTGAAATCAGATTTCTAAATATTTTCAGAGGGGAGACTTTGGTATTTATTTTGCTCTGAAATAGCAAGTGCAGTTGAACACTGGATAATTTCACACAAGGGCTGAGAGAAAACAGCTGATAAAAGAACTCTGAATAAACACTGGAAGTTGGAAGAGATCACCATGCAGGCCAGCAAGTGGGGATAGCCATTGCTCAGGTACCAGCCTCACTGCTGTGGAGTACCTTTTTTGCTGTTTCAGTGTGTTAAGGTGTTGTTACTTGTGTTTTATTCTTGTACAAACATCCTGACTACTGTTCTCTTTGTTCTAAAATGTGAATAATGAGAGTTAAGTTACAATTTGGAAATACAGCCTTCAGAAACTTACTGGTAGTACCCTTCAAATTCACATTTCTTCTGGCTTAAATGAACTACAGGAGCTGTGTGGTTTTGAGAGAGCAGTATTTCCAAGTAGACCACTACCTTTCCTTTATTTATAGATCGTGTTTAAGGACTTTCTGTGCAGGGTTGTGTTCATGATTTGAAATTTGCAGTTAGTTTGCAGTATTTGCACTGTTAGTTAATACGTGAGAGACTGTTCTTTTTATAACATGTATTTGAATGTTTTCTGTCCTCGTTTTCAAGAAATTATATTGTAAAATAGTAATTTATTGGACATTAATGTCTGATGTTCAGATTAGTTTGCCCTGGCTACGGGCGCAGCCTCGGACCGTCCGCCTCGGCCGGCACCTCCACGCCACTAGGGGCGCCTGACCCGCAGAGGCCTGTCAGGAGGTGTCGTGCCCCCGTTGCCATGGCAGCCAGGGACGCCAGCACTGACTGACAGCTCCGCTGTCCGGGGCGGCAGCGCTGAGGAGCAAATGGGAATCGTGATAGGGCGGGAGGCGGCCCGTGTGATGACGTTATGGCTCTGCGACGCGCCGGAGGTCAGCGGGATGGCGGTGGCGGCTGCCGGGACGGCTGTGGCTGCGCGGCACTCGCTGGGGCGGTGCCGGCCCCTGTGCTGCGGAGCGGGTATGGGCTCGGCTCGACTCCCGCGCCTGACTGACCACCCCCCAACATGTCGGGGTGCCGCCTCAGGCTGCCCGGCCCCGCGGGGAGCGGCGCCCGCCTCGGACGCGGGCCGGGCCCGGCAGAGCTCGCGTCACCGTTGTCTCTCCGGCAGGTCCGCGGGGCAGATGGGCTCTGCCCGCCGGTGGGAGGTCCCTCCGGCTGTGCAGCACGCGGGTGAGCCTGAAGGGCATCAACAAGCCCGTCATAGACCGCATCATCCGGGTGGACCACGCGGGGGAGTACGGGGCAAACCGCATTTACGCGGGGCAGATGGCCGTCCTGGGGAGATCGAGCGTGGGACCCATTATCCGGGTTAGTGGACCTAAGAGCGATCGCTGTGCTTGTGTTTAATTTGCATTTGGTTAACAACGGACGGATGAAGTTGAAAAATGGCAGATTTTTGTGGTAAGATAGCTGTCCGTCTTCTAAACACTTCGAGACATGCAGCTTATGAAGAGCGGTGGGATTACTTGATAAGGGAATTGCAGTACTTACAGCTACTTTAGTGTTGTCACAAAGACTTACTTTGTAAATGTATTTTATGTTGTCTTTTTGTAACTATCCTCATCTGGCCTTCTTAACCATTAACTCTGTAATGTGATGAGTGCTACCTCTGCAATCAAAGTGTGAGTGGCCCGAGCCATTTTGGTTTTCTTTCTGTTTATTAGTTTTATTGGAAATGCTTAGCTTTCCTGGTTTTACATTTCACTGTGATCTGGTTCTTTTCCAGCAAATGTGGAATCAAGAAAAAGACCACCTGAAAAAGTTCAATGAGCTAATGGTTGCATACAGAGTTCGACCGACTGTCTTGCTGCCTTTTTGGAATGTAGCAGGTTTTGTTTTGGGTGAGTTTGTGTTGCTGTTGTTGTTTTGTGAAGTCTTCAAATGTGTGAATTGTTTGCATTGCTTCAGGTTTCAGTGTTCTCATATGTTTGGTACCACAATCACAGGGGCTGGAAGTGCTTTGCTTGGGAAGAAAGGAGCAATGGCTTGCACAGTGGCAGTGGAAGAGAGTATATCAGATCACTACAATAACCAGATCCGAACGCTTGTGGAAGAAGATCCAGAAAAGTACAAAGAACTATTACAGGTATTTAAGTATGACTTAAAAAGTAATTTAGCAAATTCATTAAGTTATCTCTTGTGACTTTAGTCTTTAAAAATAATAGTTCATAGAGTTTACAGTAGACCTCTTTTTGTTCTATCGCTTAGAATACTGATGGCAAAAGAAACTTTTAAGTTAAAGGGATGTTTTGTCCTTCAGCAGCAAAATTAAAATGTATGTTGGATTAGCTTCAGCATGGTTTCTATAATTCAGCATTTCCCTTTTATTGGAGGAACTGTACTTTAATTTTGCTTAATTTTAATTGAACAGAAGGGTTTAGAGGGGAAACAAAAGGAGAAAATAAGATCGTGTAGTAACATTTTGCTTATAATGGCTGTGATTATACAGTTAGAATAGAATATTTCAGTTGGAAGGGTCATATAGTGATCATCTAGTCCAATTGCCTGACCAAATCAGGGCTGACCAAAAGCTAAAGCATGTTATTAAAGGCATTGTCCAAATGCATCTTAAACACTGACAGACTTGGAGCATTGACTGCCTCTAGGAAGCCAGTTCCAATGTTTGACCACTCTCTTGGTAAAGAAATAATTCCTGCTGCCCAGTCTGAACCTCCCCTTTGAACCATTCCCATGTATCCTGTCACTCGATCCCAGGGAGAAGAGCTCAGCATCTCCCTCACTTCTCCTCTTCAGGCAGCTGTGAAGAGCAGTGAGGTCACCCCTCAGCCTCCTTTTCTCCAAACTAGACAAGCCCAGAGTCTGTAGCTGCTCCTCACAGGACATGGCTTCCAGCCCTTTCACCAGCTTTGTTGTCCAACTCTGAATGCAGTCAAGCACCTTCACATCCTTCTTAACCTGTGAGGCCCAGAACCGCACACAGTACTCCAGGTGAGGCCACACCAACACTGAGCACAGCAGGTTAATCCCCTCTTTTGAGCAGCTGGTCATGCTGTGTTTGATGCAGCCCAGGATGTGGTTTGCTCTCTTGGCTGCCAGGGCATGCTGTTGTCTCACATTGAGCCAGCTGTAGATCAGTGCCCCATTCACATTCTAGCCTTGAATACTGTTCAGAGCATGTAAGGAGCTAATATTTGTAAGCTCTGCAAGAAAATTATTTCCCAAGTATTTTAGGGATCAAATTAGGCCTCATTCTTTTAGGGTGTTTGTGAGAGACTGACCTGTTTCCACATGCAGCGCATTGAGCTCATTTGTGCTCTGTTTGCAGGAGTTTGCTTTAGGGTCCACAAGTTCATTTCCAGCTTTGCTTACTATTTGCGTGTTCAGTTGTGTATAGTTTAACACGTAGCCAAATCTGGTTACTCCAAACTGTCTTCTTGTTATAGAAATAGTACCCAGATTGTGCTGTCAGGAGCAGCCGTGTGCAAGTTTCCCTTAAAATACTGCCACTGAAAATAAAGGCTAGAAACTGACGGCACAAACTAAACAGAAAAAGTGAAGCAGCAGAGGGTTATTCACAGTGACAGTATGAGGAGGACCAGTGATGAAACCAAAAGCAGTGCACATCTGTTGAGTCGGGACAGTGCTTGGGTGTCTGTAAATGCTGAGCACTTTAAGCTATCACAGTGATGCAGGCACCTTGAAAGAAAATTCCTTAAACCTTTTTGCCCCAGTTGGAAAATTAAAACAGGAAAAATAGTGTTATTTAGAGTATGATAGAATGGACAGAAGCCCTGTTGGCTTACAGGGAAATAATAGAATTCCTGGCAAGGCAGGGACCTTAATTTCATTATCTTAATTGTCAGAATAATTTGTATGTGTGAAACTACTGTAACAAGTTACTACAAGTATAGATTTTCTTGAGACAATGAAAAAGATAGTGATATATTAAACCAGCAGCTAGGTTTTAAAGACTTTTTTTTTGAGAATATTAAAAGATCTTTAGGTTTGGGGAATGCTGTAAATAATTCCCTTCTTGCTGGTTTGGAGATACAGGTCTTTGAGAAGTTTTTGAGATACCTGAGCCTCAGATGCCTGCAATGGTCAACAGCATATAGTTTTGTATTCTGGCTGCCTTGACTTCTCTGTGAAGTAGATTTACTAATTAACCTCTATTTTTAAAGGTAATAAAGCAATTTCGGGATGATGAACGGGAGCACCATGACATTGGAATTGAGCATGATGCAGAAGCGGTAAGTACAGTGTTAACTAATTGGCACTGTTAGCAAGGATGCAGGTGTAATATTCCTGTTTTCCTCACCTAGTGACACTGGTGTAGTTTGTTACTTGAGAAATAGAAAATAAAGCACTTGATACTCTTTCCCAAAGATAAAGATGAGAAAGCACTGCATGTTACAGCTTTCTAGAGCAGAATTGAACCTGTTGGAACTCATGTCAAGTGTTCAAGTGATTGTGTTTTCTTGAGAGGTGTCCTCTGCACAATTTTGAATTTAATGTTTAGATTAAATATTTTTGAGGATAAGGCTAATAAGTGCTATCCATACAGCTGGGAACTTGAGGCATCATCTTGGTAGATGAACACAGCCATGTTAGGAAGTGTGAAATGCTGAACTAAATTACGTGCTTCCTTGAATACTGTGTGAGGAATGTGTGATTTCTCCCCTCTTTTTCTTTTGACTTATATTTGTGGAGAAATGGAAACATTTTGCAAAGTTGATAGTTTTTAATTTGGTTTTATCTGCGGTAGATTAGACAGCAAACGCAGGTGGCTTTTGGTGGGGTTTTTTGTGTGCTTTTGCTTTGTTTTGGGTTTTGTTTTTTTAGATGATGCTTGCTATTCCTTACCACAGTGTAGTTCAAACAGAACACTTCATCAGATGTATTTAATCTTTTATTCTTTGTTTTACAGGCACCAGCTTATTCAGTTTTGAAGACAGCTATACAACTTGGATGCAAAGCTGCAATTTTTTTATCAGAAAGAATTTAGTTATATTTTCTATTATGGCAATAAACTGTGGCAATAAAATGTGACATAAAAGTGTATGGAAACTGTGGAGGATTTTATACAGCCTTTTAAGGTTTTCTTCACTGATCATCTGATTCAGCCATCCTTTGTCACATCAAGTACCTGTGCAAAGGATATCAATGTTAAAGTCGGTTGAGGTAAATGTAAATGAAGATGGCAGAATTGGGTCTGTATGAACTAAACCTCCTTATTCAGATACCATTCACAAGGTGGCAGCAAAATATGTATATACATGACATATCTATAATATGTGTGTATATATACACACACATCAAAATGATAAATAGGTTCTCTGTTGCCTCTATATGTACTTGAAATAAGCTGGAGCTCATTCAGCTCATTTTAAAGTGATTAATACTGGCTAAGTAGGATATTTTTGAGTTGTATTTTCAGGGTAAATATACTAGTAAGTATTTCTTTTCAGTCTGTCTTGAATAAAGGTTGGTATTACAAGATTTTAATTTGAAGAAGTGTTTTATTATTTTGGGTCTTTTTTCAGGCTTAATTATCTATACAGATTTTTTTCTTTCTTTGGGGTTGTTGTGGGATTTTGCTGTTGGTGGATGTTTTTGCTTGTGTTTTTGTTTGAGTTCTTTTCCCTGGGTGTGTGTGTGTAAGGACTTGATCCCTGATATAAAGCTGGTGGAGAAAGCCACTTGGAGCACATGTGGAGTTGCACTTAATACTCTGTTAGAGCTTTCAAGTTTATCCTACTTTGTCTCTAGTCTTCAGTGGCTCTGGAATAGAGATGCTCTTGCTTCCTTGATGTTCACACAATTTCCCCACGCTTTCTGCTGGCATCCTGGCATGGAGCAATAGAAATAAAACAAAGTTGTGTGTGGTGGTTCTGTTAAATGCTAATTGGAGATGTTAGAAGTACGGTGATGTAATGAGAATGTCTTGAACTTCTAGGGATGAAAGGGATTTCATGCAAGATTGCATCTCTTGATCCTCTGTGTCTTAAGAACTTCCTGACCATTCTTTTCCTATTGCATAATTATGAAAATAGTATAACTTTCCAAATACATATGGATGATATAGAAGATGCTGATAGGTTGATACAGACATTTAAAGTCCCTGTGAGAGACTTCCATTTTTATAGCTGAGAAGCATTATCTCCTGACTGTGTGGTAAGGGAGGGAAGCCCTGTGAATAAAATTGTTGGTCACATAGAAGGCACATATCCATATTTTTGCCCTTATATCTGTGCTTTTAAAACTTTTAGGGGATGCAGCTTATTCAGCTGCCATAAGCAAATGGGGTTTTTTTTCCAGTTTTACAGATTTTCCAATTTCTACATGTTTGTGGGTTTTGTTTGGTTTGGTTTCTTAATAAGAATAGCTAAGCTTGACAGATCAGGGAGAAATTGCTTGCATCTTGTTTTCTTATTAAAAGCTAAAGCTATGGTCTGTGATGTATTAAAGTCAGTATTTCCTGGTCCAAGCAATGGATATAACAAATTGAACCGGTCAGCTATGGATGTGGGATGTAATGGATGTAAACTTAGTTGAAAAGGAAAGAATTGGAAATCAAGAAATGAAATAGTAGCAAGCGTTGCCCATTACTGTCATGAGAAATGGGACCACCATTGCCAATCTTGACTTTTACCCTCTATGGCAAAACTACAGTTATATTTGGGCCATTTAAGTAATTTGATAAGTTTTGCTGTGTGCTAGTTCCAGCTCTGTTGTGCGGGCCAAATGCTATGGACTGACTTTGTAGCTGCTTTGAGATCATAGGAGGATAAGAAGTGCAGAGTTGCCACCAGGACTCCAAGACCTGTGGGAGCATCTCAAGACCAAGCATCTGGGAGCTTGGTGAAGCTTCAGACAGCATTTAATCCAGGTACATCTGAGTCTACCTTTTTCACTAGCCCCGTTAGCATTTGTAGGTACTGACTGGTGTGTAATTTGACATGAAAGGCTTTCTAAGATGGATTATTTATCCTTTTTTTGTGAAGGAGCTTAGACTAAATCTTAGTGTAGATGCTCCTGTTCTGTGTGGTTTATTATGACTGACTTTGTACCTTCTTTAATTTCTGTCACACTGTTGCAAATGTGGTCTGGCTACACTCAAACTACTGATATTATTTACATTGTCCAAACAAAGTAGCATTTGGGATGTGAAAAATTTAGGTAATCTAGAGAAGAGAGGAACTGGAACAAAAGATTGGTTAATTAAAGTGGTGTTGAAAGAACATGCCGTGCAGTCGTAAAAGTCACGGACTTTCATAATTGAGTCAAAAGAATAAAAGATTGCTTGATGAATCGTCCATTGTAAAGTCTTTAATAACAGGGGCAGCGTGGGACAGCATCTTTTGTAAGTCCTTTGTGAGAGCTGGAGAGGGAGGAGCACAATAAATTTTGACTCAAAGCTGGAAGTTGCACACCCACACATACAATGGTCTTGTGATATAAACTGGAAACTGAGCCAAACAGTTCCCTGGTCTCTTAGCCATTACATCAGGGCTGAATACTGGACAAGGCATCTGTGGGGCTTTCCTAGAGACCTGGTACTCAGCTGAAGGCTGATGTTTTCCAAGGCAGTAGTTACAGAGACAGAGGCTCTCTGAAGATGTCTGTGGTGGTGATCAACAGTTGTGAGATTTGTTGCTGATACAGAGAAGCATTCATGTGATCCTTCATCCAAGACATGGGTGGCCTGCGAGACCATTGCAGGCTGCTCACTTGGGGCAACAACATTTAAGAGACAAATCCCATTTTTAATGCTTTTAGTTTGGCCAGAGGCTGGGAGCATCAAATACCAGGAAGTCACAGTGTGAGTTCACTGTGTTTGGCCGTATCTGCAGTCAGTGTGAGAGTGCTGACAGCAAGTTCTTTGTCCTCAGCAGCTGCAAACATCCTGCACATTTGAGTAGGCCATCAGACAGTAATACTGACTCTAGTTGTAAGCGTAAAATATGAGTCAGGAGAACAACTCTGCTTTATGCTCCCAAGCAGGATTTGTTCCTTCTTTTTACTGGGGCAGCGTATTTGTGCCCATCCATTAAAGTGTGGATGAGCTGTTCTTCTGTCACTTCCAATGGCATTTCCCTACTCACTGGCATTATTCTTGTGTTTTTGGTGTTTTACATAGAAAACTGAGTTGCTTTTCATTTTCCTCATGCAAAAGGCACTTTTTTCTTTTTTGTTTGAAAAATTGCTTCAGGTTTTGAAAGACTACAAAAGGTGGTAGAAGGTTACAAAAGGACTAGAGATGCTTAAGTGCTGTACAGAACTTCTATTGTACAGCTGCTGCAAGCTGTACTTTCTTTTTCATGTTATTTTGAGGCAGAACTAAAGCTGACTCATGTCAGCCATCCTGGCAGGGGTTAATGGCAGGCGGAGGCCAAAGTATATAGCTTATACAAGTCTGTTGTCAGAGCGATTCTCGATGAACTCTGGTCATGTTGACAGAGGAAAAGGAACTTGGATCTGACAGAGAGGCCATGAAATGCTGCATTTTCAAAACAGGGAGTGAGGAAGATGACAGGGTCTTCAGTGTGCCTTTAGGCTTTCGGACTTCCTTCTGGACTATAAGATAAGCATGTAATTTGGGTGCTGTAATATGCAGCAGGGTGAAATCCTTCCCCTTAAAGTAATGAGGGCTTCTAATTCCTGTGATAACCAATGGCTTGATCCTTCTTGATTCTTTTCTCCAGAAAGAGACTATTTTTCAGTGAGGAGGAGCAGAGGGTATCCATCAGTGTGTTCATAGAACTGTAGAACTGTTACCTGCTGCTTGATCAGCATCTCACCTCTTACTGTTTTCTCCTGCAATCAGTGCTGGGGATGATCTGGTCCCTATTCTCCAAAGGTGCTCTGAGTCAGAGATTAAGGTAATGACAGTGCTTGGAGGTGAGTGACATGGCCAGATGGTTCAATCCTTGGGCTGAGCATTGGGGCTTTTTCTGATGCTCTGACAGCTCTGAAGCAGGATCTCTGCACTATCTGCACTAGCTCAGGAGGAGGAAAAGCCAGCAAATGAAAGCAAACAGGCAACAGTAGCTCTGTCTCACAAAACAAGAAGGCTGGTTATGAAAATTTGAAGCGTCTCTGAAGGTCTGTGGCCTGTCAGTGAGAACTCTAGAAAGCTAACCAGGATGGCAAGGTGCATGTGATGCCATGGTGGTGTAGGTCTGACTGTGCCAGTACGTGTTTCAGCCTCTTGCTGCTGGAACTGGGCTAGACAAATCCCCATGGCTGTGATTAATGTGATGAGGCTGACATAAGATGAATAGGCTTTTTACAAAGGCGTGTACTGAGAGGATAAGGGGTAATAGCTTTAAACTGACAGAGGGGACATTTAGATTTGATATTAGGAGGAAGTTCTTCCCTGTGAGGGTGGTGAGGCGCTGGCACAGGTTGCCCGCAGAAGCTGTGGCTGCCCCATCCCTGGCAGTGTTCAAGGCTGGGGGGGGTTGAACTAGATGATCTTTAAGGTCCCTTCCAATGCAGACCGTTCTATGACACGCCACAGGCTATGTAAAATGAGATTCATAAGATTGTTTGTCAGAGAGCTATATCATTGTCTGAGCCGATATATATTAAAGATGGAAAATAGATCTAATGGGCTTAATCTTTGACTGGAGTAAATCTGTGTGTCTCACTCAAGCATAATGAGCTGGCTTGCTATAAATCGGCTGAGGATATTCCATACAATGTCTATGCTGGGCGTGATGTGGATTGTACATGTCTTTTTTTATCTCAGTGTTTTTTAGCATTTAATCTGCACAGTCCCTTATGTCTGCTTTGTTTCTTGGCTTTAGGGAAGATAAAATTTCAAATGGCATGTCAGTCATTTTTTTGTCACTAGCGTCAAAGTTGTGGCATGTCACTTGCATTGAATTCTGCACATCTTTTCAGCTTGGGAAGCTTAAAGGGATAAGTCAAAAATAGTGGCCAGTTTAAAGGAGGAACGTGTGTGATAAAGGAGGAAATTGTTTCAAGGTACCATTTTTCTATTTAATTCAGTTTCCCCAGAGTGGCTGAGATGAAAAATCTGAGTAGCCTTAGGAGAATGGCAGCAGTTGAACTCCCAGAGTGGCAGAACTTGTGTTGAAGAAAGCTTGCTGACACTCCTGTTTAGAGTTGTGGAGCGGAACTAAGGGTGAGCGAATGAATTAACAGTTAATTGGAACAGGTTCAGTGTTTAACAGATCTGTAAAACAACTTGACTGTGCTAGAAGGAAAATCCCATTTGTTGTCATTAGGTGCTTTCAGTAAATGCAGCTTCCTGTTCACTCCAGGTTTTTGAGAAATACCACCTTATACTGCAGTTTTACAGAGCAGAACCCAAACTGAAGCAGACCAGGGGATCATACCTCTGTGTCCAGGAATAGAGCTTATGGTAGCAGCATCATTTTGTTGTGTTAAGATGCAGATTAATACAGCTATGCTGATATTAAAAAAAGATAACTTTGTTTGACAAATTAAGGCCGTGACACTGCCACTTACCTGTGCTTGTTCTTAACTGGAAGTAAACTGTGTTCTGATGGAAAACCAGGAATCACACAACATTTCTTGGAAGGGAGCTCTGGAGGTCATCTTGTCCAACCTCCTGCTGGAGGCAGGGCTGCAGCCAGCACAAAAGCAGGTCAGTTGTGATTTTTACCTAGCCTAGTGATGCAAACCTCCAAGGACAGACATTCCACAGTCCTTATGGGCAGCCTGTTCTGATGCTGCCTTACCTCACCTGTGATGTTTCTGGTTGGCTGGTTGGTTTGTTCCTCCTGTTACCAATCTTGAGCCTTCCAAGCCTCTGGCTGGTGCTGCTTGTTATGCCATGTGGTACCATGGAGAGGAGTTTGGCCCCACCATCTTAGTAAAATGCTCTTTAAGTAGTTTTAGGCAACTATTGAATCACTTAGTTCTTAACATCCCAGTGTGTGTGTCCTCTACTGAGCCCTGTGCTGAAGAGCAACCTGGGAGGCAGTGAGTAAGGCAGTGGAATACAGGGCATAGGTTGGGGTGCACATCTCTCCTCCTCTGCATGGCTGTGCTGTTCCTGCTGTGTTTCCACTGCAGTCACAGCTTTCACAGCAACAGGCACCTCATGGTAGGACTGTGTCCCCAGGAAGGAGGGAGCAGAGCTGCAGCTCTCCTTACAATGTCTAGTTCCTGAACTGGCCCAGAGGAGAGAGATGCATCTAGTGACCGCCTTGGCAGCCTCATCATTTGTTTTAGATTCCAGGCTTCATATGAATGCCTGAAGCAGTCTTCTTTCCCTGCAGGTATTTTCTACCCAACTGTTTGCATGTCAGCGATTTGGTTTTTAATTTTACCTGTGCCTTGGACAGATGGATTTATTGACTTGACGGTGCAGATGGACATCTGTAGACCAAAGGTATTAACAAAAGCAAGTCATAAACACACAGTAGGAGTTTTTGCTATTTAAAATATCTTTTCAGGACTGCAGAATAAAAAGATCATTTGTGGCACTAGGAGGTGCTTTTCTGTTTTCTTTGTGGCCACTGGCCAGCCACCTGCCAGGGACTGCTCTGGTTAGAGCAGAGGCACCAGTGGGTGATGGAGATTTGTTTTTTGTGGTGCGTTTTGAAAGCAAGCTCTGCCAGCTGCATTTTAGCAAGCTGTCATGAATTTCTCCCAAGTCTGTGGTTTGAGGGCAGCTGTATTATGCAGAGGCTGCTAACTGTGTATGCAAATCGATAAAACATTTAGTGGAGTGAAAAGCACTTGCTTATAGGAGCAGACAGACATGCAGTGCCAAGGCAGATAACTCAAGCCTGTTGATTTTTGATGCTATCTCTGGATTAAAGCTAATTTCCTCTTTAAATGGTAGCCTATGTCTAATTTCAAGTTGTCTCTCATCTTGCTGATAGATTGTTTCTTGCCTCCTTTGGGGGCAGAGACATGCTCTAGAGATGGCACCCACCTTCTGAGGAAGGAGAACACATACAACTTGTTTTCCCAGGACTAGTGCTGAAATACTGGAACACAGCAGGGCCTCTGCTCTCCGGATTTCATCCCAAGTCTCCCCGTGCTGATAGCTGTGGATCCCAAGGCAGGTACAGCAAACTTGCGCTTTCCTCTCAGGAGTAACTCTATTGTGTTTTAACAAATGTCTCTACTAGCCCATGGCGTTCCCATGGGAAGGGGCTTTGCTTTAGGGCTGGATTAAGAGAAGGCTACAGGTGCAAGCCTGCTAAAGTGGTAAGTTTTGCTTAACTCTAAGCACAAGAGCAACAGGGATGATTGGATGCTCAAGGCTAAACTTGTTCTGAGGCTTTAGTGACTTGCCTGTGGCCACCTAGCAAGTCTGTGGCAGAAATATATTGGCAATATAATTTGAGAGGAGTTGAACCTCCCAGGTGTCTGTACTAACAATACAACACTCCTGGTATCTGGTGAAAAGGCACAGGCTTTGCTGCTTTTAAGTGTTTTTATGCAGCAAAAGAACAGCATCAGGACTTAAAATCACTAGTGGGATTGTCCTAGCTTCTAATGGCTCAGTTCCAGCCCTGACCTGAAAAGCTAGTGACTGACGAGGAGCTGTCTTCCACATCTCATCTTGTCAGCCTTCATTACTCTGCCTTTGGCAGGAAAAATACAGTTTACTTGAAGACTTCAAAGGTGGCTGAAATGTTGTGATTTAGAATAAAGAAAAACCAACAAAAAATTGTCCACTTTTGAATTCCTCCCACCCAAATATCCAGCAATACTTGCTAATGAGAAATAATTATCTCTCAATTTTAAGTGACACAAGTGCTATTGTTTACACAAAATATGAGAATCTAGCAAGACATGAGGCGTATGTTTAGAGGGATAGTGCATGAGAAATCAGTTCTCTCTTCCCAGGCAGCTGTGCCTTACAAAACAAGATGACAGTTACGTGTGTTTATAGACACACTCTAGAGCTGGCTGTATTTGCTTATCATTTGTCACAAATGTGGAGGCTTGCAGCACAAAGTACTAGTACAGCGTGAGCTGGAACATTGCTGCTCTCCAACAGATGTGGCACAAATCCCAGCCCTCACTGGATGTTTCCGGTTGGTGACCAGCAGGAGGATTTATCCCGGTAAGCTGGTATGAGTAACCTTGAGTCTTCCATGGATTGTTGCCTAATCTGTGGGAAAATTCCAAATGGAGCAGGCAGAGTATGGCCTGGATTTTGGCTTGCATCACTGGCAATTCATAGCTGCTGAAGCAGCCATCTGGACCTACCGGGTACGTTGCTTCGGATGTTGCAAATGTGCTGGGGTGAAAATGCTTACTGAAGCTTGCTGAAGCTCCTGCTTTGAAGTGACCTATAGAGTGACCTGATAGTTCCATATTTCTTTGCAGTTGACTTGTCGTTCTCCACAGACTTGGAATTCAAACAGACAAAACCTTCATCACTCGCAGTGGTGAAAGCACGGTGTCTTGGTTTTAAGTGACTTTCCTGTTAATGAGAAAATCCATGGTTGTATTTCTCTTTTCATCTTCCCTGTACTTACCAAAATACATGTGATACTGATACAACTGCTGGTTTTAGAAGGTGGGTTACAATACACGCTCTACGTGTAATTTTGTACTGAGTACTTATTCCAGGCTGACCTTCAGAGAGGTAATAATAATCAGCAGAATGCTAATACACTTGTCTTTCTGGTTTGCTGAATCAAAAGAAAACACCCCAAAACAACCACCCAATGAAAAAACCCCAACCAAACAAAACACACCCCCAAAACCTCCAAATCCCAAACATTTCACTTACAGTCTCACCGTTACAACCAAGAGAAACTAATAGAACAGATTACATACATGAGTTGCATGTGTTAGGTATGAAAATGTAGCATAAAGCCAAGAAGGGAAGTTTACAGAGATTTCCCACAGAACATACCTCTGCACTGTAAAACCAATGATAAACTTTGCTGCACCTGGCGACTATTATGCCACACTCTGCTCTTATTCAATGTTCACCCTGTTCATCTTAGGCAACTCATTCCTTGGTTCTCCCACATACCAAGATATTAGTCTCATTCTCATGCGAACACTTAACAATCTGAACTTGCTACAACGCACCATTGTACTTGATTCAGTAGCTGGTTTTGTTTGCTGTTAAGGATGAAGAATCCAAAGTGGATCAAAGTCCATCTGGTCTCTGGACCTCTGCTTCTTCCCCTTTGTTTAGACTCTGATGCTATGAAGTTTCAAAAGTCATAGCCACCATGCATCTGTATTTGCCTTAAATCAAGTAAGTTAATGGAAAAATAAGGTGTTTCATTTTTCTTTGCTTTGCTGGGCATAAATTGGGTCTGATTTTTCTGCAGGCTTTGCTTTCCTTGGCTTCTAACATAACTTCATAAGGTGTTCCTGATTGAATCATTAGGTCACTGGGCAAGTCCAGCTGTGCACGTTATCCAGCAGTGCTCTGCTTCAGGGGGTTATGAAGAGATTCAAAATCTTGAGCTGAAGGTAATAAATTACAAGGGGAAGTGTTATCATGACAATTGATTTTGATCATTGATGGGTGGGTGAAAATACCTATGCAAATGCACATCAGCGCATGCCTCATTAATACCATGTGTCTCTGTTGAGCTGAGAAATGGGCAATGTGACTTTATTCAGTGTTCGCAGAGGTAAGAGCTGCTATGGCCCTCGACCACCAGCAGTGAGACATGTTCAGGTGTGGAGTCCACTGCATCTGGGTAGGTGACAAGAGGACAGGCAGTGGCCGTAACATGGCTGTAGTTGGAGCCATTTACATTTAGGAGAGCTGGCAAGACCATTTTACCAGCCACATCTTCAAACCTGCTGGGTGCTCCCAGCTGGCCCTCCAACGATGGAGAGGAGCACACAGGCATATTTATGCCTTTCCTGCACTCTAAGACTTCCCGCCCTTCTTGGTGAGGTGGTGGCAGATGGTGTGTTCACACTGCTGAGCGGGAGCTGGGTTTCCCTGGAGCAGAGGAGAGGTAGTTTCATGCTGCAATGACCTGCAATGTGGCTGGAGGCCAGGAGAGGACAGCTTGGCTGCCATGGAGTTTCCACACACCAGGCCTCCATGCTCTGGTCAGGTATGGTTTGACCTGGATGGCTTGCCTTTGCTGACAGATGAAGATGGGCACTAAAGCTAAGTTATGTTTGTTTCTACTCTTCTAGGCTGAGAAAGTTGAGGCTTAGGCTGAGAAAGTTGGGGCTGTTCATCCTGGAGAAGAGAAGGCTGCGTGGAGACCTCATAGCAGCCTTCCAGTATCTGAAGGGGGGCTATAGGGATGCTGGGGAGGGACTCTTCAACTCTTCACTAGGGACTGTAGTGACAGGACAAGGGGTAACGGGTTAAAACTTAAACAGGGGAAGTTTAGATTGGATATAAGGAAGAAATTCTTTACTGAGAGGGTGGTGAGGCACTGGAATGGGTTGCCCAGGAAGTTGTGAATGCTCCATCCCTGGCAGTGTTCAAGGCCAGGTTGGATGAGGCCTTGGATGACATGGTTTAGTGTGAGATGTCCCTGGCCATGGCAGGGGGGTTGGAACTGGATGATCTTAAGGTCCTTTCCAACCTTAACTATTCTATGATTCTATGGTCAATGGACAGGGTGTAAATGGACTTGTTTGGTGGCTGTTTCAGAGATACCTGTGGTTTATACAAATAACTGCCTTCAGTCCTATGTTAATATTTATTTAGTCATCTAGTCAAGGAGTTACATTAGTGTTGTTGCACATGTGTAGCTGTATGTGCAGCACAAACTACAGATGGCTGAGGACACTGGAGGCAAATGGTGTACCAAGAAACCTACTGGTTTAAATTTGCTTCTTCAAAGTATTTGGTGAACAGCTTCAAGTAAGATAAATGTCCAAAAGTCCATGAATGATTCATTAAAACAAGGGAAATAAATCTAATAAAGCATTTTATCATCCTGAATAATTCATTGTACTCTACTATGTATAGGAGTGAGATTTAAAATATATTTCCTAGGCTTATAATTCATAAACCTGACAAAAAGATGATCTAGAAGAGGGGTATATTATTTATTCCAGAGGCAAAGGCTGTTGCTGAAATTGTGTGAACTGAGACCTCTTGGTGAGTTCACATGCAACCCTTGGTAATTTATACTTCTTAAATAACTAAAAATCTTCCTGCAGAGATGAGTTGTTGAAGCTTTTGTCTATCAGATCCCAGAAAAGCTGTAACCACAGCAGAGCAAAAGGTATGGAAATTTCAAGTGTGCAACTTTCAATATCAAAGTGCTCTCAGAGAGAGCTTGAAATTTGTTCAGCCTGAGGCATCTCTTCCAAAGCCTTTGTCATCTGTCACGCTGTGGTGGCAGATAGAGCAGAGGAAGAACACATTCATATGAAGACCATGTCACGCCATTTAAAGAGCTACAATCCAAGCAAAAGTCTTGGTTTTGGGTAGGTAACAGTTCTTTTTTTGTTTTGCAGTTTAAGCTTTTAATTCTTTGGCCATCATGGATGTCCCTTTTTTCTGCTACTTTGAGGACCAGCAAATTATTGCAAGGGTAGATGGTGACATCTCTGCTCTGCAGTGCTACATCTGTGTGATGCAGCAAAGGTGTCTGAGTCTGTTTCACTTCAACACTTTGTGTGGTCTTTTACTGCTCTGTGTTTTATGTCCTCCTTTCATTACGAGCATATTCTTTTCCATTCAGAGATAACCCAGACATGAAGATCCCAGAAGTGTGACCCTGCTGCTAGGGAAGGTGGTGGTGTTGGCCACTGTATCATGAGCCCAATGACAGTGAGAAGCTGTCAGCAGGGAGCCAAAGAAGCCTCATGTCAGTGGAGATCAGGTAACAACTACTGCCAAGGAGGAGGTCTCAGCTTCCTAATTGCTCCTCTGGACGGTGCCCTCGTGTCCCATTTGCAAAACCTCCTGCTTGTTTCTCTGAGCACTGTGAGGGTCTCTGGTGAGGGATAGATACTTCCAATAGCAGGACCTCACCCACGTCATGGATGTGTCCCTTCCCACCACTGCTGAGATTGGGGAAAAACAACCTTTTGCATTCACTGTTCTCCTCCCCCATTTGCAGGTTGGCAAAGGGGGCAAGAGACAGAGCATGTTCCTGGAGGTGAAGTAAGAAATAAAATGCAGCTGTGAACCTGCTTGCTATAAAGTCAGTTTGGGCTTGTCCTCAGTCTCCCTTAGGTGAGCCTCTGCGGTTCCTGCTGTTTCAGTGAGTTTGCTTTGCATTTGTACTGATGTGAGATGAGAAGAACAACTCATGTTTTACAGTTCCAGGGAGCAAATATGATGTCTTCTGTATCATAAAATAAAAAAATAGATTTAAATTGAATTATGTAGGACATGAAAGATGATCCCATCTCTGTTCAAGTGGTTGGCACTGTACTAATAAGGCAACCTATAACACTAGATATAAAAATAGCTGTCATTTGATGAGCTCATCTGACTGGCCTTAAACAAAGGCAGGTAAATGCTATGCTTGCTGTCTTGCTAATGAAGTAATTGTGTTGCTTTGCATTGATCTGTGGAATGTTTAATCTTAGTTAAAAGGGCATGGCCTGAGAAATCAGTGTGGAGGTATGCTGGGAGAAGATCAGGTATAGCCTTCCTTGTGGGATTTCAGGCTCCAGTGCTGTAATGCTGGTCCCCTCAGAGGGCAGCCGAGCCAGTAAAGAATTCCCCTTAAAGCAGGAAGACTACATGGGTGAGGCTGAATTTTAGGCATGACTTAAGCAACTGCATGCGTGGACATCTATACCAGGCACTGTGCTGCAAGATGTTCATTTCAGTCAATGATGAGCAGTGCCTGCAGCATCCCCCCAGCATCTTTCTACCCAAATCAGGTGGGCCAGAGCAGTGCAGAGGACACTGTCCCATGTGACTGGTGTCGCTGGGGTGGCACTTTCTGATGGAGATGCTGCCAGCTGGGGATTGCTGCCAGGCTACCTCTCTGAGCCCAAGTACTTGTGCTACTGTCCCACTGGGAATGCAGGGGTGAGAAACAGTGCTAGCTCAGGCCCTTTTATCAGTTTCAGGTTGCTTTTCCTTTTTACATGCCACTTTCCTTTAAAGCCATTAGCTTTTCTCCTCTGTCTCTGATGGGATGAGGTAAGGATCTAACACAAGGCTTCCTAAGCTACCACTGCCCTCCAGTCCTTCAGCATGGATGCTGTAAGCCAGAGCATCAGCTTTTCCACCCTAATTGCCGAGTGCTGATAAGCTGCTTTCCCTGGACTGATCCTCCCTCCCTCAGGTCTCCTCCCAAGCTGTTTTTTCCCTCCTTTTCCCTGGGTGGCTGATCCAGCCCAGGCTCATCAGGAGGAGCATCAGCTGAGCCAGGATCATCTCATTATTTGAGACTGTAAGCTGATAAGAGAGCTTGTTCACTGTTGTGCGGTTGCCTTTGATTCTGTGTGCTGTATCTCATTGCTTCATGCCAAAGCTTTATCTTTGCGGCTCGCTGCTGCAGGTTATTTGTCAGGCACAAAGCCCCTTCTCTACCTGCATAGCAAGCTTAGGGGTACATAAACCCAACACCGGAAGACACAGAGGTCAGGCAGGCTCAGAGTTGGACCCGGTATCAAGAGTCACTAGTGGTAGGGCAGCAGCTGCTGCCCCAAGTCATCAGTGACATGGACACAGCACTGCTGAAACCAGTGGAAAGCTGTGGGATGAGCATAACATAGCTCCCTTGCACTGGTTTATGAAAAACAGAAGCTTTTTGATTGTTGTTGCTGTGGTTAAGGAGATACGTGTCACAAAGGAGCTGTTTTCACTGTGTGACGTGAGACTCTCTGCCAGGATAAATTCACAAATGCTGGTAGATGAGGTTTAGATGTGTAGTGGTGAAGGTATGGAAAGTTTTAATCTGCTTTGTGAGAACCTGTATTTTTGAAGTTAAAGTGATCATCTGAGCAGCTCTTGAGGTTTTGGCTCTATTGCTCTCAGGTGGAATGAGGTGGCCAGGCAGTGCTGATGTCCTGCTGCAGCCTGAGGACTGTAACAGGATCTTTCTTGTATGAAATTGCACGTGTTAATGCTTTGGACTTCTGCTCTGCTTCCCAACGGCCAATTTCAACCAAATTGTTTGCAAAGTTATTTGGAGGGGCAGTACTGGGCAAGCAGCACAGTTTCCTTGGGAAGCAAAGGGAAAAGTGTGTTCCAATAGCATGAGCAATAAATAGGAAGTTGGAACCTCTGTTAAATTCTCTTTCCTAATTCCTCTGTTCATTAGCAAACAGGTATTAAAGATCCAGACCAATTTAAAACGATCCAATCTTGCTACAGTGATTTAAAAATCAACCAAATGGCACAATAACCTCAAACTCATATCATGAAACCATTACAATCCCCATTTAGATTATTGTGCTTTAATCAGCAAATTAGGGCTCAGCTATTGATCAGTTTTTATTAGTTTAGCAAGTTATGGTGCAAATACACGTTTAAGTGACTTAGCATTAATTAAGCTAAACCATTTCAGTCAGTGATTAGATTTACATTTAGACACACACATGCCCAGGTTTGATTAGTATTAAACTGGTTTTTTGTTAAACTAGTTTAACACAAGCACATGTAAGGTTGGGCTCTACCTGATGTTTTTGAAACCCGTGGGTTACCTGGCTCCATCTTGGGGGTCCTCAGACCCACAAGCTCTGCTAAGCCCTGGGGGTGGTGAGGAAACGGAAGGGCTGAGCAGGGTCCTGCACTTGTCTTGACCTGGAGAGTTTTCATGTTTCCATTTTCAATGTAAGAAACATCTCCGGTAGAAATGCTGAAGGATATTAAGTTCAGAGTTACTGCTGATTCCCTTCCCTATGATGCTGTATACTTGCATTCCCCTTGCCAAAAAATGTTTCCTCTCCATGATGCTGTAGTTGGCTTCCTTCACAATACCAGCAGCTTCAGCTTGCTGGAGGACATGTGACAGCAGCCTCCCATGGCCACAGCTTGTCAGACAGAACTCAGCATGCTGACTGACACTAATATAGATAGGCTGGGGGTTCTGTTCCTGTTTCATTACTTGGCTGCAAACATATAGGCATGGCTTCCTGAATGCTGGTGTGATGGGTAAGTATAAATGCTCTGCTTGCACAAGCTTCTAAGCAAAAAAAGCCCTTGAGGGTTTTCAAACAACATGGGACAAGCTGGAGATGTGCCAGCTGATGCTGGTACTCTTCACCAGTGTAGAGCTGTATACTGTGTATAATACAGTGTATTTCTGCCTATAATGAAAACAGGCTTGGGTAAGAGATTGTTGTATGAATTACTCAGGAAGCCATCCTTCTACAGCAAGGAAATCCTGTATTGGGTATTATGTTGTTGATAGCAACAAGGTCTACTCGCAGGCCTTCTGATTAAGAAGTGCTGCTATACCCTGCGATAGCTAGTAAGCAAACAGACTGGCAGAGGTGGTGAGAACATCCCACTTATTAAACAGAGACTGTTTTAAGAGAGAATGTGCAGTAACACCTCTACCCCAAACTCTTCCATGTGCATGCACGTGCTCTGGAGCTCTGGCTCTCCTCAGCCCTGGGTTGCTGAATCTCCTCAGCTGTTTGTGGTAGCAAGGCACCCTCTCCTGTTTTCCCTCCCCTAAGTGGGGAGTCGGTCACCCTGCTGCAGTGACTGGCAGAGATTCATTAGTCCACAGTACAAAATGGATCCATGTCTGCCTGACTGTGTTGGTTTATATTGTCATTAATAGTGTCCCTTAAAACCTGGGAGCCAGAGGAATGTCAGATGAAGGATGTTATTTCGATCATGGCATCTCCCTTGCATGACCACCCAGTGGGCTGGGGGAAGAGAGTTGCTGGCAGCCTTGTTTTCAGAGGATATACTTAGAAGAGTAATGATTGAGGCATAAAGTGACTGATCTTTCAGACTTGCATTTCTTTTTTGCATTCAGTTATTGTACTTGTCAGCTCTAGACTGTTTAAAAGTGTGTTACAACAAGTATAATAACTTCCACTTGCTGTAGAAGAGCAGCAGCAGATCACTGGTGCAGGAAAGGATCCCCACGTATTTCCTTCTTAATAAACACCGTATGTGCAGCTTTGGTTCACCTGGGTGGATACAGACCAGGCGTAGCTGGTGGGAAGTCCTAGGCTTGAGTCTTGGGTACATTGTGAAAGCATCAGACAAATGCCAACACCTGTCCGTGCCTTCTGTCTTCCTGCCACTTTCTTCTACCTACTCAGCTGGTGAGCTCACTGGTTCAGACTGCTCTTCCTACCTCTCAGACAGCATCTGGTGTACCGTAGCATTAACAGATCGGATACACAGATGTATAAAATACTGCTAACTGTGGAGAAACTTTGATGGATGCTATATACCCAACACTTCCCTTCGCCTCTGCAAATCTCCAGAGAGATCATGCAGATTGTATATACTGGGATATCTCTTTTTAGCTCAGACTGTTGTCCCAAAATCAGGGTTCTTCACCTGGTGTGCAGACAGCCAGTTAATACCCAGAGTCAAGATACTTGTTTATTCTATGTCTGTGCAGAGATGGGTACAAGGCGGTCACTCCACAAAGCCAGCAAACCCTCAGTCTGCCAGCTATCCACTTTTATGCATTTCAAACAGTGGAAATCAGTGTTTTCCTTATACATAACGGTCTGTATCTACAATCATTGGCTCTTACATTCTCTTGTCTCTTTTTAAGGACACAGTATATATTATTTCATTACACATGTTCTGTGAGTAAGGATCTCTGTGGGCAAGGGTCTCTTATCTCAGGGGGGTGATTCTTGGTATTATAATGAACGAAGTTCCTTAGGAACACAGTTACCTGCTGTTCTGCTGAGCTTTTCCAAGGCTTTCTGCCTTTCCTGATCTTTCTGAAGTTAGTTGTTACTCTTCTAATCCAGATGGTTCATTTATCTTCTCCCTCTCCTCAAGATCTGTAAGCTTGTAAGGAAACATTGCTTTTCCTTGATCCATGCAATTCTAAAGTTGAGATTTTCAAGCTTTCACACACATAGTCCTCTACAGAATCATAGAATGGTTCATTGCCAAATAACAAGGCTTCTTGTGGATAAATATAACATAATTCCTTATTTAGTGAGCAGGATATCCTGGGTATGGGATATTCTGAAGCAAGTGTTTAGATAACAGCTATTAAACAAAGGACAAGCTAAACAATGGTAGTAAAAACTGATGTTGTGAATTCTCTCTGGTCCTCATTTTGAGGTCATGGTTATTATTGTACAACCTATTGCTTTTCCGGAGTACACAACTGCTATTGAAAACCTCATGAACTCTTTTTGTTCATTTTTATACACAAGCAAGAAGACCACTGCTTAAGTGAAAAACAAAGAGCATCAGCATTATAATTTGCCCACAGTTTATAGATATTTTAATCCAAACAGAGGAGCTGCTACTTCTTTGGGAGACACAGAAATTGGAAAGCAAATCTGATGGCCACCACAGTAGTAAATGTATTACATATGGTCCAGCTCCTGGACATGCAGGAGAGGTGAGTCGCATCACAGTGACTCATTCTCAAGTTCAATGTATTCTTGTTACTAGAAGTGACAAGAGGAGCAAAGTACTCTAGATAAGATAAAATGGTTTGTTTCTTTTCTGCTATGATGGGTTGTAAAATGCAAACTATAAGGTATGATAATGTGGGTGAACTGTATCCATGGCAAAGTAAATATAGCCCCTGCAGCATAACTGCAGTAGGACTGGAAAGATGGGTAATGAGGAATGATGCTTGTTGCTACTTGGTAACTGAAAGCAGTTTTGTGTTTATGACCACTTCAGTTCTACAGCAGCCATCAAACGCCCTTAGCTTGTGCGAGCAGACACACGGTGTGGCTCATCAACTGGCTCTTCCCAAGAAAGGTCCAGAGCACTCTGTGAAGTCTCCCATCTCTGACACATTCAGCATTTTGCTCAGAGACCCAGCCCGTGCTCAGGGAGTCGGGAAGTAGCCAAAGTCCTGGAAAAATAGGCTGTTGGCCATCTTTCATCAGTCCCGAGCTCAAGAGCTCTCATCTTGCCACTGGCTGAGGAGGTGAGAAAGGGCTACCTCATGATTTAAACAGCAGTAGTAAAAATGTGGATTTACTCTGGTCCTGACTTTGAGGTCACAGTTATTAGCGTACAACCCTTCTGCAGCCTGAGTGAGCCTGCACAAGAACTGTCTGGTGCATGCACAAGCATGTGCTGAGCTGGTGTTTGCAGTGGCAGGTCTGGTGTGGCTGGTCACCCACTTGGTGCTTGGACTTTTCCCACTGGCTTGGGGTCACATCTGCATTTTCTCCACCCTGTGGGCCCCACAGCTGGCTGGGAGGCTGCAGCCATTCCCCTTTATGCAGGTCCTACCGTGACAATCGCCACACTGCTAAGCTTGTAGGTCACCCCGTGGGCAGCAGCTGCCTCCCAGGCACAAAGGGCCATGCCAGCTTCTGCAGATGTAGCTGTCTGTCTCCTGAGCGTGGATGTGCAGCTAATCGAATCAGCCTTGCTTGAAAAGACAGCCCAGGCTGCCTTGAACAGTCAGTATGCTTGTAGCAGGATCTGAAAGAATGTGGAACATGATGGGCTCAAGAGTGCAAAAAAGCACAGGCTAGTGAGAATTGAGCACATGGGGCAATGGGTTCATAGCATAACGTACCATTCAGTGGTAGTTTTCAACAAAACATCTTTAGGATCGGTTTCACACAAGCACAGCTGTGCTTTTTGAATGTTTTGGGGTTTTGGGGGTGCAGAACAAAGTGTTTGAAGTGATGGGTCACAGGCAATAGGCAGCATGATGAATGTTTTTGTCCACTTATCTGCCTTTGTGAAGAAATACAGGAAAATACAAATCAAGGAGTGAGGAAGAAAAATGCTTTTCACTTCCTGGTTGTTTTCAAAGATCTGGTTGTTGTGGAATGACATTTCTGAGTAGCAAGGTTGTGGCTTCAGCTGTCCCACAAACACGTTCTTGGTTATGAGGCATGGAATATTGTGCAGATGACGTAAAATTGCTGACAGTTTCTTACCTTTACGTCTACTTTATTTTTAATTTAAAAAATAAAGTCTTTTATTTTTAATTTAAAAATTAAATTAACTTTATTTTTAATTTAAAAAATAAAGTCCTGATTCTAACTCCAAGGTTCAGTGTTTGGAGTAGTTAGGACATTTTTTTTGTAGCTCTCAAGTGTGCTTCTGACTCTCACCCTAATTTGGTTGCCTGTGCATTAGTTCAGGCTGCTTGACCTTGGTTACCCAGGTTGACTGTGAGTGCAGCATCTTGGCTATAAAACATAAGCTGCTTTCAGTGAAGTAGGGTTTTTATGCACTTGAAATCATGTTTTGTTTCACATAAAGACATATTACATAACCAAACACTTGTACAGCCTTCTCTTTGCACTGGGTGCTCTGCCCTGCTCCTTGTTACAGCATTTTCAGCTTGCTGGGGTTAGTCTCTTGTATTCAGGCACTGCTCTGTCACCTTCATGGGGCCACCCATGACACTATGCAGATGCAGCAAGTTGCAGCAATGCTGTAATAACTTGATCACCTGAAATAAAACCACAACAGAATGCTTACACAGATGCTCCTTAAACTTCACCAAATAGCTTTGAAACTCAGTAACCACATACTAAACAGAAGCTGAGGGCGATTATCCTGTTCCCATCACCATCTGAGACAGAGCAAATATACTTCCAGTAAAATAAATGTTTAACAATGATCTCGAGTACCTGTGCAGAAAGCAGGAGGGATGAATTCTAGAAAGAAAATGTGCAATCTGCAATGCAGCCGTATGGTCAATAAATACACTGATAGCCAAATGCTATATAAATAAGTCTTGGATCTGTGTGGCACAATTTTCCTTTTCTCTAAATTTAAAATGCTGCCTTTTCATCTTCAGGTAATTGAGATCTCCAAAGACTTGCAGTAGGAGCTTGATGAGCTAATTTCTTAGGTTTAATCATCATCACCATTGTAGAGGATTCTTCAAGCTAAAGCTAGCTGGGACACAAAGCCACATCCAGAAATACAGCTTAGCTACAGTGAGCGTGTACCACCCATGAGAGAGACATCACATGAGATATGAGGAAACGCAGGTCCCAGTCATCTTCAGATCTGCAATGCCCTGAAGAAGTAGTTTGGGTGAAGAAGCCTTACTGACAGGCAAGCCCAAGTGATTTCTATGGGGTTTAAGGTGACTGCTCAGCTCTTCAGTAGTGCTTTGGAGGCTTTGCATGTGTGGTGATGTTTTTGTGCCTGTTTTCTGCCTTGAATGTTTGGCTCTGCTATTTGTAGGCTTGGGACAATGCTGAGGTAGCACTGTGTGCCTGTTTCTGACAGATGCTCCCTTTTTCCCTCTTCATGCTAAGGGTGATGCTGTGGGCAGAAGTGTTGTGACAGTCACAGTTAACAGTGGGCCTGATGCCACACTGTGTCTCATACAACACATGAGGCCACAGAAGTCCCTGTGCAACAAATGAGTAACTTCTCCCAGGGTTATTTCTTCCCTTTCAGTTTGTCAGCGACTGAGTAACTTGGGCACAAGGGAAGAAACCAGGCTTTTGAACATGACTGTAAGCAGCTGTTAGTACAACGACAAACCAGCCATACCCTGGTGAATTAATGGTGATGGCTTTGCTGTGCCCTTGGCACCGAGACCCTCAGGCAAGAGCTGTGAGAGGGAGAAGCTCCCCTGCAACAAGACAGACCTCTAAGTGAAAACCATCCGGGGAAAAACGCGCAACATGGGGACTGCCACACAGCACCACTGCCCGCGCCGCGGCACTCCCGATGACACAGCCGCCCCCGTACGTGGGGATACAGAAGCACCCAGTCCTGGAGATACAAAACCCCCGCAGTGTTCTGTTGTGATGGGGACATGGAAACGCGTGTTTGGTGCCCGTAGCGGTTCACGCCCCGCAGTCGGGGCAGCACAGCCAGGCCGTGCGGCACCCGTTGCAGCACTGCCCTGAGGCTCTGAGGGTTCGGCCGCGCTTCTTCAGCGCGGCGGCGGCGGCGCGAAGGAGCGGGCGGTGCTGCTCCCCGCCCCGCGGGCGGCCCCGGCCCGGCCGGCCCCCGGTCGGACAACGCCCCCGGCCCTCACGCCGCGGCCGGGCCCGCCGCCCGTGGCATTTCCTCTGAGCTCACTCGGCGGCTGACGCGGCGCCGCTTCCCTCGGAAGAGGAAGCCTCGCAGCGGAGCAAGCAGGCAGGCAGGCCGGGGGGCGACCGCCGTGCCGGCGGCGGCGGAGCAGGGGGAAAGCAGCGGCGTGGCCCGCGCTGGGGGCGGCCGGGGCGGAGGAGGGGGGCGGCGGCGGCGGGGCCGGGCGCTCCCCGCCCGCGGGGCCGGGCGGCGGCCCCCCCCGTGGCCCGAGCCCCCGCCGCGCCGGGCCCATCTACACCGTCAACCTGCGGGTGCTCTGGCCGCTGGCTACCGCTCTCTGCACCGCGCTCCTCTGCCTCTACCAGGCCCTGCGGGGCGGCTCGGCCGGGGAGGGCGCGGCGGAGGCGGGCTCCGTCCCGCTCCTCAAAGGCTCGGCGCTGCTGCTGCTGGGCTGCCTGCTGGCCCGCTGCTGCGGCGGGGCGGGCGGCGGCCCGAGGCCCGGAGGGTTCCGCTTGGCGGGGTCGGCGGGGGCGCAGCGGGACGCCCTAGAGCGGTTCTACGCGCGGCAGCTGCGGGTGTCGCCCCACGTGCTGGGGCACAGCAAGGCGCACGTCGGGCGCGTCGTGGCCGAGCTGGTGCGAGCCGCCAAGGCGCAGGGGCTGCAGCCCGGCCCGCTCGCCCTCAGCTTGCGCGGGGACTTCGTGCGCATCGGCAGCGCCTACGAGCAGCACAAGGTGCGCAGCCCCGACTGCTTCGACATCCTGGTGCCCCTGCGGCTGCCGCCCCACCTGGAGGCGCAGCCGCGCTGCGCCGAGGGGCTGGGGCCGCACGGCGTCTTCGTCTGCGGCCTGCGGGCGAGGGGCGGCTGGCCGCGCCGCTACCGGCCCTTCGCCGAGGGCTTCTGCGTGGAGCTGCAGGGCCGCTGCCACCTCTCCTCGGCGCTGGTGCTGCGCTGGTTCCAGGGCCACCTGCAGCGCTGCCTGGGCGCCGTGCGGTACCGGCTGCAGGAGCGCTGCCGCATCAGCCTCTCGGCCTGCGCAGGCCGGCCGCCCGTGCTGCACATCGTGCCCTGCTCCGACTACGTCTGCTGCCACATCTCCATGGCCGTGCGCCTCATCCCCGCCATCCCCATCGGCGACGCGCTCTACCTCACGGCCCTGCCGCCCGAGGGCCCGCTGCCCACCCCGGCCCCCGAGGCCCTGTGGGGCCTCAACGCCTCGCGGCAGGAGCAGCGGCTGCTGAGCTGGCTGAAGGAGCAGGCCCCGGCCTCCTCCTGCCACCTCAAGTGTCTGCAGATCCTCAAGGGCCTGCGGGACCTCCGCGGGCAGGGCCTGGAGGAGCCCTTCAGCTCACAGTGGAGCCGGGTGCTCTCCTCCTACGTGCTGAAGACAGCCCTGTTCTCCCTGCTGATGCAGGGGCCCCTGGAGGCCTGGGACGAGCGGTTCCTGGTGGAGCGGCTGGAGGACCTGGTGCTGTACCTCAGGGACTGCCTGCGCAAGCAGGTGCTGATGCATTTCTTCCTGGGCAACATCAGCCTCCCCGAGGCCGTGGCGTTGCCCCGGTTCCTCAAGGAAGCCGCCCCTGTGAACCTGCTGGCTGCCTTCGATGGGCTCATGCTGGACCTGACGGCTTTTCAGCTGATCAACACCTGGATCCAGGCCCCGCACATCATCAGGATGTACAGCAGCCCCCGGTACTTGCGGCCAATGCCCACCCCGTGCCGGCATGTCACCGAGGTCAAGCAGGAGCCACCAGCAGAGTGAGCTGGTGTTGTCCATGGACCCTGCCAGGCAGTGCACACTTGCAGTCCGCTGGTCCACTGAGAGCCTGTGTCTGCCTGAGGAAGGTGGGACCCGTTTCAGTGTGGTTCCGTGGTTTTGTCCCTGCCCTGAAAAGCCTGGGAAACCAGAGGCCAAGAGTTAAGGAATTTGTGATTCTTGTTTTTTATCTCATTGCTTGTTCATGGGGAAATTGTGAAGTTTCTGGGGAAATGCGTTGGTAGAGAAGCATTACGTTCAGTCAGCTGTTTGCAAACCTAACTATAACAGGCTCAAACTGACATTTCTGGAAATCCATGTTCACTTGTTGTCTTAGTGGCAAATTTGACCTTTTTATGATATTTGCTTTTTATGATACAAAATCCATTTGGGATTTAAAACTTGTAAGTGCAAACAACCCCCCTAATGTACCAAAATGCTCTTAAAATGCGACGAGCAATGGAGCATGGTTGTGAATCGCAGTTTGAAATGCTCGATGACATGTAATTGAGTACGTTGTTCTGAATAGAAATACAGTGCATATGTTAATGTAAAATTGGGGGTTCTTCGCCCAAACCGTCTCTGATAACAGTATGAAGAATCTAGTTGCACGTTTCTGTGTGAGGGTTATACTGAAGGATTGAAATATAGATAAAAGGAAACAAATAGCACTTTATTTTCATAAAGGCCTTCTCTTTAGGATAATTGGCTGCACTAAATATGGCATTAGGAGGCATTAGTATTTTGTTGAGGGAATGATGTTTGACATCCCCAGGAAAACCTTTTAGGGAAATGCCAAAGAGGTTGGTTTGTTTGTGGGTTCTTGTTGAGTTGTATTATTTTTCTGTCTTCAAGTATTACATTCTTAGCATTTGCTTTACCTCAAGGACCAAAAACAAAACTAAGAAATTCTGTATTATGTTTTGAAACAAACCTTAAACGAGCCCAAATCTCAGTGCTGTAAGCTGACTGCTGCACCTTCCTGCTCTCTGATAGGAGTTTGGTGGGAGTTTTGGATGACTGCCTAGGCAGTTGTCTGATCGTGGCAGTGTTTTGACCAAATAACCCGATGGGAATTTCTAGTGCTGTGCTATAGCAAATCGTTACCTTCTCGTGGGGAGGAGAAAGTGAAGTGTTTCAGGGTACTTAAGATTATTTAGCACTGATTCATGGTACAGTGGCAGTCTTAGGCTATGGATTCCAGTGTCCCCTAAATATACACATCAGCCATATAATTTCCACTTCTTGCCCAGTTATGTCCCAGTCTCTGGAATAACCTGACAAGTTGTAACAGCCAGTTCTGCAAGTGTCCTTAGCTCCTGGTGTAGGTTCCTGGTGCATGGGAACCTAATGTGTCTCAGGGTGTCAGCAAATTCAGCATTTCAGTCCTTGCATTATTGGGCCGCCTGCTCAAGTGTTTGATATATTAAGACTCAAAATGTGTTTCTGAATTGCTGGTGCTCAGGAGGCTGAGGCCTCATTACCCACTATACTGTGTCCTAGGGGAGCAGTTAGAAACAAGTTATAAATGACCAAGTGTGCCTTCTGGGAAGCTTTAGGGTAACTTGAAGTTACTAATACACTCCTCCTCTCCCTGCTGTACATAACGATACCAGTGTGCTTTATCCAGAGTTCTGTGCATCGAAGCACAAAGCAAACATTTTCAAAGCCTATGAAGCTTTATAAAAATCTATTTTTCTAAATGGAAACACTCCCTAGGCAGGTGTTTGCTTACTTCCGTCTGATTTTTTTTAACTGCTCTTGCAGTCTTATTTTCAGGTAATTATAGCCTAGGTCACACCCGTAAGCTGGGTTATTTTTATATAGGAAGCACTATGCTTCTTTCTACAAATAGTGTATTTATAGGTAGTATTGATCAAATGTTCTTTGCACATGGTATTTAAGTTAGCTACCTTGGTGTTTTGGGGTTGGGTTTTTTTGGTAGTAGAACATGATACATACTATTTTTGCAGACTCGTGTTACTTCGTGTTTGAAATAAGATGCAGTTCTGTGATCAGTGCCATTGAATCTCTTGCCCAAAGAAGGACTAGCCAGGTTATTGTGTCTGTCTGAACTCATGACATAAAACCCCTTTAACTGTTAATTTTGGCATCGTAACCACTTTAGTCAGCTGTCAGTTTGTTTACATCACTGCATCCCTGTCTCTGAAAAGTGATCTTTGCTCTGAAAAGGGATGCACATTTGGTGTGTATTTAGTATTGCTGCAGTACACAGAAATCTGCAATAGACTTGGTAAAATGTAGTAATGCCAGGAAGAGACAGTCACATCAGGAAATGCATGACAAGGAGAGATGGTGGAGTTCAGAAAATGAAAGTTGAGCTGTGAGATGAGTGAGAGTGATGGTAAACTCTCAGTGAAGACGTACGGCAAACAAGCCAAAGGACATGGGAATAAAACTGGAGGAGAGCTATTGAAAGTAAGGTGTACTTGGAGCGTAGGGAAAGGAGGGTTAAATGGGTTTTGCTTTGACAGTATTTCCAAAGTGGTTGAGTCCATCTGGGCTGAACAGTGAGGCAAACCCTCAGCCATGTAGGCAGAGCTTCAGTGTAAGTTTTTGCTCAGCAAGGCATTTTTGGGTTTCTGATGGCTGGTGATGGGAAAAATGTATGCTGTCTTGAGGAGAGGGGGCTTCCTGCCAGTAAGGCAATGTGCATGCAGTTGGTGGGAAGTCTGAGGAAGTCTCTCAGACTAACTTGTGGCTCTGTTGTACAGCTGAGTGTATTTTCTGTGTCTGCTATAAAGCATGCATTCATGAATATGATTGACAAAAGGAGCTGATAAAAGTTGGGTTCTGTTATGGTATTCATCTTACTCCACGACAAATGTCATACTACCAACAGCATGCTGGAGCTATTATTGTGCCTTATCTGCAAGGAGGTGTACAGAGAACTTGACCTACATGAGTAATTTGGTGAGCCTTTTTCCCTCTCCCTTTTCTCTCAACCCATAGATACTGTACACAGAACAAGGTTATGAATACCTGTTTGTTAAAGTCGTAACTATTACAATGTATCATAGATTCAGCATGGTTGCCTCTGTGTGTGTAAACTGAAACACAAACACAGAAGAAAGTGCGTGTTACTTGGCGCTAATGTGGGGTTTTGCAAAGACTGTGCAAATGAAGTTGTTTTCATGGAACGTTGATTGGGAAGAGGAGTCACACCTGCAAACGCATGTTTATTTACGGAACCAAAATGCATATATGTGACTTTATTTTGTATTGAAAATTGTTGTGTATTTCTGAAAGCCATCATTATTTTTTACCTGACTAGGTATCTCGAAAACATTCCTCTTTTGATTTTGAATCTCTGCAGAGTAATGTAAGTTTTAAGTGTTTGTTTGCAATGGACATTCTTGGTACAACTGTGTTTTGCTGGTTAATAATCAGACCAAAGATTAAACCAAAGTGTTCAGCTGCTATTGTTTTTTTAAAGGAAAGAAAAGAAGAAAAAAAAGTGTTTCTAGGCTCAAAGTGTCAGCCCATTTTAATGAAACGTTTATAAATTCATTTCCTATTTAATATCAAAATACTTTTGCACTTTTATTGTTTCCATAAAACATGGGTGGTCTTGTTTTGATATTTCACTGTAGTAATAAACAGCTGTTTTAAAGCACCTGTGCCTCAAGATTTAAATTCCTTGTTATCTTTTCCTCAGTAAAAGCTACCTGCAGCCACAAAACTCTGATCAGCAGCATTATGTGCTCTTTAGGAGGAGGATCCTGGAGTGGCAAATCCATGGGAAAGCAGGAAGTCCACACCTTGGGAGTTTTGCAGAGGGATACGGGAGAAGAGCCAGGAGAGAGACAATAGCAGGGGTGGCACCATCAGTGGTGTTGCCAACTATTGAAATGGAGCACGCTGTTGTTTGTATAGCTGTCTTGCTCAGAGGTTAAGAAGGATTCATTCTGTGGTTCTGTGGCTCCAGTTTCAGGGTGCTGCATAAAATCTGCTTTTTCTGGTGCTTACTGAAGAGCTAGGACTTCATTTCACAGCATGTGTGTGAGCTTTTCAGTGTGGTATGTACAGACACATCTCCGTTCCAAACTGTGTAGGTCGCGCTTTATTAACTATGGAAAATGTCCCGCTGAAGCCCGCAGGAGTTCTGTGAATGGGCCAGCAAGTTACCTGCCCTTTATTAGTCTTTGGTAAGATGCCAGAGCTCCACATTAGTGGCTTGTGCTGATGTCTCCTACTGAAGAATGAAATTACAGCACAACCCCTTGTTTTTTAATCATTAAATCAAAGCCAGGCTGAAAATGACTGCCTTCAGATCTTTGTGTGCCTGGCTCTTATCGTGCAGGGAATAGCTCCTGCAAGAGGGGGCAGCAGCCGATGGTGCAGCGCTGAGGCAGCCCCACTGGCTAACAGACTTCTTGCTGGGAAAGGCTGGAAGAATGTCATTCCTTTAGTGTCAACATTCAGCCACCCAAGTCAGTACAGAGGAAGTATATTTAGATCTTCACCTCTTTAATAAGATTGTCTCTTGTTAATGGCTTCCTTTAAGAGCAATAATCATCCTTTGGTCTCCATTCATTCCTTGCTCTGAAATATTTCTCTGTTTGAGGCCTAAGTTTCTATTCAGCCGAAAAATCATTAAAGAAACACAGGACTTTCCTTTTGTGATAAATCTGTTAACAAAAAATTAACTGGCCTAAGGACTTGCATGCTTGGTGTTTAAAGAAAAGCCTGTTTGCATCCAACTCATTGGATAAGTTGTTTAAAATCTTTCCAACCCTGTGCAAATAACTCTCTTGTAATGCAGCCAAGGTCGGGAGTGAATTGCTGATGAAGTTCTGCAAATGCAAGTTAAAGCTGCCTGCAGGGGAAGGGACTCTTTATTTGTGCATATTTTCATAAGGCTCCAAAGGAGTTCAAACATGAGAAATTTGTTTTGCTAGGCTGGCTTATTTCCTGTGTCACCTCTTCAGATGTTTGCCTGGTGAGTCTGCCCTGAGGTAAGTGACATTCCGACTGGTGATAATTAGTTTGAGTAGCTGGCAGAAAAGCAGCCAGCCCCATTTTCATTGGGCCGATAGCACTGGGAAGCTGGCAGTCGATGTAGGGGAAGGACCTGCACCCCTTTAAGTACATGGATTCACCTTCAACACTTGCTGATGCTTAGAGCACAGCACTCGGCTTACTCAAGAGGTCTGAGTAACACAACTCTACGATAAGCAGGACATGGAGGGCTGACCATAGACAGATCTGCCTGTACGTTGTGGGTTTCTCAAACGTATGGTATCCCTAATTAAGAGACTACCTGTGCTCTGGTGTGTGTGCCTGCAGAGTCCTGTTTTAAATACGTAACCAAGAATTGGCATATGTGCAACTGCTTTGTAAGAGATTCAAAGCACTGTAATACTTGATCAGCAACATAGCTATAGATAACGTATGTTCTGAATCTTTGCCGCAGTCTGTTAGGACTCAAATAACGATTTACGGGCAAAACTCTTAAAGGTTACAAATGTGTATGCATCAAATGTCATTGTGTACCAGTCTTCTGTGTTAAGGAAGCCTTATTTTTTTCCTCTGAAAGAATAGCAATGCTGATGCAGAGACTCAGAAAATTTCTGTGTACTCAAGTTACAGGATGCATTTCTTGAGACCCCTACCCCTGGGAATTTCCCCCTTCCCCTAAAACTAGGACCAAAGCTGCATGGAGAATACTCAGTTCTCTGGGCTGGACTGCATGTAATAAGGGTTTGCTAGTGTTTCCATGATACTTGTGATCCTCTATTGGCTTCTATCCCTGCCAAGAGTCCATACAATTATCTGGGCGGGGGGAGAAAAGTGGGGAGGTGAGGAATCAAGAAGACAGGAGTGATGGGGACTACGCTGTGAAGGTTACTAGCTATCAAATTAAAGACGAAAAATTATCATTATGATGGACTCCCAGTGAAGAAAATGGAAGAGGTTCTTTGAAGAGTCTCACTACAGACAGAAACCTGCTAGCTGTCGAAACAGGGGAAGAATGGCAGCAGAATGTAACAAGATAGCCCACTTCTCCACTGCTGTTTAAGTCCCCTCCTTTCCAGTTTCAAGCATGGTAGAAGAGAAACTTAGAGCTGAGTTCGCTGGCAAATCAGTGTGCTTACTAGCTGTGCTTCAGGGGAGGACAAGGGAGAGGGCAGCTCTTCCAGTGCTTTATTCTGTGCAAAATTAAAATGTTGAAATACTCCCATTGAGGGAGGGAGTGTTGGGGAATGGTTCACCAATCTGTCTCCTGTGCTATCCCAAATGACAATATGGGATCACTGGTTTTAAAGACAAGTCCTAGCTGAAATTCAGGTGTTCAAGGCCAGGTTGGACAGAGCCTTGGGTGGCATGGTTTAGTGTGAGGTGTCCCTGCCCATGGCAGGGGGGTTGGAACTAGATGATCTTAAGGCCCTTTCCAACCCTAACTATTCTATGATTCTATGCTGGAAACTGCAGCTTCCCAGTTCCTGCTAGCATGGCACAGGGAGCTGCTCCGCTGCCTGTGCAAGTGAAGCACTGGAGCAGCAGCTACAGAGGAAATGAGTCATTCCTCTATTTCTGTTGCAGGAGACTTCTCTCTGCTGTGCAGTGCATTTAGGAATATGTTCTTGTTGCTGCTTGGAAGTTCTTCTAGGACCATGTTTAGGCATACAAACATCAGCGAATTAACAGGCGTATTACAGACCTTTACTTCATTTTAAACATGTTGTGCAGGCTTGGCTTCTGCTGGGAGGTGTTGTTCAGGGTCTTCCTCAAGCTGGTATTTCATGCAGTTCTCAGCTCCAGGTCTGTCTGCTGGTGGAGGGGCTGCTGCCAAATAGGTGGCTGTCTGGGGGTATTAGTGTGTCTTCTGAGCATCTCATTTTGTCACACACCCTTGGAGGCTTGTTTCAGTGTGTTTCAAAAAGGAGAAACTTGCTAGTCATAAGGATTGTGAATCACGGACACTGCTCCAAAACCATACTTCTGTACAGAGTCTCTAAGGGTTTTCCCAGAGCTGCTTGAGTCAGCAGCCATTCAGACCCTACCAAAACTAATGGCATCTCCTGAACATGAAAAAAGGGGATGGGGAGGAGAACAGCATTGGTAGACTCCAACAAACCAATAAATCAATTTCTTCCTTTTTACTTCAGTGTGGTGTTTTCCAGAGAGCTGCCAGGATGGCTGGTTTAAGAGGCATGGTGCATATGAGGCATTACCCAGCAAGAAAGCGTTTAGTCCACTATCTCCGCACTGCTGCCCTGGCAGGTAGATGACTAAATCAAGTGGACTGGCGCTCAGGTGTAATTTCTGCTGTGAGAACACAGGACATCTTGGTAAGAATTTGGCAAACTGCTTGTTCTCAGATCTCGCAGGAGTTCAACTTGTTCAGGAATGAAGCAAGTCTTGGCCAAAGCTTTGTATATGCCTAAGGATGAGTTTCTTCTATCAGTCTGCTTATATCTTGGCTCCTTGAGTCTACCCTGTAGACTTCCTGGTGTCCTGTACTTGGCTGAGGGCATCAATTCCAGCAGAGCAGTGGCAACACAGCTTTACCATGACATTTATCCCTCACATTTTACAGGTGCTCCTTAAAATGTTCCCACTTTCAGTATAAAGACACAGTGGATACCAGAGGGAGGGAGGCTAGTAGTAGACACTGACTTCTGTGGTTTAACCCTTGGAAATGCTCCTTGTGTTCCAAAAAACTGTACAAATCTTGTGTGCAGAGCTTGTGAGAGCAGCGGTGTTTAAATCTGCCTCTTGAAATCATTCTCATTATCCAAAATGTGGATAGGGGCACATAATGAGCTCTTAACTTTCAAATTATTCCTCAAGGAAGAATGATTATGGTCTTCCAAAGTGATCCCTGTGTTAAGTAGCAATTAAGAACTAATTACAATGAGATGCTGTAGGAAGAAATTAGTATCAAACTTGGAGAGATGACAGAAACATCCATGTAGGTAAGGTGGAGAGGAGATGGTGGGAGAAAGGGAAAAGTAGGGAACACAGCAGCTGGGCTGCAAGGAGGGCTAGGTGCATCATGTTGGCAACTAACCGGATGGTCATCAGAAGAGTCAGCCTTCAGTGGAAAACATGACAGCTTTTCTGAGGGCTGACCCTGGGATTTGCACGACCTCCTTCAGCCAAAGCTTTCAGGGCTTGTAGCTTTTGTGGAAGAAGATGTGGTTTGAGCACTGCTTTCTGCCTTCAGAAATGCCGGCTGGTGAAAGCGCTGTTCACCTGGCTCTGGCAGCTGGAGGGGTACAGTGTCTGCTATCTGAAAAAGGGCTGTTTTGGTGGTGAAATTAATCTCTTTGGCTGATAAAGACCTTCATAATGAGACTCTCATATCAAAGGGCTTTGGCAGCGCAGCAGTTTGAGTATCTATTTGCCTGACTGCCGTTGGAGTAGCTGCATGTGAAGTGCACGGGTATTTTATTTGAATAGAAATTTGTGTTCTCAGAGGTGAGCAAACATAGCTGCCCTGGAAACTTGTGTGTAGCAGAGCAGAAGGGCAATTTTGGGTGGATAATGTGCTGCTCTGATTGAACTCGGGAGCCTGCATGTACCGGGATACACTGTCCTGGCTGCTCTGGCACATCTTTGCCCCTCAAGAACAACTAGGGCTTGTTTTCAGCAGGTTCTCCATTCTGTGATGGATCCAGGCTTGCAGAGTAGCAGGCCTGTGCAGCGGAGGGAGCAAATGGATAACTCTCTTCTCCCTCCTGTGCAGTATTTTCATAACCTTTCAATGGCATCCCGGTGGAATGGGGACAAGATGGCAATCATGTGCTGGCCACAGCCGCTCCATTTCTTCCAGTGGGGGAGGAAGCCAGGATGAGATCAGATCTCCTTTTTTCCCTTTTCTGCTTGGAAAATTATTTGTGTTGCTAACAAGGTCCCTAGTTCAACGCCGTAAAAGGAATGCTGCAGGGAGGAGGAGAAGTAAGCTTCCTCCCTAGGGAAAGGGCTAATGCAGTCCTTAACTCATATAAACTGCTCTTCTGAGGTCAGTGGGCATGCAGTTTGTCACCCGTGATGGCAGGTGATGTGGGTCGAGCTATTGGCACAGTGGGATGAGGCAGCAGATAGGGCTTGACCCACATGAGGACATTGCTCCGGAACAGAGACATCTTCCCTGATAGCATCGCCTGATGAGCTACAAGTTACTGGGCACAATGTGAGGGAGGAACATGACATGCTGCTACCTGTGTAATACAGGGAGCAAACCTGGGATCAAGCGTGTTACTGTCTAACCTGTAGATTTCTTTGGTCAGACACCCAGGGGAGCACCCAGTGGCAAGGAGGACTTCTACCCCCTGGATTTGAGCAGACTTTTGCATATAAGGTTAGTTCAATCTGTGATGAAGACAGGTTTGCTTCCAAAGTGTGGCTCAGAGAGCGCAGTGTTTGTTGCTGTGTGCAGAGATTTTGGTTTTCATTAATGTCCAGAGAAGAGATTCCTCATGAGAAGGAAGTTTTAATTCAGAAAGGACTCGGTTCATTTATATTGATTGCATTTAGCTGGATTTGTAGCCTCCCTCTTCAGAAGAGCTATGTCCTAGTGAAAACACCACAGGGTAAATGCATAAGAATGGGCAGGAGGGAAAAAGAATCCAACAACAGAAGCAGACGGGTAAAACCAAGGTCCCTACGAGGTAGAAAGATTCAGTAATCCCATTTATTTCTCAGCTACAGCACTGCAGTGTTTTAGAATGCAAATCACCCCCTTAGCTCACCGATTTAGCTCTATGTGATACAGTATTTTGCACATCTGCTTGGTGAGATGGGAAAACCAGATGTAATGGTCTCTGCTGCTGTGAGGGCATGACTGGAAATGGAGCCTTTTGTAATAAAAATAGTCCTGCCCTTTTGAACCTGTTGAATTCTGAAGCTGACATGGGCATTTTTTTTTGGTAAATGATGATTTGGTATTTGCAGCTGAATGATCCTAAACTTATTGCCATAGTTGTTCCTTTGCAGCTCAGAAGTAGGTCTGATTGCTGTTGATGTTGGTATTTTTCTCCAAAAAAGCGATCTTTAAGCAATCTCTATTTTTCTGGTTTGGTCATTTGATTCATAAATTAAAAGCTTTTCTCTTACCAGCCAATTTAAATGTTTTTGTGATAACTTTTGCTACATTTTACAGCTGCACAGCCCCAGGGCTCAGTTATAAAGCTTTGCTGATTTAGTTGAAGTGTGCTGGACCGCATCTGTGTCTGTGTTAACTCACATCTTTAGGTCACTGCTGGAAAGGAGAAAACTGTAAAAGCCAGTTCCTCCCTGACCTCTTTCTAGGTTTGATAGAGTTTTTAATGTTCATGTGAATAGGAAATGAATATTTTAAACTGTGACTTGTTAAATTAGTGTGAATCAAATGGGAAGAGTCATAGCACAGTTACTCAAACAGCTTCCAGGGATCAGAGTGTGCCTCTAAGAAAGTCATCTGTGAGTTTGTAACTCAACCAAACTGCGCAGCATTTATCCTGCAATCTTATCCTCGAGTCTCGGAGAGATGACCTTGAGTGGGAGACTGAGTTTGCCTGATTCTTTAAAATCTCACACTCTGACCTTCATAGGACACATCCTCTCACTTTTCTAAGGTAGGCACTGGAAGCCTATTGAGTATCTTTATCTCTGAAGTTGTGTCACCTTGGAGACCTGGGTCCCCCATTTGCTCAGCCTCACATTGCCAGGGTCACACTGCATCCCCGGAGCTGGGGAACTCATGTCTGCAGCTCCCATCCAGCTCCTTTTGGTAGGAATGGCTCTCATTCTGCTGGATTTGTCTTCCTGAGAAATGGGGGTACTTCTGTGCTGCAGAAAGGCTGATGTTTCTCAGTCATTAGATTAAAACAAATACTAAGTAGAAATTTTCTTTAAAAATAGAGCTCACTTCCTTAGGAATTTGCTTCAGTGGGGCTGTGAGATACTCTCTCCATAATGATTTATATTACAAAAATAGCTCTGTCCTATGTCTGCAAACAGTTAGAAATGCAAGCCTGGAAAAGAAATCTAGCAGCTTAACTCTTCAGCACTACAGCTTGGATAAACCAGTCATAAACAAAATTAATTACAAAAGCAACTGAAAAGCTGAACTTCTCTATAAATATAATGTTCTCTCCTCGGAAGTCTGAAAATACTCCGGGCTTTTTAGCATGACCCAAAGTGTACCGTATCCAAGCTTTTTTTGCCTCAATGCAAGGAGTGAGTTCCAAAGCAGAGGAATCCCGGCAGCGCTGTCCCTTCTCCAGGGGAGTTTCCCACTGCACTGAATCAGGGGTGATCTGTGAGCGAGCAAGTCACAGGCCACAGAGGTCCTGTCTTTATTGCAAAATCAGGTCGTTGGAAGAACATGACCTCAAATTCATATTTACATGCAGGAGCTGGCAGTCACCGTTTCCCTTCAACACCATCAGCTGATGACACTTGGCTCGCATGCAGTGACCGTGTGAAGCCACTGAGGGCTCTGCTATTACAGGACTTGATAGGAGAAGAGGTGACGGCCTCAATCTGCACCAGGGGAGGTTTAGATTGGATATTAAGAAAAATTTCTTCACTGAAAGGGTGACGAGGCCTTAGCACAGGCTGCCCAGGGCAGCGGTGGAGTCACCATTCCTTGCAAGTGTTCAAAAACCATCTAGATGAGGCCTTTAGAGTGACATGGTTTAGTGGTGGACTTCACAGTCGTGGGGTAAAGGTTGGACTTGATCTCAAAGCTCTTTTCCAACGTAGTTGATTCTGTGATTCTATGACTAGTGCTGAGATGTGGTCAGCATGGTGGAAGGGAGTATGACTGAACCGGGCAGTGACGGCTCCCGCTGGGACAGGTTTCTTTTGAGCAGGTACTTGGATTCAAGTGCTTGATACAGTAGTACATGGTGCCCGCTTCCTCAGAGGCTATGTGACCTTTGGCTGTGGTTTTTATCTCTGTTTACTATGGAAATAGCTCTAGTAGATTATGCTGTGTCATTCAGTTCCCTGCCAGGATGTATGGTAAAGACAAAACAGAAAGCATGTGAGTGCAAGCAGTAATCTTTATGGCATAAGCAAGGCCATTATGAATTATGTGAGGCACTGAGGACCTGAGGATTTTAGATCAAACTTAACCACTTTACCTGGAGACTTAAGAAAAGACAAAAACATGCTTTTACTGATATTGTCAATTAGGGAGCTGCCAGGTGGCCAGTTAATAACCCAGATGTGCTGCAGAAGATGCAGCATCAGCAGAGGCTGTTTCTGAAGTGGAGCAGAGGAGTGCTTTCCAGGGCACAGTGCCAGCGGCTTCCTCCCGGCTACAGCATGAGTCGGGAATGGGAGATGTGACGAGAGGGATATCCTGTGGTAGGTAATGCCAAACCAGAAAGGGATAAGAGCTTAGGAAAACGGCAGAGAAGGAGGAGGGGAATGCAATGATATTTAAAGACAGTTGGCTACTAAAAATGCAGGAGCCTGGGAAATTGTATCTTGGCTTCGGCTCAGGCACATTCACAGATGTCCGTGTTGATGGGCTAATTAGAGACAGTTGAGACCAAAGGCTGGATGAGTCTTGGAAATGGGTTGTAGCACCTTCCCCGTTTGTCAGTAGCTGGAAGCTGTTTCTGTCACACTGATGTCAGCCCAGCTCCTGCTGGAAACTGCATCATCGCTGGCATGAGACCTGCTGCTATGACACTCACATGCCTCAGGGGGCTAGAGCCTGGGCAGAGGCTCTGCAGCTGAGGCTTCTTGCTGACCTCTGGAGCACATCAGGAATGATCTGAGAGAAGGGGATAACCTTTCCCTGCTTCAAACAAAGCTATCTGGGCATGCTGCTACATGGGAACTTGGGAGAAGAGATCGAAGGGATCAATCAACACATGAGCTGGGGCAGCAGCTGGCAAGGTTTAGCTTGCACCTTGGCCATCAGTGGGGAGCAGAATTCAGCTCAGGTCACTTCAGATGTTTTCTGCACTCATAACAAACACAGAGATCCTGACACTGAGTCAGTCCTTGAGCTTGAATAAATACAGGTTCCTATGGCAAAGTCAAAGCTAATCCTTCCTGCCAAAAGCCTGCAATATGAGGAGCCAGCAAGACAGAGCTGTCCTACCCCATAGCAAACCACCCCCCTCACCCACACTGTGTGTCAGGTCTCTCCTGCGATGCAGCAAGGGGTAAAGGCAGGCGAATAGAGTTTGCCACGTTCTGCTTTGACAGCTGGGATAGATCTGCAGCTCAGAGCCTGGCTTGCACTCCCAGCTGGGGATATTTGCCCAGTTTCCTGACTCCACTGTTCAGGATCTCTGTGCCAGTGCTCTCCACCCCTTCACTTCTCCTGGGTGCAGGTCCTGATCCCACTTGCCCAGAACTTTTTGAATAAAGCCTTATGGACTTGCCTCTTCAGCTTAAAAACCCAAGGCAGAAAAAGGCCTGAAAACCACAGAGGGAAACTGTGTTTCCATGAAACCCTCAAGGAGACAAACGTGTTGATAGATATGACTGGAAGAGTGAATTGAAGATAACTGTTGGAGGGATGATGCTGTGCAGGAGCAAAGCTCCTCTTGTAGAGATGATTGAAGCTGGACCTTTATGGGCTGCCAACAGCAGTGGGGAAGCACCAGCTACAATAGTTTGCCATTTATAAAAACATCTGGAGATAAGAAGCTTATTTTTAGGCAGAGTGGTAGCCGCCTATTCCAGCAGGCTCAAGTGATGATAAGGATTTGGCATATGGACAGCAGAGTAAGACATCTCATCTTATCTTGCCCTGCCGCTTTTCTCCCCAATTTCCCCCTTGCAGCAGAAAGCCCTGTCAGTTGCTTTAGGAAGATTCAAATGAAAATCCTTTGAAATAGACATCAGATTTCTTTCCTTTCTTTCTCCACTTTTTTGGAATGATGCTCTTCTCCCTTAAGGCATGAAGCAGCTGTAAGTCTTTGACTAGGGTTTGGAAGACACATGCAGACATGGCATCTTGAATACCAGCAGCCCTTGTTCTGGTTTGTCTGAGAAGCTGCTGAACTGATTTGCTGTGCTGGAGGTAGATTTTGCTCCTTGCTGGGCTGGTTGTAATGATTCCAGCGCATGCTCTGGATGTAGCTGATGTTATTCCCAATGTGTATTAATACCAGCAGGAATAGAAATCTATCATAAAATCACATTTTGCAAAAGCAGTGTTCATTTCCTTGTTTTCTGCGTAGAAATTCTGCATTTGCAAGCCTTGCCATCTGCATTGCAGCCATTACATATGGGAAGTATGGAATGTATCTTATTGGACACAGAGTGTGCACAGCAAAGGACATCCAAAGGTTATGTTGTCATCATGTCAAATGGGTTTGTTTATTCTGAGTGCTTTAGAGGCAGAGCTTAATCAGAGCATCAGCCATATGCAGATTTGAAATTAGATTTTACAATAACCACCTGTCTGGCGTTTTGAATCCATCATATTCTTTGGGTTAGAACTGTGTTTGCTGCGTGAATAGATGTGCTGGGAGAATGGAATCTAAAAGCCTTCATGCAGCAGTGAAAAAGGCACTTAAATGCATGTATATGTATGAGTGTGCAAGGGAAGCACATCTATCTTATGGCTTTGTGTTACAGTCAGCTACTAAAGCATATGGGGGGAAAAAAGGGCATTTTTCTATGTATTAGTGAACCTCCCCCTAGAACTTCTTTTGCTCTTCTTTTTGGGTTCACAATGCTTATATGTGTCATCCAAAACCAAAAAGGCAGTGGCAATTGATGCATCATTTGATCTTTCTCTGTCCTAAATGCTTTAAAGGAGTAAGTACACACATGCACATAATGTTTATACAGTGAGGCACACCATCGGCTTTGTGACTCACAGCATTCTGCCTTCAAGGAGTCAAAAAATCTGTCTGAAAAGTTTAAGCCTCTCTCTGCTACATTGCAATGAGGGGGAAAAAAGCCCCCAAAATGTGTTCACTTATTGCAAACTGCATTAAGGCGGTGGTGAGTCAAGATGAAAAGAGCAACGATATTCAAAGTAAAGGCTGACATTTTAAACACTGGCACTTGGAAAGAAGGGGAATTAAGAAGAATTGCAAAGCAAAAATTGACAAACAACTTGTGCCACAGTTTAATAATATCCTCAAAACTGTCTGAAACAACTACAGGGTTGGGTTTTTTTCCTTGCTTATCTCCACTGTGGTCATTATTCTTCTAAAGCAGTAGCTGCTTTCCCTGGGGAAAAAGAGAATTTATTTATTCAATTAAGAGTATGGCCCTTCCCACGGAAGTCAACGGGAGTTCTTCGCTGAATTCAATGAGAACTTAAATGGGCCATTAAATGAGATCAGTAATGCAAAAGCTTTCCAAAGCTGTCCTGTCCCAGAATCTTTCTCCTTACCACTAGGAGCAGTAGGGATCCATAGTTTGAGGCTGGCCAACATCTGAAGCTGTGCATGGCCCCTTCTCCAGGGCAGGAGATGTTTTTACCATTTACCACAGCACACTGAAGTATAAGGGTTGTTGTGCATCGGGGATGTGCCTGTAGCATGCAACTGCTGACCATCCAGCTGGGCTGAGCTGCAAGCTGCTGCCTTTTGCCCCTATCCAGGGTTTAGTGTAAATCCACATGCCAGGAAGGTGCCAGCAGTGTAGCCTGGGTTTCCTCCGAAGCTGATGGTGGAAGCCTTTGTTCCCAGCAGCACGTTGGGAAGCCTCTAACCTGCATGGTACCGATGTGGTGCTCGAGGGGAGCAGCCCTAAATCCCCATTTTTCCTGTGTTTTCCATTTCCTGGAGTTTGACCTCAAAAGAGTCAAAGCTTTCCTCCCACGTGAGTTCTCCAGGTCCAATCACCCATGTGGTGGGATTTACCCATTGCTGGACCACATCCCCTCCCACCCTCACTTCGCCTAGGACCAACCCAAGCAATATGATGCTCAGCGTGGTCTGTGGGCTACAAGCTCACTCCTCACTCCAGCTGCTCATCTTTGCTTGGGAGAACACCAGTATATACACGTTTTAACTTTGTTCATTCAACCTCATAAACCGACTCCATCCTTCTGAAGCTCAGGTGTGTTCATAGCATCTTCTCACAGATAAACTCTTTAGAGGAAAACACCGCTATAGAAATTGCTCTATCAGACACGGCCACCGCTCCACACGTACGAGCCTCCGCTTCCATCGGCACCTCCCGCGTCCCCCGGGGGCCAGGAGGGGTTTCCAACCCTGAATTTCCGCGCCGGGCCCTCTGGAGGTCAGTGTTCGCCCGCGCTGCAGCGGACCTGTTGCAGCCCCGCGGAGGCTCCGCGGGCAGGGGCGGGCCGGGCGGCAGCCTGCCCGCTCGCCGGCCCCTCGAAGCGCCAGCCCCGCGGCGCCGCCGCCGCCCCGACCGGCCGCGGGGGGCGGCGGGACCCCGGCGGTGCCTGCGCGGTCGCGGAGCCGCTCTCACACTCTCACACACACACACACCCCGCCCGGGGCGGTGCCGCACCGCGGGGCGTACTGCGGCGCGGGCGGGGTGGGGCGGGAGGCGCCGTACGCGCCCCGCGGAGCGCCCCGCGGAAGATGGCGTACATCCAGGTGGGTGCGGAGCGGCGGAGGATCCGCGTTCTGGGGAGGGATGAGTGTCACGTCTGGGGCGTGTGCAGGGGGATCCCTGCTCCGTCTGCGGGACGGGTGTCGGTGCCTTGGTGGCCCCCCCCCTCCCCGTGCTCCTGGCCTGAGGCGGGTGCGCAACTTCGGGTTAACTTCTGAGGAGGAGTTCCCGGCGGCGGCAGCCCCGGCGAGAGGGGCAGGTGGGGTCGGGGCAGGAGCGCGGTGGGAGCGGGTCCCCGCGAGCGACGGGGAGCAGCGCTCGGTCCGCGCCCCTGTCTGCCGGGGGCAGCGGGGTGGACCCGGGTGCGGGCGAGCCCGGCCCTAGCCCGCACTAGGACTTGCTGGAGGGAGGAGGATGCGAAACCCCGCGGACAGACCGAGCTGTACTGGGGTGAATCGTCTCCCCCAGCCGGAAGGGTAGAGAGGCCCCAGCCTTCGGCTGCCGGACGGGACCCCCGGCAGTGTGAGACTGAACTGAATTTTGGGCAGGTTTAAACCGCGAGCGGTTTCCCCCCCGCCTCGGCCCTGCAGTTCCCAGCTGCCTGTGCCCATCTGTAGCTCCCGAGGCTGCCGCCCCGTTTTCAGATAAACCCGAGCTGAGCACTGGCAGTGCGGGCGCTGGTAGAGACACCCGCTATCGCCGCCACCCGTGACCCGCCATCCCGCGGGGCCGCGTCCACCTCCAGCCACCCCGCCGTGCCCCCGCGACCGCCTCCCACCGGGGCTGAACCGCCGCGGGTGTGTGCGGGGCACAGGGACCGCCGGCTCGGCTGGGATCTCGAGTGGGGCCGGGAGGGCTCAGCGGCAGCGCCGCCGTCGGGGCCCGCTGTGCGAGACGGAAGTGCCCGGGTGGGAGGAAGGCATCGGGGACACCCCGTTATCCCCACATTGTGGTGTTAATCACGTTGGGGTCGGGTGGGACACTCTTCCTAGGCTGTGGTGTTTACTGTGGTGGGGCTTGTGAGCCTTCCCTGGGGGTGTCACAGCGGGGACCCCACCCTGCTGCAGCATGCCCCAGCAGGGACATGGCCACGGTGGGTTGTTGTAACTGGTCTGTTGACCTGGTTGTGATGGCAGCTGTGGTGGCTCGGAGCAGGGGGACCCCTCATGGGCTGGGCAGGCTGGAGAACAGGGCTCTGCATCAAGGTGTGGAGATGAAGTCCTGCCTTGCACCTAGAGCTGGGTGAGGGGGTGCATCCAGGGCACTCACAGTTGGCCTTCAATGAGGCTTCACTCACATTCCCAGCCAGGTTGTTTTCTGCTTGGTTGGTTTGGGAAGACATGGCAGGGCATGATGGTGCCTCCCTGACCCCAAGGGTTGAGCCCTTCTTCTGGGGGTGCTGAGCACATCACAGTGTCTTTGCGCCCTGAGATCCTGCTGCACCTGCTTGCCGGTGCATCCTTCCCTAAACCTCTGACCGTTCCCAGCCCTGACCCACCTGCCTGGCGTAACACGAGCAAGGTGGATGAGCATGGCTGGTCGTGATTGTGTTCCTTTCATGGACCCCTGCATTGAAGTTACCGGTTACTTATTTAACTCTTCAGCACTATAATACTTAGTTCCTCTTTCTGCTGTCCCATTTCCTGGTGGAGATCTGTGGGTGGCCATGGATTCACTCTGTCACAGTGCCCACAGGACCACTGTGCTCTTGGGGCTGGTGGCACACAGGCATGGCTTCACATTGCCACTGGCTGATTGGGACCAGGAGGGCTGTTTGACATCGTGTGTCCCCATGGGCCACTCTGAAATGCCACTTCCTTCCCACAGCACGTGCTACAGCATTCCATCGTGTGGCATGGATCCAGCCTCTTCGTTTCAGAGTGATTTAAATATTCTTGTTGCAGCTTTGCTAAACCACTGTAGCCTTGGCTGCAACTTAGCATTAATGAGGAATGATAAAGCCCTTTAAACCATTTAGAGTTTTCTTAAACAGTTGGTCCATGGCTGGCTGGTAATCACTGTCTTGTCATATAGCGCTGCAGCCTCTTACTTCATACTTCTAACAAGTGGTGGCCTTTTCACCAAGCACTGGTTTCCAGGAATTTTAAAGGGGAGGCTTGCGCTGAAACACGGCCCATGGGAGAGTTCTTGGAAATAAAGGCACCTTTTGTGACCTGGTTGCTTTGTAAAACGCTGCTCTTGTCCCTGTCATGAGCATAAAGCTAGAAACCAATATCTACACATGGAAGAGTAGTGTGTAGTCTTTTGTTTTGTGGTTTTGTCTTGGTTTGATTTTGGGTTTTTTTTTTTAGGGATTCCCCCTATAGAAACACAGCCAGGACAGCTGGGAAACTCTTTAGACATTATCAAGGGAGAGTGATAGGAAAGACGTTTGAAAAGGCACCTGAAATGCTACTGAGTCTCCAGCTGTAAATGAAGTGCATCAGGTATAATATTCTAAGGGTGGTTTTGTGAATAAAATGCTGCCTTGCAATGATTTCTTGCTTTGCTGTAGATTTTCCCCGTGGCTTGGGGGAAGTGGCTGCAAACTGGAGTTTGTGGCTCAAGTTTTAAGCACTTCTGGTTTTTGTATTCTTCAAGTCACATCTGAGAATGAGACTGAAGATGCCCAGCTACCTCAAGTGCTGTGTACTTAATGGAGAGTGTGCTGCATCTCTCCTCCTTCCTAGAAACATTGCTTTTAATGAGTTGGCATCGAAATTATGTTTATGTGGGCTGAATCAGGAGGAAAGCTTTTTTTTTCCACTGTGGCATCTAACTGGAAAAATTTGGGTATCATTTGCTGTCAGCAGCAAGTAGTTGCTGCAGCTAGAGGCAGGATGTTAAAGAGGAAAGTAAGTGCTTGCATGTGATACCCCGATCGTAAGGGGCAGTGAGGAGGATTTTCATTGCTCTACGATGGGTTTGGGAATTTTGCTCCTAGGGAAGGAGGAACAGAGGGAGCTTGGTGTGGAAGGACTGGAAACAGAAGCTGATGGCTGGTGAGGAGACCTCTCCTTCCTCTACCGTCTACAAGGTGCTGTCTGAAATTCAGGCTTATCGCAGGCCAGGCCGTGTCATGGCAGAAAATTTAAAGTTATTTGAGCATTGCTAACCTGCTTTTGTCTTTTTAATTTTGTTCCCCTTTGCTTCATCCTGGATGTCTAAAAGGACAGTTGGAACCAATAAATGAGGTGAGTTAATCTGATGATTCACTCTCCGCTCTGTCTCCTCGCTCCATCCTGAGGGGATTGTCTCGTCTTTTCTGACTCTTTACTGATGTCCTAGATATAAGTGATGCACTGCATTTTAGGCTGGTAATTTTTGTGGGTTTTTTTCCCCTTCCCCCCCAGTGTTTAGATTTTGTTTATGGAAAAAATATGTGTTTTACTGGAGCAAAAAGAAACGTTCCTGTGGAGTCTTCTCTATAGATCTGTGTTCCTCAGAGGAATCCCCTTTGTGTGGAGTGATAGTGCCCCTGTGTCTGCACACTCATGAATACTGCAATGTCTCCAGTATTTTTGGGGGATATCTGTGGAGAACATCTCACATGCTTTATTTCTTCAGCTTTGTAGGAACATTTCAAGGTCACATCATAAAGCGATTTAACCCTGTATGTGCACATGCTGTGCTCTTGCAGCTGCATGTCTACCCCATTACTACAGTGTGATGCCCTTTATTAGCAGGGCCCTTGTGCTGGCTAAGTGAGCTTTCTTATGAACTGCAGAAGTTGGAGCTGGTGTGGGTGGGAGATGGGCTAAAGTTTGGCTTTCTGCTCCTCTTGAAGGAAGCAGAGCTTTGAAGTGGAGGGAAGGCTGTAGGGATGGCATGGAAGTGGGGCAGCAGCTTATTGCCCTCCAATGCAGTGCACCCTGTGGTTGTAATGTCATCAAGGAGCAGTGCCACAGATGATGCTGTCAGTACCACCATGGAAACCTAAGGAATAAAATACTTTTCTGGGTCAAGTAGCTTCTTTACAAAAAATCATTGAAGGTTCTTCATGAAATTAACCATAATAGCAGAGGAAGGCATGTGGACAGAGTGCCTTTGCTAATCCATTTTAGTGGCAAGCTTGTTGGGCTGTAATGCCGTATGTGTATGGATCATACAAATACTACGTACTTGATGGATCTACAGGGACGGAATGTGTTCACATTGCTGCGTTAATTAAATAGACCCTTGTTGGATTAAATCGGAGCTTTCACTTGCCTTCTCCCTTAAATTCCTTCTGCTGTACATTTGCCGATCTATTAGTTTGTTGATGTGCGTGAAAGAATAAGCATGTTTCCACTCTAGCATATTGCTATGCCATAGTGTTTTGTAAATCACCCTCTTGCCAACCTACATAATCATACATTGCTACTAGAGGGAAAATACCTGCGGTGAATGCTTATTTTTCTGCCTTGTTGTGGCATCAGTGAAGTTGGGCTGGTAACTGCATAGCACTTGTCTGTTGATATAGATGGAATAAATATAGTTCTTAATGTTCTGTTGCAGAAACACAAACATAAATACAGCTGAATGTTATTTCCCAATAGCTATTGATGGGTTGTAATCTTGTACTTTGGTTTCCAATGGCTTCAGGGTCTGCTCGCTAGAATCTCGGATCTCTTGCTGTGCCGATGGACTTGTAGAAATTGTTGTCAGAAGTGTTTCGACTGTAGCTGTTGTCAAACAAATGAAGATGAAGTTGAAATCCTGGGACCTTTTCCTGCTCAAACTCCAGCCTGGCTGTAAGTTTAGATGCACAATTTCCTAGCTTTAACTGAGGAGTAGGGCTGCTTGGCTGTGATGAGAGTATTAATGTGAAATGGTAACAGGACATTCAGAGGATGCTACTTAAAAAGGAGGAACCTCCTGCTGAGGATGGGAATGTAGGCTACTCAATGGCAAGGTGAAAAAGGGCAGCCCTATTAGCTCAAATAGTAAGGTTAGATGGGTAAGGTGGAAGTTATTTAGCAAGCAAGCTGATAACTGGTTTAGCTGTGCACCCTTTTCTAAAGATGCTTTTCATCTTCAGATTTCCTTTTCAAATGGACCAGCCCTTTGGAGCACTTCAACTTAGCTTCAATGCTGATGAGGTTGTTTTGAAATGTTTTCTTACCCTAGCGTGAAGGTGATTATCGTATAGGCAGATGAAAGGTGTACCTTGTACATGCTCTAAAAAGGAAATGAATTTAAAATTTCATTTAGCAAGACTTGATCTCCTGTCATCTCAGTACTCTTCAAGATTTCCTCTTGAACCATTAAAGAACAACAGTGGCAGCGCCAGGTTTCATCTGGAGCTTTGATTAGTGTATTTGCAAGTCTATTACTAAGAAAGTCAGTGGAGTTGTGCTTGTTTTAATTCCTCTCATTTGAGAATCCGCAGCACAAAGGTGACCCGGCGGAGACATTAGTGAAACCAAGAAGGGAGCAGAGGTCTCCTGTCTTTTAGTGGCTGCTCTGTCAGCTGGGCTGGGCTGTCTTCTGTGAGAGCAGATTGTTTGATGGACACAGCTTCAGTAAGCTCAGAAGCTGTGGCACAGGAGACGCCTGTTCAGTGCATCATTTGATGCTCAGAAGTTCGTACCTAGGCACTGAGACACTTGGTTGATTTTATCTGCTCCTGTGAGTAACTGGGGTTATTCTCTGTCAGATCTGGAAGGTCCGTATCTTAGTGCTGCATAATATGATTTGTCTCATGTTTGAATCTTGTCTATATGCTCTTCTGAATCCAGGTAGAACAGGATGGTAATTAATACTAAGCAATAAAAATAGAGATGTTCAAGATGTGTTAGAGTGGTTTTTAGATGTGGAGTAACATATTTAAGAGTCTGATATATGCCCAGAAATGGATTCACCTGCAGTTAATGGGAAATGGAAGCAAAATCAATGCTAAATAGGAAAGCACTGTGCACAGAACAGAGTGATGAGGTTGCAGTATTGGACATAGAAAGATTGCTGCAGGAACAAATGCATACTTGGGAAGAAGTAGCTAGGCTTGTTGTGAGAGGTTGCTTTAGGATTTCTCTGGTGTGCTGAAAAGCAGAAGGGACATTATATGTGTTTGAGGGTGTACGGTGATTGTCCTGTGATGTTGGTTTTGACTGCTGGATTCTGTCTGGCTAAAGGGGCATTTTAAGCATTGAAGCTCTGTTCTTCTTTTGGTCTCAAAACAAGGATGTATGATGACTTTGCAAATGAGCTGGACTTTGCCACAGGCAGAGAACATGGAGACCTTTGGACTCATAAAATGCTCTCTCCAGCCTGTATTGTTTTCCCCCAGTCCTGCTCCATCTGAAAGCCTCTACAATTAACTTACTGGAATGGCCACAAGCAGAAGACAATGTGCTCTGAAAACAAAAAAAACCCCAAGCCTAGTTCTTCAGCCATGGTGCAATTTATGTTGCACCTACTCATGCTTTCTGCCCTGGGTAGGGTCCCTGGGACCCCAGCCTAGGTCATGTATTCATCTCTCCCTCCAGCCTCAGGTGATTTGGTGCCACTAGGGTCTCCCTGTTTTGCTCTAGTGCTGAGAAAAGTTGAGTTCCCAAAGGTAATGCCTAAGAGGGGCAGCAGGAACCAAAGAAGAGGACACATGAAACAAGTAGCTTTGCAAGGAGGCATGGATGCTGCCATGCCTTAAGATCACTGAAGTCGCCATCTCCTCTGGCACTGTTGCAAATCCTGTGATCTCTACATATGCCTGTTAATACATGTTGGCATGGAAGCTGGAGAGCAGGCGTTGCTTGCTTGAAGAGGCTTTTGGCTTCTTGTCTTGAGCTGAGATGGACCCAGGGTGGTGCCAGGGAAGATGGTGATGCTTTGAGGTTTGAGAGTGACTTTGCTAGAAAATGGTGAGGGAACCCAGAAATTAGTCAAGTGAGAAGGGCAAAGAGAGCAGGGGAGATAGAGAGGGAAAGGAGCTGAGGGGGTGCGATTGAGAGGAGAGGAGGAAAAATGAGCCTGTAGAGGAACGAGAGTCTGGAAGATGAAGAGGAAAGGAGAGTAAAAGGCAGGAGACAGAAATGGTGTCTTTTGTTTGCTGATTGATAGGTATGCCATGCTTTTTGTATGTGCAGGTTTAAGGTGGAAATGATCCCATGTAGCCTCTGCTGTCTCCAAATGCAGGAGCCCAAGATTTCTATTTTCACTGTGTTGATTTTTCACTGTGTTGATTTTAAACTCTTAAATCTCTGCATTGTTTTTGGAGGTAGGAAATTGCCTGGAGTTAGATGTGTGAGCAGAGTTAAGAGTTTGGAGTTGTTCTAGGAATTAGGTGTTTAATGGGTATGCTTTTAAGTGCTCATAAATCTGTGTATGTCAGTTGACCCCTCATCCTCTTTTCTTTTCTTTTATTTTTTAAAATGAGGCTTTTGGATTCCTAAAATGGAAGATGGATTTGACACCACCATATTCTGCATTTAGATGCATGCATTGGAAATACGAACAAATCAATTTACTGTATTCCATACTCACGGCCTGAAAGTGTTTAAAAAAAGATCTAGGTTTTTAGCTGAGATCTTTCCATCTTGCCACTTCTTCATGGGCCCAGGTGCTGGCATAATGCAGAATGCAATTTGCTCCTTTCTTAACTCCCCACCTAATTCCCAGGGGGAAACTGCTTCTGTGGTCATCATTGGCCTACAAGCAAACATCTGAACCCCATGCTTAATAATCCATTGTATATTTTTTGCCTATAGGTTTTCCCTTTGGCAGCTCTGACACACCTTGCTGTCCTGGAAACTCAGGATGGGATGTTCAAGCTGCATGTTTAAGCCCTCCCTCTTGGGAGACTGTTGAATTTTATCACTTCCTGATTTTTTTTTACAGTGGTAACTTGGGGAAAAAAAAAATCTTACGAAAGTGAGTCTAATTATATTGACCTGAATGTGTAGTTGCTTCTTGTTATTTCCTGAGGAGCATTTGCATCCTGGTCCTTGCAGCAATGGGCTGGGAACGAGCGTGTATGTTGGAGCTGCCCGTTATGGAGTATTCTACAGAAACCCCAAAGATAAATGGATAAATGGTGCACACTCTGTGAGACTGAAGGGCTATCAGGATGCAGCTCCTCTTCCCAAAGGGTTGGATTAAACAGAAACAGAGCTGCTTTAACCAGAGCCAAAGTTTATTTGAGGAAAATTATTGTGGCTCAGTAGCAATTTCCTTACTAAAGGTCATCTGTATGTTATTAACTCACTACTACGTTTACCCATTGTAGAACATCCCTAATGCTTTTCTTCCTGATTTCCTTTTCACCCTGCCTTCTCCTTGTTTTGTGCATTTTCTTCTCAAACACAAGTATAGCCAAATGCTACCTATGATTGTGTAGACCTGCACTTAGGCATGAAAAAGCTATTTGTGTTCCAGGTACTGATTATATGTCAAACCACATGATCTTGACTGCATTTAATGGGCTGCAGTTGTGCAAATATTGCATGCCCCTCTTAGCATAGGGTTTGGTTTTCATTATTAACAGCCTTTAATGTGGATAAGTTGTGTGACTGACTTAGTGAGATTGGCATGGATTCTGCTGTGAGCTTCGTGGGTTTGGAGAAGAATTGCCAGTTCAAATCTGTTTTATATGGGGGATGGGGAGATGGGATGGATACGACTTTTCTGGAGTTTTACTGCTTTTTTGCAGAATATATTTATTGCTCTGCTCCAGTCACTGGTTGCTAAAGCAAATGATTCAATATATTTCATTTATACCCAACTGTGCCATGCTTGTAGAAAGGGTGAATCAGGAGCAAAACTCACACAGTATTCCCCTTTGTTTTGCTCATTTCATGCTGATGCCTTCCTTGTGATCTGCTGCTATTTTCTTTTGAGTGCTCTGTCTCATGGATTAGCCAAGGCTTATTTTGCACGATGCACTACACGTCATGTACCACTGAGTGATTTCATCTCCGCTGGCAGCCGCTCCCCTCCGAACGTGCAGTTGGGGACTTTATCTCCTGTAGTTGTTACTGGTTGCTCTGGCTCTTTTGGTCAAAGCTGGGAGGTCCTGACTGCTTTTGTGAGCCACTGTGGCTGTGACACAATGAGGGTTTTAACCAGAATGTTGCTATGAGATATATGATAGATGTTGCTTTCACATAAATTTTTTCTTTATACTTCATATTCGTGTATTTGCATATGTATAATTTTATATATATCTATATAAATAAACTGGATTAGGACTCACACCTGGACTTCTTTATGATGCCAGTCTTCTGTAGAGTCTTCTCAAAGATGTTACAACTCTCATCAAAACTCCATTTGTTATTTAGATCCTTCCAACTTCTCTGCTCCTCCCAAGGCCCCAGGGCAGTAAAATTTCTGTCTGGTGAGAATCACCTCTTGTTTATAGAAGTGGATAAAAAGCAGCCAGTTACTTAAACGCCCCCCTCCCCATGCCAATAAATAGCTCTTAATGAATGTATTTACAGGATCGAGTTTTGAAACCTTAGTGGCATACCTGCAAAGCAGTATTTTACTGAGAGAGCTGTGTTTTAGGTTTGAGATGCCTGAGCATGGTAGTTTCCCGTGCTGGTTCATTCCTAGTGAAATCTGTGCTTCCAAAGTGTACCTGTGAGTTTACAGCAATAAGTTACTTTTTGGGTTTTGTGATTTGTGGTTTTTTCTTTCTTTTTTTTCCTAAAGACAAAGATAATACTTTTGGTCAAGATCTGCCCGTGTGGCCTGCGTTGTGCTCTAATACTGATACAACTCTGTTTGAAAGCCAGGCAGAAAGATAAAGAGTCTGTTTTTCACCTAGGTCTGAAGTCAGTTGCTCAGCGTTTTGCTTGCCAGATAGATTAGGAGATACCCCACAGCATCCAGGGATGTGCACCTGAGATTAAACACAATACCAGGATGCATTTTTGTTCTGTTTACCCTTTTTACTGAGTTGAATCACGCAAAGGTCTCTTCTTATAACAGGATAAGCAGCCAAAATGAGGACAAAGATGGAGACTCTGATAATACAATCAGTGAGCTGCCTCCCACTCTTCAGGATGTTTCCCCTGACAGAAGGCGGTCGTCTTCAGATGCATCACGGTCCACTTACAGCCTCACGAGGCGGATTTCAAGTAAGATCGTCCTTCCAACATTAATGTAATTCTTGTGGGGAAGAAAATCAAACTGTAGTGTTTGTTCTTTCATCTTTTAGGCAGGGAATCAATTCAAGTTGAAGGTACATTGATTAAAATCTCATTCTGTTCTGCAGGAACATGGCTAGCTCTGTTTTCCTTGCTGAAGCATATGCATGGTAATTGCATGTGAAAATGGACAAGGAAGGAAATGAGTAGGTGGGCTTGGACTTCACTATAGTTAAGGGTCCTGCTAATCGTGGTGAAAAGTCCCACTGGGAGGCCTGCTGTGCAAGGTGTTGCACAGAGAACAATAGCTATATCCAAAGAAGCACAAGTTGACTTGCACCTTTAATGGCTTCAGTTGAGTTTCTAACAATTGCATTTTTGCATTTCTCTCCTTTAGGTTTAGAGTCGAGGAGGCCAAGTTCTCCGTTAATTGACATTAAACCTATTGAGTTTGGAATCATAGGAGCTAAGAAAGAAATAGTTCAGCCAACTATCCTGCGGAAAACCTACACCCCAGATGACTATTTTAGAAAATTTGAACCAAGACTGTACTCTCTTGACTCGAATAGCGATGATATGGACTCCTTGACAGATGAGGAGATCTTATCGAAGTACCAGCTGGGCATGCTGCATTTTAGCACGCAGTATGATCTGTTGCATAACTATCTAATAGTGCGAGTCATTGAGGCCAAAGATCTGCCTCCTCCAATTTCTTATGACGGTTCACGGCAAGACATGGCTCACTCCAACCCCTACGTGAAGATCTGCCTTCTTCCTGATCAGAAGAACTCCAAGCAGACCGGAGTGAAGCGCAAAACGCAGAACCCGGTGTTTGAAGAGAGGTACACATTTGAAATCCCCTTTTTAGAAGCCCAGAGAAGAACTCTGCTTTTAACCGTAGTGGATTTTGACAAATTCTCACGCCACTGTGTTATTGGCAAAGTGTCAATGCCCTTGAGCGATGTAGACCTTGTGAAAGGCGGACACTGGTGGAAAGCCCTTGTGCCTAGTTCTCAGGTAACACAATTTATCAGATTATTGACACAAATTCTCTTGCTGTTTCTTTGTGCGGTTCCTCTGCTTGTTGGCAAGTAACGTGCTTTCCAATTAGTCATTGCCATCTTGTTAATACAGCATCTGCTGGCTTGAAATAATGTGGGCCTATAACTGGTGTTATAACTAAAACTATGAGGTAGAGGAGATGGCTTTCATATTCAGAGGAGGTGGCCTGATCCTATGTCAGCTTTAATGACAACAATTCAAGACTGCTTTGGAAGTCTGCACCTTTTAGACAATCTTCCTTGTCACTGCAGTGACCTGCATCCATTCCCAGACACTGCAGTGACACTGTCCCATCAGGGTCACTCCTGTGGTGGTTAGCGTGACTGTGCTTTGGGGACATGCCAGTTTGCTAATGATTTGATTCAGTAAAGTCTGAATCTCCACAGACTTTTGGCATAATGCATAAGCAAAAGATTGCAAAGGAGCGGTAGATTTCTTGTCATCATGTCCCTGAAGGAAATAAACTTGCCATGGATTTTGTCTAATGTACGTGGCACATTGCATGCATGAAAGTTTGAGTGTGTGTCTGGGACTAGATTCAACCCTTTGATGGGATGGAAAGAAAAGATGCGGAGGGTCTGTGTGCTTCCATATCTGCTCTCAGGAAAGGGCCCTGATCAGTGCCACTTCCTTGCCAGCCAGGAAAAGAGTTCAATCAGAAGGTCTGAGCTTTGCAGCCAGGAATGGCAGCTAGCTACCAGATTTGCTACTAGCAGTATCACTCATGTAGCTAGAGGCACAGGACCCCATAGAAAGCCATGCTAAGAGCGTAGCATGAGCAGTATCTCAAAATTCATGTGAGAGGGTTGTCTCTTCCTATTCCTTGCTAGCTCTGGGATTGCAATTTCTATGTTTTAGAGCCTTTGCTGAATCAAAACCCTCTGTGAACTTGGATGGTTCATATTTTCTTTGATTTTTATGTGTTCACAGAATGATGTCATAGCCAGAGATATTAGACAAGATGAACAGTAAATCATTGACTTCACTGCTGATGTGCAGTGTGGGTCTGAGAGTCTGATTTGGAGTGGGAACTTGTGATGAGATACTTGTACAAGTAAAATCCACCGAATGGTGTTTATACATAAAGCCAGACTGGCATTTGCCTCTGCTTTGCCCTCTCTCTGTGTGCAGAGGGGCTGGGAGTGCTTTTACCTCTTGCTCAGACCTTCTGCAGGGTACAAGGGGGAAGAAGATCAAGACCCCTGATAACTGCAAGAGAGCTAACTAGATTTGCTGTAACAGAATTAGCGGCATTATGGGATTAGCCTGAACGATATTCAAGCAAAAAGGATAAGTTTTGAATGCTGTGCACAAATCAAAATCATGGGGTCCCTGAACGTAGCTTTATGTAGGACGTGTCTTTGTGTCACTGGATCTGCTTTGCTCAGTAGAGTGGCAGTGGGGGGTGAGGGCATGGCTCTGTTATGAAGCTGTTCATAAGGGGAATGAACAAGGACAGATACTCCTGGGCTGCCTTTGCTGCCCAAACCTTCCCCCAGATGTTTACTTACAAATGCCTGCAATAATTTATATATATATATAAATATATATACACACACCTTTTTTTGTGTTAGCAGTTCGTCATGGGCTCGGTGTTGTGTGTCTGAGGACAGAGCTCTCCTCTTTGCATCCTGTTATCCTCCCGTGATTCACACCATGCAGCCTTGCTCCCCCCGGCTCCCCCTGCTTTTGCATGATAGATACTTCTCTGTGTTATGTATCTCTCTGTTAGTAACATGGATTCATTCCACAGCTAATACAGACCCTGATTAGACAAGATCATCTCTGCCTTTGTGTGCCAAGCTCAGAGCCAGCTCTTCTCTCTCCCTCTCCAAAGTTTCATTGAAAGCTGCTGCTGTTTTCAGCAGTGCTGTCTGCTTCACCGGGATTCAAGATAAATTTATGCAGAAATCGGCATTTCTGATATTTATAAAAGGAGGGAGAAAAAGATAAAACTCAATTTGGATGGGCAGGCCTAACCTTACATGACTTTTGCATTTATCTGCTTGCTATCATATGGAAAAGCTCAATTTAAGCAAAAAGGTCCTCTGCACCCTGGTTAGTACAGTACCTTGTTTTTGTCTTTTCATACTTCCTTGTTCTTTTACCTTGGCTAGCAGACTGCAACTGCAAAGGGAGCAGCAATACTTTTACTAGGACATCCAGAAAGGATGTTTGATATCGTCTTCCCATGTTTCCTCAATGATAAGATTTTTAAAGTTCAGTGAATAAGACATATTTTATCTTAGTTGGTTAAAGTTAAATTAATTGATCAGAGGGTTAAAATAAAGCCTGGAAGAAGTAAAACAATAAAGCTTAGACCTTTGAACAAACCTGCTTTTGAATGTCTTTCAATAACAGTGATGCTTGAGCTAGAAATTTGTGAGGTGTCTTTGATTGCTGGTTGGAAGATTCTGCCTGCAGAATGATAGGCTTGACACGCTGACAGTATTTTTATACTTCTTTTTGCTTGATGATTTGAGGGACAGACAGCCTTTATTAGTTTCTTGCTGGATTGAACCGGAGTCTGATGAAGTGTGCTTTCTGCTCTGGGCTCATGGTAGACGGGGACAAAAACGTGTCTGTGCAATAGCATTTTATTTTGCAGAAGGTGTCCTCAGGCCCTGGAGAGCCACACGAAGCCGATGTGCTGCAGTTCTGATCATTAGTTGATGAAAATTTGCCAGGCTGGGTTGGCTGCCCGGGCTCTGACATGGAGCAGGAGCTGGCACCAGCACCCCCGCAGCGATAAGGATCATGTTGGAGATGATCCTGAAGCCGGTGCTTGGAAAACCAGTAACAGGAGGGAGAGAAAAATAGACAGCCACAGACGTGGTATGTAAAGATGAAAGACACAAAATATGTGGGTTTTTTTACTGGCATGTATAGACAGAAACATCACGAGCTGAGACATGGAGGAAAGTGAATCCAGATGGCAGGAGCTATCGAGAAGGTTTTTTCTTTTTACAGGTGGGAGTGGGATGGGGCAAGGTTTGTGGAAGAGCAGAGAAAGTGGCCTAAATGGTATCATCCAGGATGAACATCTGTTTGCACTTGCTGTATCCAGCTGGAAGCCATTGCCATAGTGTGTGCTGATAAAGTCAGGTGCTGAGTCCTTGTCCTACCATCACGCTGAGCCCCATCAAGCCCAGAGCTGGAACACAGCCTCAGCACAGGACTGTGCCGGCACAAGTGAGTCCTGCTAAAAGATATGGGGGAAGCCAGCAATCTTTTGGTGCTGCGCTGTTGACAGGGCTGGGTGGATTTCTCCCATTCTGAGGCATGGTCCAGCTTCTGCAGCCAGCAGCTCCGTTGACTCCGCTAAGAGCTGGACCAGGATAAGATGAATCGGAGGAAGGTGCTTAGAGGACTGAAGGACCTCTCCTATGAAGAAGAAAGGCTGGGAGAGTTGAGACTGTTCAGCTTGGATGAAAGAAGGCTCCAGGGAGATCTTAGAGCAACATCCAGTGCCTAAAGGGGTTGTCAGAGAACCCAATATGGGTGAGCGTCATGCTGTCCTCTCAGCCTTGGGAATCAGGGCACCTTATGTAAGCTTCAGGCAAAAGATTGCACCTGTGCATAAGTGCTTTTTAGTTTGGATCATGCATTGAGCACATAGGGAACTGGGTCCAAAGTGGAGGCACAGGCGAGCTGCTGTCTGGTGTATCATCAGAGGCAGCAACTAAGCAGAAAGACTTATTCCTTGTGGAAAATGTCAGTGCAGGTATTGCCAGATCCTTTATCCTTGGTAGGTCTGGGAGGCTCTTTCTTGCAGGGTAATTAATGTGTTTCCAAAGCACAGTAGGATCAGCTCTTGGAGTAGCTCTTGAGTCCAGTCCCCATAGGAACACGCTGCGCTCCTTAAATATCCCCTTAAATGTGTGTGGCTTTGCTTAATTACCATGAATGAAGTTGGCAGGCCTTGCTGTAGCTGGGCTCAGATTTGTGTATTTCACTGTTCAGACTGATTCTGAAGCACGTGTTTAGGACCCCAAGTTTTATTGGCATATGATTCATTTCTCTTTCGGCAGATTTGAGTAGGCAGGAATAAATGCTGTATACCAGCAGTAATGAGAGCTTGGAGATCATTCCAGTAAAGAAAAACAATTGCCTGGTCATGGAGACAAAATAGCGTAAAAATTCCTTCCCCTCTCAAATTAAGCCATTTTTGTAGTGGAGGGATTATGTATTGGACTTGCTTTTTTAACTTCATACTATGAGTGCACTAGAATGAGCTCTTCGCTTTTTGCATTCAAAGGGTGGTATGTGCTCCACAAATGGAGTGGCTTTGCTATGGCGGCTCTCTGCAATATTAGATTCCCGTCTCAGGATAAGCCTACAACAAGTACTGCGCTGTTCTCACCGTGCTGCGTTTGGGAAGGAAAAGGGGGAAATGAGTTTGCAATTCAGGTAATGACTCATTTTGGCGCATTCCTCTTGGGTGCTACGTTAGTTCCGCCATGCAGCCAGGTGGTTATGGGCATGGGCTTGGAGGGCTCTAGCTGTGCGTGTACCAGGTTTGTTCTTAGTGCCCTTGTTCCTTGGCTTATCCATTGCAGCCCTGTGAAGGAGCCATCCTTGGGGAACGTGGATGATGCCCTGTGTTTGGTAGCATGGCATATTATTGAGAATAGTGCCTGCACTCATCTCTCATATAGGCATAAAGCATTGGTCATGCAGAGATTTGGTTCAGAGAAGTGGCACAACAGTTGACTCAAGGCTGTGTGTGCCAGAGTGCAATGGGGGTGCATGTTTGTGACACTTAAATATGGGAAATGAAACATGAAAGTGAATGGTGTCAGGGATTTTTCCTTTTCTTACTTTTTCCTTTTTTTAAAAAGTTTTTTCTTTTTTCTTTTTTTGCCGTGCCCCAAAGCTCAGTGGCTGCTTAATTAAAGGAATAATGCGTAATCACTGATGGTGAATGTGGGTTGGTTACTTAGGGCTATGCTCACTCATTAACAGGATGTTAAAATCAACCTGGCAGTTTGCCTGTGTCAGGCAGGAGAGATGTCCTGAGCAAAGCCTGGCTGGAGGTGGGATGCCGCCACCCTGCAGGTCACTGGAGTTGAGGGAACTGTGATGGGATGTTGTGATGGGCACTTGTCTGTCATGATGACATTTCTAGCTCCTGACCTGTGGCTTGTTGTCGTGTTTTGGTTTATGATATTCTGCCATCTTTCTTTCTCTGTGTTTTTTATTCCCCAGATCTGTTTGTGTTATTTTCCCCCCTTTCATTTTCCAGTGCTCCAGCATAAGAAGTGCTTCTAACTTATTTTCTCTTCATTCTTATCTGTCTCTTCTGCTTCCAGCTGTTGACCCAGTCACCTCATCCCTTCCCCTCTGTGCTGTTCACTCCTTGCCTTTTCTGTGTAAGACTGGGATGCTGTGGGGTGTATTTTGCGGAGAAGCTGCCCAGAGGTGGGGCTTGTGGGCTGGACCTCTCCATGGGAAATCTTCTTCCCAAGTGTTTTTGCACAGGAGAGGTTTTCTCATGGCTGTCTAAACTGATGCAAAACTGTTAGACTTCAGAAGGGATTTTGTGACTCTTCTCATCATACATCTGGCCAGCTTCTGTTACGCAGGTAACACTGTTCTTAGCTATTGGTAAGTACAGATTTGTTTTCAGGTTCTGGTCCTTAATAGCTCGGCCTTCCTAAAATGATTGCTGTGTGTTGCGGGATGCTATAGAAAGCCTGTTGGAACAAACTGTTGTAAACATCAGTTTCCTAACGTGCCTGGAGGTACTGTCACAGATAACCTTGAGGAGGAAAATCAATCTGAAACTTCATTAGGAGCATTGCATAGATGTCTGTGCTGATGTAATGTGCTCTGGTTCCCATTGGGAACAGAATTTAGCTGCAGAATTGTGCTGGTGTTGTAGCAATGCACAACCAACAGTCTGGGGGGGGGCTATGAGGAAAGAATTGCCCTGGTCCAAGCCAGATGTGCAAATGGCCCTAATTATAAACTCCTCTTCCCTTGAGGTGGCCTTTTTGTGTTTCAGATTTGTCAAAAAAGAAAAATAGATTTCTTATGGGTGTCTGGTTCCACCCAGTCAGTAACTGCAGAAGGTTCTGGATCACAGGCGAGCCCGAGGCTGCAAATCCAAACGTCTGGCTCTGTAACGCAGCTGCGGAGAGGAACAGCCAGGAGTGAAATGTAAATCAGAGCTTCAGGAGGGTCTCGGATGTCCCAGACTTGGTGTCACTCCGGCACCTCATCAAACAGGAAATTGCTTTTTCAGGGTCATCTGGGATCTGGGCACAAATCAGCACATCATCAGCATAATAATGGCAACTAAAATGATGCCTTTGCACCGTGGTGCCTGACGGGCACCTCTGCAGCTGTGTTCTATGAACAAAATATTCAAAGCAAAACCAACAGCATTTTAGTTTCCTGATGAAAAGACCTAGGAAAAGTAAAATTCAGGCACTTCCTTCCCCTATAGTGAACAAGGTGCTGATGACACCTCTTGTGTGTGAACTTGCATCCTTCTTCTCAGCTCAGCCTCTACGTAAGTCTGAGGTTGGGGATGCTGCAGTGTGTGACAAAACGGGAGCTGTGCTTCTACGCCTGCGGTCCACCAGCAAGACGTGTCTTAACACCGATAAAGACACCTCTGAACAAGATGATGGGCATGGGAGTCCATGGCTATGGCAACACAGAGTGTTTCCAAGGTGCAAGTGAGCTGGAGAGGCACTCTGGTCATCTCCTATGGCCCCACGAGCCACTCAAGACCTCTATGGCCATTCATTCCTCTCTGAGCTGAGTCTCCTGCCTGTTTTGTTTCTCCATCTCGCGATGGATCCAACTGTGCCCTCCAGTTATCTATGTTTTGCCTGCTGAGCCAGTCAGTCCATTAAGCCGCAGCTCTGTCTGCATCTCCATCTTCATCTCTGACAAACACTGTGCCACCAGCATGTCTTATGAGCAAGACCGTCACAGCATAAGTATGCCACGGTGTGAGCTTGTTGAGAAAAGAATGAAACTCTAAAACCTAAGGAGGCCTTGTACGTTGGGCTTCTTGGAGCAACACGTTAATTCCTTGCTAATGATGGCAGGTAACCAAAGAACAGGAGAAAGCTAGCGAGCGTGATGCAGTGGAGGCAGTGCTGGTCTGACGTGGTGGGGAGGAATATGTGGTGGCTGCTGGCCACTAATTTGTTTTCTTGAGTGCTGATGTCCCTCAGGCGCTGTGGCAGGATTTGAAGCATGTTTCCTAGATCCTTCCAGCTAAGCTAGAAATAATGCATTCATAAGAGCAGAGGCAGTTCAGTGCTTGAGTTAAGTGCCTTGAAAAGGCTGAGTCACTTGTTCTGGGAGGTGAGCTATCCAGGGATCTGGGTTTCCTTCTGAAAACACCTTTTGTTATTGCTGCAAACACTGCTGGTTCTCACCCTACAATGGAACTGCTGCTTTCTGGCTGGCTTTGAGCACACTCCTCCTGCCACAGCCTCTATGGGTTGGATGTTCCTTCCCTTAAAATAGTTAACAGAAATCTGGGCATGCTTGAAAAGCACTAAGGGGCAGAAGGTGCTACTGAGATTTGGGAAATTAGGACAGGTCTGAGACTCATTAAAGCTAGTGGTAGTCTGTCTTCTGACTTCAGTGGATCACACTTACAGAATACAGCATTTTATATCTCCCCTTACTCAAATTTAAGCCCAGATAGTCAGAAAAGTTTCTAGAGGTGCCAGTATCCCTGTTAGGTTAGGTCCTATGGAAAATCAGGGATTTAGCTTTACCTATGGAAGGCTTGTGGGTTAGGCAGCAGTGTGACAGTTATGTTATAGTGGCTCCTTCAATAACCTCTGCAGGGGTTATGGGACCCGGTGCTGGGGAGGGTTCAGGTGGGGGTCATGCTTGGTTCTCCTGCTTGGGGGTAGATGCCTGGTTCCCCTGGCAGTGCCTTAGAGAGTGTTACATACCCAGTCTGATATTGTCAGTGCATAAATATTGTCAGGAGTTGAATGTGTCCAACGTTAAATGTGTTGGAAGTGTGGAGATCTGCCTTGCCTTGCTGGGCTTCGCCATTCTTCCCTGACCCAGTGAAGTCCCTTAGTTCCTGCAGGTCTTGGATAAGATCAACAGGCTCCAACAATGGATGAATCTAGAAGTACCCCAAATCTTAATGTGGATTTTCAGCACTCTAAGCTTGAGGTGCCTTGAAAGGTCCTGCATCCCTACCTAGTGCCAGCCTGCCTCCTTCCTGTGCCAGAAGTTTGGTATTTGCAGCAGGAGCTGTTTGATTGTCTCCTCTCAGCAGGTTATAACGTCACTAATTAGTTTCCTAATTCATGCTGTCCAAATGTACCTGAATTTCTAGGAATTAAAGGCTGCATGGAACCCAACACAGCAGTTAATGCAAGTGGAAGTAGGACTGGATATGTTGTTGATATGTTATAAAGAATGAGTTTGAGGGGTACATCAGCTGCATCCTGTTGTGGGCACTGCGGTGCTTTGTTACTGTCCTGGTAATAGATTTAGAACTTGCCAACTGTTCTTGATGATAAATGTGTCTTCCCGCAGTTCCAGCCACAGATCTGAGACCAGAGAGGAGTTGCTTGGGGAAAATCAAACCAAAGGTGATAGCTTGAATTAGATATATGATGTTTAAATCACCTTGGTTGTCAGGCTTTCTTAGATCCTAATGTTGTGCAACCATTGGGCACAGCGGTGTGTGTAGGTATGGCTTGACCTCGCAGAAGTCATGTCAGGTCAGGTTTGTGTTGGGGAATGGTGTTCTGATGGAAAGAACTTATAATATCGTATATTGAGCAGGACTGTCATATGGGAGTTGGCAAAGGTGGACAGAAGAGGGGTGCCTTCTCAGCGAAGCAGTACTGTAGCAATGGAAGAAAATGCACATGATGAATGTGTGTGTGCTGTGTAGTTGCATACTGCCACATCACAAGATGCTGTGACAGAAGGAGTTTGGGGTAAGAAATCAGATGCTTTTCCTCGTGGGGAAGAAGGGCTGTGGGGAAGGTCAGGCAGAAGGTGGGTCAGCTTGGGGTGGATGCTGCGAGGCTGGCTCTGGGGCTGGCTCCTGGGGCAGTGGAGTGTGTGAAGAGGGCCCATGTGTTTGCCTTAGGATCTGTGATGTGGATCCACATTTCACTCAGGGGCTGAGTCAGGATGCTGCTGTACTTGCAGCCTTTGCCTTGCTCCCCAGATGGTGCTTCCCTTGTCCTTTGCTCATTAAATGTGCGGGGTTAAACGCAGGGCTGTTGGTTTGCTAGCTCCTGAAACACAGTGACCTTTGATATGAAATTGGGCAGCCTATTGCCATATTTTCTATGAAAACCAAAAAAAAAGGATATTGATTTAAATTGAATTGTGTTATGTAGCGTCGGGGGTGCAGGACTTCCTCAGCCTGCCAGTGCTCCTGCATGCCATGCCTGCTGCCTTCCCCGGGAATAGTCAACAGGAACAGGAGAGGAGACAAAATGCCTCGGGGAGAACATTTAATACCATTACCCGATGTCAGTTTTAGTGCTTGGCTGGTTAGGTGAGGAGCTGAGTGGCCTGTGGGCAATGGGAGCCATCCTGTGCTGCTCCTGCCTGAGGGATGAGACTTTTCCCTGAGTGTCTCCTCGGGTTTGATCCAAGCCCTCTGGTTCATCTGTGCTCAGTGGAAATTGTGCTTTTCCCTTTGCCGCTGAGTAGCTGTAAGCTGGTTGGGTTTCCTGGCAGCCCTACCCTCAGTTTCTCCAGAACTGTTGGTAGCTTTGCCAGGATGGGTACTGCATGTGCTGGCTCATCTGCTGATGAACCTGGCTCTTTGGGTCAGTTCAGGCTGTGACTGCGTCTCAGAGCTTTTTTCTTTATTGTCTACATAGTCCTTTAGTCTTCGGTTTCTGTAATTTAATATTTGGGACATCAGTAAAGGTATTTAAGCCTTTTGTTATATTACATATATACATTGTTATATATACAAGCCCTTTGTTACAATTGCAGTACCACTGCAGCTCCTTTTCCATTTGGGAATGGCTGTCACCATTGCACCTAGGCTTGGTTTTGAACTGTTTGGCTGTTTGGGATGGAGAACAAGCTGTGCAGTCTGACATGGGCATGAGACAAGGTGTATGGATTGGTGCACTGCCTGAGCTGGCTGATGTGTCTTCAGTCTCCAGAGTTGTTTCAGTGGCTGGATTTTGCATTTGAGAGTAACAGCATCTCGGAGCCAGGTTGTGCTATAGGAGGAGAGGTTACTTTAAGCTGTCATGTCTGGGGAGCAGTGATGTCAGTGCTCCAGCTCTTTTTTTGGGTTGTCTTTTTTTAATTAATAGTTTTAAGCATCATTAAGTAAAGGGAAAAGAAATACTGGCTGAGCAGCTATTTGATGTGAGGCTATGGCCGTGGTGCAGACTGATGAACAGCAAGGGCACAGTTAAGCTGTGCCGTGGTCTGGATAGAAGGGGCTGGATGCCGAGGGGATGTCTCCTCTGAATTGCCTTCCTGTGACCCGGGGATGCATTAACTGTCTCACGCCTGGACTTCCCAAGTGGCTGATGTAGTCCTTGGGGGCTGGTGAGGAAAAAGGATGTCTTCTCCAAGAAGATAAACGACTGACCTTACATTAATTCCTCCTTATAGGTCCTCCTTGCATGACTGCTGAAAAGCTGGTGAAGGATTGGCAATTAAAGAACGATCTTCACCTGGGGATAGTATTCTTTCTTGTTTCTGCTCAGCACGAGGTACCACCAGATGGTTGTTGGCTGCAGTTCACAGCGTAACTGAAATTTGGTTTTCAGGCACTTAGATAAACATAATATATTTAATTTCTCTTCCTGCTTCTCCCTTCCCCCCCAAACTCTGTTCTGAATTTCCATGTTCCCTTTTTCCTGCAGAATGAAGTGGAGCTCGGAGAGCTGCTGTTGTCACTGAACTACCTACCCAGTGCAGGAAGACTGAATGTGGACATCATTAGAGCAAAACAGCTTCTTCAGACAGACATGAGCCAAGGCTCAGGTAAAGGGCAGTGCATTTCTCACATTACTCATGGACAGATTATATGTGCCTTTACAGCAGCGCTGTGGTGAGGCTGCAGTCTGTGGGGGACCCAAGGGGATTCGGAAGCTCAGTTCCTATTAATATAAGGCTCCAGATATTAATTTGGTATATATAGCCAACAATAATGAAAGTATTAGGAACCCTGACATAAAATGGAGGGTGTGAATACCTTTGCCATATTTAAGTTAAAATCTTTGAACCAGAATGAGGTGAGGAGCCAGGAGCTCTAAATTACCCCTGTGTTGTGTTCTGTGAGGCAGCCCATTTGTGACTGTGATATGCTTTGCAGATGCTGTGTGCTGCCTGACTATTAATGTTGCAGTGGTTTCATTTGTAATACCTAGCCGCTTTGTAGATGCTGTGAGGCTTTTCCAGTGCCCATGTATTACTCTCTGCTGAGCGTGCTGGCTGGTAACTTCTTCATGCATATCCTCAGGTGTTTTTCCCATGTTCCCTGCCCCAGCTGCTGCTGCTGCCAGAACATTGGCATTTTCCAAAGTGAACAGTCCACTCAGCCTCTGTCAAGGCTGCCATTAATTGTGGTTTTGGCAAGGAGCAGTTTTAATCCACCTGCCTGACTTTTGTCTCCACTGCAAATCCCTGGGAGCGGCGCAGTGGTACAAGTCCCAGTCATTTCCAAGCGCTGTTTTCCAGCACAGTCCATCCCTGTGGTGCCCAGCCTTCACAGACTAGGGTGCTGACTCAGGATGCCCATAAAGCAGAGCTTGTGCTTTGTGTTTTTTGCCAGATCCCTTTGTGAAAATTCAGCTTGTTCATGGATTAAAACTAACAAAAACCAAGAAGACCTCCTGCATGCGAGGGACAATAGATCCCTTCTACAATGAGTCCTTCAGCTTCAAGGTTCCACAGGAAGAACTGGAGAATGCCAGCCTAGTGTTCACAGGTAAATGTGGTGGTGCTACCGACTTGGCATGGTTGTGGTTACCTTCGATATCAACAAAGAAGCAGTTGTGGGTGTTCAGATGAACCTGTGCAGGACAGTGTCTGTCCCAGTAGCCACCCTGCAAGACTGACCATCTGTGGGTCTCCAGAGAAGCTTAATTAGCACTCTGTCCTCTGCAGAAGATGGTCCCAGCATTGCCACTTCATGGCTGGAGGTGGCTGGGAGCACACCTTGTCATCCTGTGCTTGGTTGGTGCCATTTGGAATGGTTTTATGCAGAGGAGGAGGAGGCGCTGACTGCACTACTGAGTGGCAACGAGCTTGGCATAAAGTCAAAAATTGGAAGAATGAGAGGGAAATATTGAACGATCCCAGGCACAGGCAAAGATAACTGCTGGTACTTGACATAATTCACTGGTGAGGTGATGCAGCTATAGGTGTTTGACACTGGCATCACCTGTTCTGTAAACAGGTTTGTTCATGCCTTAGTTTAAACGACTGACACTTGATGTCAAGCCCTGAATGGCACAGCTGAGATAGACCAAGTGACAGACCACGCAGGCTATGGGCCAGGAGGAGTCCTAGAGCTAACCTCACTCAAAAGCTCTGTCAGCTCTGGGCATGTTTGGCTGGGATAGGAATTCTTATTTTTGTGCAATTTCTGCATCTCCTATTTTTGTTCTCTGGGCATGAACACAGGAAAGCTGGCAACTGGCGTGCTGCTCAGAGCAGGAGTAGCAGAGCACAGCAATGCGTCTCTGGCTGTGCTCTCGCTTGCAGGCTGGGCAGCAGTGCTGGGGCTGAACTGAGGCCATGGACCCATCATGGCAATGGCCTTGTTTGCTGTTCCATGGCATGGAGCTCATGAGCAGGGCTGCAGGGACCCGTAAGAAGCAGTGGGTTTCTCTCCCATGCCATGACTTCAACCAGGCTGTGCATGCTGTGGAGCTCGGGCACTGTCAGGAGCAAGGTCAGACCCTCTTGTCCTCTGGAATAACAGAGGAGTTGGGCAGTGGAACCCAGCTTTTCTACCACACTGGGTTCCAGTGCTTCACAAACACGTTTTTTGGCAACTTTCCACCCATTACTCACCATCTTTTGAGAAACAGATAGGAATCTGCATCTGAAGGAATATATTTTGAAGTGTTTTTTTCATTTTATTTCTTACGTGGCAGATACAGGTGTCAAAGCTGGTACAAGGAGCCTAATTCCAACCAATTAGTTTGTTTCCAAACATGTTATAACAAAAGAGATGCTGATGAGCAATTTAAATGTTACCCTTCATGCTCAGAAATTTCCTCAACAAAAAGTCTATAATTAATCACTACTTTGCATGCACGTCACCCTGCCTATACCTTACATGTGCTATGATGAATTTGTTCTTGGAAGCTTCCATCTAGGTGATCTTGTGACTGGCATGAAATATGCTTTTCTTTGTTTTCCCCTTTTCCTAATAGAAGAAGAAAAGGCAAACAGAGTAGCAGTTCTATATAGGCAGAAGGGTGAGGAGAATGTGCTGCTCCTCACCCTGGCTGATGGAGTTTAGCATTAATGAGTGGATGCCTGATTATTTGTTTCTGTGCAGGTGGATGTATTCTCAAGCAAGTCAGTGGGTAGTTACTTGATTTATAATCACACATAATGCAGTCAGATTTCAGTGGTGTTCCTTTTAAGTGGTGCTTCACTTTCTGAGTGACGTGTTGCTTGCTTTGAATGTTGCAATAAATAATCCCAGGCCAGAAATGTCACCAGCGCTTCAAAGCTGGGAAGGAGCATGCAGAGCTTTTCAGAGGAGCAGCAGCGCCAGGTTCTTATGGCTGCTGTCAGACTGAAGGGTGATGAGTGGCTTGGGCATAGCAGTGCAGGCATCATTGGGCTTGTCGCTTTTGCTGAGGCTGGGACTCTGTTGTTTGAGATGCATGGTTTGTGCAGCCAATATATAGCTGGAACCAGACATGTTGGTCATGCTGTTGTGTGTGTACTGTCTTCTGGTTCAATGTCTGCACTGCCTCCCATTGTTAAAGAAGCCAAGAGCTCATACTGTGGTGAAGACCTTTCTGAATTGGCACTCTGTGGTGTCACAAGAGTGAGGTAGTTCAGGGGACATGGTGATGGTGAAGATGCTGAGCCACATTTAGTGTTCACCTAAGTGATGGAGATGCTCCAGATGTTGGTCGTATGTTGGTGGAAGCCTAACCCCAACAGGGATTGCAGCACCAGTTTCCTCTTGCATGCATCTATGAGGTTTTAATAAAATGAGTATCAGCATGCAGCTTGGCTGAAGCTCTGGGCTGGGGATGGTGGTATTCCCCATACAGCTGCCTTCTTGGCATGTTAGGGTATTGCACAGTGTAAAAGTTTGTAAAGGGCTTTGGGATCTTTTGTTAAAAGACAATAAAGAGCAAATGGTTGCCCCCATGAAGAAGCTGTACCTCGCAACGTGAGGATCTTTTTATTATTCTGCATCTCCAGAAAGCAGGAGAATGAGGCACATTTTTCTTTTCTAGGGTTTTGTTTTCACTTGGGGGTTGGGGATTTTTTGGCTGCAGTGATGGTTCTTTCTGTTGTGTGTTTTGTGGGAGTTGGTTTGTATTTCTTATTTTTTTCCATCCACAGCTCTAGTCCATTAGGTCAGTTAATTAAATTTGCTGTTGAGTCAAAGTCCAATTGAAAAGGAAAATAATCCTGCTTGATTGGTGGGTGATGATGCTTTGAATGAAGAGCGAGCTGTAAAAGCAGTCATGGGAGCCAGAAGTCAGTGTATCTTCAATAATTTAAAGGAACCTTTTTTGTGGCTTCGTATTTTGGACCCAGTCTGCAGCTGTCTTTACATTGGCTTGGCTTCACTGGAAATCAGTAGAGCAGTGCCAGTCCTTATCAGCTGAGGCTCCTGGCTCCCTCTGTGCGGTTGGTACCACACAGCAAAGTAAAGCACTGTGTAGACAAAGTAAGATTAATTCTTTTTCCCCTGTGTGTTTTTTTGCTGTGCATCTTGAATCAAACAGTCTGGGTTTGGTTCTTACTGTAGTAAAAATTTAGGCACAGTTGTGCTGCAGCTGTAGCAAGGGCTGTGTGCACAAACACTGTGGATAGATGGTTTTCCATAAAGTGCTTTCCTGGTGGTGCTCTGGAGAGCTGGACTTTGGACTGAACTGCAGCTGGACTAGGAGACAGGCAGTGGATGCCTCCAAGATGAGGTGCACAGGGTGAGCTCTGTATTAGCCAGCATTTGGAGGGGTTTGGACTGGTTCTTAGCACTTTCCTCAGGCATACTAGAATTCAACTCTGTAAATTACTGGCATTTACAGACCAAAATGCTTCTCCTTCCACAGTGGTGCAGGACACCTTGTACAAGCTGTCTTTCTGCCTTCCTCTCTGTTCCTACCTCAGATGCTTACTGGAACTGCCACTAACTCACATGTCCCTGTTTATTGCCTAAGTGGTGGGATGAGCTTAGGTGGAGATGTCCTTTCCAGGAGGAACCACCTAGAGTCAGGATTGCTGCTGCGAGTGTCGCAGAATCCCACCTTCTCACCAGAATAGGCTAAAACCAGGAAAGCAGCTGTTAATCATAACAAGTATAATGTCCTGACAGAAAAAAAGATGATGAATGAGGCAACAGCTACTGGAGAAGATACTTGTTTTTCATTTACTCCATCAAACACGTTGTCTAGGTAATGAGCATCTGTATACATCCTGTAACAGAAATGCACTTTTTTGGGTGGTCCTTTTTTCCACTTTTGGGGGATTTTTGGCAACTTGATGCATATCCTCCATGTGACATCTTCTGCTTAAATAAAAGTAAGTCTGGGTTCACCTCTTGCAGAGAAATGGGGTGGGCTTTAAAAGATGGTATGTTCTCCTAACCACGTATACCTGTGGTATATATATACCTGTCCCATGGTAAGGGAAAGGTGGAGTTTGGCCCTGGAAGCAGGGCTGTCAGCTGCCTCCCAAGGTCATTTCCAAGCAGGGAAGAGGATATTTAAGGTGTGACTGCAGCTTCTGAGCTCAGGATGGTTTGGTGCCAGATGCCCTCTCCTCACTGATACGTTTTGTGCAGGTTGGTCCTCTAAATCCCAGCCTAACATTTGGAAAATGTGGGCTGTGCAGCAGGAGGTGAGACAACACCTGAAATCTGAGCACTGTGGTATTTTGTTAGTGATTATAATGTTGTTAATAACAATCGTTGGTAATGCTGTTTGTGTTGCAGTAAAGCCCAGATGGTCCAATAAAAACCATCAGTACTCCAGGGCAAGCCGCATCTTGGTGGCTCGTTAACATCTTTTGATCACTTACCATAAAAAATGCAACCTTCGGTGCTCACAGGGAATATGTATCTCCCTGAGGTCCTGTGGTGACTCTGTGTGTGTGTCTCTCCATCTAAATAAGCTCTTGTACATGTTTACATGACAGCATCTTTAGGGCTTGTGAAGCAAGCAGGGTCCCCAGAAAGGGAAGAATCATTTTCATGTTCCGAGTACTTGTCTGTGCAAACCCAGAGGGAAAACCTTTGCTGCCTGAACTGGCTGAGAGCATAGCAGGAGCTGGGACAATAATCAGGGCTGATGGTGTCTGATAGAGAGCAGTGGTGGGGCTCATCCCACTGCACTGATCCCCTTTCAGGTGGCCGTGGCTCCAGCAGGGCAGGATGCTCTGGCCGGGAGAGGGATGTGGGCTGGGATAAGGGTTTACTTGTTGATGGAGAGATGGCCTTGTTACATGTGTGAAAGCTGGTAAGATCTTCATCGCAAGTAGCGGCTGAGGATGCAGCCCACAGGCACTCTCTTTTGAACCATTCATAGGATTTTATATGATTCTCTTCACTTTTCACTATGTTTTAAAAATGGACTGTGCCTGTCTTCTATAAAGATTTAGGACCAATTTTTAAATGGAATTTCTTTACGTGTTTTAGTTCCTGAGGTAGCTTGAGCAGTGACTCTTTGCACACCTATACCTGGGCTTTCAATAGCTACTGCAGAGGCGCACTGGCAATACCATCAAGCTGTCTGTGCACCGAGTGCTGTAGCAATGCATGTCTTCAGACCCCCAGATCCCTTTGATGCTTTATTCCGATTAGTTAACTCTAATTAACTTCCTGTAATGGGCACTGCTTGATTAAAATAACAGATTGCTCCTCAATAGCAATATACCTGGTCCTCTGTTGGCTCATTTTCTCTTTCACTTGGCCTTTGGGAAAATGTAAGGACCATTTAATCAAGTTGGAGTTTTTAGAGGAGAAAAAAGTCACTGTTGGTGTGTGTTGCTAACAGTGCAGTTCTGGGTAGTTTGGTTTGCTTTCACTGAATGCTGCCTGTTTGAGCATATTCATTGCTTTTCTGGCATTACAGCTTGAGAGGAGAGGAATTGAGTCTTCTTTGAAATCCTGACTTCTTGTTGGAGGTGGATACTTTGGGACGTTTCTGTATCTGGAAAAAATGGTCACTAATGGCACAGACAGCCCCTGGTGAGCACAGCTCTGGCCCACTGTCACCCTTCACTCTTGGGGGTGCTGGGGATGCTCTGGTGCAGACCAGTTTGATTTTATATGTTGTCTAATGAACATTAGTTGGGTGTTCGATAGAAAATTTTTTGGGGTGCTTTAGACCAACATAGCAGAGTTTCTGGATCAGTCAGAGGTGGTGGAGATGGGACGGGAGGAGAGCAGCCCTGACCTGGCAGAAAAGGCTGTTTGGAGATAGGCCGAAGTTGATCATCAGCTCCAGACCTCACCTTCCAAGTGAGCCCAGGCTAAGAGGAGGGGAAAGCTGCTGTACCAGAGGCTTACAGCTCACACACCCACACTTAGTCATTGCAGCTGGAAATAAAACTAACTAGGATTCATTCTGAGTGAGTCCTAAAGTCGAGTCTCCAGGCATTGGGTCTCTTAGGTCTTGGTTGAGCAGAAGATGGCTGAAGCTCCTATGACCTTCAGACTATTCCTGGTTTTCCCATCAGCTCTGGTGGTCAGCCTGTGGTGTAGACACTGGAGACAAGGTGATGCTTTTGCTGTTTGCCTGTGCTGCAATAGATTTGTAAAAGTCCCACGGATGGGATGCAGACATAGCGAGGCTTTTCAGTGGTACCTTTGTAAATAACAGGTCATTTTCCAATTGTCCCAATTAGCTGAGCAGGTTGAAAGTGGTTTTATTCCTCAGGCTTCTCCAGAAATACACCTGAATTTCGATTTGCCTGACTGTGTGAAAACATGACCTTCAGATGCCAGCATTATCTTTAGGTACCCATTTGCATGGATGGAAGCCAGGATGTGTTTGGGGTCATTACACATCTACATTTTGACTTGCTGCTTCAGACAGGTGCTCATCTCTCCTTTCTCCTGTTCCTTTTCCTTTCCCATAAAGAAGTATCCAGGTATTTTGTCTTTTGCACACAAATATGGGGGGTGGAGGGGAATCTTCTCTAATATATGAGGCAAATGATTAGGTTTTTTTTCCCATGCTGGGATGCAGGAGGAAGAAGTGGTTTCTGTTTTGCAACGCTATCATGTTGAGCACCGTAACGTCTCTCAGATGGATAGATAATTAGGCAACTTGCTGCTAGAAAATTGTTTCTTATTGTCTATTAGACGTGTGTTTCTGAAGCATTGGACTGTCTGTATATTCCACAGATCTGGAGCTCAGAAGCAGAATCTAATTTGTGCCTAAACCTATGTAATCCTATCTTAGCCAAAGGGGAAAAAAAAGAAAAACCCATTGATGTCAGCGCTGGATTTTCTGGGGATTTATACCTGTTTAATTTAGATCAGAATTTGGCCTTTGTGTCTGGCGTTATAAAATACTTCATGTATTTATGCACCAGACACCATATGCTCTGTGCTCGGGTCTGGGGAGAGCAGAGTGCTTCCACCCAGCATCCTGTGGCCGCACAGGGTGACCTGGCAGGTCTTGTGGGGACATCTCCTGCTCTTGGCGTGGTGGGAGAGAAGCATGGGGAGATGTGCTTGCAGTGGGAAACCCTGGCCTCCTGGTGCCCACCCTGCCTGGAGGAGCCTCTGTGCAGCAAGAGTGATGCATGGGCTTCAAAATCCTTCTCCATTGCTCTCCATCCTCCAGGTCCCCGCCTGTGACTTCTTGGTCTCCACAATAGGTGCTGTTTGCCTGCCTGGAGCAGCAGGCAGCAGAGCAGGCAGTGGGGGTCAGTTGGAGACACTAAGTGGGGTTCTGCAGCCCTGATCATGGTTCAGGCTCACTCAGGGAAGATGCTCCAAGGATGGTTTTGGCTTTTTTTGCATACTTGCTGCTTTAACAAGGAGCTATGAAACACTGTTAATCCTAGCGAGAGCAAGATGCTGACGCTTCCTGAGCTCATCTGTTGCTTGCTTAGAAGGCAAAATTAGATTCTTCAAGTGGACAGACTTAGTTAATAACCGCATTGCAGACATGGCAGAAGCTGCTTGTCCTGGAGCTTTCTGGAATGTTTGGGAATCTTTTTGTCCTGAAGAAAGTAGCAAACCCTCCTCTGTCCAGGCTGCTCATCAGCACTTGCTCATTCTGCCAAGCCCATTAATTTAAGCAGTGTCATGCCTGTCTCGACCTCAGTGTTTCATCTTGTTTGGCTCATGCCGTGGTGAAAGGAATTGTTCAAATGTCTCACAGGACCATAATCTTCTGTGTATCAAATGAAAAATGTCAGTGGCAGGAGCCGCTCTGGGCAGCAGAGCAGTGTCTGGAGATGAAATGCCTGTGCCTGGCTCCACGGGTGTTGGAGGAGACACATGAGTTACTGGCAGAGGCTGCCTGTCCTGTGCTGCCATCCCTGCCTGTGTTTACAGGTGCTGTACAGCACCGGTGCTGGAGCCTGTTCCTGTGAGGTGTATAAATATGCATGAAGCCGTTCATGTGCTTTGTTGGATCTGGGGCTCATAGTGCAGAGAATGGAGATGCAATTAAAAACAAGAAAAAATAAAAAGAGGAATTGGAGATGGAAAAAGCCAGCTGTAGGTGCTGCTTTTCAGTATGCTCCGGGCTGTTGCAATAGGTGCATCCAGTCTGTTGTTCCAGCGACTCCTGATGAAACAATTTCCTGAGGTGTCATCCCTGCATGTCCTTGAGACCCCTGTGAGACATGCTTATGTGTTTCCCCTGCTCCCTGGGTCCCTGCTCTCTCCTATGGGACTTCTCTCTCCCTGTCTGACATCAGACCCCAATTAGCCAAATGCTTGGCTCGAGGGCACCACTGGGTGCATCTGCAGGGTCCTCTTCCCAGGCTGCCCCAGCCAGAGCACAGGGGCTGTGCTTAGAGGAGATGGAGGAGGAAAGTGGTTTTCTAAAGGGAGTTTCCTTGCTGTAGTAGTGTTCCCCTCTATGGAGCAGCAGCTGGATACTGGAGCTATGGTGGGTCTGTGCATGGCCAGGATTTGGCTGTGTGCTCAAGAGGCACCAATTCCCTATGGAGCTGGGCAGCTGCAGACGTTGCAGGGAGCAGCCTCATGGAAGAGATGCTGGGAAGTGAGTTTTACATGCACATCAGAGCCTGATGGAGATCAAATTGATAAATATGAAATCACTGTGTCTTCTCTTTCTTCTCTACTAAATATCATGGGCCATGCGCAAGGAGCAAGGGGCAGAATTTGGTCTGTACCTGTGACCTTCGCAGCGTGCATTATTAGTCCTGCTGCTGCCTGCTCCTAGCAGCAACCTTCTTGTGCTAAACATCTTTTCAATATTGATGTCAAGCAGTTCAGAAGTAGTTTTCAGACCTGCTTAACCTCATAGCTCAGCCCCACTATAGCTGGTGGCAGAGCTCAACAGCCAGCATAGAAAAGCCTGGACACTGGTTTCTGCCTGCAGAGGATGGGGGAGGAAGCATTGCCTGTGTGTGAAACAGAGCATTTGAGACCCTGCCAAGTCCTGAGGCTAAGGTGTGGAAGTGCTGATGGGTCAGTGCCAACAGGATTGTGGTTCCTGACAGAGACCCCATGGGTCTGCTGAGACCTGAGACACAATTGCCTGTGTGCAGCCTTGACCATGCCTTTGCTTACTTTTCCCTTTTTCCCTGGTTTGGCTGTACTCCGAGGATGTGTCTGGGCACAGTGTGCAGTGTGGCTGCTGGAGCAGGGTGCTGGTGGATGAAGGTTTCTGGTGTTTTGCAGCTTACAGGAGGCATGGCTACAGGGTTAGGTGTGCCTGTGCTGCACAACCTTTGCAGTAAGAGTATCTACTGTGTGGGTGTTTGTTCAGTTCCCAGCTTGGTGGGCCAGGGGTACCAAGGGAAACTTCTACAGTCTGTGGCAACAGCAATTGCAGGTGTATTATGGTGGGTAGGGTTTAGTTAATGACTTCCATGCCCGATGGTTGACCCAGGCACCAGATATTCTCCTCTAGGCCAGCTATAAAAGTTGAGGTGGATTTTTGCTCTCTAGTATTTAGAATGAATAGCTTTATCCCATAGAGGAAAAGAAGAGAGCAGGGCCCTCTAATTCCTTGAGGGTTTATTCCGCTGGGATGCTGGTTGCTGTGGCTGTGCCTGCAGCAGTGGGCTGGCTCTGTAATGGTGCCAGCTGGCATGTTGTGTGCCAACGTTGTGTGTCAGAGGAGTGCACATGAGCAGCAGTGAGGGGTGCTCTCTTGTTAAAGGCTTTTTAAAATATGCTGGATGCAAGCAAATTGCACTTAAAAAAAAATTAAAAGTAGAAAACTTTGGGGGCAACTTGTTAGAGAGTGGATGGTGGTGTGTTGTAACTGTGCTGTAAATAAGCTAATGGCAAACTGAGTGTATAAACCATGGTGTATAAACCCAGTATAAACTGGGGGAAGATGTTCTGCGTGATGCCTACACTGAGTAAGAAGACAGATGAAAAACAGAGGCACATTCCTGCTTGTTATTTTCTTCAGAGCTAAATGGTTTTAATTGCGTTGCAGGTAACTGATGTAGGTGACTGAAGTAGAGTTAATTCTTGGTGCCGGAGCTCTCACCCACTCCAGTGCGCTGAGGTTTCTCTGCCTGGAGATTTTCCTCCTGGAGAGGCAGCAGTGGAGGGGAGGCTGCAGCAGGGGCTCCGGCAGCTGCAGGCGGCAGCAGAGGCACGGTGTGGCTGTACTCACTGGAGCAGTGCAGACGTAACTGCTGAGTAACTGCTGAGCTCGTCTGGAAGAGGGTTTTCAGGAGATGCAGATGCTCTGTGGCCCCAGGTGAGCAAGGTGCTGCTGCTAAAGCCTGTCCCCCATCGCATAATGGTACTGATAGCTTTGAAGTTAGCTTAAGGAAGTGTTCTGAATTAGTGCTTCTTCTTGGTCATTTCAAGCAGCTAATGTGTTCAATCAAAGGATGAATTAGTATCTGAAATGTCAGCTTAAATTTTACTATTGCATATAACTCATAAATCACAAATACTGTGCAGTCATGCTCTTCACAATTACTTGGTTTGCAAGTCTCAGTATAGAGGTAAAGGGGAAGGTAAGAGGCATTTTGTCTGGATTTGGTGCCAGGTCTGATGCCACCCAGGCAACCTCATGGTTCAGGGGCAAGTGCCAGGTTATGCAGTGACATGTGAAACTGGTGAAAAGCAATTCCATGTGAGGTTGGTAGGGGACAAGGGGCAGCTCAGGCTGGAGCTGCCTCTGGAGCCAAATGTTGGAGCTCCAAGTCCCAGTGCCTCTCCTGGCAGTCCCTGCTGCTGATGGGATGCAGCTCTGGGCTGTTCACTGCCTGGTACCTGCCGTGCTGCTCAGCCCTGTGGGAGCAGGACAGGCAATGGGGCTGTGACCCAGCCACCCCTCCTGCATGGGAGCCCCACAGGGACATGTGCCCCTACCCCAGAGAAAAGTTCAGTGTAGCACCCAGGCCCTCATCAATCTGATATGGATCATGCAGGAGCACTGCATCAATGAGTATATAACATGAAAATGGTTTATTTACATTACGTTACTTGTCCTCAAAATTAAACCCTTTTAATGAATGTAAGTGAACTCAATTTTCTTTTATTTTTCAGCATTTCTATTATAAAGAAATTTAATTTTTTTTTAAGAGAAGTCTTTCTGTTTCCAAATGCATCCCTCAGTAAAGAGCAGCTGGAAGAAGGAATTGGTTTGACCTCTGCTTCCTTAATTGCTTTTTGTTCTGTGTTAGCCTAGAAATGGATGTTGCTATTTTGTAAGTTACTGTGATGGTAGAATAAGAGCTCATGACATCAGGTGTGTAGTTTCTGTCAGGAGAATAGGTTTCTTAAATGGAAAGCAGTGTCCTTCTGTCCATAATCAGAGTCTGGGTCAGTCTGAAACCCTAAATGATAATTACCTCATTTTCTGCTTCTAAGCAGCTCCATGGAGTTACTGGGTTTTTTGTGGCCAAGGGAAGATTTAATCTGAAACCTACTCTAAGCTCCTGTCAGGCTCTGGAAGGGGATGCTCAGACATCAGGGAATACAGCTCCATCTACTTGTACCATAACCTGTGCTCAGTGTGGTGCAGCGCCCAACTGCTGTCCCATGGGCTGGACACAGGGGCTTCAACCTCTACCTGCTGTGGAATAAGCTGAAAGGGAAGAGCAGGAGCCCTTTTCCTCCTAAGGTGTGAGCTTGGTCTCAGGTCTTCCTGTGGATGCGTGCTGCTTCTGCAGGTCCCCTTCAGCCAGGGCAGGTGTCAGCTCCTACAGGTCTCCTTTCCAAGCTGTTCTTGGAAGAGCTGGTGACAGCAACGGGGAAAATCATGCTCCTGAATGTGAGCAAAGAAAAGGGCTTATTTTTGCATTACCAACTTTAGCACCTTCCCCTAGGTAGGGTCCACACAATACCTCTGTGCAGCTCAACCACCAGCAAACTTGCCTAGCAGATGCTGGTCATTTAAAGAGGGGAATAAAGCAAAAAAGATGTGTCCTTGAGTTTTAAAGGCTCGTGAAGCTGGATTTCTGGCACACAAAGATCACTCATCTTTTCAGAAAGCTGCTGCAGTGAAGCTGCAAGGTTGCATACCAGAGGTTGAATCTAGTGACACATCTTATGGTCTGTGCATGAGCATTTAGCTTTTAGCCTTGGAAAATGGTGGAAGAACAATACAGCAGCTCACATGTCATCTGTCACCTTCCTGGAATACGTAGAGCACTGCTTCCTCACACAAATGTTAGATGTGCCAACCAGGAATGAGGCACTGCTGGAACCAAGAAAACCTGCCGTGTATAATCTCGGTTACTGACAGCCTTGGCTGCAGTGATCCCAGTATTGTGGAGTTTGGGATCAGGCAGAGCATGCTGAAGGTTAGTATTTTAGAAGAGCAAACTTTAGCTTGCTCGGAGCTCAGTTGGGAGGGATTCCTGGGAAGCTTCTGCTGTTCTGTGGTTCTCTGAATGTCTTCCGTGTTCTTCAGCAAGAAGTCTGCCTCTGTGCTATCTAAACTAGTTAATGATAGAAGCGACAATGCTTGTATAATTAGCCTATTAATGCCCCAAAGGAATCAACATGCTAATTACCTGACATGATGACATTAGCAAGATGCTTTAGAAAAATTCAAAGTACTTGGATCAACAGTGAAATCAAGGTTAGCACACCTACCTGCTTTACAGTCCTGACATGGATTGGTTTTGAAGAACTGGTGCGCCTTGGGTACTTCTCCACTGTTAATTTACCCTGTGATTAATTGATGGCCTTTAAGACTTCTTGATTTAAATTACTTGGTATTGTCTCCCAGGATTAGGCTTCATCTTCTTTCATCCTACATAAAAAACTAGGGAGGCGTTTGGTTTGGGGGTACTTTTATGTGATTTTATTACAATATTTGATTTCTCTAGGACAATAAATCATAGCAGGACATTTAGCACAGTCATGCTAGCGGTACTTGTGAGCCCTTGCTTTGTAGGAGAACTCGTTAATAACTGACAAGCTGTGCACTAGCTGGAGATGGATGGTTTAAAATTCTTCACCACGTCCTCAAAAGGCTTTTCCAAGTAACACCTGCCTGGCCTCTTGACAGGGGCACCTCCTCGGCAACATGTCACAGAGAGCTGACAGCATCACCTCTGAGTAACTGATGGCGACAAGCAGAAGAGAGGAAGTCTTCTTAACAGGGGTGGTACCCCAATTAATTGTTAACTAGTTTGAAGGTAAACTTACAATGGTCTGAGTTTCAGGACGGTTGCTATTCATTGTAATTGTTTGGAGAAATGATTTAGACATCTGAACGATTGCCATTATCAAAAATGTCCCCAGGTAATTTGATGAGCAGTAGCATTTCTGCCCATAAACTCTGTGTGTCAGAGCTGTCAGAAGGTATAAAGTGAGATGTAACCTTGTACAGCTTGTTTTGGGAATGCACTGGCAGGTAGTACCTGCATCACACAGAGCAAGATCCCATACTGATGCAGTAGCTACGAACCAGCCTTTGCAGAGAAAGGAGATGGTAGAGATACTGAGTAGCATGCATACTAAGTACAGTAATTGTGGAAATACACAGCCTTGACAAAGATGTGTGGCTAAAAGCAAGGTCGAGTGTTTAGTGCTCGGGGTGCTGCCTGCCTGGAAGTGTTTGTGCTGCACCGGAGCGTGCTGCCATGAGGGATCCCAGTTGTGGCTTTGCTGCCAGCGCTGGTTTCCAGCAGCCCTGGGGAGCTGGTGCTGCTGGCAGGGGCAGCGCTGGGCTCCACGCCAGGCTCACGGCTCCATGCCAGGGTGCTCTCTCCCTTTGAACTTGCTCTTGCTGCACAAGCCTGGGCGGATTTGGAGCCCCTGCAGACATTTGTTCTTAAAAATCCCTCTCTTCCCTGAGGAGATTTTCAAATCCTTGATATTCCAGCCAGTGCCTGTGGATATTCTGGCTGCAGCTTGCACAGACTCTGTGTTCAACTTTCTAATGAGCCGAGGCAGGGCTTCGATTTGCGAAGTGCTTTTGCTCCTGTCCGGTGGGAGCATGCTGACTTTTCTGGGATCAGGCCCATCATTAGAGTTTGCTGCTGTCTGCGATCTTTTGTTCCAGGAGACTGGGCTAATCCAAAGGATGGGGTGTTGGGATGATGTCTTTCCCTTGGTTGCTTTCCTGGACTTCTAACAAGTAACTGCAGTGATAATTATGGCAAATCCTTTCTGTATAAATATCCCGCTGACAGCCTGTAGGTGTGTGGTTCCTGCCTGGGTCGGAAAGGCTACTGATTAGCCTGGAATGGTTCATGACACTTGTGTTTGGAGGAGGACAGTTTGAGATGCTGCTTCTTCCTTTACACAGGTGCAGGCTGCCTGTCTGCTTTTACTGTTTCACGGCGCCCAGGCAGAGCTTTTGTCATGTCTTTACCTGATGTAATTCTACTTCAGAGCAAGGCTGGACAGGGCTTTGAGCAACCTGGTCTAGTGGGAGGTGTCCCTGCCTATGGCAGGGGGTTGGAGCTGGATGATCTTTAAGGTCTCTTCCAGCCCAAACCATTCCATGATTCTGCTTTACCTGCTCTTGCTAAATACCATGATAACTGCGGATTTGTGTCCTGTTTGTCTGAATTGTATTTCGGTTGGTAGTACAGCTTGTCTTATCCCTTTCAAACTCCTGATTCGGTCTCTAACATTTTTGAGGTACTGAGATATACACAAATAACGCTGGCATCTGGTGTGCTGTGTGAGGGGGCATTTGCAGGACATTTGGCTTTCTGGGGGCAGGGCTTTGGATGGACAAGCAATGCTTTTGCCTTCATCAGTCTCTGTCTCTGCTCCCTCCAGTGTATGGGCACAACGTGAAGAGCAGCAACGACTTCATTGGGAGGATCGTGATCGGGCAGTACTCAACAGGGGCCCCTGAGTCCAACCACTGGCGCCGGATGCTCAATGCGCACCGGACGGCCGTGGAGCAGTGGCACAGCCTGCGGTCCCGGGAGGAGTGCGATCGTGTGTCTCCAGCATCCCTGGAGGTAACATGAGGTGGGGACTAACAGCAGCCGGGCCAAGCAGGTGGACAAGGCAAAAGAATAAACCACCGACCGAACCACCCCACCTCACACCCTACACGCACCCCATGGCAGCTCTGTTGGATTGAAGCGGCTGCTGGCACCCAACCGGCCGTGCTGGCCTCTGTGAACTGTGTCCCACCGGGTCCCGGCTGTTGCCCTTGGGCCACCGGTGTCCCTCCTGGCTGGACCTTTCGCTGCTCGCACCCGGCACCACTCGGCTGTTCGCATCCCGCATGGCGAAGTGTGGCCAGGCTGCGCGTGGAGGTGCTGCGGCAAGCGCTGAGCGGGTGGAGGAGTTGGGAGTTGCCTCCGCTGTCCTTCCAGTCCAAATCCATGGCTCATCTTCTCGGAGATATAAGTACCTGTGTGCTCTCGTTGGTGAACGTGGTAATTAGGCTAGAATATTTTTTTAAGCGGTAGAACCTGTGGTGAAATCGATTCTGACTCCAGTTTTGTCCTTGTTCTAGTTTAACAGAATTAAGCTCCTGTTAGTACGTACATGTGTGTGCTGGGGCATGTGTGCGGCCGTGCGGCCCCGCGTCAAACGGACCTGGTGTCATGTCAGTGGTGAGATGTGCCACTCTCGATAGCAGCCTGTTTGCGTCCTGTAGATACAGTGATGATGTAGCAAAGTAAACATTTCCAATAGCATTTGTACTGGGAAAGCCAGCTCATGTTTTTTCAAACCTGTGTTGTGCAAAAGAAACCTGCTCTGGGGACTTTTGCAGTTAAGAAGACCCAAAATACACGATTTCAATTCTCTCACAGACTGCAGTGGCTCTTTCTGTGTTGTGTGTGTTAACCCAGGTAGTTCTCCAGGTCACCAAGTGAACTTAGCTACGGTCAAGCTGTCCTGTTGGTTGCTTCTGTACATTTTATTTTTTCACGGCATATTGTCTGGTATTGATGCAGATTGTATATTTATTGAAAATAAAATTCTATTTAATTGTGGCACGTAGACTGGGGTGATACTTGTTGGCAGAATTCATCTTTGTGTTGAGCTCCATTGGTCGTATTTGTGGCACAAGAAAAGCCAAGATGTTGGCTTTTGCCCACTTGTTACGCACTGCAGATGAACCAGGAGCCATTTGAGAGAAACTGGGGACCGGATGATGAAGATTGGTCGAGTGAGTGAGCCATGGTCTGGACCTGCATGGTTCCCAACCGGAACACATTGACACTCTGCAGGGTGGAAGTGTCAGGTTTCTGCACCAGGCTTTGGGTTTTGGTTCTTTGCAGGGGTGGGCCTATATTATTATTTTTTATTGCTCTCTTTATCAACATTGAGACTGCATAAAAATCTGTAGCTTGCTTACAGCCCATTCAAGAAATGGAACAACAAAGGCATTGCCCAGAAGAGAGCTGGAACTGGCTTATGACTTTATTGTCTTTCCATGTCTTAATTGGGGAGGAGGAGGGATCTGTTCTGTCTTCAGCAGTGTTTATTTGTGTTGGACTGGAGAGCCTCGCAGTGTTACGGATGGTTTGGCTCTGCTGCCACATCAGTGCTGCTCTGATGGAACAGAGGTGTGGAAGGGCCCCAGGCTCTGGCTGTATCTGCTCCCTAGGTGACCTGTGAAATTATTGGGGGTAGCCCATGGCCTCTACCCATGCCTATGGCCCGCTCCATGCACCCTCCAGTGCAGAGCCTTCCTGCTGCCACACTGGTCCTCAGGTTCCAGAGCAATAACCATCCAGAGCTGGCATGTGGTAGGTCAGGCAACAGCCATCTCCTTCCCTTATGTTCATCAAGTGCAGCACAGAATGAAGTTCCATTATCTCCTTACTTTTAATATTTTGGTTTTTAGAAAGAAAACAATACATACATGTGACTATTTCACCTCCATTTGTTGTTTGGCTGCTGCAGTTAGGCAAGTCTTAAAAAGCTTGGTACTTGTTTGGGCAGATGTCTGTGTTGGTCAATATCCTTGCTGCTGTTTGTGCTCCAGTGTGAAGGTCTGTGTTGTAACTCTGATACCAGCATTCGGCTGGGACCTCCTCCAGTTTACATCGCAGTAGTGTTTTGTTCTCTTCTGCACTCAGAGCATCACCATGTATGTTTTCCATGTAACAGCCAAGTCTGATATGGTGACCCTGCCGTTGTGGAGGAAGGAATGCAGAGAATGCAAGGAGGCTACAAGAGATGCTGTCTCTGCTCTGTATCCAGAAGCTATCTCTCAGTGGCTCAGGGAGAGTAAAAGCGTAGACACCCTGCTCCCGGGTAGAGCATGGCCTTGGATAGAAGATGGCAAAAAAGAGCCTTGGTGACCTTGTTGCTGAACCTTCTCCCAGTTGCTGTGGCTGGGGATAAATACAGGTAGGAGCTTACCTTGTTGGTGTGGTTGTGCATGCAGTTCCCTGGTGAAACACCTTCCCTTCTTACTGACCACAGCATATGGCTCATGGCTGCTCAGCAGCACAATTGTGTGTATTGGCAGCACAGAGTGGTGGGGACAGTGGTTGCTGCAGGACTGTCCATGGGCATCCTCTTTCTGAGCATATTGTGCATGGTGGGTTTCAATTCTAACTCTGCAAAGTGAAACTCCTCCTCTGTCTTGCAGCGAGGTTGATAGCAAATCTCTGTTCTCTGGCTTCCTCCTGGTTCGTCTTATCAATGAATCACAGTAGAGAGGGAGCCCATGGGGAGTCCTGGGAAAACACACACTGTAGAATGCCAGTCTCTTCCTGTAACTCAGGCTCAGACAAGGGCCTGTGGTTTCAGCAGTCACTGCCCTTGACATTGATGTTTTTCCACGTGGTATCTATGGGCAGCAGCAAAAGCTCTGGCGTCCATGAAAGCTGATCTGAGACCTGCCACACGCTTCGCTCAAGCGTTGGGGATGAAAGTGAACAGAAGGCACTCTTGCCCCTTAGTCTGTCCTTGGAGCCATGAGGTATCTGTTTCACAGGGAGGGGGGTGTCACGTACATATGATGCCAAAAATTGGTGAGGGAACCCTGAGGAGAGGTCAATAAAAGCAGGATGGAAGCACACTGAGGAGCTCCCGACCTGAAGGGCGATCAGAAAACAGTGTGAGGCAGGAGAGGAGCAGAAGGGCTGAGTACACGAGACGTGGTTGTGCTTCTGGGGCTGCGTCCCCCAGGTAAAGCACATCTCATGCTTTGTGAAATCAAAAGATAACCCCAAGTGCAGCTGGGGCTGCAGCCAGCTCTGCGTGCATGACGTGTGTGTACTCTCCCTGCGCTGGGAGCAAAGCTGGTGTCCAGCTGCTGTGCTGGGCATGGGGAGCTCAGTGCTCCCCCTGTGCTGGGGGTCTGCTGCTAGAGACAGCATTAAAGTTACTCTGGGTCTCTGCTCCCTCTTTAAGCATAAACACTTGTGCTTTGGGAGTAGATTAATATGCTGAAAGAGTTTTGTTCCATAGTTTGCTGTTAATTGCTTGTAACACTGGTTTTATCTGGGGATGGCACACAGTTAAGAAGGGAGAAGGCATGCCTTGGTTTCTAATAATCAAAATCCCTTCATTTTTAGTGCTCTGATGCATCATTAGGCTTTTCCTTGAGGCATACAGTTTCAGATGAATGTATGGAACTGCAAATGGGAGGACAGGGGGAGGGGTTTTCTTAATGCAAAGAAAATTTAATATATGAAAGTTGATTGAATTAGTTACTGTCTCTGGAGTAAGTGTGGATGTTTTACTATACTGAAAGCTTTGTGTCACCCCAAACTTTTAGTTTAGTCTAACTTGCTATTTGAATCGTGCCTGTAAAAATTGGTCATCCCAACTGAAGTCACAGAAAATGCTGAAAACTTTAACCTGTAGCTAAGAATAAAAAGGGAACACCATTGAGTGTGTTCCTAAGCAGTTCATTCAATGCTCATTTAAGGTGTAAATTGGAAATGGAGCAGGACCACACAATTTCATAGTATTTTGCCTATACTGTTTCCCTAACCAGTGAGTTTTAAAAAATCTGGAGTTTATTTCCCAAAAAAAATTGACCACATGAAGAAGACATGGTAGCTCATAGAGACTGTTAATAATACGGACTGCTGCCTGATGCTGAAGGTTTTCTGCTCTTACAGGACTGCATGGACCTGGCAGATGGGCAGAGTGCGAATCCCTGAACCAGCCTTGGACCTGCGGCACACCTGGTGGTGCCCTCTTCCGAGATGTTTTATTGTGTCAAAGCTTTGCCTGTCCACGGTTATAAATAAATAAAAGCACAAACCGGGTTAAACCCCACAATTACAGCTGTGCCAAACCTGCACAAGGCAGTGCTCCCCTGCAGCCCTGGGCCCCCTCTCTGCCTGACCCGAGGTTCCCCGACTGCCGCAGCTTCCCGTGTTAACACAGCCCTTGCTTCCAGCTTCTAACCTTGTCTTGTGCTCGGTGGGTTGCCAGCCTTGCACCGAAGGCAAAGGGCATGTTGCTCAGTCACCCCAAGGTGGAGGTCTGTCCCGAGCCCCTCTCTGCTCTGCGCCTGGCCGCTGATGCCCACCAGCATCCCTGCGGGAAGGCAGCCAGCTGGGTAGTGCTCAAGTGTGGACACATAATCATGTCTCAGGAAGCAACTGGGGGCAGATCAGGGATTTCCTTGCTCGCTTGCAGCGTGTGACAAAGGTTCTCTGGGAGGAGGCGTGCACCCCCATGAGCCAGGCTAGGGCGAAGGTCGGGGCGCAGGTCTGTCGGGGTGGGATGCGAAGAGCGCGGCCGGGATCCGGCAGCGCTGGTGGGAGGTGTGTGTCGCCGGGAGAGCCGCTGTTCTGGGGGAGGGAGCAGCACAGCGCCTATATCCAGCTCCGCGCCGGCAGCCTCCCTGGCACAGCTCGGAGGTCCCGGGCACAGTGGTGGCCCCTGCAGCCTGCGGGGTTTGGGAGCGCTGTCCTCCCTCCTGGCCATGGGCACCGGATGGGATGTGTGCGCGCTCCTCTCCACGGCGTTGTTCACTGCCCAGGCATTCCCTCAGACCAACATAAAGATCAGCCAAGGTGAGTGCAAAGCATTGATTGCGGCTGGGGGTGAAGGTAACCTTAAACTGTGATGCCTTTAGCTGGGGGAGGAGGGTGCGTACCTCCTGCAGGGTCAGCAGCTGGCTTCCCACTTTCTCTGACTGCTCCACAAACCTCTGATTTGCCTTGAAATCAACTTACGTCTTCATTGTGGGAACATGACAAGAGCAGCCCGTCTCTCTCTCACGAGCTATAGAAGTTGTCTCTGGGCTGGCTTTGTTTCTGTGTGCAAGAAACTGTGCTTTTGCCTTCAGCAACACGTGCTCATGTGGCACAGTGCTGTGGACCCATCGTGTGTGGATGGCCGGGGTAGAAATAACTGCAGGGAGGCACATGTGTGAGTGGTGCAGCCACACAGCCCATCAGGACAGGCTGGGGCATCCGCTGTGGCTCCCTGTTTATTTACTCACACTTACTGCATGTGAAAAGTGGACACAAATACATGATTCCTCTCATTTCCCTCTTATTTTCTTGAGCTGTTGGTGATTGATAGCCACTGCTGTGCATCACTTAAGTTTCTTGCAAACTTTTTCATGGGGCTGGTGCAAGTGAGAGTCGCTGCTCTCAGTCTGTTCGCACCCTGCTTAGATTTATATGGGAATGTGAGCAGAAAGGGACTCCCAGAGTGTCGTTCAGTGACTCTGTGAGAAAAAGGATCGATACAAGCCCAGCTTTCCTGCCAGACACCTAATCCGTGGGAGCTCAGCCAAAACTAATTAAGGAGGAAAAAACCCTGCAAGATAACTCCTATCTATTAGTGCCGGCTGCAGGAGAGCTGCTGTGGTGTGTGCTGTAGCCTCACGATGTCAAACATACCTGGCAGAAGATTGGAAGCTGTAAAACCAGCTTGGTTTCATTACAGGATTCTAAAAAGCAAAGCCCTCTGTGTGAAAGGGTGTCACTTCCAATGTGCTTCAACTGGTGTTTAATATTTCACTTGGAAATTTGTAACATGTGCCTAAAGAAACTTCAGAGTGTAAAGTATTGCCCAGTTATTAAATGAGCTTCACGTCCATCAGTGAATACCATCCCCTGCAGCTCCGTATGTCCCCCCAGGCACACAGAGGCCAAAATCCCAACCCTGATCTGCTTGTTTTGAAGGTGTATGTTAAGCATGAGACTTTGTCATCTCTTAATGAAAGACAAATACTGCAAGTATCATGAAGGTGGGACTTTTTGTCTGTAATGACTATAGTGTCAGGGCTTAAAGATGTGCTCCTAAAAGCCATGGGTGACCTGAGGTGTCCCAGTGTCACACAATAGTGCTGTCTTAGCCCCTGCTACATGCTCTTGCCCATCAAACTGCTGTTTTATTCTTTATTCTTAAGGTTTATTCAATAAAGAGGGTGTGGGCTGGTTGTTGTGTCAAGGCTGTGGTGGGATGGAGATCTGGCTCAGCTGGCACTTTGAACCTGCTAGCTGAAGCTGTCCTGGGGGAGTCTTGGGCCTCCCCTGTTGTCTCACCCATCTGCTATAATCACCCTCTGCCCCAGCAGTGCCAATGTGGCGTAAAAGCCATGCTGCTGGCCTTCCCCATGGTCCTATGCTGGTTAGGGGTGATTCAGTGTTGGTGAGCACCAGGATGCCCATCCTGAGCCCCAGCTCTGACCGTCAGCTGGGGAGCGCTCCCCATCCCACTCTCAGCATCACCAGCAGAGGGGCTGTGCAGGCAGCTCTGCCCTGGAAACGATCCATCCCTCCACGCAATGGGGATCTCCTCAGCTCTTCTCCATTGGCATGAACTTCAGACAAGCCTCTTGAGTGTTGATGGACACCCTCCAAACCCAGCCACTTGCCAAGAGCTGAAGAGGTTCACTTGCTTTTTTCAGGTCAGGTGGCAGCATTAGCTTACGCATGTGCCAAGGGAGGGTGTCTCAAGACCATGTGTTTCAGTGAGGTGTCTCTTAATGTCTCTAAACTTTGTGGTAAGTCTTCAGCTGTTGATGAAACAGAGCTCTTCAATGCTCTGCAGCAAGAGGACCATCTGCTGCCAGCACTGATCTGGTCCGCTGTGCTGTCCAAAACTCCTTGGTGGAGCTGCAACCCCCCAGGAGTCTTCTTTGCATGGGCATCTCTTGCCAACCTTTTCCTAGCCCCAGACGTTGTATCTCAAACCTGCAGATCACTGGAGGTGAGGCACCATTGCACCTTGGGATGAAGCTGTTCAGGAAAAAGCCTGCTCTTTGCTAGCTGCATCAGTGGGAGTCACACAGTTGGTATTTTATCTTTTCCAGTAGCATCCTGGAATACAAACAACTTATGATACCAGCTGGGATTTTCACAATGAATTATTTCTAACTGGAAAGTGGCCACTTGGGGATGTGAAACTTTCTGGCAAAGCAGTGTCAGCCTCTGCAAGAGGTTCACAAGTGATTTTCCTGGTGGTTCTGCAGTGGGTCTCAGCTAGTAAAGAAATGAGGAGGCTCCAGTTCTGTTGGCACTGACACAAACCCAGAGAGCACAAAACTCTTTCTGGCCCAAAATTCTGATTTTCCAGCTTTTCTGAGTTAGCAACAGCCCCCTGATACGAATCTTCTCCTCAGCCTGGTCAGGACATCTATTTTGCTGGTGCTGTGTCAAAGCATGGCTCTGATGTTAAAACTGCTGCACTGTAAATAAGCAAAGGAAGGAAGACGCCAGATAAAGCAGCACCCCCAATTGTTCCTGCCTGTAAAACTGGGGAGCAATAGTTCTCCAAAGAGACAGCCAATGCCTCTGATCCTGACCTAAGAGAAAAGATGCTAATTAAACGCTGACCTCCTGTATTTTCCTTTTTGGTATATTTAACCTTAAATTCCTTCAGGCACCTCTGGTTCACTGAAGCTCATCAAATTAATGCTACCTAATGGGAAGCAGTATGGAATAACAAAGCAGGACTGTCTCCGTCTCTGACTCAGTTTCAGCTGCTCTGAGCAGAAGGAAAGTGGTTTTCCTGGGCCATGGGGGTGCTGTGGAAGTGGCTCGGAGCCAGGGCATCAGGACTCCCACTGCAATTAGCACCTGGGAGCGAAGGGCCCCATTTGCCGGGATGCTGCTGGGTTAAGCCCTGTGAATTTTGCCACCACACTGCTAGAGGTGAAGAGTTCCTCGAGAAGCTGCACAGTCTCTATAATAAATCCCTGTTGCTGGGGGAGATGGTGGTGCCTGTCTGCCACAGACACCCGGGGTGCCTTCAGCAGGAGGGAGCAGCAACATGGGGTCACCAGGAGCTGAGACCAGATCCCAGTCCTGTCCTGAATGGGGGGGACATGCTTCATCTGTGATTTGGTGGTAAAGCTACAGCGACATCCCATGGGTCTGACCCTATTCCCTTGCTCTGCTCTGCTTTTGGTGGGGACAGGGACCCCTAGCCAGTTTCACAGAGGGAGGAGGGCTTGGCTCCCAGGAAATCACATCAGCCCTCAGTGTTCCTGGTACTATTGCCACAGTAGAATAATTCCCATTTCCTAGGGCTGTTCTAAGGGATTTCCAAATGCAAAGATGTCCATGTATGAATCAGACAGCTGAATCCTGCATTGCAATTGGGCTGGCTGCAGGTTAGTCACCCTCCCCTAAAGCTGTTCTGTTCTCCCAGCCTTGTGTGCCTTACCTTATGTCCTCTGCAGCCCATGAGGATGGGAGAGCCCCTCAAGCCTCTCACTGCTCTTGGTGGGTTTGTTGCTGTGGGGTGCAGAGCTGCTGCCAAATATACATCCTCAGTAGGGGGTGGCAAGGGATGCTGAGGCGGGGTGATAGCCCCACAGGGCTCTGCAGTCAGCTTGGCCTCTGCCCCTTGCTCAGGAGGTTAAAAAAGGCTCTTTGCATCTGTGTTTGTTGCCTGGGGGCTGTGTGTGACAGGAGGGACCCAGGGGCTGGCTGGAGGCTGTTTGTGAAACGCTCAGAGATCCCCAAGTGGAAAGAGCTGATGAAATATGGAATTATCACCCAGAGCTGTCAGCACTAGCGCAGGGAAGGGTTCAGCTTCGGGAACGCTCCCACCGCTGCTTTGAATTCACCTCGTGCCTCCTCTTCCCCATGCTGATGCTGCCCGCGCCGCTTCCACATCCCATGCTGCTGCTTGGCAGGGTTTTGGTCTCTGGACCCTCAGGGATAGCCATTCCCCAGCCCCTCAGTACCCAAGGTCCTGTAGCACCAACATGACCTCTCTGGGCTTGACCCTCTTACCTGCTTGGGTAATTTCATGGCATCTGATGTCTGCCATCACCGCCTGCTCCCCCTGCCCTGCCTGCCTCACTCAGGCAGCAGCACTGACCCTGGACCAGGACCCCATGGGGATGCAGGAACTGACTTTGGGGGAGCTGGCAGTTGCTCAAGGCTCAAACACCAGCAGCTGAGAGAGTTAAGCCACTGTGACACGAGATCTGGGGGTTAGTGCTGGATGGTGTGGTGTGAGTGTGCTGCATCCTCCCTGCTCGACGGGGGGAGCATGACTGGGGGGAGGTCGGAGGGATGTGTTAACACCACCGCAGTGTTTACACAGCGGCAACTGCAAAGGCTCCAGAAATGCGTCCTGCCCCTGAATGGCTTCTTTTTGGGTGACTTCCCCGCTGTGCTGAAAGGTGGTGAGGGGGGAGGATCAGCTCCATGGGCTCCAGCACTTATCTGGCGGTGGGAGGCAGATAGGCTGGCACCACTCCCGACGGCACGCTCCTCACCCAGCTATTTATGGGGCTGAAACTGAACACGTGCGTACGTGCACAGCTGTGTCCGGGCCCAGGGACACAGGGGATGGTGAGGGGGTTGCTCAAGGGAGGAGGTGCAAGGGGGCCTTGCAGGAGGGCAGATTGCAGCCGTAACCCTACAGCCTCTGGCTATCAGCTCCCATCCCAGCACCGCGGCTCTGGTAGTGCCTGGTAGAGGTGACAGGAGCCCTTATCTTGGTTTCCCCAGCAGCAAATATCAGTGCCTTTATTTCAAGCACTCTCTGTCTAAACCGATGTCAAACTGCCTTGAAGTGTTCATCCTGATTTAGGCAGATGCTAAAACTGAGAAACCCATTTTACGAAATGTGGGTTGGCTTTTGCAAACTTCTGCATGGCTTCTGCAACAGTTGGTTTCTCCGTGCATGTGTTTGGTAGTTGTTTGCCCCGGGTGAGGGGGAGCCAGGCTGTAACTGCTGCCTTCGTTGCCTGCTTGGCTTCCCGGCCATGCTGCTTCACCATCAGCTGCTGGATGTCCTCTGCTCTGCCCCCAGCCATGCCGGAGCCTGTTCATGCCTACTCCTGCCCGCTCTTCTGGACAGAGTACGAGGGCCATTGCTACCGGTACTTCCCCATCAACAAGACCTGGGCTGAAGCCGACCTGTATTGTGCCGAGTTCTCCATTGGCATCAGATCAGCCAAACTGACCTCCATTCACAGGTGAGGGGTGCAGAAACGTGTCATCCCACCCTGGTACAGCCTGGGGAAGAAGGAAGATAGGGACAAAGTCCCATGCCCACAGCACAACCTCTGGGCCAGCTGCAGGGTCATGTCCCAGCCTCAGCATCCCTCTGCAACAGTGACTGGGTCAACTCTCATGCACTGGGCACCCTAAGGCAATGTGAAAAATGCCTTTCCCTGGCCTGGCAGGAAAACTGATGCATTATTCCCCAAATTTCCCCAAACCTGCTGGTTTTCACTCTTGAAAAAGGGAAAGAAATACAACATGATTATACAGGCTTTTTCCTCCATTCCCTCTCCCCCAGCTCTTCCCCACACTACACACCTCTTGCACAGACCCAGGAAAGCAGTCGGCAGCAATTAGACAAGGGGAACGCATTTGGCCATGCCACAGGGTGAATGCTTAGGGCCATGACGGACCATTTGCCTGACACACTCCCTCAGTGGCTCTGCATTGTTTTGTTTTCCAGCTGGGAAGAAAACGTCTTCGTGTATGACCTGGTGAACAGCCGTGTGCCGGGAATCCCCACTGACATCTGGACAGGACTCAATGACCTGAGGCAGGTAAGAGCTCCCTGCAGCCATGTGGGAAATGGCTTTGAGAATTTCACTGCCCTGTGCTTTCCCCTGGGAAAGCCACTTGGGTTTATTCTTTGTTCCTTATAGCCCCATTGATCAGGTGGTGGTGTAGCGTCTGTTGTGCAGCACATGGGAGAAAGTTGTAATTTCTTCCCCTCTGGTCTGCTTTTGAATGAAAAGGGTTACTAGAATTAATAGATTGATAATTAGTGATTATTCACATCATATTTTATGAATGGATTAATGGAAGGAATATTGTATTGCTGGTCCAAGAAGAGCAAATGAACTGAAAACATCTCCAATGTCAAAAATCACCAAGTTTCATAGCTTTCTTGTGATACCCTGTAGCTTTTTGAGGCTGACACATTGGAAATATACAGTCTAATATGCAACAACAAAAAACTGAGACCATCAGGAGAACAGTCCCGTGCCAGCAAACATTTTGTAGGTATTGGGAAAGCAATGGAAAAGGAAAAAGAAAAGGAACACAGGATTGGGTGGGTGTGTTAAAAAATAAATGTGTTCGATTTCTGGGCTTCCCCTGGTGAGACACAGTGAATGCTGGGGCTTTCCAGGGTAAGTTTTCAGTTGTAAAATGCAGACAAGCCGCTTGGCCTTTGCTGAGTGGTGCAGCCTCTTCCCATGGGGAATGGGTGTACATGGGAGTGGGACCCCCACTCTGCAAGCGCGGCTCTGCAATCACGGCCGTTCTCTGCTCACCCTATGCCAGGAGGGTCACTTTGAGTGGACGGACGGCTCCTCCTACGACTACCACTACTGGGATGGCAGTCAGCCCGACGACGGGATCCACTCCATCCCGGAGGAGGAGGACTGCGTGCAGATCTGGTACCGGCACAGCAGTGGTGAGTGGTGTTGAGGTGCCCAGTATTGAGAGCACCTTAAGTCTCATTTGCTTGTCAGTACATTAAACCCGCTGCGGCTCATCTGGTGTCCTCAACATAAAAAGGACATGGAACTGTTGGAACAAGCCCAGAGGAGGGCCACGAGGATGATCAGGGGACTGGAGCACCTCCCGTATGGAGACAGGCTGAGAAAGTTGGGGCTGTTCATCCTGGAGAAGAGAAGGCTGCGTGGAGACCTCAGAGCAGCCTTCCAGTATCTGAAGGGGGCCTACAAGGATGCTGGGGATGGACTATTCATTAGGGACTGTAGTGACAGGACAAGGGGTAATGGGTTCAAACTTAAACAGGGGAAGTTTAGATTGGATATAAGGAAGAAATTCTTTACTGTTAGGGTGGTGAGGCACTGGAATGGGTTGCCCAGGGAGGTTGTGAATGCTCCATCCCTGGCGGTGTTCAAGGCCAGGTTGGATGAGGCCTTGGGTGACATGGTTTAGTGTGGGGTGTCCCTGCCCATGGCAGGGGGGTTGGCACTTGATGATCTTAAGGTCCTTTCCAACCCTAACTATTCTATGATTCTATGATTCTATTCTGAAGAGCTTGCTGGTAGGTGAGGATTTGCATTTTAATTTTTTATTATTTTCCCTTTTCTTTGCAGAGAAGGGATGTGTTTTCTCTTTCACCATGTACATACACACACACATATGCTTTACTTTCCCTCTGCTCAGAGCCCAGCTCTCCCTCCCATAGCAGTGGCAATGAGGAGGGGAGCATCATCCACTTGGAAGAATTACCAAATTTAGCCAAAGGTCAAATTTTGCTATTCCTCCTCCCACACAGGAGGCCCATGGAAACACCCATTCCTTTGCCAGCTTTTCCCTCCCTCACTCAGGCCAGGGACATTTCACTGTGCAAAAATCCCACTTCCCACCCTCATTGCCAGTGAGACCAGTCAGGTGTATCCAGGCCCCCTGGACAGACCTAAATGCCTGGTCCATGGACAGGCTGTTGATGTTTTGCAGGGTACAGAGCTGTGTTTGCAGCTGCCTCCGTGCTACCATGTTTGTGCCTGGGTCAGGCATCTCTGACAGCATTTCCAGGACAGGGATGGGAGCAGTACAAATGGAAGCACATCCAGGAAAAGCCTCTCACAGTGGCAGGAGGTCCTGGTCCCGAGGGTGGTGCATGGATACCCCCTCATTCCTCTTCTGAGCTAATGCCTTATTTCTTTTGTGGGGTAGCACTGCGCTCCTGGAATGACAACGCCTGCGGCAGAGCCTTCCCTTTCGTCTGCAAGATCCCCTCGTTGGCCCTGGACTGAGGCTGCTGGTGCTGCCCAAGCTCCCCTCATTTTGGGTCACCTTTCCAGTGGCAGGGAAGAACAGCCAGGACGTGGCACAGGTGGTGAGAGCATGGAGCTGCTCAACATCCTCAGCCAGACCCCGGCTGCAATATCCCTCCTGGAGTGCTGTGGGGATGAACCTGATGCTCACCCTCCCCACGAGCAAGCAGTGATGGGAGCTGTGTTAAACAGCAAAGGAGCCCCCCAAGCCTGAGCCTGGCTTTGGGTTTCAGATTGAATATTGCAGTGTATTAGAGGAAAGCCATGATTTTACCAATGCACCAAATTGTTAGCACCAAAGAGTAGCCATGTGTAGGAAATTATTCTGCCGGTTCACTTGTGAAGAGTGGAGGAAAAGTGTTATTTTGTGATAAGTTATACAAAATGCCTCTCGTGTGTGTTATTTTTTTTCTCCTCTAAAATAAACAGCAAACAGCAGGCGGAGGCTCCTCCAGCTTTCTAGTGCTCGAGTAACAGTGATTGCCTGGGATATGGGGTCTTGTGCCGAAGGACCTGATTTTACTCTGGTCTGCTCTGTATTAAGAAGGTGTGTTGGGGGAATCAAATGCCTGAGTTTGTTTCATTGGCTCCACCGGTTCTGGGGGACCTGTGCAGCCTGTGAAGGACCCCGTCCTTCACCTGGCCCCATCAACCAGAGAGCATCACCACATGGAGTCACTCAGCACCCCACACCTTCACAACATCCCTGCCTGCAGCAGGTGAGCAGGTTTGGTCCTGGCTGCTTGGAGCTGTCCAAACTACAAGGCAGGTGGGTGAAGGCTGATGTGCACCAGCTGAGGGCCAGCCTGCCCTCGCAGACCTTCCCTGGATGGGGAGAGCTCACAGCTTTTGGTGTGACCCTGTTCCCTAGTGAGATGACAGTCGTTCCCACAGTCATTGCTGATGTCCTGTTCCGTGCTGGCATCACAGAGGTGCTTTTGCCTTCCAGGTATATCACGTCTGGGGAGATGTGTGTGGTCGTGGTGGTGGCCCTGGTGTGCCTTGTCTGAGTTACTTAGCAGGGAGGTGGGACCCTGTCCTTACATACGGGTGAATTTGCAGGGCTTGGGTGCAAGTGGGGCTGCGATGGTGCCAGGGCCCAAGGGAAGGGCAGTGCTGTGACAAAACCACGCTTCTCCTTCAGGGGATGTGGGTGCAAGGGCACTGCTGGACCCAGTCAAACACAATAAATCCCGTGCTCCCTGCAGAGCCCCTGTGATGTGACCTCTGGTCCCACACAGCCCCATGGCACCCAGGTGGCTTTGCAAGAAGCTCTGTGCAGAGGGGGCTGCCTCCCCCTCTGGCCCCTGCCTTCTCTTGAGAGTGATGTGTCCCTTCTGTCCCTGCTCCAGGAAAGCCCCAGAGTCTCACAGCACCAAAGCAGCCAGGACAAACCTGGGCTGCCCCATCTCAGCCACTGCCTGCAAAGATGAGCAAAGGCATCCCCATAAACTTGTCTGGTCTCTCATGATGTCACCACCTTAGACACATAGGATTTCAAATCTAAGATTTTCCCGAACGATACAATGGGGTAAATAACTGAGGCTCTGCTAGGAGCTTGTGACTGCTTCCTCAGTGCTTCCTCAGCACAGCTTTCAGCTAAAATATGCTTCCATTCAGGGAGAAATGGCACAACTTGGTGGGCATAACAGTGGTGTTGTAAGTGGAATGTGTGTGCTGGAGCAGGTTTCTGAAATAAGGAAATGCTGTCACTTTGATTATGTATTTTTCTATATATAAATATACAAAAGGATAACACCTAGAAATAAAACTGTGTTATTTTTAATGATTTTTTTTTATATATATATATATGCACACTTTCCATATATTTATATGGAAAGTGAGCAGTTTGCATAGTTTTCAGTCCTAGGCAGGAGACAGCATTGAATGTGGTTTCTTTGAGACTTTTGCTTCATCTGAAGACAATTATTACATATGGATGATAACAGTATGTAAAGAAACCAGCTGTAAAAAAAGAAAAGTTCTTGTATCTGACCAGCTAACAAAATACTGATGTGTAGGATCTGATCTGTGGCAGAAAAAGGGCTTAAGGAAACATCTTGGTCACTGCTCTAGAGATTACCAGTGGATGGGTCCTGTGCCTGCTGCTGGCATGAGAACAAGAGGGTTGAGCATCTGCATGGCATGGGACATGTTTCTGATTGACTCCTGGTTCTGAGTGCTGGAGCTGAAGTGTGGCTGTGTCTCTGTGGTGAAGATCGGACTCATGGCAGAGACCAGAGCCAGAAACCCCACAGAATCCCGCTGGGGCTCAGCCATACCCAGCGCCCATCACCGGGACAGGGAGGGTTTGGGTGCTGATGCCAGGCTGTACTGTAGGCTGTGTCTCCCCAGTTTCTTTTCCCTGTTCCTCCTGTTTTCCCTGCTCAGAGGAGTCAGGAGTTCTTCATGGCTGGGACTTGGCGTGCCTCCAGCCAAAAACTCTTCTTTTTTTCCCTCCAAGTGGTGTGAGATGTTTCAAAAGAAAGATTAAAACCTTCCCTTGGGAAAGTGTTTGAAGACTTGGGCCCTACTGGGGCTAAAAATATTGCTAATGGGGAAACCTATGAAAGCTGTCAGCTCCAATTAACATCTTCATTTCCAGGTAAAAAGAACTGGATATGCGTGACCTGAAAGTCAGGACCAAAGTTAATAGGGGCTTTGTTTTGTACCCCAACTCAGCTTTCTTCCCTGACTGCAGGGTCCTTACTTAAAAAACAACCCTCTGTCCTTGATAGTGTCTTCTGTTTCACAGGAATCAAATAAAACCCAGAAAACAACAGGAGTTTTCACCTCTTTAATGAACTTCCAGTGGATCCGGTGAGGTCAGCACTCTATGGAAGATGGAACGTGCCCTTTCCCTCAGCACGGATGGTCTCAGACTTTGGGTGGCCAGGAGGAGCCTCTGGCTCTTCAGGCTGAACTTAGCTTTACTTTTCTGTGCTGTGTGTCCCATAACCCCTGACTCCCCTGTTATCCTGAATTTCTCCATCCTGACTTGCCATATGGTACAGACAGTGGGAAACCTGGCAGCTGCAGGGCTCTCCCACAGCTCTCCTGCACATCACTTGCAAGCAACTGGTACCTGAGGGCTCTTTTATATCCCAGTTCTTTAGGAGCTGAACACCTTCCTTTGTGGTGCATGAATGTTGGGCTAAGGGTGGGGAGTGTGTGATGTAGCCTGGGAGTGAACAGAAGCCTATTGGTGACAAACCCCTTTACCCTCCTATACCCCATTTCTAGGTCTATAGAGACAATATTACCCCAGACCTTGCAGAGAGAGAGTGGCCTTGGCGTAGCAGGTGGGAGAGGTGGTCCTGCCTGCGCCATTTGCTCTCTGATTCCCTTTTTCCCCTACTGTTACAATTCTTTATTTCCTGAAATATGCTGCTGATGTCCAGGGATGGGAGCTGCAAAGAGAAGCGCTGCACTGGTGCTGCTCTGCCCTGGTGCAGGCAGCCTGGTGATGATTTTCCTCCCCAGTTTCTAATCTCGACTGCTCAGACGGCTGCACTGAGCTGAACTGTCCTTCCCTCTGTTTATTCAGTATGATTTTTCACCCTGAAGTCTGCTGGGAGGCTAAGGCCTGCACAGCTGAACTGTGAGCTTTTCCTAGTGCATCCCCTTCCCCCCTCCCTGGTTTCCCATGGTTTTAATTGCCTGGCGCAGCTCCTGCCCCAGGGCAAGGATGCTGCAGAGCCTTTCCCTTTCACAAGAGAACAAAAATATCTCAGGGCCAAAAAAAGGCTTCCAGTGGCTCAGTGAGAAAATTATAGGCATTTACTGGCTGTGGCAGGGAGGTTCATCACCAAATAGAACCCTGAAACACAAAAATGTATGATGAATGATGTTACCTACCGGTGTGATGGTGTTAGCATTGAATCCCTCAGCTTCAGTGCATCCCAAATGTGTGTGGCAGGGCACAAAGGCAGGCAGGATTTGGACCTGTGCTGGGTGGGTCCCAGCAGATGCTGGCTTAACCAAGATGTTCCTTCTGTTCTGCGGGAGGGTTTTCCCATCCCACCTCGCACCAGCTGCTCCCTGCTGCTGCCAGGGAATGAGTGAGATGGTGGGAGCCAGCAGGGACAAACCTGCTGGGAAATGCATCTCCTGGGCACGGCTGAGCTCGGCCACCCCTCAGCTAGGCAGGGGGCTCGGCTGAGATGGCTGCCAAGAGAGGAGCCAGAAGTGTGATGGAAGGCGGGTTTATAAAGAGTGCAAGCTGCTGGGGTGTGATGGCACCTCCATTAATGACAGAGGCTCAGTGAAACTCAAACAGCACCAGTTCCCCCCGGAGAGGGGGCTGGGGGACCCCAGGACAAGGCTGGCTCAAGCAGGAGCTGCCTCATGTCAGCAACAGGGCTCATTTTGCCTCCTTATCAGCATCTCTAAAGTCTCCCCCTCTTTTGTAGCCAAGGATTCTCAGGCTTCCTGCTAAAACTGGCCATGGGTCAGCAGCCCTGTCCCCCTTATTGGTGCAGGTCTCTGTGACAGAGCTACTCAAAAAGGATGGTAAAGTTTTTTGTCAACTGCTTTTGCTCTTCGGGGACTTGGTAATGTGGCTGGAAACTCTTATTCCTGGGTGCAAACTGCCAGAAACACTGCTGATCAGAAGTAAGGTGCAGATCTAACAACAGCGCAATTCCTGTTGTGGTTCCTGCTCATAAAAATGGTCAGCCTTGAAGGCCCCAGAGCCAAAGTGCAGGTGATGTGAGACAGAAATGCATCTCAGCTGGCACCATGAGCGTGAATCCCGTGGCGTCAGTGAGTGTGAAGCTTCTTTGGGCAGATTGCTGAAAGAGCTGGTACTTCTCAGCTATACCTGGTCGCTACCCCAGAATGAGGTCCCTGGTGCTGCTGTCCTGCTGCGCTGGCAAAGTGTAGCTGAATTGGGTGATGTGCAAAACTGTGCAGTCCGGCTCCTGGGGTTACCACGGCAATGGGGTATTTGCTCATTTGTATTTCTTAAAAATTATGCTGGGCTCTTGATTGCATCATTTGTGGAGCTCTTTGCCAGCAGGCCGGTAGCTCATTGTCTGTCAGGGCTCGACCGCAGTGAGCGGTGATGTTCATAAGTTCCCATTAGGAAACCTGCTTTGCTGGAGTGTGGTGTGTGTTGCAACTGCATCCCTCCTGCAGAAACCCAGCATAACCCCTCACCTAGAAAGTGTGTGCTGGCTCTGCTCATCCCCTCTGACAGCCACTTGTACTAATGGAGTTGCTTGGGATAACACAACATCTGAGTAAGTTGCAGTGGGAGACCTTGCTAAGGATGGGACAGGGGAAAGCTTGCAGAAGCTTTCTTCTCGCACCTCTATAGCAAGAGGACTTTAGTAAAATATCTTCCTTTGGCTGTGCATGGGAGCCTGTCACGAGGTATGAAGGTGAGGAGGTTTAACTAACTCAGAGCTAGTGTGAGGAATCACCAGCCTCCTTGTGTGATTGGGGGATGAGGTGGGAGCTGCGTGGCTGGAGGAGCAGCACCCACTGGCTGTGATGGGAAGACCGTGGTCCTGCTCCTGGGGGAATGACCACCATCCTCCACTTCCAGAGTGCATGGAGACTTTGGGGTTCAGGAAAATGCAAGCTTAGATCAAATGCTTCCTGATTTGTTGTATTCCAGATATCACTCGCTGCAGAGCACTGGGAAAGGTTGGTGCTGTGGGGCCAGCTTGAATTTCCAGAGGTGACTGTAGAAGAGCATAGGGAAAGCTTCTTTCTTTCTTTGAATGCTGAAGACAAAATTAATTTGATTTGGATGCTGTTCAGACTCAATAGCCATGGGTTCCTGAAAGTCAATTGACCCACAATCCAATAGCAGTTTAAGAGCTTGTTGTCAAGTATTTGCTTAATGGCAAAAACCCACTTGCCACTAATTCCTCTTTTATCTCGTTGATATAATCAAATTAGGAAGCAGGACATTGTGGCAGGTCTGTAGATGGAAGTTGTTTGTGCGATTTGTCTGCTTGAGGACATAATACCTTTGTGGGCTCCCAGTCTGCTCAGCAGTGCTGGCAACAGTGTCCATGTGGAGCGCATGGGCTGCTGGACCTCATGGTTTCCATCACGGCCAGCCTTCTGCATCCTCCCAACACCAGCCATGGGTTGCACCCAGCAGACAGCAAACGTGAATGTCACAGGCAGAGAGAGGGGAAGGAAATGGCAGGAGTGAGAGTTAGAGCAATTAAATGTGGTATTTCATCAATGTGGAGGGCAAGCACTCACAGGAAAGGGCCGTGGCCTGTATTAATCTCCAAAGCATCACATGAAGTCATGGTCCCAAATAAATGCTAAATGCTAAAGATGAACGTATTAATCTAGTATGGATAGTTACCCTGGATTTAGCTGGGTCGTGAAAGTGATTAGTATTTGGTAATAGAAATAAAAGTAACATCTCTTATGAAATTTTAAATGCCAGCTTTGTAACCTGCCTTTTTTCTGCATTGATTCCATCAAGCGATCTGCTGTAGCTGCCTGGGGGGCTGCTGGTAGCTGTGCACAGGATCCCTCCGATCCCCCATGCATACCTGGCCCGACTGGGATTTCAGTGTTATCTATTACCTGTGCCCCACAACCACACAGGTAACACAGAGCAGCTCCCACTCTGGCAGTAATGCAGGCAGGCTACTGAAAATACTTGCTTGGATTTGACATTTTTGGGTTTATTCTGCATCTACCGTAAATTCATCCTTCATTGCACCTTATCCTGAGCCCCTGGGTGCTGCCTGCTGCATCTTACAGCCAACAACTGCCAGGGCAACAGCCATTGGGCTCCCACAGCATCCTGGTGCTGCTGGGTTTGACCCCTTCAACCCTGGGATCCCCCAGGATGTGACTTCTGGAGAAGGACTGGTGAGTCTGTAGCTTTGGGTGAGCTGATGGTGAAGAGCGCTTGCAGTTTGTTCCACTCCTGCTTTTAGCATGCAACCTCACAAGGCACAAAATGCCTGTAGGGGTGGGGTTTTCAAACCGCCAGTTTTAGACTGCTCATATCATCTGGCAGCTACAGCAATTGCATCCTTTCCTGTATTGCTTTCCCCATTTTTCTGGTTTAAACTGAGCAGACCCAAAAAAAGCTGCTGTTTTGTTCAGGCGGCTCCGTGCAGTGAATGACCCATTTTTCTTCCCGATGAGTCACGGATCCTCCTTTGAAAGATCTCATTATTAATATGCCATTTGGGGGATATGTCTGAATTTTCCAGCATTGTCAGCAGCCTTGTCTGTGCTCACTAAGGGAACCTACACAATTAATGGCATGTGCCAAATGGCTGCACCCTAATGCAACAGATTTAGTATCTATGTATTTTTAGAGGATATGCTGCTTCTCTTATGGGCATTTTTGGGTACAACATTCTTAACACTTTTTCCTTATTTGAAATCTGTTGCAATTCTTCTCACACACAGGGTAAGGGGATCCCTCCCCAGATGGTTTATCTCACAAAAGGGAAACAGAAGAGGACAAGTGAGCTATTTTGGGATGTGCAGAATGGTCATGGAGCAGGGCTGCAGCTCAGGGAGAGAGCAACCATCACTCCTCAACTGGGCTGCCAGGGCAGCACATCCCAAAGCCCTGCTCTTTGTCTTAACACAGACCTTGTTCAGCTGTTGGAGAAAACAAACCCTGGTGACAGATGCCCCCTGCAAGAGAAAATGTAGAGTCAAACAGGAGGAGAACAGTGTTGAGTTTATTTTGGGAAGGGGCCAAGTGCACTGTCTGGGCTGTCTGAACCCCCCCTTGGATGAAGGCAATATGCTCTGTTTAAAATGGTACCTTTATTTACAAGATGAAATATGTTTTCCCTAACATTTGTGGAGCTCCTGCCTCCAATACATCACCTGAAGTGTGACTTTAAACAACAACTTAGACTATCAGATAATACGTTAGTTCGAGGGTAACAAATGCAGGTTGAAAGAGGATAATGTTCCTCCCATTTTCTGTTTGTTGTTTTCCCCTGAACTGCACTTTCGAAACGACTTCCCTGGAGCATCCCACAAACGCTCAGTCTCTAGCAAGCCTGGTGAAAACACTAAACTACACACCCCCTTCCCCCATCACATATGCATGTTTAACCATATATACATACACACATAGATATTTATGTATTGCATTGCTATTATATCCTAACCAGTTCATGTACAAACAGCACATCCTCTCCACATCCCACTTCTTGCTCTTTTTCCCACCCTGCGCAGTGTAACCAACGCTGAGGTCTCTCCCATGGACGTTTCTTCTGCTGAAGAGTCCAATTGCATCATTTTGAAGTTCCAAGAGACATACTTGGTAAGATTTACACTAAAACCTAATTTCAGGCTGATTATACACTGTAGGAAATCACGGTGCGTATTGCCTCATTAGCCTGATTAGCTGGCTGAGCTGAAGGACGAGCACTCTGTGCTCTCCTGAGAATGGCTTATAGGAAGAAGGCCCAATACCCAACAAGGTTTTTGGCAGCAATGAACATTTATGGGTTTGGGGATAATTCTATTTATGGGGATTTTGTGATCAGCCAGGAGCTGGGAACAGCCCTGTGGATAAGTGGCCGTTTATGTGGCTCAGCTCTGCTGAGAGACTGAGACATCCCCCTGACTAGTTTTGCATACTGAGCTCTGCCTTGTCTTCTCTCCTCTAATCCCATGCCTATTATTGTGGATCTACTGGAAATAACAGGTCTTTGCCGATTTTGGAGCTGCGTGTGTGTGGGGACAGAGCCTGGCTGCATTTCTGCCCTCCCTGTCTCACAGGGGGAAGTTTGGTTGTGCAGACAGGCTCAGTACCCAGGGGGGTTGTACAAGGGAGCTGAGGCCACAAGATTAAAATGATTGTAACCTGTCCCTTAGCCACTCACTTTAGAGGCCTTTTAATTTTAAATGGAGCTCTACACGTGCGCCTGTCTGCCCCGAGGTTCTCAATGTGTGCTTTAAGCACCACTGATTTAGTGGACAAACACTAATTTAGTGCATTTATCGATGGTGCTTGCTCAGGCTCCCTGAAACAGCACCAAGCAGCTTGATGGTGCTGGGGGCTCTGACCCTTGTTCTGATGTGGGGGGAGCTGTGGGATGGCAGCTTACCAGGCAGGTTACCTCTGAGACGTGCAAGAGGTTTCTAAAGAAGTAGGTGACAAGGGAGCCAGGCATTGAGCTCTAAGGGCAGGTGGTACCTGCCTGGGGGCATGCTGGGGTCTGCTGAGGATCCATCCCATGCAGCTGGCTCAGCCCTTCATCTCTTCTGGGAATACAAGCACCTGCTTTCTGGGGGCAGCTCCTGTTAGTCCCTGAGCTCTGGTGTCCCCTCCAGCATGGTGAATGTACCTTGCGCTTGTCCATCCTAGGAAGCAAAGCAGAGGTGATTTCACGTTCAGCTTTATCAAACAGAAACTGATGTCAGACTTGATTAAAAGGTGGGCTGGAGTCTGAGAAATGAGCCTCTGTGGTGCTCATCGCCCTGGGGAAAGCATCACTGGGAGTTTGCATCGCTGGTGCCTCCTGGAGTCCCAGCCAGAGCTGCACAACAGGTTTGACATCACGTGCTGCAGAGATCAAATCTTGGCTCAATAAACCAGAAATCCAATCTGCCTGATCTCTGGTCAGGAGGTTTATCCAGGCCCTGCTTCAGCTGAAAGCCTGGATGGGGATGGCTGTTTGCTGCACGGTGCTCAGCAATCACAGGTTCAGTGTCCTCAGAGAGGCTGTGGCTGTTGTACGTTATTGTATGGCAAGTTATCACCATGCACGCAGCACGGCACATCTCCACTGCATCCCTGGCAGTCTCTGGCACAAGTATTGATTTCCTCTGGCCGCTTTCTGAATACGATTTTGAGCGATCAGTGTGTGGCTCTGCAGTAAGAATGCTAATTAAGTGCCACTTCCACAACCGCAGGGTTAAATTAGTTTCGGCCATCACTGATGAATGATTGAACATTTGTACTCCTGGATACGCTTTGTGATTTTCTTTAAATGATTTAGTCCCAAACCCAGAGGAGTCCCATTTAAATGGGATTTGCCCCAGCTTGTGCTGATGTTGCACTGGCGCTTGCAGTGGTGGTGCTGAGCCAGAGCCCTGTGTGCTGCAAATGCAGTCCTCAGAAGAAGTCACTAAGATGTGTAGCAATGATAGATCATTCCTGAATAAAAAGATTAGGAGAAGTCAGGCGCAATGATGTGTTGATAATTCATCCATCCCTGCCTGTGTCCTGGGCCAGATTCTCATTTCTAGCATGCTGGAAGGAACCCAGAACAGCAATGGCAGTGAAATTGCTTCTAGATTTATGTTTGTGCAGTTGAAACTACAGTATGTCTGCTATTCGGGCTAAATCTGCCTGTCAGCATCTCAGGAGAAGTGAGACCATCCAGGACAGGAGAAGGAGCCACCTGAAGACTTTTTGCAAGGTAGAATCTCAATTTACCAAGAAATACATGGTTTGCTGTGGGTATCTTCTGGCTTGGATTCACCATTAAACAGTCAAGCAGACTGAGCATTACTAGTGCAGCTCACATGGGTGAGACAGCCAGGATGGAGAGGAGCTGTGGTGGCTTTCCCCTGGTCCACGTGTCCCTTCCAGGCACAGAAGGATACAGGGGCCGATCTGCAGACACGTGCCGACTTCATCACCAGATGGGTGTCTTGCCACACTCCCTGGTTTGGCACGTGCTGTCTCTGCCTCTCTCCATCCTGGGTTTCTAAAAAAGCATTGCCATATGCTGTATGAGCTATAGGCCATAGGGGATGAATCATGGCTCCCTCCACTGAAATGAGGCCATCTCCAGCTTGGATCTTGCAGTTGTCAATAATATGTGACCATTTAGGGTGATGAGGTGGTGATGGGATTGGTGCCATGGGGTTGGGCCAGGAAAGTAGCCCTGAAAGAGCAGGGATAGACTCGGAGCATCTCTGGTCCTGCGCAAGGTCTGGTCCAACAGCAGTCAAAATCCTATGGGCTTTGCTGGGGCTTCAGCCAGACCACAGGGCTGGAGGTGTCCCTCAGCTGGGTGGAAATCCAGCTACTGCCCCTCTTTGGTGGGTTTTCACAGTGTGGGAGAGAGAATCCTGCTTGGATGGCAGGTTTGCCTCTATAATAGAAGCCTCAGCTTTCAAAACTTCACCAAGCCTTTCGAAGCAGAACTGACCCTGAAATGTCCTCATTCTTATGGATTATGGCAGTTTTGATGAATTCCACTTCCCTTCCCTGCTCTCTGTGGGTCTGAGAAATCAAGTATGGGGGTCTGAGGGACTGGAAGTTGGTGCTAAAGCTGCCCCTGAATTTCACCCCAAACTTGATCTCTGTGGGGATTTTTTTGTGTGTGGTTAAAGGGGGAGGGGGGTTGTTTTTTTCCTATTATCACCTTCAAGCAGCCATGCAAGGCCAGGAAAAAGAGATAGAGCTGATTTATTTTCCAGTTCCTTTGCCATCATCCAAATCATTTGTGATCTGAATTTGGCCCAGTGGTATCTTTTCGCTAAGTGAAGGCTCGAAGATAAGATAAGATAAGAAGCTACAGCTTCTTGACAGGGCTGTTGCAGGTACCTGTGCCTTGTATGTGCCAGACCGTGTAGTGCTGTTTTGGCAGCAACAGTGCAGAAAGCTGTTTTACAGCAAGGACTTCCCAAATGTTGGGAATGGCAAAGGATCACCATTTATTAGCATTTTCTTCCTTTCATACAAGAATTAGGTGAAGTGCTAGAGTTTTCTGTCTGGAGTAAACCACATAGCCGTGGTTTGGATAAGATGCTGCAGGTGAGAAATTGCAGCCAGAGGTACAGCAAAACAGGAGCTCCATCAGAGCAGGGATGGGGAAAACAAACCTGAAAATTAAACCTGATTGGGATCTCTCCAGCAGAGAGAGCTACGTGCATGAAAAATTAAACAGAATTAAGCATTCTGCATGGGAAAATGCCCAGAGTGAAAAATCCCTGTGAGATTGGGAGTACTGGTGAGCAAGGGCAGAATGCAATACAGTTGTCAATGAAACTGGTGATTGAAAAACAAAAGCAATTTCCTCTCCAGTTCTCTGAACTGCCCTTGCAGTGATTTCTTCTAGTTAAATGGTTTGTCCCCACTAGCTGATTTGGGGAACTGGGTTCTCTGCTAATTACAGACTTTTCATGGAGTCAAGCTCTGCACTGATTTACCTCATACCCCTTCTCTGACTTACCTGGCAATGACCAGGATGCAAAAGAGCATAGCTTCCATATGCCAGACTGAGAAATATCCCAATTTTCATCATAAAATCCCTTCTGCAATACTAAATAAGCTGTTTAAAAATGGAGCCTAAAATCACTGTTATCAAGCCATGACTGCCGCTGGCCTCTGCCTTTTCTTGAAGGTTATTGATTGCTACCATGGATAACAATTTTTCCTGCTTGGGCTTTCTCTCTCCCCAGGCAGCTGAGCTCCCAGGGAACCCGTATTTATCTGTGGCATCCTTGTACCCAGGGCATGGTGCTTGCCAAGGTGTCCAGGATGAAGTGTGGGATGTCCTAGGGAGGATGAGGCAGCTCCTGCAATGGTTGGTTCAACCGGTGCCACTTGCCTTCCTGCAGAGAGCTGCTCTGCGAAGCCTGAAATGCTGCTCAATGCCTGGCTGGAGCTGCAGCAATGCCACACTGTGATCTGAGAGAGGCAGTTTCCATCGCTTATAAACATCCATCAGAGATTAGATCTGTTGGTCTTTTTTCTTAGGAGAGCAGCTCAGCTCTCTGCTTTGTCTGAACACTTCAGCACAAGCTGGGCTTCAGAGGAGCCTGTAAGATAAGTTACAGACATGTACTGTGATAACGTTCACTCTGCTCCTTGCAGCACATCTGAAAATACACAGACAATATTGCACTCCTGTTTTTCTATTATGCCCATTTTGCACATATAATTTCCAAATGGCTCTGTGTGTTTGGTTTTTCCATTAACCCAGACAAGGCATCCTTGAGTACCACCAGAGACTAAAAGAAATGCTTGCCAGCATAAGCAAATCGAGGCAATGTTATGCTCTGTGTTTTGCAAGAGAGATGATAAAGATCCTATTTCCATGGCAGGTCGCTGTAATGTTTGTTGCTGCTCGTCCCCTAGTGATGCTGCTGAGGTCATGCTGGGGCTGCAGGCCAAATTCAGCCTGAGTGGAAGCACTGGGCTCTCCTTAGCTTCTCAGAGGGTAAGGCGGTGCCTGCTGTGTCCTTGTCACTCCTGTAAGTGCTGGGCCAGTGCAGGGACTTTAAATGAAGCCCAGAAATCAGTGGGGCTGAAATATTCTATACATTGCCAAAAGCAGTTCCCAGGTGTTACAGAGGCTGCCCTGCTGCTGGAGACGTGTTATTCCCAGGCTGGTGGCACTCCATGTTGCATCAGAGCTACCCCATGGTAAAGCTTCCTGGGTAGCACAGAGTGACCTGGCTGCACAGCCCCAAAGGGGAGCATCAGCTTGGCTTGCCCCGAGGGGGACAGCAGCACGAACAGGGACAGTGCACAGATGCTGGCCCTTGGGCAGTGTCCAGCCCCGGGGGCTGCTCAAACAGCATGGAAAATACCAAGAAAAAGGAGGAGAAAGGAGATGACTGTATGGAGTTGCAGATGTGGCATCTGCCCCCATAGCCTAGGGAGCCCTATAACGGAAACTCATCAGATCCGTGGGAAATCAAGGAGAAAACACTGAACCAAGCACACTCAGCATGCTTCCTGACAGCTTTTATTTGCTGTTGGTCCAAATCCCAGATTCTTTGTTTTGTAAAGACTGGATCTGGGTTTTTAGCACACCTTGCTCCGCGTACTTGTGCTGGAGAGCAGCAGCTGGCCCAGTAATGCCCTTGCAGAACAGAGGACAGAAAGTAGTCAGGCTTGATGAGCAGCTGGCACATGGCAAGTTTTCTGTGCTAAGGAAAGCATTTGATGAGCTTTCTTTAAGCAAACTGCCCTGAGGAAATGATTCCCACCAAAGCTGGCAGGAGGAGGGTGCCCTGTGGGAAGGTCCTGCCAGCTCTGCCCTTCCTTCCAATAACAGTCAAGGAGGCTGTGGCACAGTGGCATTTGCAGGTGAGGCCACGTTGCTGCCCCTAATTAATGCTGTCATTAATCAGTTTTTGTCCCAGGTGCGTCTCACTCATATTTCCCATATTGGTGGCAATGAGCTGCCTGCTGCAGGAACTCAAGCAGGAGTCTCCCCAGGGTGATGGAGAGGAGCTGCAGGTCTTCCTAAAACCCAGCCAGTGCAAAGGAGCATCTCTGGTTGGTGCTACCACTCCAGCAGGCACAGCTCACCTCAGAGGCTCTTCTTCATAAAAATCTGTTGTAATTAGAAGGTATTTCCCTCCCCAGGTCCCAGAATGATGCCCTTCAATGTTGCTACTTCTGATGACAGCATTAAGTGGAGAAAAATCAGGTCATGCTCATGGTTCATACTAAGTCTGCCTATGGTCATGGTCAGCGGTGAGTAGGGGTAAGGGGTCTGTCCCTTTCCAAAGCAGTGACCAAGTCTGTTTTCAGAGAAATGAAGATTCTTCTCCTTCATCTGGCACAAGCTGACTTGCAGAGCCACGGTAGCTTCCCTGCTGCGGGCTTTCTGGATCTGCTGGGTTGGCCCCTGGGGGGCTGGAAATGCTCAGCCCTGGCTTCGACCTTAATGCACAGAAGATGTGATTATCCTAACACAGCACGGCTCCTGTTGCACCATTAGGTGCTGTTGCCGATGGGCTCCTCGCTATAAAGTGTTTTCCTCTGGGTGCAGGCACTCACATTGGCCATGTTGAGGAGGGACTGCCTCCTCCAGCCTTTCCCCTGCATTCAAGTGCCACGATCTGCAAGTCTGAATTTCCCTGCAGCTCTCCACCTCTCTTAGTTCCTTCTGTTTTCATAGGGATTATGAAGCAAATCTCTGCATCAGACTTATTGAAATCAAACCTTGGTTTCCTCTGTTTGCATAGCATTGAGAACGAAGGAGGGACGGCTGTGATCTCAGGCAGTGGCAGCAGCCTTGTGGGATCCCACAGGAACCAAGACTTGGCCAGGGCCAGCAGGTCAGTGCACAGCAGGCTTCTGGGGGTGTGCATGAAAGAGCTCAGCAAAGTCAGACAAGAAATAGGTGCAGAGTAGGAGGAAAAAGCCAAAGGTAAGTGGATTCATCATCTTGGGAAAGGCAAAAATCAAGACTGAATGTTTTCCCTGAATTTCTCTGCTTGTGTGCACTGGAGGCAGCTGGGACCTGCACCACACAGGGTGGCAGGGGAAACAAGGAGGAGGAAGAGTCATTCCAGACACCAAAATCTGGCAAAGGATGCTGCTGTTCTTATTTTCTTTGGCAAACACCACTCAGAAGATGAAGAACAAATCTTTTCACTGACACCTAGCAAACACCTGGATGGACAGCACAGCATCCGCTCCATGCTGATAGGGATGACCAGGCATATGTGAAATTGCTGCTGCTCCTTGCCTGCATAGCAGTGCTTGGTGGGGGCAAGGCTGGCGTTGCTGCACAAGGCACTGTACACAGGCGGCAGCAGCAGCAGCAGCAGCATCCCTGCCCTGCCTGTGCTCACAGCCCTGCAGCCCCATGGCAATTAGTGTGGCTGTGTGCTGCAGCAGACCAGACAGAACAATGTCCCTGTGATGTGCATCGCCACTGGATTAAAGTTCTACACGTTTGTGTTCATTTGTAGGGGAGAGGGAGCTTTTGCAGCAGCACATATGTGAGAGAGTGCTGCCATCTTTTGGCTATGCAAATCAGGAGAGGTGTAGAGGAGTTACAGTGGGCAACTTGTCTTGGCTTGAAAAATGTTGCTTATGAACTAGTTTCCTCCGTGTGTTTTTACCATTATCCCCATTACCATGTGTTATTCCCTTTACCGTGTGAAATGACCCTGGGTACAAGGGGAAAGCCATGACCTGTGCTCAGTGCTGGTCGAGGGGACACTGTGGTGGCTCCCAACAGCCCAAGCTGAGCATCCAAGCAAGCATACTGTGTTGTGGAACACCGGCATCCAAACAAAATGCCTTATCAAGTATTTGGTTTTAGTGTGTCAGCCCAATAAATAAAGATTTTCTGTAAATTTGAGAATTAATTATTGACTGATGGAAAGTCTCCGGCTTATCTATTTGCTCCAAGTGCACTGCGATGTCTGCGGCCATGTAATTAGCATCTTCCCAGGTTTAAAAATGGAGTTTACAACCAGCAAACACATGAGCACTCCATTTTATATACAGTGTTTACTCTATGTGTGTTGCCCAGGATTGAATGGTAGCTGCTACCAGTGGGCAAAACAGGTTTCAGAAACAAACTTCAGAAAATAGGATATCTGGTTCCCTTCTGGTGAGCACCATCCAGAACCAAGCATGAATCATTCTATCCATCCATTCATCCATCACCACAAAATCCACCAGTGTGATTTCTCTCAAAGGAAATGGGTTGTGCGATGTCAGCTCCAGGGTATCATCAGATGTAGAAGTTATTTGTTGGTATGGCAGCCTTTCTTTCTCATTTGAGTGGGTCTAAATAGCTCATCTGTGGTCCCTTGCCTTTGAAAAGGAAAAGAAACTGGAAATTATTGAAGAAATATAAATGAATACTCACGCCAAGGCTGGATGTAGTGAACATGACCTGACGGCTTGTTTCACAGAATCACAGAATCCCAAGGGTTGGAAGGGACCTCAAAAGATCATCTAGTCCAACCCCCTCGCAAGAGCAGGGTAACCTAGAGTACATCACACAGGAACTTGTCCAGCCGGGCCTTGAATATCTCCAACGTAGGAGACTCCACAACCCCCCTGGGCAACCTGTTTCTCACCTAGGCTGGAGCCATGCTGTCATCTCTGCTGCAGTGCCATGTTTTTAACCACACTGGAGTTGCTTTGTGCTGTGTGATTCCTTCTTTGGCCAGGAAGCATTGGCTGTGGATGCTTTGTTCAGCTCCATTGTGGCCATGGTCCTGCCCAATGGTTTGGCTGCAGCTGTGTGGTACTGGGCTGAAATGGCTCCCTGGGAGTTCACCCTGACTTAAACATCTCTTCTGGGGTGAATGCTTTTGGAGAACAGCCCTGCAAAAATAGCCCTAAAAAGCTTTCATGAGCACTTGCTCCAGAGGTAACTCCTTTCTGTGGTGATAAAGCCAATGTTTCAGAAGCCATGAAATAAGAAAGAAAAATTGCCAGGGGAGGTTACAGGGTCAAACTGCCCCAGGTATTTTGTTGATGCAGATGTGATCTGTTTGAATGTGACATCTCTGACAGTGACATAAGCTGCTTTCCCAGATACAAAGGCTTTCAATATACCACTTTTCCAACACAGAAAAACAAATTTCAGTGGTGTTGCACTGAAAGAAGGTGAGGGGGGTTGGGGAAGGGACCTGCTCTGAGCTAACAGCCCATCACTGACAATATGAATGCTGAACTGGTGTGTTTCAGGCTGTTTTTCTTGCCTCTGCCCAAATCAACAGCAGTGAGTCATCAGGGCAGACAGCATCAGCTGCCATGGTGCTTACAGCGGTTCACAGCCCAGGCTGCTGAAACCCGCTGCTTTCCTCTGCTGCTGACAGGAGCAGGACTCTCATCCCAGACATCCTCAGCATAAAAATGACAATTGCTCAATGGAAATGTGGTTTCAGGAGCCAGAGACCCTAAGTTTTATTTTCAGTACCAAAAGATGCAGTGCCCTGCTCCCATTCCAGGATGGGGATGCTCCCCATGCAAAAGATTGGGCAGAGTCTGTCTAAGCAGATACTGGGGAAGAAGAGCCATTAGATGGGCAGCCTCATGCTCCTGCCTGGTAAATCCCACAGGCACAGTTCCCTGAGGGTCTAAGTGTCATGGTACCATTGTGATAGTGATACGGGAACTCTGCAAGAGGTAGCAAAGCAAAGGTCTAGTTTCAGGCTTCCCCCCCTACCTGCATTTTGGCCATCACAGCGGCTGCCAGAGCATCCCTGTGGATGCAGATCCAGTGTTTCCCCTACCGTATCCCAGCTCAGCAAGGATTAAAGTGAAGGGGAGCCATAGCCAGCTGGGTTATGCCACAGCACTCTTTTGGTCCATGCAGCTGAGTGACTGCCTCATGGAGACCCTGACTTTGGGCAGAGAATGGGGAGTCTGGCATCTTTGTGTCCTGTCTCAGTATGAATTCAAGGAAACTACAGAGCATGTTCCCAGATCCGTGCCTGGGGGTCACCACATGCACCCACTTACACGGAGCTGGTTTAAGGCTGGTGGGGTCCAACTCTGCCACCTGAAAAGAGGTTGTATTGGGCTGGGGGGTCCGTCTCTCTCCCAGGAAACAAGGGACAGAACAAGAGGAAATGGCTTCAAGTTGTGCCAGGGGAGGTTTAGATTGGATACTAGGAAAAATTCCTTCACTGAAAGTGTCGTTGAGCATTGGAACAGGCTGCCCAGGGAAGTGGTTTAGTCACCATCCATGGAGGGATTTAAAAGACACTTAGATGTGGTGCTTAGGGACATGGTTTAGTGGTGAACTTTGGTGAACTTGGCAGTGCTGGGTTAACGGTTGGACTCAATGATCTTAAAGGTCTTTTTCTACCTAAACAATTCTGTGATTCCATGATCATCAGTGCCCGGAGCTCGCCATGGGCCTGCAGGTAGGAGGCACCGCTCAGCACCTGCTCTGCCAAAACTACCACTGCCCACCCCAAAACCTCCTCTTGGTGGCTCCAGGAGGGCCAGCATGGTGCTCGGCAAGGCAAGGTGAGCATCCTGGGAGAGTGCCAGGGCTCCATGGGCCATGCAAGCCCTCTCTTCCAGCCCTGAACATGCACCCAGCCAGGGACTGGGGAACACCTGGATTTCTCCAGGAAAGCTGCAGGACATGCATGTCACTGAGCAGCTTCTGCTGAGCAGCCTGATGTGATTTAGAAGGAAAGCCTCAGTACTTAGAGTCATTTTCCAGGCTTGACCAGCGCAGCTTAGCAAAAGTCAGTCTATGGCTGGAGCTGACTGACAGTCCTTGGGGTGCAGGTACATACCCACAGTATCAGCAAAAACAATGAAACAGACCTGGGATGATTGAGCACAATTTGCTACAGAGGGAAGCATTTCAGAAGCTTTACAAGGTCAATAGAGATGCCCTTTTGCCTTGGAAATCCCTGTAGCCACAGCTCCTCTCTGCTTCTTGCTTGGGAACAGAAATGCAGTTGAAGTTAAAGGAGCAGAGCTGAAAGCCCAGCAAGAGCCCTGGCTGCTCAGGTCAGGCTTTGAGGAGAACAGAAGCTTCTCTGCTGCCCAGGTGGCTCCCTGCGCACAGAGCAATGGGATGAGGAAAGCGTGAGCCTGCATAATCACTGCTATTAATGCTGTCAGTCTCCAAAGGCATTCTCCCTTGAACACCCACCTCACAGATATTAATCGACCAGCTGGGCAGATTAGATTAACCGGATTTCTGCATCCGAAGCTGATGCTGATGCCCATTGATTGGAAACCACTCCAGAGCAGAGGCAGTGAAATAGGAAGGTGTTTCCTGTTCGTGCACAAGCTTTGCTCAAAGAAGATAAGGATACTTAATAAGAGGAGGCAAAGGAGACATGCAGCAAAGCTGAATTAGTAAGGAGTTTGGTATGCCTGTGGTCTGATGGTTACTACAGCTTCAGGAATTTGCTAATAAGCTGTGTGGGACAGCTAATTATCCTGTCAGCCAGTAAGTCCAATAATAATTCAGTTTAAGCACCATTTATTTATTTGGAAGCCTATTTGGCACTGACATCTCCATGCACTGTTGCAGTGCTGCACAGGCTGCAGGTATTTAATCCCCTGGCTCTGCAGGAAGGGGGGCTCACAACCACCCAGTCTCTGGGGTGACACAGCCCACAGCCTCACTTGCTGCTGCAGGAAAGCAAAGCAGGACACAACAGGAGGATTTGGGAAACAACATTGGAGTTGGGGTGGTTTTGTCTGCTTGGGTTGGTTTTGCTTGGGTTGTTTTTTTGGGGGGTGTGTGTTTGGTTTTGGGGCTTTTTTCATTCCACAGAACCCTGAAGGTTCCATCCCACGCACCCTCAAGGATGCAGCCAGAAGACAAGCCTAGAGCAAACAGTAGCTTTCAGCTGGCTCTGTGGGGGCAGCAGTCCACAAGGACCAGAGATAGCTGGAAAATTAAAACCTGAATGTTTTTAATAAAAGACTGTAAGCAGTACAGAAACTTTTGTCTCAAGCAGGTGCCCTGGCTACCCCAGGCCCTTATTTCCTCAATTTTGCACTCTTCTCAGATGAGTATCCAAAGCTGAGTCCACTGGATGGACCAGAAATAGCTGGAAAAGTCACTTTTTTTCCACCTAGTTGTAAACGTTTTAGTCTGTGGGGTTAACTGTGCTCTGAGTGACACCAGAGCAAATCTGAAGTTCATTTAATTTATTAGAGTTCCTCCATGTGTAACGACCTGCAGAATTTGTTCCTGCATCTGATGAGGGATCCACATCCTGGGCAGGAGAAGGAGATTTTCACCATCCCTGTAAAAGTTATCTCCCCTGAGCCAAGAGGGGGAGGAGGTGGGGACTTACATTATTCATGAGCTGAGTCCTAATGAGGCTAATCACCAGCTAATGAAAGTTCTCCTATGTGCTGGTTTTGGCTGGGATGGTTATTTTTCTTCACAGTAGCTGGTATGGGGCTGTGTTTTGGATTTGTGCTGGAAACAGTGGTGATAAACCAGGGGTGTTTCAGTTCCTGCCGAGCAGTGCCTACAGAGAGTCAAGGCCTTTTCTACTTCTCACCCCACCAGCAAGGAGGCTGGGGGTGCAGAAGGAGGGGACACAGCCAGGATAGCTGATCCCGACTGACCTCAGGGATGTCCCATACCCTGTGATGTCATGCTCAGTATATAGAGCTCAGGGAAGAAGAAGGAAGAGAGGGATGTTTGGAGTATTGGCATTTGTATTCCCAAGTCACCATTATGTGTAATGGAGCCCTGCTTTCCTGGAGATGGCTGAACACCTGCCTGACCATGGGAAGCGGTGAATGGATTTTTTGTTTAGTTTTGCTTGTGTGCATGGCTTGTGCTTTACCTATTAAACTGTCTTTTCTCACTCTTACTCTTCTGATTCTCTTCCCCATCCCAATGGAGGGGTGAATGAGTGCCTGTGTGAGGCTGAGTTGCTCGCTGGGGTTAAACCGTAACAGTCCTTTTGGCATCCAACATGGGGCTTGAAGGGCTTAAGATAATGACAGGTTTGATTGGAATGTGCTAGGTAGAGTTTATAGCTGTTACTGCTGTTTAGCTATTAACTGCCAAGCTTCTGTGTTTGCCATGGGGCTTGCTTGCCTTACTGGATATTACAGTCCAGTGCCCCTTGGTGGCTGCTTTTTGCTTACGTTGCTTGCTGTAGTGCTGCACTGCTTATCATCTTACTGTGCCGTGCCTGGGAACATTCTGATAACAGGAATGGCCACGTGCTTGGGCTGGCAGACAGCCAGGGCATCCCTGCTGTAGCGGACAGGTTGAAACTTCAGTGTGAACTCAAGCCGAAGGGACTGGACCTGTGGATGAGCCCATGTGGGAGCAGGACACCCCAAAGCATCTGTGCCTGTGGTTATGTCTGTGCTGCCGCAGGTGTACCTCTGAAGGGCTTGCAGCCAAAGGATAAGTCCACTCTGGTGAAGGTGCATCTCAAAGCATCTGTGGCTGTGCATGAGGTCATGTTGGAGCACCTCAAATCGTTGGGCCATGGATAACCCCACAACAGAGCAGGGCACTCCTGGAGGGACTGCAGCCATGGGTAAGGTCATGTTGGAGCAGGTTTACTTCTGAAGGGACTGTGGCTGTAGGTAAGGTCCCACTGGAGCAGGTATATCTCTGAGCATTGTGGCTCATGGATAACACCATGCTGGAACAGCTACACCTCAAAGTAAGGTGTTTATCCACCGCTTGTGGCTGTGGATAAGCCTGTCCTGCAGCAGCTATACCCCTGAAGAGACCTTGGCCCATAAATAAAGCTTCACTTGGAGCAGATGCACCCTAAGGGACTCCAGACTGGATAAGTCCAAGTCAGAGAAGGGGCGAGGGAGGGAATTCATTGCAATATTAAATACTACAACCTAACCCACAGGACATGGGGTTGGTATATCCTGCACTGCTTTCCCTAACACAGGGAGTTAGCTGAAGAAGCTGAAAGAATTTCTTCGGAATATATTCCAAAATCAATTTAATATATGATGTCTGCCGGGACTGGGTGAGTCAGAGCACTGTGATGGGCCTGTGAATATGCTGCAATTTATTTGTGCTGAAGTTTAAACAAGATTTATGGAGCCATAAAAACATTATTGAAGAGACTTCATGGTGGAACTGAGAGGGGAAAATAAAGCACAGTAACAGGCTCTTGGTTTTGCGGCATCCTCCCACCTCACTGTGGGGTTGTGATGGTTGTAGGTCTTTGTTAGCTGGGTTTGGATCCACAGAGAGCTGTGAATGGCTGTAGGTTGAGGTGGATGCCTGGGACTTGGAAGAGCCACCAAAGCTCTGCAAGAAGATTTCTCAGGAGATGAGAGATGGTTTGTGGAGCTGTATCCAGTAGAAGCTTAAGGTTAATCTGAGTTTTCTGGTTTAGATCTGAGCTCTTGTCAGAATTGGCCTTGAGGAAGAAGACTTGCAAATCTGCTGAGGTCGGGGGCTAGTTTGGTGCAGAAACCTTGGTGGGAATGCAGAGGCCCAGGCTGATTTGAGGATTTTTTTAAAGCATCTCATAAATTGAGAGCTTGAATCTCCTCCTGTATTCCTTGAAAAGGTGATAGTAGAGTAGACCAGAAGTAGCCTTCCGGCTGCCTGGGATGAGCCAGGGCCATGGCAGGGAAACGTGTTTCGGAGCAGAAACCAGAAAATCTGGAACTGCTGCAGGTTTTGCTGAGTGTTACTGGTGCTCAGACAGTTCAGAGGTGGCTTGGAACTGTAATACCTCCTGGAAAAGAGCATTCACACTCCTACGGGAGAAACTGAACCCTGCTGCTGGTTGTGGTGCCTGCGAGAGTCTTTGCAGCAATGGGAGACTGCAGTTAGGAGTAGAGATGCTTTGAGGGTCCAGGCACCTCCTGCTGAATCTGAGGCTGTCCCTCGACAGCCCTCTCCTCACCCCACTTCTCCTCAGTGCCAGTGCCTCTGCCCGCAGTGCTGTGCAACGAACCTCACCAGCAAACCCCACTGGGCTGGGACCTAGAGACGGCCCATCTGCCACAAAGGCTTTTGGAAGCAGAGCAAAAGAAATTGGATGGATGGGATAATAAAACTACAAAGGATTATTGGCCTTGGTTTGCTTTTCAAAGATTAAGAACCTCTTTCAAGTGTCTCGGGCTTCATTTATCACTTAGATGTAGACCAGCACAGGCAAGTACATTTATGGTGCAAGATATCTCTAAAGGTCTTTCTTTATACTTCACAGCTGTGAGGTATCAAACCCTCAGCTCTTTAATGATAATTCAGTCCAAGAAAGACATAAAGAGCACCAGCAAGTGTACATGGAGCTGTGGCAGTCTGCAGCCACAGGCTGGGCATCCATGGGCCTCAGGGCAGCTCCACTTTCCCAGCACTTATCACACTGTTACATTGCCTTCATGCTTCAGGCTTCCAGGGGTGGCCTGGCAAGGTTAATGAAAAACTTGCTGTCAAATGTTCACAGGCTTCCAATTTTGGCTGAACTCTCTCCATGTGGACCTGTAGAAAGGTTTAGTGGTGGCTGCTTCCTTGATGTTTTCAATGCCACATGTGTGCAGCCGACATGTACAGTATTTATCACTCAGAAATCTCTTTCCAAATGCACTAAGACCTCAGCTTAAGGGCAAGAAAGACCCAGGACACACCAGGATTTCCAACCGGGGTATTTCTATCGCTGCTGGCTAAAAAGAGCTGAAGCAGAATCCTTCTGAGTAATTCAGAGTCTCCCTTTGCGTCTGGGCATGTGAGTCATCAATGTGTTGACACATACTCATTTTAGTAAAATCTGGTATTTGTTTCACTAGTAGTGTTGATGTATAAAAGGCATTGAAATTAAGTGCTGCATGTTAAAGATCAATTAGCTTCTACTCCCACTGAAAATGACATTGGTATTTGGAAGACATATGTGCACACCCACGTCCCTGCTTATGCTTGCTGGGAAATTTATGGCCCTCTCCCCAGCTGCAGAGAGGCCATTTCCTCTGCAGTGAACTTGACACTTTGGTTTCTAGCTCTGCTCTTTCTCCACTTGAGTGCGTTTGTGTGTGCAGGAAGGAAAGCCCTGGAAAGAGTGAGTACTGGCCAGGAGAGGCTGAGAGCTGCCTGCTGCTCTTCAGACCTCACTGCCTTCTCACTGGGGCTAATTTAGGGTAACCAAAGGAGCAGACTTACATCATATGTGTGGGCTGCATGTGGACACATCACCTGATGTGAAAGCTGCACCCCTGGGGTCGTTAACAGCAGCTCAAGGGAAACACTGTCACAGGTACCTCCAAGGGAAGTGATGTGGAATCTGGTGCAGAGGTTTGCAAGGTTAGTACCAAGGGCTTTTTGTGCTGCTCGAAACCAGAAGAAGAGGGGAGGTAGGAGAAAGTATGCTGAGGGTACTTGCCTGGGTTACCAGAGACACTGAGTTAAGGTTATCCCAGTCCTCATGGGCATCTCTATGTGGGTGTCATGGGGCTCTGCTGATTGCTGGGTTGCTCCTCTGCTGGTTTGAACAGGTGGGCTCTTGCTGCTATTTTGCTACTCAAGCAGCTTTGTTTATCAGTTCCCTGTGGTCTTGGGCCACTCTTTTGAAAGAAAGTGGTATTTTGAGGAGCAAAGCACAACTCTTGGGTGCAGTATCTAAAGCAACAGCCATCCTTACATGTGCATCTGCCTGCACTTTCCTGTTCCTGTGGTTGGTGTTGCAAAGAGGTGGAGGAGGCTGTTGTTCAAGACCTGTAAGTAACACACCCCTCCCTGCCCACAGCTCTCAGGGGGAGCAGGCACCCTCCATCCCACCCCAGCCCTGCTGGAACCCGGGATGGTCAGCATGGGGCTCTGCATGAGCAGACCTGGGCCAAAATATCCCTGGAGAAAGGGAGGCAGGGGGCTCTTTTCAACCTGAAAATTTCCTTGATGTGGCTAAGGGGACTGCCATTCCTCTCTCTTATGGACTTGGAAACATTGCTGCACAAAGGATATGGACACCTTTTCTTGTGTTTTGGCTTATATCCTCTTCCATCCCTGTGTAAAGACAGATACAAACTGAGTTTAGTACGGACAACCTACAGAAGTGATTTTAATTGCTGAGAACAGATTGGAAAGAGAGGGGCAAGCATGCTCTGCCTCTCATTGGTACTAGAGTTGTAGCTGTTATTTGTCATTTCCAATCGTGTGCATGACTTTGTCAGTTTAATCCAATTTCTCCGTTTAACACCAGATTTGCTCAGGGGCTTCTTTCCATTCCCTTCTATGTCGGATGAGGATCCAGCTAGGGCAGGGCAGGGGAAGGCCATCCCGATGCCCTGCAGCCTCCCTAGAAGGCTGATGGCCAGGGATGCAGCTGGGGGGGCTGCTCCCAGCTTTGGGCACAGTCTGGGGCTGGACACACGAAGGCAGCACATTAGGGACCACCAGCAGTGTGATCCCTGCTGTGATGATGATCCCTGGGGAGACCCAGAGGAGCTGACCCAATCATGGAAGGCTGTGAATGATGGCAGGGAGGGCAGCAGTAAGAAACGTGATGTCACCGCTATGGCTGCTCGCTCCGTCTCGCCTGCTGGGGACTATTTTTAGCATTATCTCAAAAGTGCCTCCTCTCCAGGGTTTAGTTGCTTAGCAGCCGCCTGGCGGGGCGTGATTTGGATGGGAGCAAGCGGTTATTAATGCACACGTGCAGAGATTACCTTGTGGCTTCCACGTGGTGGCTGCCCAAAACCCTGGCAGCTCTCGGGTCCATGGGGCTGGAGACAAGGGGTTTTGGCCCCAACAGCAGATCTCCCCTGTGTGCAATAGTGACAACATGCACTGGCCTCAGGGGGCTGCCTGCATGCTGTCATGGGCTCATCCCTCCGGCACAGTGGACCCCTTTCCCTCTAGGTTCGCTCTGTTTGGGAACAAGCATCAAAAATGGGATTCAGGTTCAAAATATGCCTCTGTGGCACTCCACATCCTGCAGCCAAGAAAACATGGTGCACAAAAGATTGGCATGATGCTTTGTTTATTCTTTGGTGAGCCATTTTACTTTCAGATGATCTGTTTTCTCTGATATATATAGAATTGCATGTTTCTAAAACTGCCTACCAGGATCACTGGTGGAATTATGTTTGTCGTTAAGTCAGCGATACACTCAGAATTAGGGCTCTTGGAAGACAAAAGAAGTTATTTTCTCAAATTGAAAAGTTTAGTACTTAAATTATATCTGCTGAATTTGATTAAATAAGATTGCTGAGCCACAGGTAACTTTATAAATACATTAAGCTGAAGGAAAAAAGTCTTAAGTCTCCATGCACTGATAGGCTCCTTTTAAAGCTGGAAAATCCTGAAATGAGTTACTGTAGGTACAAATACAATACGCAAACAGGACTTCAAGGGACTGGTTCCCAAATTGGCTGGAGCCCAAGCTGGTGCACAACTGTAAGCATGTCCCAGCTGCTGGCAAAGTGATGTCTGCAAATGGAGACCACTGCAGCCCCCCACAGTCAGAGCATTGCAGCTCTCTTAGGAGCTACTACAAAAGGTTATTTAGACAGCAAAGTTGTCCTTCAGCCTCTGTTCAGGGATGGTCTTGCTCAGTGGTAGTGTTGGACAGTGCCTCTGGGACGGCCACTGTGCAGAGGGACAGTCAGCATGGCTCAGCCAAGGATCTGCTCTAAGGAACCTATATAAAGGCACAGGCAGGCCTTGGAGATCAGGTGGCAGACAGGGGTTTTTGTGGATGGGCAGAAAGAGACATCCACCACCTTAATGCCATCCTTGACCATGATCTAGCCCTCAGTGCACTCTTTTTGGGAGCAGTGTAATTCAAGAACCTCCACAGCAGCTCTTCATTAGCACCTCTAATCCTATTCAAATTCCTGGATAGTGCAAATAATACCCCTGAAGAGTGATCAAAAGCTTGCATGTAGACATGGAGCAAAACTGGAGAGTGCACAAAGTGGAAAATTGGGCATAAACTGATAAACCTGAAAAATCAGGCTGAGGCTGTGTGTGCCTACTGGGACCCATCCTATTCCTGTTTGCCCAGGACCTTTGGGGACATACTGAAGCTCCTGTTCCTGCACTTGCATCCCCTCATCGTGTATCACTAGATATGTCCAGGAGTGCATCCAAGCTGGAGAGTGGTGATGCAGAGCCACAGGTCTCTGAGCACGGGCAAAGCAGGTACTGGGAAGGAGAGCGGAGATCTGGGATCTCCTCAATAGCCTGCTGCCTGGTTATCAGGGAGGACCATGGCATTGCAAGGACAGGTGTTATTTCAGGAGTAACACTGTTTGTGAGACAGAAGGTCTCCATCAAGCACCAGAGCATGAATGTTGCTGGCAGGAGAGGGTTTCTGTTGCATGTCAGAAGCTGTCAGGAGAAATCCTGCAGTGTTCAACCTGGATCTCTGGATATCATCCCCTGTTTAATCCAGGGTAGGTTATGCTACTGTGTGTATTATGCCCAGGATCTCATCTGAAGCATCTCTACCTCTCCTAGGCAGTGGGTAGGGATAAGAGGTGGGAGCACTGGATCCCAGCGTGAACACCCTGCATGCATACCTGTAGTCTTACTGATTAAGCATAAAAGGCAGAAATTAAATATGATTTCAGCCTTCTCTGCCAGCTTGATTCACAGATCATGTATTTTTAGAAAGCCCTCCTACATCCTTCATGCAACTGAGAGCTATGGGCCACCACTCGTGATAAATGTCAGCCAATTAAGCAAGGTATGGGAATGGGGCAGTCATGTCCTTCCTGCCAGTGACAGTGATGCCAAAGGTTTTTCTGGTGGCCTGTGCTGGTACCCAGCTAGCTGGCAAGCTGGAACAGAGCTCAAACAGTTTGAGGAAAAGCAACATACAGTACTGCACAACAGAGGCGGCATTTCGGTCTGGCTATGGTTGGCACCCTAGAGTAACCTTTAATCACTTAGAGATTAAATGGCAATTCCTGAGCTACCATAAACTCAGCGTTTCAGGAAAACTGTTCTCTTAAAGCCTGCTTGAGTGATGGAGCTGTTTCCTCTTACTTGCTCCTCTTTAACCTATGTACAGTGAAGAATGTAGAGCCAGTTACTAAGCTGGTTTTTCCTGACCAGCCCTGGGTCAAGCAGCAAAATGCAGGTGTGTGTTTCTGTTACAGTTCCAAAAAGGCAATGGAGAATCAAGTACTGCAGTGCCTGTGCTCCTGTTCCTCTGCAAATACAGCCGTCTCCTGTCCACTGTCTGGCACATGTCCTGGCTGAATCAACCCAGTGCGCGCCCAACTGTCTGCACAGGCATGCCCCGAGGTGATGCTGGAAAGGTTATTCCTTGGCTTTTTGCTTCTATTAGTCATGTCAGTGCTTGCGCCTGTGTCGATCACTTTCAGACATTATGCAACATTATGCATGGAGTTGAAGCTCCTCTACCCAGGTGAGGCAGCATGAGAACAGATCCGTGTGCTTTGCTTCAAAACAGCTAAAACCATAAACCCGTGCGGCTGCAAAACCAGCCCTCACCAGGCCTCTGAACGCCTTTAATGAAACACTTTCTGCATTCAAATTCCAGTTGCCTCTCGCTCGGTGTGATAGTGCCTTCACTCTGCCACCTGCTGCCAGCTGCTGTGGGCACTGGCTTCACTGCCGTCAGGGTTGAGTGAAAGTAAGTCAAATGCCTTGAGTTCTTTATTGTAAATCAAATTTGAGATAAGAAATACTCTTTAGGTGTTTTAGGGCAGAGCTTTATCCTACTACTTGTTTGCTTGATCCTGTTTACTTCGGCAAGCGTGTCAAGAGTGGGAAAGGAAATGAGTGTTAACATTTGTCACACATTCGGTAATATTGCATATAGAAAGGTAAATGCCAAATGTACATATGCCATTTTATAAATAAATGCTCCTGGCAAGGAAAGGCGTTTTCTACCCATTTATGTGGCCTTTTTGATGTAAATGTTGTGAATGTGTGGTAATATTTGGCCATCTGCTGATGATAGTAAGAATTGCACTGGCATGGCTGAAGGAGTCGTGGCTCTGTGCCGCTGCAGGCAGGAGGAGGGATCATGGGGACCCCAGCGCCCCACAAAGGTACTGAGATCTACCCCACATAGCGAGATGGGGTGACAGCCTCATCCAGACTTCCTGACATCACAAGAAACCCAAATTCAGGTTTGGGATCACCACCTTGGTCCGTAATAGTACCTGTGGGTGGCAACTAGCAGATGACTCTGCTGGTCCATGGCAAGCTTTTCCCACACTGTTGACCACTTGTTGCTTTCAGTCACTGGAGACGTTTCTAGAAATGTGCTTGCCTAATGTCTGTAACCTATAGGGTCACGGACTGCAGCCAGGAACAAAACCAGGGTGCAGTATCTGAGTGAGAGGGGAAAAGGAAACGAGCAAGAATAAAGGGGAGATGAGAAAAACACAAAGCAGGAAAGGTCTAAATCAAAACAAGTCTTGATTTGTGTGGTTGAGGCTGTGTGAAGGAGGAGACAGAGGTGGAGAGAGTAAGGAAAAGCTGATGAGGGAAGACTGGGAGATAAGAAAAAGGCGAGGGGAGGTTGAAGTGATGAGCCCTTCTTAGATGAGAGTTTACGATCTGTCATCCAGATCCTGATATATAGAAACTCATTCCTTGAAAACCCCCTGTGCTCCCCCTCTGTATGCACAGGCTCTGGAACAGAGGGCTAGAGAGGAGAGTGCAGGAGTTCTCTGCTCCTGTCCAAACCCTGCCAGCACCAGTGTTTCACATCTTCTCAGTGGATGGGCAGTGGGATGTGATATCCCTGCATGTGTGGGTTGGGATGTTTCAGTGCCCTTTCAGCTCCTGGCTTTCTCAGTGGATTGGGGAATACTGTGGGCTCAGGTCTTGCACTCACAAGCTGGAGTTTGGATGAAGGAGCTGGGGCAAATGTGCTATGTGCTGGGGTAACAGCAGGGACACAAGACCATGACAGCAGAGATATGATCTATGCCTCGACTCCACTTCAGAACCAAAGGAAGTTGGTTAACAGTTTCATCAATGGTTTTGTTTTCCTTTTACTCTCTGACACTGGCCACGTTTTGTGTGCCAGCATAGACCAGCACTGTGTCACCCTGGCCAGGGTGGGCACAGGGACATGACTGTGTCACCTAGAAGACACCTGGTGCTGAGGTCTCCACCATCCTGTCCTCATCACATGCACATATTGCAGGATATTGGTACTGTGCTTTACAAAAACGAGTTGTGTAAAGGGATGTGATTTTACAGCCTGCCCAGCAGAAGGCAGTCAGGTGAGCTCTGACAACTTTTATCTCCTCCTCCTCCCATCAGAGGGATCTTTCAGTTCTCATCCCTGCCACCCCACAAAAGGTACCGAGGAGGTGTTTTAGAAGGTGAAAAAGGAGGACTTGGCTTTTAAACCCATAGAAACACAGTGAGTCAGGAAAGGCTTCTAAAAGAGACAGATAAAATAATAGCACAGCCATTTTCTTCTGATCTTTCCTAGATGTCTTAAATACATTTTTCTGCTGAATTAATTCTGAATATTCTCAGCCCACCTCCTCCAGACAGAGGGGCACCTGGCATCATTATAACACCAGTCCCACCTGTATCCATCCTGAGTCTCAGCTGTGGGTCATAAGCTGGGAACAGAGGACCATGTTCTAGAGCAAGAAGTAGAATTGGGTAAGGGAAGGTGACAAATACATGGTAGGGATGCTGAATTAATTGAATTCAATAGGAGTGTGGTCCTCAGGCTGATCAGTACTGAGAGCCTCCAGCATGAGGAGCAGTCCTTGAGGTGTGCAGTGCTGCTGCTCTGGCTTTTCTGGGGGAGAAGGAGAAATTCTCATCTGTCAAAAGTCATCCCCTGTAACCTCCCAGTCCCTGCTTCAGCCCTTCGGTCGTTCCACTGCTGCAATGAATTTGTGCCAGGTAGGGACTTTTGTTGATTGCATCTCTAAAAAATATGTGGGTTTTGTTACTTTCAGCTACCATGACTTTGAAAAACACTTCTGTATTTGACAAGCCGTGTATTGACTTGCCTCTGCTCATTTGCTTTCCTACTCTATTTTTCATTTCACATTTCTCACCATCTCACCATAAAGTTATTCAAGCTTGCACTCTTTCTGTGACAGGGCATGTGCTCAAACTGGAAACTGCACATGTTGGACAAGAGATGTCTGCTCCAAGGCTTTTAGCTAGGCTTTTTAGAAAGACCTGAACAATTTCCAAAATCTGGATCCAGCTGTGTTTCAAATGGATGCAGCCAAGACAGTATTAGGGAGCTCAAGTACAGCACCGCAGAACTATGATTTTGTTTCGGCTTAGAGTAAAAAATACATCTGATCTATATTAAAGGAATTTATGGAGATGTCATTCAGAAAAGTGAAGTACTTGTGTTAAGAGGTATGGGGACATATTTCCTGTTAGGGGATCCTACAGGGGACAGCCTGACTTCCAGGGATGGGATGTTCCTTTGGCTAAAAATCCTGTGTAATTCCTTCACTCTGCTAAGTGAAAAGCTGTGCGTGCTCTCTCTCTTTTACCACAGGCCTCGATCATAAGTGAAAATCTTTCCACATGTGGCTGATATCTTTCTGTGGCCTAACAGCATACATAGCAATTGTATTCCAATTTCCTCTCTTACGTGACAGTTTAATAATATCCTGAGTGGCATTTAATGCTACTGTTATACTTGCCTCATCTGGTACAGAATGAGTATCGATCCCTTACAAAACTGGAGGTTGGGATATTCATGAAAGCTTTCTTTAATGCCAAGTTCATTGTTGATTTGTTTAGTGTTCTATTTTTATATCTTCTCTTTCAACTAAAGAAAAAACAACTCTGAATAAGAAAGTAACAAGAAAAGGCAATTTCTGTGGGCTTATGTTAGCGTTCCTGACCTACACCCTCTTGGTTCTGCTTACCTTTAGCTCAGCTGAAGTCAAGCTGACATTCAACCCCTGTCGCTGTATCAGACTGGGCCATATGGATCTTTTAGCATAGATATCCCTAACTTCAAGTGGAATGTTTGACCTCTGAAGCATCTGAGAAACCCCCATTGCCTGGAATGGTAAAGGTGTGTTTGCAGGAGGAATCACTGAGCTGTATTTCAGACTACTGCTCTCTGCTCCAGAGATGGCTGCATTGCAGTAACAGTGAACGAAATCCCGGGCTGAAGTGCTGCAATGTTAAATTGAAGCAGACACGGAGTCGTTTCTTGCCACGAGACAAATGGTATTACTCACACAACGTGAACAAGATCTATCCCAGGACTTATGAAGACTGTCAGCTTTGCACATATAGATAAAAGGCATTAAGGAAATCTCTCTTATTCTTATGATGTGTTGTCTTTTCTGGGACTCGCCGGTTTGCTGGGTTTGTGCTCTCATGCTGAACGCAGTTTGAAGCTCTCAGGTGCTGTGTATTTAATTGGCTTTGCAGGCAGGCACCTCGCGCGACACATTCTGTCTTGCTGGCAGTCTCAGAAATATTTTGCCATTGTTGTCTTTCATTTGGCACACAAGGATCTGCACAGTGTTGGATAGCCAGGTCCAAGTCACTGATGACATCATGGCCTCTGGAAAAACTTCCTCAGGGAGCTGGGGCAGTGTGTGCAGCTTTGGGCTAACTACAAAGCAAATCCTGTAGAAAATGAAAAAGATGCTCATAAAGATAAAAGGAAATTATAATTCCTAGCAGAGGATGTGTTGGATGAGCCCAAAGTTGATGTGATTGTACTTTACACTGTATCAGCAGTTACATCTATAGTGTGAGCCCCATCTCCCAAAGAATTCATCCTCATGCATTGGTGGCCTTTTCCCTCTCTCAAGGGGCAAACTGTGGTCCAGATGACCTGCCAGGATTCAGCAGCAGCTGACCTAAGGGAAGCCTCCTGTCTTGGGAACCTGTCAGTTCCAGACTAGAGCCTGCTGGGCCAAGGGTTTCCCTTTTTTCTTCTTTTTCTTTACTTTTTTTAAGCTGATTGCACATAGCAAGTAGTAAAAGCAGCCTTTGCCAACACTAATGCAAATTCACAATTCCTCCTAGTTTCCAGGAAATACTGAAAACTCCAAAGCAGGGAGCAGTCAGTTTTGAGGGAGGCAGGAGGAACACAGCATGAGCTATTCAACTGTCCAGGGAGATTTGCATCCTTCAGCTATTAACTGAAGTAGGGAATAACAATGGAATCAAATTTAAATCACCTAAACAATCAAAGACCAATTACTTCCTTTCATTATAAGCAAGATGGAGAAAACAATAGGGTTTAATTTCAATAAAATCTCAACCAACTCAGCTATGATTTTTATTTAATACAAAAGTGACAGAACTTCCCGCTTTGCAGTACTCTCTGTGCCTGAAAATCACCATGCTTTATCTCCACCATACACAATGAACCATGGTACAGGCTTTGCTTAATACTCAGCACCTGACTGGAAAATAAACCAGGGCCCTACACTTTCTTTTTAAGTTATAATCCCAAGTCTGTACAGCAGTATCTGCTCTCAGTGCCAAAGTTCACTGGGAGTACCCAGCACTAAGTTGAATGATGCTCTGTTTGTTTTGGTATTATTTATTAATTATATATTTTTAGACCCACCCAAGTATCGTAATTCCTTTACAGAGCACACAGCCAACTCAATCTCTCCCTGGAGAGGCTGAGGGCTCAGCAAAGGGGATGTGAGAAGGACCTTTGGGTACTCTGAGCTGGAAAAACTTACCAAAACCTGGGTAAACAGAAAGGGAAATGAGAGCAAAAGTAACAGCTGGATTAGTTGGCCACTGGAGTGCTGCAAGCTTGCTGGTAAGTGGCACAGCTGTAGAACAGTTTTGGCTCATTTATTCCTGCTTTTTTGCCTTTGTAATTGCAGATTATTTTTTGCTAGTATTTTTAGCATTGTTCCAGTTTGGTAGCATTTAACCTTGCTGCTATAATAACTGCTGCAGAAATTGTCATGGGAGAATTTATTTTGTCTTGGTGAATGCGTTTGTATAGCATGAAATAAAGAAGGCCTGAGGCAAGCTATTGAACTACAAGCAAAAGACAAAATATTGACTCACCAATTCAGTAAGCATTATTTGCCTAGTGTGCTGAATAAGGCAGAGGTCCTGTAAGAAAAATCTCTCTTGGCCATGCTATTAAGGATTGTCTTGTAAGGCAGAGAAACTGGAGGACTGGAGACCACTGCATGGCCTATAGTAAGCCTGATAATTTTTGGATACTTGATTTCGCAGCATGTGACTATATAAAACTCATATATAATTCATATAGATAGGCAAAGGAACTGATATGCCCAGACATATATTTCCAGTTCATGTAAATCAATGGTAGTTTCATTCCTGATGTTCCTGGTTCCATTTATTCTCATCTTAGTGCTTGTTGCTTTTATTTGGAGTTGCCCCTTCTGACGTCCTGAGTCACTTCAGAAGAGGAGGACATGAGGATCCAGCTTTAGCTTCTCCAGGCAGCTCAGTCCCATGCCTCGGTTGTTGTCAAGGAGACATATCTCTGGCATATATCTTCTCTGTGGTTTCTCTTCTTAGTATGCTTTTCCATTGCTATGGAGACTATCAGAACTCATTTAGCAACTCACAGTGCCCCATGAGGAATGTGTATTTCATAACTCACTGCTCAGAACGAGGAGTGTTGTTTAATTTTTGGCCTCTCACCTGCACTGTCCAGCCTGACTATGCCAGGAACTGTCTGTGCTGAGACCTTCTGAACCAACACAGCACAGTTCTAAGGACAGAGCTATAAAAAGGTGTCTTCAATGGGGATGGTTTTTGAAGCTGAGGCAAACCTTGCATGTGGGAGGTAGCCAAAGGCCTGCCCTGGCTAGTTGACATGGCTTTCCAGGTCACAAACCCTCTTATTCTCTAGTTCTTCAGCTTGTGTTCTGCTGAGTTCCCATGCCATTGTTATCTCTGGTAGAGACCGCTTCAGATCAAGGATTGCGTGCTGTAGGTGAAATGTAGCTTTGGATTCAGTAAGGATTTCATAATAATTTATTTTGAAGAGACCTAATTACAATAAGACCATTAAGAGACAAGTCTCCAAATAGCAAGAGGGACTGAATTTGCTGGGATAAGAGCAGAAACAGCTCAGAAATTTGAGGATCGGGGCAGAGAACACAGGTATGGTGGTCTTTCATGGATACAATCTGAAGCAAAACAGTCGAAACCAAGGAAAATGCCTAACTATTATGGTGCCAAAGAGAGGGAAACAGAACTGCTCTTGGCCACCACTGCAGGGCAGGAGAGAGGGTACCATGCAGCAGGGCTAGCAGCGTGGAGATATAGAGTGAGAGGGAATCTGTGGTTTGGTTCAATCAGCTCCCAAGACTGTCAGCATCCTGATACTGCGGATGAAGGTGGCATCTTCCTCAGGGCAGTACCTGACTTTGCATCAGCCAAGTGGTAACACTTTGACTCCTAGAGAGCAGTGGGGCAGTTGCGTTAGAAGCAGCAGCGTTCTGACAGTGGAGATGGCAAGAGCAGGCTGGAGGAAATTAATTGTGTACTGGCACCGTGCACATGAACCGCGCTGGGCAGTACAGAAGTATAGGCTTTACTAAGAAAACCAAGACAAAAGAGAAGTTATCATTTGGGGTTTACAACAGCTGGTACACAGGAAAGCAGTCACTGCTGGGCTGAAGGGGCAGAAAACAGTGGGCAGAAAGCACACTAAAGCATCTTCCTCCTGAGATAGGAGAATAATCCTTGCAACCCAGTCCAACAGGGACTCAGTTCCATGGGAAGACCCCTTTCAAAGTGGATGCAAGTGAGCAGGCAAAAATTAGAAGTAAATAGGGCAGCCTATCAAATAATCAAGTTTCATGTTCAAGGTGGGAATTACAGCCCTGCTCATGAGCAATGTGGTTCATGCTGAGATGGTAGCTGAGGCTGCAGTTCCCAGCTCCCTGCCCTATTTCCCCACTCCAGTGCACAGTCTGACATATTAGCATAATCTTCAATTCCAGTTTGCATTAATATGTCAGTCCATACCCTGCAGTAACTTGGGAACAGATATACTATCAGTCAGCTCCTACAGCTAGAAGGCCATAGGAGGGATCTGAGATGGGGACAGTAACTCCATGACCCTCCCAAGGTAAATCGGAGCCCACCCATACACAGAAATTTGTAAGTAGCTGAATATGCCACACAGAGGCATAAATATTCAGCAGGTAATAGGAACAGCTGAACCCAACTAAAAGACTCTAAATATATTTTTTAAAATGAGGTAATTAATCAATTCAGGCATTTTACAAAAATGTACATAAAATTTGCATATTTTGCTAAGGCACATGATTTGTGATGAAGTCGAGTTTGGGAAACTAAAAGGAATCACATATAACCTGTCATTTATGCAAATCATTCTCTATTCAGTGATCTTAAAAATCAGTTACATATGAAGCTGCCTTAAGATGCTGATGTGCATCTCCATGATGTACTTGGCCTCTACATGCACTGAACTGCAGCTGGTTCAGCACAGCTCTGCGGTGTGCCAGTATAGGAGGCACACCCTCAAAGTACCCTCAGTGTTAGGGAGCCAGCACACTGCATCCAAAGCATTCACAGGCCATAAGCAATGAAAGGAGAGAAATGCATCAAAAATCAACCCTGAACAATTAATCTCAATATACCTTAGAAGAGATGGGTTGGTTTGTAATTTGCTTCAGTGTCATTTTTAACCTTATGAAGTTCAAAATTAAAAGGATATATTTCATTCAAACTTAGATGTTCTTTTTTTCAACTTGGATTCCAGATTTAAAGGAAAACAGTTATCTTGATCCAAATGGTATCTGTAGAAATATATGTAGAAATATATGTGTGGGCACATATACACCATACATGTAAATGCATGTCAGAGGGGGTACCTACACCCAAATTGCAATTACCTGTGCAGCTCTGGTTCATATCACTACATTTCTGAGTGTCACTTTTTTGTCTCATCATAGGTTTTCTTCACAGCATTTAAACGCTTAGCTTGTTCTTTAGCTGTGTGTTGGTGAAAGTATACAGCCACGATTTATGGACTTGCAAGCATGTCATTATGGGGCTGGTGGACTGGGTCTGCACTCTTGGAGCTAAACTCCATTTATCTGGAGATTAGGTATTTAACTAACAGGCACATCAGACATGGAATAAATGCAGGGCAGCTTCTAGTGTCAGTGTTTTACAAAAACATCTGAATTAATAGGCTGAGAGAGCAAAACACTGACTAGTTTTATATTCAGTGAACAAAAATAATAAGAAAAAGTACCATGACGAAGCACTATCCTGGTGGATTACTGATTATTTCAAGGTTAATTTTATTCACTCTGAATGATTGCTGTATCTGCAAGACTGAGGAACATGAAGTTCAAGGAACCGAGAGAATTAAGTACAAAACATAGGCTAAAACCAATCTAATTGATATCTCAAATAAGAATTTAGAGGAACTTATGTGAAAGACACCAATAAATTTATGTCACTTATCGATTACTTTCTAGCTGAATGAAAGATTGATCATGCTTGTTAAAAGGCCTCTGAGTTAAAGGATTGTAACACTGCTGTGTTCATTGGCTGTGTGAGCTGCGGTCTAAGGACAGCTGTGCAACAAGGAATCATGCAAAAGTGTGGTGTAAACTGTGGTCTAGGAAATACAATGATAGAAAGAAGAGAGAGATGTGCTCTGTTAGAGGGCTCATTCTGCTTCAAATAATGAAGCTACCACCAACTTCAGGCTCTTGAATTCTTCTATAGCAGAATTATTAGACTTAACATTATGTTGTGCTCCAAGATCCCAACTAGATCAAGGTCTTACTGTACTAAACATAAGGAAAGATGTAATTTCTGCCTAGAAAGCTTTACAATGTACAGAGTTTTATAGATTAACATGTTTTTTACAGGAGGAATCACAATCGGGGACTAAAAAGTATCAATTATATGTAAATCACAAAAAAAGGTAAAAGAACATGTCTCTACATCATGATGAGATCTTCGGTCTTCCTTCTGTTTATCTCTGGTTAAATTCTGGAATTTTCTCTGTAAACATGCAAAAACTGAATTAAAAGAACTTTATGAAGGCTGCAAGAGCAAAATTCAGGTTGACTAGGAATAATGTATGCTTTTTATGCACAAGAATGCATACTATTTTTTCATCCTGGCCTGGAGATGAGTCAAAGCTGCTTACTGAAGGAAGCTGTGGTTTGTGAGGCTGTTGTTAGAGAAACTGGCAATAGTAGTGATTTAGATCGGGTACAAGAAGATGATTTGGTGGTTACGATGCATGTATGTTATTTGGGAAATCAGATACTCTTTTACATAATGCTAGACAGTCCTCCCACACCAAGCTTTTCGAAGGCTCAAATTAATACCAAGTCTTCATGCTGAATATATCTGAAAGTAGAAAGCGATTTATTCTTACTTGATTCAGCTGGAATTGTGTCATTTCAATAACGGACACAGGTTTCTCACAGAAATAACACGCAATAACAACTACGCAGTTGAGATTTCAACCAAGTAGTGCCTGAGGCCTCAATTCCCCATATAGAGACTTTGAACTCTCCTGGGTTTGCTCTAGATAGTGCCAGGTCACTGCGGCCACAGGGATGCTCATCCTCTGCAGTGCCAAGCAGAATAGCCACGGCTGAGCTGGAGCAGAGCAACTCCTGCTTCTCCTCAGTTTAACCCAGCTTTATCTGTACACCACAAATGAAGGAGTCCAACTCATGCTCTGATACTATGTTTGTTCTCATAAAGGCTGGTTATTGAGCTGTCACTTTAAGTATGACCCAACTGACATCTCTAATGATATCATCAAAATCTTCTCCAGAGGCTTCAAGGAAAGATAGAGAGGTAAGGATTTGGTAATGCTAAGACCTGAAACACATTCAAAAACAGGTAGGAAAATAAGCCTAGAAAAAGCAGTTAAAATTAGTGGAGATTAAAGGATAAATACCCTGGGGGAGTTTACTGTATGTTTCACCTTCTAATTGTTAGACCTCTTAGACCAATCTTTCTTTTAATTTTCATAGCACTCCACTATCAGCAATAAACACCAAACTGAGATAAATTAGCAAGTTGGATTCATTGCACCATCCAAACAAATTCTCCTGGGCTTATTATGCCTTAAGGGCTTGACACTTTCCTGGCAGCCTCTTTCAAGTTACTCCTTCCACAAACACGACATAAACTTGGGTCTGCAGAGCATGAAAATTTATGTGAGAGAGCTTCTGTTTTAAGAGATGGAAATTCTCAGATTCACCAGAAAGGTGAAGTATCAAGTACATGATTAATTTTTCAAAAGGACTTCACAGTATAATAGTCTATTGGCATCCATGGTAAAAGATAACTGCTTCCTGCTTTAACTTTGTCTTTTTCTGCAGTGCAGTGAATGCCAGCTCCATTCCAGCACTGTGCAGCATTTCATAATATGCAATTGCTCGTGAGTCCTGATTCAGCTTTTGCTCTCGCAGGACGCAGTATTTCTCATTAAGCTTCTGCCCAGGCTCTCCAGAAATAATGCAAGCAGCACAAATTTCCCAACAGCTGCCAGTCAAAACAGGCAGCTCTTGCAGCAACATGAACTAATCTGCAGCCACGCTGCTCAGCTTGCAGATAACAGAACATCTCTGCCAGGACCTTGGGTACTCATTGAACAAAGGGACCTGCTGCTCGTGGCACACATTTTATTCAGTATGAGTAAAAGCATACTTGATTCTTGGCCAGCGCTGTCTACCAATCAGACATACAACTGTTCCACAGAGAGTCTGATTTTCAGAGATGTTAGGAATTTTTTTTTAACTGAGTTACTATGATGCTGTCACTTTAACTACGTAACACACTGCATGCAGACTGTGACTTTCCTCCAAGGCATTCTGTGTGGCTTCCAAAACTCATGAGAGGATTGCTACAATTTCTGCTCTCCTGAAGACCAGCACGGAAACTACTGCTTTGGGCTGTCTTGTCAGTTTTACTCTGGCTGAAATTTAACAGATGTAATATGGCTGATTTTATTGACAAAAGAAATTTACTTTTCTACTGTTTTTTTCCTTGGACATTTCAAGACCTAAATATTTAAAGACCTAAACCTGTTTTAGGCTATGTATTTGTCAGGTCAAAGTAACCTAAATGACTACTTGCCTAGGGACTGGTCACTTAAATGGACGTGTTCAGTTGATATATTATATGTAACTGCTGCTGGTAATATGTAAATATTTAGGACATTTAAGAAAGCACATAGTTAATAAACAGAAAATGAAAAAACAGCTTATACACACAACCAAGGACTTCTGTAGTCTATGATGTAATAGATCTATAATGCATGTCTGTGACAGGAACTCAAATATTTACTCATATACTGTACAGAATGCTACCTTATCTAGGAGATGTAAAATGTCTTAAAGATGCAATAGCCTCAAAGAAATTCAGTAGAGCAAAAATACAAGTTCTCAGAAAGCTACTGTATTTGTTGCATTGATGTAGGGGAATACTGTTCAGTAAAAGTTATCCTCTAAAAGACCTTGAGGAAATGGAGCAGATGGTTCCATGTCCTATCCCACTTAAATTCAAAGTGGGTTTATAAACACTCAGAAAAAGCAAAATACTATTTCCCTCAGTCTTTTATGTAAAGAAAAGGAGATAAAAGATGGGTTTTGTTAGTATTCAAATCACAGTGCATTTATTATGGAATTCCAAAATATCAGATTGACCTTTTTTTTGCATTAAAAAGATTTTCAACACAAACCTGTAGAGTGGTTCGATATGCCTTGCTATTAAGACTATTTGTAAGTTGGATTTCTGTACTGATACACCCCATAGGATATGGAAAAATTCCAGTTTGGGATGAAATAAGGTAGACCCCTATATAGTCTGCAGCATTTGTCCATGATAGACAGTATCTCTGCTTGGCAGTACAATCTCCATAGATCATTACACCTGCCGGCATTTTTAATGAAGAAAACAGTAGGAGTCCTTTGGAACCTCCTGTGCATGCGCTGACGGCTGTGCCTGCACCACAAGTACAGTATGTTCTGGACACCCTGGGCTCTCTATGCCTGCACAGATTGGCCATATATCACATGTGTTTTGAGTCTGCTGTGTCCAGAAAATCGTCTATGTGGCCATTCACCTGCAAATCTGGTAGGTAACTGATAAAAATAGGATTCTGCCATTCAAGCAGTAGAATTGGCAGGTATAGGGAATAACTGTTCTAGGGATCCTTTGCAGTTCTTAAGAGGTATCCATCTGCAATATACAAGCTACAGGATCTTGGCATCTGGTACTTCTCTGTTCTAGTTAAATACCCTTTTGCTCCTTGGCTTCTACCATATTTCCAGAGGAGGAAATAGCATCCCTTTTCCTCTTGTGGTTGGTGATTGTTTTTCTCTCAATCTGTAGCTTTGTTATGCATCAAAGCGAGCCAAGGGCCAAAAGTGATTTGTAATTCTCAGAACATGCTGTTTTTTCTAGACATACCGCTTAGTAAGGAAATAAACTAGTAAGTGATAAGAGATGCAACATGGTACTTACTGCCCTATTTCAGCACATTAAATGTATACAATCTGCACTTCATTCCAACTAAAAATAATGCTCAGATTAATACAGCTTTCTTTCATATATTAAATAATCATTACCACGAATTACAAAACAGGAAAAATGTGGTTCACAGTGTCTGTCACTCCAGAGTTCTGCATTAGTAGGGATGCGGACAGTTTGATGGAGTGGATTGAGCATACACCCAGCAGTGAGAAGAGAGGCAGACCTCTGCAAGTGTCATCAGCTCATTCTGAGATGCAAAACTTGTTTTTCAAGTTCATATAGTTCTATTTTGAGAGGGTTCCAGATTTAGACATCTTATTTATTTATTTTTTAACAAGACTCAAGAATCTACAGCTCCAACTGATGTCAGTGCCAGCCACTGAGTATCCAAAACTGAAGTCTCAAACTTGAGGACAGAAAGTTTGAAGGCAGTTTTGAAAATCCTGGCCTCACCTTCCCTGGGCTTCTTCATTCAGAGTGGTGTCTGAATGGCCTTACCCATCTTTGCAAAGTGGCTGTAACTGAGAAAGTGCTATATAAATAATTATTACCCTATCTCACAAATCTTGATGAGCATTTTCACTATTAATAACATTGAAATTTTACAATATAATCATCCTTGTAGAAACAGATCAAGTATGTCTTCTCATTTGGCAACTATAGAATATTTTACAGTTTTAAGGCTGTGCATAACAGCAGTTTGGAAAGCTAAACATCACTGATCCATTTTACAAACAGAGAACTGCACTCAAAAGAGGGATCTGCATTATACCACACAGACTGCACCAAATTCACCACTAGAATACAAGATTTCTGATACAGAATTCCCAGCACCAAACACTAAATCAGGCAGTTGTTTGTCATAGTTTGCCAGCTTTATTTCTTGCTTTCCTTTGCTAAATTAATATGAAAGATAGTTAAAAATACATTCCTAGTATTACCTTGCCCCTCAAGTGATTTATATTGTTACTGTTGCGATACTACTCAGTCATCAAATAAGAAAAATCACCTGATGCATCACCAAGGGCAGGATCTGCTAGACTTTGCTGTAAAGGGTGAGCAAATTTGCAGCAGGTATTCTTACTACACTTATAAACACACAGTTTTGCTGCATACTGTGTAATTCTGGATCTCCATTATAAAGAAGGAAAAAAGATCTATCATGGTTCGTGGAATTGATTGGTTTTGCAAAACTGAATCACTTAAGATTCACAAGCATGCGTCAGTTGAAACAGTCCGATGAGCACTGGGTCCTAGCACATTAAAATGGCATTATGTTGCAATGAACCCTCAAGATACAATTCTTATTGTTTTTGTCCTAGAGCTGCTTTTTAAATCCGCATATGTCTCGCACACGTTGCTTATGGACTCTAAGCCAGTAAGAGTGTACCAGCAGGATAGTGGCTGTCCAGCAGAATCCAAGGGAAGCGGCAGGATGCCATCTGTCTTAGCCAAGTCACCACAGGACCATGGCACATTAAGCACAGGGGAATTTTAAAAGTCCCCTCAGGTCTTTCAGTGGTCTCAAATCTAGGACAATGTAATTAAAAAGAGGTTTTCTGCTCAGGTCTCTTTGCTGAGTATCTCACTAAACTATTCTAATTTTTCATAACTGCAGTCAGGAATTCAATTTATCAAATCAGCTAATGTAAGTTTCTGGTGTTGCAGGAAAAATTATGCCTGACAGAGTCTTCACATTTTTGAAGGGGACAGACTATCTACCAAATTGAGGTGACACCCCTCACATTTCCTGCCTTCCTGTTTACAGATAGGCTTTCCCCACAATGGGCATCTAGCAATGTGGCAACTGCTTTACATGGAAAAGTAATCTGGGCTCAGAAAGATACCAGTTCACCATTCTGCTTTTCAAATGCATTTTAGCGGCTGTGAGGAAAAAGGGAGAAAGGAGAAACCTTTGGGGTTTAGTTAGTGTTTAGCATGGGATTACTCTGCTTTTTGCTGACCATTGCCAAACATCAGACTTCTCCTTGGCAGTCATATGTGGGTGACATGTTCCAGTGGGAAGAAACGTGGGGATGAGGATCTGATGTGAAGGGGACAGCTCCCCACAGTCACCCCAGCAATGTCTGGCGCAGCACAGACCCACATCCTCCTAGCAAACGGAGATGGGCCCCAGACTCCCCTCACACCCTGGGGTCCTTGGTCCCCTCAGCGCCCAAGGGCCCAAGCTCCCCTCAGGACCCAGTGTCTGCGATCCTCTGGCTCCCCTCGCAGTTGGGGCAACGGGTGCCTCCACTTTCCCTCATGCTCTGGGGACGCTGGTCCCCTCGGGCCGCAGGGGTGCCGGGACCCCCACATCCCTCACGCTGGTCAGGCTCACCAGCCCTCACGTCCAGGTTCCCCCACAGCTCAGGGGTTGGGAGCCTGTCTGCTGTCACCGACGCTGACAGCCCACGGCCTCAGGCTCCCCTCATGTCCCGCGGGCTGGGATCCCCGCTCCCCTCACTCCCCGGGGCGGGGTGACGATGACGGCCAACCGCTCCCACCGCCCCGCACGGGGCGGCGGCCGCCTAAAGCCCTGCGGTGCGGGCAACGACGGGGAAACCCGTTCCGCGGCTGCCGGGGGCGGAGCGCCGTCAACCCCCGCGCCCCGTCCCCCGCCCTCCCGGCGTGCCCCGCGGAGGGGGCGGGCGGCCCATGTCCGTGGTCCCGGCATGCTGTGCGGCCGGGCAGCAGCTGGAGCAGCCGCGGCGGCCGCGTCCCCTCCCTCCGGTGTGAGACAGCAGCCGCCTGCGGAGCGCGAGTGAGGAGCCGCCGCCCACGCCTCAGCTTCGCCTCTCGCCGCCGCCTTCTTCGCCCCTGCCCTGCGCCGCTGCCCGGCCGGCCATGCCGTCTCGGGCAAGGTAATGAGCCGCAGAGCCCCGGGGTCTCGGCTGAGCGGCACCGGCAGCAGGCAGCACTACCACCCGAGGGGCTGGAATGACTGGCAACCCAGGTGGGCAGGGCTGGGGCAGGGGGCGCGGCCTGGCCGCCTGCGAGGCGTGGGGCAGCGGGGCTCCGCGGCTGGCGGATCGGCCCGACCCCGCCGCCGGGCCTGGGGAACGGAGCGGGGCTGCGCGGGCCACGGCGGCTCGGGGCGGCGGTGGCGGCGAAGCCACTTCCTGACTGTTGGGCCTAGTTCGGGGCGGGCCGGCGGCGGGGCCTAGGCGGCGGGGAAGGGGTCGGCTGCGGCCGTGCCACGGCGGGGCGCGGAGGGGGGTTTCCGGATCCGTGTCTGCCGGCGGGGCAGGTCTGTCACCGCGCGGGGCTTGGCGGGACCCGGCCCGGGCTCCAAGCTGGCGAGTGCGGGTTCCCCTTCCTCCCCGCGCTGTCCCTTCGTCCCTACGGTCAGACTCGGCTCGGGGCCGTGTAGCCTACTGGCCTACAGGGCTGATATCCGGTGTGTGTCCGCAGGCAGCGGCTTCCCTCTCGCTGCGCTTCGCGGTGGGATACTCTTCCTTGGGAAGCTGAAGCGCTGGGGGGCCTGCAGCGGGGTGGAGACCGGGGGGTGGGCTTGATAGCCGTGTTCCTTCAGTCTAGTTCTCAGCTGGCAGTTTATCAAAGAACAGAGGCTTCAGGAATACCCGTAGTCTTCTGAGGGTTAATAAAATAGTATGGGATTATTACTGGGTTTGTGTTCACCTGAGGAAAGTAGTTGAGCTGTAAGTAGGCTGGGGTGAGAGCTTATACAGTGTGTTAGGTTTTAAGGTGTGTTTATACGTGGTACCTCCTAGTAAGTGACATTCAGAGTCTTCTCACTTTAGTCAAGTAGAGACAGTGTATTTCAGGTCCTTATTAATATCTGTTTAATAAATCTGATGCCAATGTATTTGCTGTACTGCTCAGCTTTGTTACTTTAAGAGTCTAAATTGTCATGTAGGAATTGTAAATAAATTTGGTATTTCTTTCTGGTGGAAGATTTGGGGCTTTTTTAGTGTTTTTGGAAGTTTAACATAATATGACATCCTGCTTTAAAACTTCCCAGGAAAGAACAGAGTGGCACGTGTTTGGGAATGTATTTACAGATGACAATCGCTGTTGCATGTGATTTAGACTAGGAAAATTGGGTGGATGTGAAAGTAAATCTTCAGATGAAACAGATGTAACTGCAGTATTTACTGTGAAGCAAGCTTTCCTTTTCTCAAACAGCAGCTCAGCTTCAAGGGTTAACACCAGAGGCTGTTCAGTTCTTAATGGTGTGTGGGGCATGGTTGTGTAAGTTCTAATTTCTTCCATTATTGAACTGCTTGGTTTAATAACTTACAACTTGAAAACCTCCTTGGTGACCTTTTCTTACAACATCTGGATTTTTTTTGGGAGAATTAAGAAGTCTGGTCTCTCTGTTACTCCTTAACTACTACCTTGCTTCAGATTTCTGGGCTGCAGCCTAACTCTTGATCTTCCAACCTGGAAGAAGTTGTATATACATCTTCTGTCTTTGCAGTGGAGAGCTTCTATAAATGTTTTCTGGTTGGGTATATTAATTTGTCACACGTTCTATCCTTTAGCCTAAAAAATTACATCTTGCAGTGTCTAGGAAGCTGACCTTTTCCAATATAGCAGTGTCTTCAATAGGTTCAGTTGTGTTAGCGGGGAAAGGAGCAGTGTAGCTGCAGAAATGCTTTGCTTGGTGATAAGCCTGGTTTAAGAAGTTACTGTTCGCTCAATGTCTGACTCTGGTTGATGCCCAATGATGTAGTTTGATGCCTCCTTAGCTCTCAAGTACCGCTGCTGTAAGCTTGTCGGCTAAAATAGTTATCCCAAAAGCCACAGCAGGAAACAAAAATCTGAAAGCACTAGAGGAAGCGTGGCAGACAAGGGTACCTTCATAGCATGGATGGGGCCTAGTTCTGTTTCCATCATGCTGTGTGTTAGAACTCCTGCTAAGAAATAGGTAACTCCTCTTTGCTGATCCTGTCACTTGTAAGGATTTAACTTTGTCTTTTCCTTTAAATAGTATTTTTTTAATCTGGTGAGAAAGGCCAGGAATCAGGAATATTCACACAGTCCCAGACACAGAGCACATTTTTCCCTATATGCTATGCTCAGGTTTTTTAAATCTCAAAAAGATAGCTTTGGTGATACAGAACCTGCAAATCTACACTAAGATCTCACAGAACTACACAGAGATTAAATCAGTCTTTGTTGTTTTGGCGGTAACTAATTTTTTAGAAGTTATTCGAATGCACGGTAGGAAGGAGATCTGTTACATAAAACCGGCGGTGAGTGGTTTTGTTTTTTTTTTCATTGATTGTTTTGAATGCCCTCTTGGACAAACCCCACAACACAGAATATACCCGCTTATTCTTCCCTTCCCCTTTCTTTTCTGTTAGTTTCGTTTAGCTTAGGTGATGTTGCTGGTAAATGCTTTCTTGCAGGGCGTGGAAGAGGGAATGCACGTGGCCAGAGTAATGAAAACTGCAGTAATGGTAGTTGTTTCAAGTTCCTGAAGGGGAAAGAAGGAACGGCTAATGCACAGGTGTATCATCAGATGGATTGTGTTTTCAAGCCCACATTTTTGTCTGTGTAAAGATAACTAGATCGATTGTCATTACTAGGTCTAGATTCCTCTCAATTTTTAATAATAATAATCAGCACTGGGGCTTGGGGGGAAAACACTGTGAAACTGAAAGTTGGAGCCCGCATTCTTCTTTAAGGGAGAGTAGTTTTTAATTGCAATCTGATCTTTTTTCTTTGTGCCTGCATGAATGCAGTAATATCTGTGAGATGCACATGGGCTGGTTTTCCTATAGTATGTGTATCGACAGTGTATTACAGAGGAAAAAGTTGTCCTAATATATATGGGCATATTAGTTTGTGCACTGAGGTGTACCGGACTCTAAATTAACATCAACACAAAAACTTCTTAGGTAAATGTTAGATGTATGTGATAAAGAACAGTGAGTGGGGTTTTTTTTTGAGAAGGCTTGATAAGATCTTGTTCCCCCTTCTTCTAATCTTTATAGCTTTCTAGACTTTTACTTCTTTTTTTCTTTTCCTTTTATTTGGTAAATTTCGCTGCATTTTCTCTGGTATGACTTCTGGGGGAAGAAAATAAAATCATATCAGTGTGCAGGTCTTGCATGTGAGCAGAGTTAATTCGGTAGAGTACTGAAGGCAGATTACGTGCTGAAACAAGCAATGCTTCCCTTTTATAGGAAATGCAAGTTTCACGCGCTTAGGTGGTACTAAGCAGGAGTGTGTGTTCAGGGCAGCAGATTAGCAAGTGCAGGGTGCACTATGGATTTCTTAGACAGAAGTGAGGAAAGGAAGATAAGATTTTAATTAACAGGACCTCTCTGTCTCTCCTGTCATAATGTAGGTTAACAGGGGAATATACAGAAAAGAGAAAATCATTTGCCTCTGAGAAATTCCAGAAGTGCCTTGCTACGTTCAGTACTGAAATTCATTCCTGAAAATAAAGTGTATTGTTCTCATGCGGTATGAGTGTTATGAATTACTAATTTCTGTTGGCATGGTGCCTGCCAAGCCAAGTTACTGCCTAGGTCCCCATAGGTCTAGACATGATGAGACAAGACAATGAAATATGCAGGTAGCTAGCAACCTAAGCTAGAGAGCAGTATTGGCTAGCACTTCATAACTTAAGACAAGTACCCCGTCTTTAATTAAAGTCAGGACAGGAGGTATTGGCAGGGAGCAGAGAAACTAATCAGAGCAAATGGCCTAAGAAAGTGATGGTTAGAACAGTCCTTTTTACATGGCTGTGAAAGGCAGAGGTATATCTTACAGAAGGCAAGCGCTAGTTATTGTGGATATTGTCTGTTTATAATGCTGGATTAACACATTGAATGACAAGCAGAGTGATAGTAGTGTAGGAGACAGACTTTAATTCTTCTCCATTTGCATATATAAGGAACTAAGAAAATGTTAGAAATTGGCTGAAATCTTAGTTTGAACAGGTCTGTAACTGAAAGTTGACAACATAGAGGTGTTCGAAGATGTCACTGAAATTAGCTGAGAATGGGTGTAGTGTCATGAAGGATGAAAGTTTGTGAGACTTATTTGTGTTGTCACGGATAGTTGAGAGGGGAGTGTGCAGTGAGAGGTGGATGGGGGCAGGGAGACAGAGAAATAATCTTTGTTGAAGGCAGTTTAGAAAATGAGATGCAATATTAGTTGTGAGGTGTCATTACGAAGAGGTCAATGGAAAGCTTAGGAAGAGATTCAGTGGACTGTGTGGGAGGTGCTGAACAGGAATGGGTTCAGCTCTGAACTGGCAACAAGTAATATTTGATGTCCTTTCACGTGTGAGTGTGTTGAATATGGTGATAAAGTTGGAAGGCTATGAGATCAAAAAGGGTTTTGGGTTTGAGTAAAATGGGGGAGCCTAAGTTTGTAATGTGAAAGCCCTTGTTTTTAATGTGAAGACAGAGGAGAATGAGATGCGAGAAAGATGAAAGAAGATGAAAGTGTGTCAGTAGGAACCAGAAGGAACTTGGAGAACAGAGTCTTCCATATAAGAGCCATACTAGATCGGACCAGTGATATAGCTAGCTTATTATCCTGTATCCAGAAGTGACTATCAGAAGATGGCTATGGAAGAATAAGGACAGGATGCATATATGTGATACACTTCCTAACATTCCCTCCCCACGTCCACCACAGGACAAAAGGGGACTGGTGAGCTACTGTGTAAGAATCAAGAGGTGACTTAAAAAACTACTGTGACTGCAGGTAGTTGTCCAGCAGTGGAGATGGCAGAATTGCAGTAGGAAAATAGTTAATTAGTTGTTATTTTACTAGTGGAAAACACTAGTAAGCTACTTCCACTCTCACTGTGCTCTCTCAACACAGAAGTTGAAACAAAAGCAGGCTTTGGGGTGGGCTCAGCAGGCATGGGGTGCGCAAGATGGACCAAGTGTTGATAGAAGAGCATAGGAAAAAAAGGCTGTCATAGCACTGCATGCCAGTGGAAGAAAGGTTGAAAACTTGGTTGGAAGCTGTTAAGTGAGTGGATACAGTGACTCTAAGTTTTAAGTGTTTTATTGATAAAGATTTTAAGTAATGAAGAATTTTTCTGCATTATAGCAAATAACCTTGTCAAATAGAGCAAATAAGCCAGTAAAATTGACTGGCTTGAGCAATAATACAACTCATGTGGTGGTTTTCTCAGAATAAATTTTCCATGGAGCTTCTGTACTTGGAAATAAAATTAAGTGATTTGTGTCTCAAAATAATATCCATATGGCAGGGTCACTCTGAAAGAGCTGCAGATAATGAGTGGTATATGCCAGATTGTTTGTAACAAGTTTCTTGGGTAAAAATTCTTAAGGCTTCCATGTAACTGAAAAAACATGATATATTTTTGATTGACCTGTTTTTCTTAGAGACTTTTTTTAAGCCAGTTGGTCCATGCTTTCTTCAGTTATACAGGTTGGCTAATCAATCAGGCCCATGCTTCTGGTGGAATGAGTAGACACTTATTTTTTGAAAAGTCTAGCTTTCCTTTTGTATGTGTGTCCCCCACAAAAAGAAAAGTTTTGGGCTTAGGGAGAACTAATGCCCATTTTTGCTTATTTACATAGGTGAATTATTTTCTTTTTCTGGTGGATAGAGGCACATTAAAAACCACCCTGCAGAAAACTGAATGTAATCTCTTCTGTATAAATGATGTTGCTGAACCAGCGTATGCAGGAAATTGGTGCCGGTGTTGGTGGTAATCAGGTAGTCTTCCACGCGGAACCAGGCACAGATGAAAACTGTCATGTGAGCTCTTGAAGTACTTTGTTTAGTCCCCATCAAGGAGCTTTTCAGGTGGAAATAAATCAGAGTAGCATCCTAAAGTGGCAAATGCACTTTTGCAGCTACAGCATAAGGTAATCATAGACATGTTCATCCTTTCAATTTCCCATTCCTGCTTTGTGTAATATCACATTTGTATTTCAGCTTATGTGTTGCTAACATTGTACCTTGTAGTTTTATTAATATACAATGTTTGCTCAGGTCTGTGACAGTGTCAATGTATGTAACTGACAGATTTGTTGTTACATAGACTTCTTTTGAAAGATGATGCCTTCGATCTGTGACATAACCTTCCATCTGCTTGGCACAATGTAATTAAGATGGAAATACTGCCATGTGAACAGGTAAAGGCTCTCCTGAAATGCAGGCATGAGTTGTGGTAGCTGGGAGAACAGTTCTTTCCATCGCCGTGTGGAATGGCTGCAGTGTACCTTAAAGGTATACTGGAGGGAAGTTGAAAAAGTAAGACTTTGACAAGTATCTGTCCATAGAGTGGCTGCATTTTGAGTTCTAAGTGGTTGTCTTTCAAAATCGTGAGTACATTACTGACATGAAAAATGGTATGTTTTTCAGAAACACATCTGAAAATTCAATGTGACAGGTACTGGGGTTGTGTGCCCAAGTCTTGACAAGCCCACACCATGAGCTCCCAGTGTGCTGAGGCAGGAGCCTGCAGTACAGTTTGCTTCCCACCTGAGACATGGTGTGCATCACTGAACAGCTAGAAATGTACAGGCCTGTGAGGTGGTGAGCTCTGCTTTTGGTGTGACTCGTAATGCAAACTTCCTTTAGTTCAGAATCCTTCTTCAAAGCAACATGGGTATAGCAGCCAGCTGGGTCATGAAACATGGTTCTCTGGAAACAGTGTCTTTCTACAGAGCATGTTTTTTCTCTGCCTCAAAGAAGGGGTGGAAACTGCTGGATATCTGAGTTACACATTTATTATAGTGGGAACAATGTTTTCAGTGGGAACTATTATGTCTTGATACATAGGACAACAATTATACATTTTTAATAAAATTGTGCTCCCCTTTTAGTCAGGTGATGAAGTGTGGACAGGTTAGCCTGCAGAAAGCTGTTCCCAAAGACAGAATGAAGCGAGCATGTGGATTTTCTCAGGGAAACAATAGGCTTATGTATTTTTATCACAGTGGAAAATTTTCCTAACTGTTCAAAGGCTGTGCTGCGGGAAGGGAGGTTAGCTGAGAACACGTGTAGTCTTTCAGTTGACTGGCATACACAGAACAGTCTTAAAAATTGTACGTTTAATCAGTTTGCCTTCAGACTTAATGCTTGACAATTGGAGATGATACAGTCTACAGCATGTTGCCTTGAAAAAAGCAATTTTCTTTGGGGAGGTACACTGTTAACCCATCAGTTCTTAAATTTGTCGGTTGAAACTTTGTCAGTCTGTTTCATTGAAAGGCTAAAATAATTTGAATCTTCTGTAATAAACTCTGCTGCTCCTCAAAGTGAGCTGGAAGTCTGCTGTTTTACAGCAGGGAGAAAATCTGGGAACTCTAGCTGACTGGAAAATTTGCACATGGTTTAGGCACATTTAAAGTTCATATAATTTGAAGGTACGGTGCAGAACTTTACCGTCGAACATTACTTAGGTGGATGATGAAGGTCCAACTGTATAAGTATTGCTGCAATCCTAGTTGACTGTCGTAAGCGAAGACTTTTAGTAAGGCTTTGCCTCTTGAGTCGTGCAGCCTATTTTATAAAATAGGCCAAACAGTGCTCAACGACAGTAGATGTGATGCCACACTGAATACTGGGTAAGAAAGAGTCTTATTGTGTATATCTAGAGATTAATTTGCTTATAGAGCAGAAAGGAATAATACCTGCCAAGCAAACCTGGTGTCAACCTTTCACTGTAAGAAAGGGCAAAAGCGCAATTTTCTTCTTTGGAACCTTGTTCCAAATTATAGTATATTGTCTTTTAATATTCGCATAAAATATGTGTATGGGGGTGTTTTCTATCCCAGTTGGCTTTGCGAATATCAACCCTCATGGTATTACTCTTCCTGTTTTACTGAGGGCAAACTATTTCTGAAAATAGCAACTAAATAGTATTTAACTCCTTTTCCCTGAATTTGTCTACTATTTCTAATCACAGTGTTCTTTTGAAATGTAAAAGTGAAAGACTTCTTCCCAAGGACACATGTAGTGTTTGTTCTTACATGAGTTGTAGTTAATTTACAAGAATGAAAAGGAATGAATGGTCTGTCTTACTTTTTGTTAAATAATCAAATGAACTGTCCAAAGCCTAAAATAAAAATAGTAAATCTTTAAAGTTTGCTTAAAGGAGAAGACCTCTGTAAATAATTTCAACAGTGTGATTCCAAATATATTTGAGTCAAACAAAACTCTGTGGATTTTTCTGTTGGGTGAGCATTGTTTTACTGGTTTCAATGTAAAACCTCCAGTACTGCTCGTAAGAATGTGTTTAAAGTGATTGGTTGAATGTGGGTTCCGAATTTTCATGTGTGCAAATTTCATATACTAAAGTTATTGTATGTTTGAAAATGAAATCACATAGTATATCCAGTGAGAGCTGGTTCCATAATTTTCACGTTTTTCCTTCAAAGCTTATTCTAGGCTATAAATCAGTTTTCTAAGATGAGTGATTTTAACTTAATATAGTTTTTTTTTTAACTCAGTTTTTATCTGCAAACATTTACTTTGAAGGATAACAACTCTTAATTTACATTCCAGGTTTTGCCACAGTAAAGCCTGTTCTTTTGGTTTGCAGTTTTTGTTTTACAAAAATTTAATGTACGATCCCTATATTGATTACCAGAGACAAGTTAGTGATACCTCCATCTAATAAGTGGGTATATTGCTCGGTAAGGGCCATAGCATATTATGTAAATGTTCATGTGTCGATTAGTAATGACTTTCACAAATGGTAGACACTGTATTGCCTAGCTGTGATGTATACCTGTACATAGTTGTATTTTATTTTTCACTTTTGGGAAGTAGTTTTTCCTTATATAGGCCTCCAACTGGAAAGGGACTTGACAGCATCCTGAGAAAAGGCACTGGCCCACTAAAATACATTTTTTTTGCATGTTACTGTGATAATGAGTCAATTGAGTAAATTCTAATCCCAGTGTGAATTTAGGGTCACTTTCTAAGCAACAAGTTCCATGTATTTTCCTATGTCAAAAAGCACATTTGGGATTGTCATTTAAATATGTTGCATTTATAAATGAACGTGAATCCCGCCCCTGTTATACCCCTACATAAAAAAAATATTTTTCTCTTTATAGAACTGACAGTGCATCAGCTGACCAGGACAATTTAAAATACTCTTCATCCAGAGATCGGGGCAGTTCTGCCTCCTATGGATTACAACCCTCAAATTCAGCTGTGGTGTCTCGACAAAGACATGATGATATCAGAGTCCACACTGACATACAGAATGAAGAAAAAGGTATACATATTGCTGTTTCATGTGTAAGTTGCGAGGGGACATTCAGAGAAAGGCAGTAAACTTGAAATGGTGGAGATTACTCCCCTCACCTCGCCCCCCCCAGAAGGACAGTGAACTGATAGCAACTCATTGCCATAGTATCGCTGTGCTGAGAGATTTATCAGGGATCAACAATATGTGGTTGATATGAATAGTGAGAAAAATGCGCAGTTGCGTTAAGAGAAGAATGTAAGAGAAGACTTAATGCATTAACAGAATAAGCAGTCTTCCCCTGAAGAACAGGATTCTGGATGTGTCGGTCTGCAGGCTGTAATTTCTTCCTGAATACTATCTGGTGCTTCTGGTGTTGAAAATTGACTGCTTGACTAATCTGACATTACCTACTGCAGCAAACTGGAATCTTTGGAATAAAATCTGTAGTTTCTTATTAATGGGAATTTCTACTTCTGTATGCCTCAGTCAGACTTCATAGAAATCGCATGATGTAGGGTTAATACAGACTTTTTCCTTTTTTTTTTTCTTTTATTTTTTTTAGTATGGAAATACTTTCTTTAGAAAATAGCTAAAATTCAGAATCGTCTCTCAGCTTTATTAAAAAGAAGTCTGTATTCTGATTTTTCTTTTTGTTTTTAAATTCCTAAATACAGGTATCAAATAGGAGGATTTTTTGCTTGCGGAGTCACTTTTTTGACTATGTAAATCTTCAGGCAGGCCAGACTCAAAAGTCTCACAGGAATATTAGTGTGAGAGTCTTTGTTCAGGAACAGAAAAAGCATTCGCACTCCCCTACTTCTGTCCTATAACTACATGTTAAGAACTGTGACATCTTAAGGGAAGTTACAGCCGGGTGTACTGATGCAAATTTATTTTTTATAAGAAGTAGGTATTATTAGCAGGATGCAGGAACATGAAATGGGTACTTGTTTATCTGCATACCTTGAGAACCTTAGGATTTGGCAAACTTTAACAGAGAAACTGCTTAGAAAGTATATTTGTCAATGTGTTTGCTACAAGGATGCTGCGGATGGACTATTCATCAGGAACTTTAGTGACAGGACAAGGGGTAACGGGTTCAAACTTAAACAGGGGAAGTTTAGATCGGATATAAGGAAGAAATTCTTTACTGAGATGGTGGTGAGGCACTGGAATGGGTTTGCCCAGGGAGGTTGTGAATGCTCCATCCCTGGCGGTGTTCAAGGCCAGGTTGGATGAGACCTTGGGTGGCATGGTTTAGTGTGGGGTGTCCCTGCTCATGGCAGGGGGGTTGGAACTAGATGATCTTAAGGTCCTTTCCAACCCTAACTATTCTATAATTCTATGGAGAGTTTTACTGTGTTTCACAGACTAGCATAGTAGGTTATTCTTACGCTTTGAAGTGTTCTAGTATTTAAAGAATGTACTGGTAATACATAGTGAAATAGTAAGTTTCAGCTGAATTTAGCAAGGTAGTCTGTGAAGTTGCTGAGAAAGTGCCATTTGAAAGGAAAAATGCACCTATCTCTCCCTGAAGTGCTGTATCTTAAAGTGCTGAGCTAGCAGAGACATGCCCTGTAACTATGCTGTTTTGTTCAGGTGTGACTCTGAAAAGAGATGATTAGGACATTCCATACTATAAAACTAAATTCCAGGTATTTTTAGTTCATTTTTATTTTTGGAGGAATTGATAAGCTTACAGATGCAGAATAGTTTCTTTGTTTACTAAGATTTTTCAATGAATCAGTTGGCGTCTGCCAGCATGGAATTTTCATTTTAAGAACTTCTAGCTTTTCTCTCCTGGATAATCATGTGCTGTAAGTACCCAGAATCCTTAAGAAGAGGTTCAACACATCCCCTACCCCCCTTCCTCCCTGTTTCTGATACTGATTATAAAAATTAATTACTTCTAACTTGATAATTTCTAGAAGTTGTTCAGGTTTAAAAACCTCCAAGGATAGAAGGTTCTATAAAACCTCCCTTAGCAGCCAGTCTAGGGCTTTGCCCTTCTGCTGGTAAATAATTGTTTTCTCATATCCATTTTGAATTTCCCTTGCTGTAGCTTGTGACTGTTGACTCCTGTCCTTTTGCTCTGCACCTGTAAGATTAGTCTGGCTGGTTTTTGCATTTTTATTACTACGCTTTTTAATAGCCCTTCACGTTAACTCGTGGAAGAGTACAGTTATACCTCTCCCCTTTGTCTTCTCTCCTTTATTTTGTAAAACAAAACAGAGGAGTTAAAAGATTTAAGTTTTTAAAACTAAATAGAAGGCTCTTGGGATTTTACTTTTCAATGAGATATTTGCCCATCCTGCGACACTTTCCTCCCTTTTGATTTGTAACTGAAGTGCTCAGAGTCCTTACTGCTAAAAAGATAATGCACTAGTATTTGTATGCCATGGTATCTGCTTTTTTATGCTAAAATTATTAACAGCGACATAGCTGATCATATTCTTACTTGGCCTCAGATTTAACACTTAAAGGGAAATTAATAGAATTTTTATATATCAAGATTTTAAAAAACTTTTTATACCAGGAGATAACTGAAGAGAGTTACAACATTTACAGCCTTATCACTGAAAAAAACCCCACTTTTTAAATTACTGTAAATGACAGTTTGTTTTACATTGTTGCCAAAGATGTACCATTTACATGTCAAGTGGGAGAATATAGGTTTGTGTTTAATTCATTTAAGAATATGACAAATATGCTGTAGCATACATGCCTTTGCAGAAAACCAAAAAAAGGTGGGATATTTTTTGTGCTAAAGTATAAAGTAGCTTTTAAGAACTCCCGTAGTGTATGATAGTATGTATGGTAGTCTGGTGTTGAATGCATGATTAGCTGATGTCTTCAGTTAAACTAATTTCTTTGTTGCTTTGAATTTTAGTGATACATTTCTGTTTAGTTATAGTTGTTGTTAGAAGTAATTTTCTTCATAGGACAGTGTTGGTTTGTTATGGTAAAATAATGTTTAAAGTATCGTACATACTAGTTTATGTTTAAAATTTGAGCTTAATGTTGTAAATGCAAGTAAACACAAATTATCTTTACAGTAATTGTAACTAATTACAACTGAGACTTTGGACAGGATTTTCTGTAGTGATAGGATAGTCCTGTTTGTTTAGAAATGCAAACTTCTGCCAGTAGCTCACAGCTTCTTATCAGAAGTTTTGCTTTCAAGATGATGTTCTGTACATCTAGTAAGGTCCAGATTCACCCTGATATTTGAAATAATTTCTTTTTAACTATCCTATAGGCTACCTCTTTTTACAGAAACTCTCCTTTTCCCCAGGCTTTCTTTTATAAACTGATGCAACTGGAACTGTGGAAATGTCTTTTCTGAAAGAAGCCTTGCATATCTTTTGTTGTTCTGGGTTGAATTTTACCAGTTGATTCTTCCCTGTCTCAGGCAGGGAGGCACTTTAGAGAGCTGCCTGCACAGTTGCCTCAAAAGTGAGCTGTAGTACATTGAGTGAGGTACTGGGCAGGCTCAGGGGACAGTTTCACTTCTCCACAGTACTGCACAGGAAGAACCTGCCCTCACAGTGGTGTAGCAGATTGGAAAAATCTTTGGTTTCAACATTTAAGCATGTAAAATCTTGTGGATCTAGTAGTAAAAATAATTGAATTGCTCAGAATGACACTTCTATTGCTGTTTTTTCTTGTTACCAAAGACGTAGCATGTGTATTTCAAGTGGGAGAATGTAGGGTTGAGTTTAATTAAAGTATTAGTGCGTGAAAATATTGACTGTTGTATGTTTAGGAAGAGTTGTTGAATCTGTACAGAAAATGATCTGTGGTTTTTTTTTAAAAGCTTTCTCCTTTTTTTTTTTTTTTTTTTCTGTTGACCATTTTACTGATCCTGTGTGGTGGATTTATAACAAAAACTGAGTAAAAAACTATTCTGCGCAATCAAAGACTTTGACAAGAAGGGCTCTGTAAAATACGGGGTCAGAAGTCATAATAAGAAAAGCCCAAATGCAAAAAAATCAATGCAATAGAGATTTTTTCATATGCTTCAAAAAAAGACTGATAGATTCTGAGTATCTGACCTGGAACATTACAGGGCATAACAAAAACATTTTTGCATGTGAGAGCGAAGAAGGTGGTAGAAGTTAGAGCTGCTGATTTGCATATGAATTGAATAACTGGTACTACTAAATATGTGGTCTGATTGCCTGTTTTGATCTCTTCTTGTTTTTTCCACAGGTGGCTACAGTGTCAATGGAGGATCTGGGGAAAATACTTATGGTCGGAAGTCGTTGGGGCAAGAGCTGAGAGTTAACAATGTGACCAATGCTGATTTTACCAGTGTTCCGCATGGGAATCGTGCTTTAGCCACAAAAGACATGAGGAAATCACAGGGTAAGGTTACCACTGATTTTCAGGAAAGAAGGATCTCTTTTAGCAACATCTCTTTTTCTGAAAAGAAGAACTAGATGATCTTAAAGTCCTTTCCAACCCTAACTGTTCTATGATTAGGCAATCTATATGGATTTTATTTTTTGTGATACATGATTAGATGATGTTGATGGAAATTGTCATCTTGTATTTACTGTTCCCTGCACTGAGACTTCCTCCACACATTAGGCAGATCTCTCGACTATGTAGCTTATGCTATCAATCTTTCAATTTCGTTTAAATAGCTTTTGAACCCTTATACAGGTTAGCCGAATTTGGCAAAGAGATCAAGGGCTTCAGGAAGGAAAAGGTACTCTTAGATTTGTTGAAAATCAATGCCTGAGTAAAAAGTTGTTAATTAACAAGTCCCTAGTGTGGGAAAACCTGCAGTGGTGATCTCAACAGTTATCTGTTCTCGCTGGCCTGCAGGTCAATTAGTCATCACCTCATACCAGCTGATTAGTCAGTGGATGTGCGCTCCTGAACCAGCCACAATTCATGCTCCCTCTTGCTCAGCTGCAGATTAGAGGCCAGGGAGGAACTAGAGGCATCATAAGGTCTTGAGATGTAATGAGAGGCAATCTGGAGTTTCAAGAGGGTACAGGAATGCTGGGCACTTTTTTGAGAAAGAAGGCTTCACTTTACCCACTATTTGGGTTTAATTTATAGGGGTTTTTTTAAAAAGCAAAAGTGTTTCCAAAGGCTTTTGAATTAAAATAGAAACTTAGTTATGACTAAACACTGTCATTTATTGCATCATTTAGTATAAGTGGTAGTTGATCCACTGACAAAAACTGTGACTGCTTTATGCCACACAGGTTATAAACATATGCAGACATGGTGTTTCATCTCAGGAATTTGTATTTCAGAAGATACAAGTGAAAGAAGAGTGAGTGTGCTTTGCGGGTAGAACAACCGAGGTGCAAGTGGTGACATGACTGTTGCAAAAGCCTGTTCTTTGGAATGGGTTAAACTTAGACTTTGTAATCCCATTGTGGCATCTTGATATAAAAATTATTCAGTCCTTGTAGTGCCTTGAATTATGTTTACGTTAAAGAAATAGAGAATTGTCTAATAGAGAATTATGTGTAAATAATATTCCTGATAGCGGGCTTGTGCATGAATTTACTATTAGTAGTGGCAGAAACTGTTCTCCTATGTATGAAAGCACCTCTTTAAGCCTTAAAATGTTAGGAATGTAATTTCAGATGATTGAAGCTGCTGCCTATGACTTCTGTATTTCTATACGTGTTGTGTCCTCTGTCTGGATGTTGGTTTTCAAGAGTTTCTCCTTTTTTAACTGGGCTGTGTTTGTGATTGTAGGTTTTGGCAAGCCATTTTTATTTTTCATATTGTCCTCAAAATACAGTGGGATTATGTTACAACAGGATCTTTTGTATTTGTTTATGTTTTCTTGTTTGCTTGGTGTGAGCTTTGAGCCATTTTCGTAACGGTTGTCTTCTGTGATTTAGCATGTGGCTGAGACCTTGCTGATATTTCACAAATGGAAGTTAAACAGCTGTTTATTAACTAGTGCTTTGATTTTAGTATAACATCAGTTGTGCTCTTGGTTAGCTTATTCTCTTTTATTTTTAGGTTATGATTATGGCTCAACAGACAGCTAACATTTACTCTCTTAGGGAGTAATGCCAACGTTCATCAGATATTAACTGGATGCTGCTTTTAGTAAAGAGCTTTGAACAGTGTGTCTTGTTCTAGCAGCAGTTAATTGTGTGTTTCATACCAGTAGCCTTGGTAGTGGTAGCTTTATCTATGCAGTCCTGGTTTTAGGATTTTTTTGTGTGTAGAACAGCACAACCATATTTCAAAATAAATTACAGCTTTCTATGAAAAGATTACAAACAAAAAGCTAAACACTGAGAAGACAACACTAAAAAGTTGCAAGTTATATATTTAATGAATTCAAGGCTTTTATTTGTTGTTGACTTTTCATCTGACACTGAAGAGTCAACATTATTAGGGATGGGAGGGAAGACTTACTAGACCTTACAAAGATCTAGAATATCTTTATTAAAAGTTATTTAGTAAAACCAATTTTCAGTGTTTTCCAAACCACTGCATCCTGGTTTGTCCTTCAGGAGCAGTATGTAGTGCCTAACCCCACTGTGCCAGTGTAGCTTCCCATGTGCTTGCTGAGTGGCAGAGATCAGTGCAAACTGGAAATGACAGAAGTGATGCATACTCTGTGTTTCAGGTCACTGTTAGTGTTGGTAGAGTGCAGCTGTAGGAATATTGTAGAATAGATTTTTCTCTTTCTCATGAGGCACATCTGTTGTCTTGGAGTATATTATGTTGTGGCAAATGCATTGAATTATTCAAGGACAGATTTAGATTGCTGTTTTGAGAAGCTTCATATAGAGACAGTCTAACAGTGAAATAAGTTTGTGTAGATTTGGATCAGCTTAAGCATTCAAAATACATTCAGTAGTGTAGAACACAGTACTATCCTAGCAGAAGAGTTTTCACATGGAATTATTAATGAATAGCAATTGCACTTTTTATTTTGTCTGCTGTAGTCTGTATTAATTTCCATTGTAACCAAGCTTTAAAAGAACTTCCATTTTTATTTGCATATGTTTTGTTTCTGAACTATTCATTAGAACTTTCAAAAAAGAAAAATGTTTTTCCTGGTCTGGTTATCTTCTGCTGCCCAGGTTTTAAAGAGAATGGTAGGTATGGTGTGGCCCGCACAGGCTGCGTTCTTCCTGGTAGTCCTTTTTCAGGGCTTGCCAAATTTTCTGGTTGGGTAGCTGTGCCAGGTCCATCTTTCTGGAGCTTTGCTATGTATTGACCATTGGCAGGCAAGCCTTGGACTACACCTTCTAGGTCAGCTCTGGGCAGAAATAAAAGGAGATCTTTAGATGGAAGTGATCATGTATCAAGGATTGTAGGCATTAGTTTGGCACCATCACTTGGGAAGATGTCTGATACTTGCTTCAGAAGGTGTCTTTGCTGATCATGATTCCTTGTGTGTTTCTCACCAAGCACGTGGCTTTTTGTCCACTACTTAAGACTGTGGTTTCCACATAAAGAAGCTTTATTCTTACTAAATGGATACATGTACCTTAGTCTCCTGTAAAATCAGTAGCATCTTCAAAGAAGTGTCACATAACAATTCAGCATGTCTTGTGTAGTTGTGCTAGCTAGGAACAAAATGTAGATTTGATCCTTCAGACTTATGCTATTTTAATGTTTGCTAAGCCTGCCTAGTTCTTCAGGATGTCAGATGTCTTCAAAACTAATTGCTTAAACTGATGCCTGGCAAGAAACAGATTATCAAAGCTATTTTACTCATACTCTCTTTTAAAAAATCAAAAAAAAAAAAAGACAGGAAAATAAGGTTGAGAATATTCTTCATTACTATAATACAGTAGATATGCTCTTCTGTAGAAGATGTCATGAGCTATAAGAGTTACTGGCCTGTGTGTGGGTTCACAGGATTCTGTAACATACAAGGGCACAAAGGTTTTTGTTTCTTAAGTTTCTTTATTACAACTTACCACAAATGACCACTAGTAAAGGAAGTATATACTTACAATTAATTATTTATATGCACACCTATACATACTTTTCAGAGCCTTACTGGTAGAGCACTTGTCAGATTTTTCCCAGGAGTGGGGCAAATTGATGACAAAGTCTCACTTCAAAGATGATCTGCATCAGCCTGGAGTCACTCAGGCATTCTCAGTGAGGGTCCGGTCTGTCCAGGCGATCTTGTGTAGTGAAGTCTTTGCAGGGGAAGTTTTTGGAGGAAAGCTTCATTTTGGGTAGAAAGCGAGTTATTTTTGTCCTGTTAGGGACATAAGGGGGTGTAGGGCACAACCACCTGGAGCCACCAGTAGCTTTTACTAACTGCTGATTTTCACCTGGAAGCAGGCAATAGATGATGCTGTTTTCTGTTTTCTCAGACCAGTGTTTGCTTTCTCAATCTGTTTTTCCCATTTGAGCAGCCAATAACTGTTGCTTTCCAAGGGTGTCTTCCACCAGTGCAGTCTATTTTTCACGTCTCCAGACAGTAAGCTGTTGCAGTTTCTTGGCTTGTACTTATTCAGGGTATGTTGGGATGTCTCAGGTTCCTAGGTACCCAGCTGCCCTTCAAGGATGCTCCAGGTTCCCAGGCCAGGTTCTTGGGCTGGCAGACATCCAGGCTGGCAGACATCATCTTCTGTCAGTGTTTTTCCATTATAACCTTCCCATTATAAGCAGGTTGCCTTTATGGCTTTATCCCAGCATATGATTGATGTGTAACATACTAGAGAAAAGAGCTGTCTGTAGTTGTCTTGGGTGTTCGTATAAGAGTCATGGTGACTAAGAAAGTCTCATTGTGTTCCATGAATCCTGTAATTTCAATCATCATGGAACATCCAATGTTAAACTTCCAACAGAAACTTTTTTCCTTTTTGCAAATTAGGGAAATTAATTATTCATATGAATTCATTGTAATTGGTACCTAAGGGAACTAAATCCAGGGGTTTGTGTAGAAGTAAAACAGTTCTGCTTAGTTCTGAATGAGTTCTACCCAGGTACGGGAGAGTCCGCTGGAAGAAATTAAACATTTAGGTAGCTAAATTAGATTTTACATTTAATCCTTGTATTAGCTTTAAAATAAACCAGGTTTTATCTTTTTGCCTTTTTTTCTCCAATTATGACTTTTCAATTGCAGAAATACGTATTTCAGACAATACAGGTCTTACTGATCAGGTGCTGCAGAGAAAGAAATGCCTTTTCTTTTTCAGAGCGATCGTTGTCTTATTCTGACGAGTCTCGACTGTCAAATCTTCTTCGGAGGATTACTCGGGAAGACGACAGAGACCGAAGACTGGCTACTGTAAAGCAACTGAAAGAATTCATTCAGCAACCAGAAAACAAACTGGTAACTTCTCCTTTCCCATAGCACTCGTTTTATAAAGCTGTCTTTTTAAAAATCTATGTATGGGGATATGTTTGTGAGGAATATCTTACATGAAGAATTTCCTTCCATAACAAGGCATATTCCTGGATTTCATGTCCGTTTTCTGGCATTGAGGAAATTTTTTTTTTTGCTTGATTTCTTACAACATATTGCCTTAAAGCAAATTACTGAGTGCATGAGCTGTAGGAATAAATATGGTATGCATGTGGGGGTTTTGACTGGTCTTAGCAATATCCTCTGGATCCTTCAGCAAGGAAATAGAAAACTAATAAAATGTGTTGTCTTGTTCAAGAACTGTTTCTGTACTTCAATTTAAAAATATGCAGATATTTAAATAGTCTTGTGAATAGCTCATCTTAGAGTTATTCAGCTTCCTAGCTGAACACCTTTGTATGTGGACTTCCTTTTATGGGGGAGAACAAAATGAGTCTGTTTTCATTACATCTTTGTTATTTTTAATGGGTTGTTGATCTAATATCCTCAAGTGTTTCTTAAGGGTTGGGTGGGGGGAGAGTATCCTGCTGTGGATATATGTTTTTACACTACTTGAATGAAGTATTTATTTTGTCTGACACATTTTACCCCCACTGTTTTGGAGAGCTTAGGAATTCTCCAAGTATTGAAAAGGCAGGAAGTGATAGTTTAATACCCTGCCACTCATTTACTGGCAGTGCTGTGATTTTTCAGTTGTGGATAATATGTCTATCCATATTTATAAGAAGTTGGTTCATTCTGTCATTATATATTGATTAACCAGTGTTAATTGTGCTCTTTTTCCAAAGGCATGATAATCAAATACCGAGACTTTTATATTCTGTGCACCTAGGTATAAGCAGACCATGTGCAAGCCCAGCTAATACTTCAGCTTTCCTGTGCAACAAAATCCTTGTTAGCACAAGTACAAGTTAGTACTGTGAAGTAAATGTGTTCCCTGTTTTTATTTAGGTTTATTGGTATCTCAGATATTAGAATAGTAATTCCAGTATGTTGTAACTCAGTGGGAGCAATCTTTGTTAATGGTCAGAATGCTAGAAGTTTGTCACTGAGAAATTTTTCTTTAAACTTCTTCCAGTTTGGTAATGAGAATAAGATCAGATGCCAAGTAATAGCCATCATGTCAAGCCTAAAACTATAATGGACTATAATAATAGCAGTAGAAAATAGCAGTAGCTCCTGCAATTCTTGACACTATAAAGTGTAGCTTGAGTTCCCTTCATTCTCAGGGTTGAAATGTGTATTCAACGAAGTGAAGTAGTAAAAGTCACTAGGCAGTGGCATTGTCATTGTCATGTAATGGCATCGTGCTCCAGCTTCTAAATTGTATAGGTACTTCTCTTGTCTCTTTTGTGGATACCAGGCACATTTTTAAAATGTCCTTGTGAGTTGTGAGGGGCCAAGTATGTGGACTTCTTTCCAACCTGCCCCTCCTACCCCCTGCAAAAGGGTGATGTTGCTCAAAACTTAGCAACTAAAACTAGATATGAATCTTTTAACACAGTAGATGTTATCTTGTTGAAGAAAAGAGAACAAACCTTTTTATTAACTTGTCAAGAAAGCTTGTTGTTAATATCTTAAACAGTTGCAGCTCATGTATTGTTTTGCAACTCAACTCACTAATGTGGAGAGGTGTTTTTTACTGCATGTTAGGAAAACAAGTATTTCTGGTTATGTTTGCTGAGAAGCACTGGTTCATCAATAATGTTTCATCCTCCTAAATAATAATCCATTTTCTGAAATTCAGGTTTGCCTAAGGAGAATTTTACTGCTTCAGATAGTATTATCTGATGAATTAAATATTTAGCTGACTCAATTGGCTATTAGTATAGGAGACTAGGTCTTCAATAGATGCTACTGATGAGCTGTGAATTTTATATTTGTAATGTAATGTTATCAGGAAGAACTAAACATAGAGCAAACCCTGATAGCAGGCTGCCAGTGTATTTTTGTGGCTACTGTAAATAAATATAAAATACAACATGTGGGATAATATTGCAGTATTGCTTAATATGGTTCATCCTAGTCTGCAGTGGCCATGGAAAGCATAATAGCATTCTATTAGCAAACACTAACATGGATGTAAAGAGTATCTAGTTTGCAGAAGTTATCGTGCCATTATTATGCTTATGGCTTTTATGTATCTCATAGGTACTAGTTAAACAACTGGATAATATCCTGACTGCCATTCATGATGTACTCAATGAAAGGTAAGCTGGAAAAACAAGGCTTTTCTGAAGAGGAAAAATAATGACAGTGTTAGGTTTGTATTTCAATATAGAAATGGAATGGAAGGAGGAAAAGTTGAAAGAAATTCATTCACTAATTTTGCATGGATGTGACATTGCAGTAACAGGACAGAACTGCGAGAGAGTTAAGACTCTCTTAGGCATATCAGCAATACTGTCAAGACTGTCTAGAGTATGCGTAACACAAGAGAATTTGAATGCACACCTGTGGTTTTCATGTTGTAGGTAATACTAAGTCTGTCTCAGCTATGTTTAGTCACCTGGCTGTAATAGTAGGCTGCTGTAGTTGTCTAGCTTGCAAATTGAATTTCAGTTTTTTACAACCTGATCTAATTGGTTTCTATACAACTAAATGCATATGTAGAGGGAGCTCAGGTGTTGGGGGGAGCTTTTTGGTGTTCAATGTTACTACCCAAAGTCATACGTTTGTTAAGAATTTTCCTCTTTGGATAGTGTGTTTGAAGTAGAATAGCCTATTCATTGTGTATTTTATTCAAGTTGCTTCATTCCATAGAAATAATTATTTGACAGGATTTTTCAGATTATTAATTTTTATTTTAGCTTCATTGCTGCTGCCATTAGGTAGGAGAGAAGCAGCTCCATTCATGCATATATTTTTCTGCTTTAGAAATGTTCTAATTTGTTCATTGTTTATTCTGCTGTCATGTCTGGAGATTCCACTTGTTTTTTCTCTCCCAAAATACAGTAGCAAATTGCTGCAAGAACTGAGACAGGAAGGAGCTTGCTGTCTTGGACTTCTTTGTGCTTCTCTGAGCTATGAGGCTGAGAAGATCTTTAAATGGATTTTTAGCAAATTCAGCTCATCCACAAAAGATGAAGTTAAACTTCTTTATTTGTGTGCAACCTACAAAGCACTAGAGACTGTAGGAGAAAAGAAAGCCTTTTCGTCTTTAATGCAGGTAAGACTACAAGTTAAAAAAGGATTATTAGTGATTTTTCCAGTGCAAGGCTTGAATCAACTTTTTAATTGGAATGAGTGATAAGTAATGCTGTATTGACATAATGTGTAAATATAATTACAGCTGAGAGGGAACTTTCTGACTGCATGGGATTCTTTGGTTCTGATAACATTAGAAAGGAATGTCAGGTGTTTGTAGGACAACATATATTTTGATGCAACTTTTTGGTATATATTGCAAATTTAAGAGGAAGAGTCTTGTTGAGACCAAAAAGAGAATTCTGGTAGAATGGTGCACAAACCCCAACCTGATAATTGCTTTGTACTACCTCTTACTTACAATTTCTAACTTGAATTGGATTCAGATCTGAGAGGGAGTAGGATGGGTGCAGACACATCTGGTCCCCTGGTTCAAGTTCTAGGATCTGTTATTTTGTATGTAGAACAACTAGGTCCAGGTCTGTGCTCCAATTGAATAACTAATAATACTTTACAGAGCCAAAAAGCTTCAGCAGGAGAAGCAGGAACTTAACTGGTTGGTCTGTGTCCCCAGCACTAGAACTTGGTTCTGCTGCATTTCAAGCAAATACCCACTTTAAATTTTTATTTTCATGCAGTATATGTTATGCTTTTTACATTTTTCCTTCCTGCAGAAAGAGTATTACAATGGTTCTGATGAGTTGAAATAGTTCACTAAAAAGTGTTCAACACTGAATAAATCTGTGTCTAATACCGTAACATTTTCACATGTTGTTTTAAGGAAGTGAAATGTCTAGTGGCTTTGCTTTACTTTTTAGCTTGTAATGACCAGCCTGCAGTCCATTCTAGAAAATGTGGATACACCAGAGTTACTGTGCAAATGTGTCAAGTGCATCCTTTTGGTGTCCCGATGCTACCCACACATTTTCAGCACCAATTTTAGGGTAAGCTTACTTCTTACTCTGCATCTTCTTTCTCACATGGAAATGTTGGTGCAGCAAATTGGGTAATAAGTCTTTCTTCAAAATTGCTTTCTAGGACACAGTGGACATACTAGTTGGGTGGCATATAGATCACACTCAGAAACCTTCCTTGACACAACAGGTGTCTGGTAAGTTTGGCCAAGGAGTCACTAATGTAGTACACTGTGGTTTGCAGATGATATGGGTTTACTTACACAAGTCTGATCCTACTGACATAGAAGTTAACATAAAACCAAAAGGAGTTTCTGTCTACGTAACAAGAGATTTTGTTCCTAATTTTTTATTATAATTGCATTTGCCATTTTATGCTATAGCTGGAAAAATGGGATGCTTTATTCGGGCTAAAGTTAAGCATTGTTAACTTTTTAACAGTTGTAAGTAAGTTTATAGATCTTAACATATTCTCTGTAGAAGAATATATTTTCTCCTATATACTTCTAGAAAATCTTTGTGATAGATACTGTACTGGCATTTAAGAAGTTGAGAAGCTTCTTCCTATAGCTAGAGCAGTTGTCTTGGAGTTATTCACAGCAAGTCTGTTTCCTTATCACAGTCCTGGATTCCATCATTAATGTTTAACTGCTGTGGGGCAGGACTGAACCTCAAAATGAATTTGCCAAAGGGGTAAATGAGGGAAATACAATTTATTTTCAAAACTACATGTTAACATTTTGATGCAGATGACCTTCTCTTACCTTAGCAGCTTTTACCTCACCAATATGCAATTAAAAGTTAGTTTTCATATGTTACCTTGTTCTGCTGTTTTAATTGCCCTGGTTTTTTTTACACAGGATGGCTGCAGAGCTTGGAGCCCTTTTGGGTGGCTGATCTTACTTTTTCCACCACACTCTTGGGTCAGTTTTTAGAAGATATGGAAGCTTATGCTGAGGTAAACAAGATTTTATGGTATATACCAGAGTGAACTATTGCAGATTTCCTAATAAATCTGTAACTGTGATTCTGATGGATGTATCGCATTTGTAGAAAATAAAATTATATGGTTTTCCTGGGGAAAAGAGGATCAAATTACCAAGTATACTAGAGGCATGTACAATAACAATTGTACACGAATCCTCATGAACTACTTACATAGGATCATAGCCAGGCTTTCAGCCATTGTTTATTGAGAATAGGGTGATATAATAAAAATAAAACCAACCAAGTAGGAATGCCTTCACTTTTAAATATCTGCAGTAAAGACATTTCCCAGTCTTTCCTTGGTGTTATCTCTTATCATCCAGCTTCAGAGTTTTTTCAGAAATAGTGACTACTGGGGGGAGAGGGATTTTTAATGCTTCTGGAGATTAATGGTAAGTTTGTCTTTTTACTAAAGTAACAAATAATACTGTGCAGGAGATAATGAGCCAGGATCTGATAGAAAACTAAAGTATATTGATTTAACATACTTTGTTTTGACTTTTGTAACCTTTGCTTAGGTAACAGAGTGTAAAGTTTATCTGACGCTGGCATTAAAGGAAGAGCTTTGGATTTTAGGGGGGAGTGTTGCCTTTTTCTTAAGGTGCTCATATGTTTATATGCTTCTAACTACATCATGCTATATTATATGTGTTAGCATGCAGTTCCTATAGGTGAAATTGTACTTCCAACTTAATCTGTTTCATTCAAGGTAGAATAAATGATTTGATATTATTAATGTACTTATATATACATAAAGCTTCTGATGGTACAGCTTGAGTTAAGATTCACAGACCTCTTTGGTATTGTCAAGCGCACAGAAACGTGTGTGTGACTGCAGGCACAGAGTTGAAAGTGATTAGTCAGGGCAGTAAGTCGCTGCTTATCAACTTCTCTGCTGAACTGGACAACTTGTGTATTCTTAGTCACAGAAGAGTTTTAAGGTAACACATATTAACTTAGATCATAGAGGAGGTGGTTCCTCCATGTGTATGTTTACCCCACACTGGGGTAGACCAAGGCTATATCTATACTAATGAGATCAGTACGTCTGGAATGTTCCCAGGCACTGATGCCAGCTGGCATGAAGTAGCCTGCCAGTAAACTCATGATCTCCAGATCAAGGTAGCTACATGTAAACAGTGTGATGGGAATGGCCACTCGAACTTTTTCACTCCGGTTTGTGGATGGGAATTGTTTGGCAGAGTGGTAAAAGTGTGCAGACAACTGTACGTGCAGCAGTATGAATGATCATGTTCTGGGGGGCCAGGAACATCATGAGTCTGTGCTTTAATTTACAAGATATAGCCTGAGCACTCCATTTCAGTGGGTAAACTAATAAGCAGCATCTTATTACTGCTCTGTGGCTTGCTCAATGTCATTGTGTGACTCTATCCCATCTTCATATATATATACATATATATATATATGATTAGAGATACTGGATAAATATATCTATAATATGTCTGGAAAATAGATAAAATATTTTCAGTCTCATATTTTGATCTTTTATACATGTATTATAACTGCTAATGATGTGTACTGAAATAGAAAACTTCTGTGCTGTAGGACCTCAGCCATGTAGCTTCTGGGGAATCGGTAGATGAAGATATTCCTCCTCCTTCAGTATCTCTACCTAAACTGGCTGCACTTCTTCGGGTTTTCAGTACTGTGGTGAGGAGTATTGGGGAGCGCTTCAGCCCAATTAGAGGACCACCAATTACGGAAGCATATGTAACTGATGTAAGAATTCAAGGTTTTCTTTCTGTTTTTTTTTTTATTGCTGACATGACTTATCACCATACAATGATGCTATTCACTGTCGAGTTTGTTTAGGTTTTGTGACTCGTATGTGAATATGTATATGCTCAGCTTTGAGCAAATGTATTTTTATTAAATATTAAGGTATAGATTGCGGTAGTGGTAGATGGGAGTAGTATATAGCAGAAACTAACTACTTTTAGGCATTTTAACTTCACGTAGCTAGGCTTATGCTTTTGTTATGTCTTTGTAACCGTAATGTTACCTTTATTCAGATTGCTATGATGCTATAAAAGCTGAATTCATGTTATGAGTTTGATTTTATAAAATGCAGGGGACTTGTTCATGCTGAAATTGTATCTATGAAATCTGATAGCAAAATCCTCCTGTTGTGAAGTATAGTATAGGATGGTGTAAACTTGGAATAAATATTATATAATATGCTAAGTAGCTGCTATACTTCTGTAAAAGAAACCGTAGATGAGGTGAACGTTAAATAAGAGAAAATAAAATAAAAAGAAAGAAAAAAAGATAAAAATACTTGCAGTCAAATTCTTGTTGCTGCTGTGCTGCACAACAGGAACTTACGCCTTTGCAGAGTCTCGGGTAAGTGTGTGTGTGGATTTCCCAATTAAAGCCAAAAGAGTTATGTAACTTGTCTCCTAATCTGCAGGGGATTCTTGTGACAAAAGAAAACTAGTCTGTCTTTTACACAAGGAGTTCTGTTGACATCAGCTGCAACTGAACAGAATTCTGAATAATTAATTTAGTTTTTCTAGGTCTTTTCAGGTCTTTAACTGAGTAGGAAACCAGACAATTGAAGGTTTGTTGTGTCTTATACTTCTGAAGTGTAGTGCCATGATGCATTATTTAGAATATTGTATTGACAGAATTTGCCAGGCTGCAGAGTAGGTTATGGGACAGGGTATCAGATAGATGTGAATATAATCAAATAGCATGCAGCCTTTGTCTCTTTTTAATGGAGCTTAATTTAGGTATGTTTTTAATTTTCTAGGTTCTGTACAGAGTAATGAGATGCGTGACTGCAGCAAACCAAGTGTTCTTTTCTGAAGCTGTACTTACAGCTGCCAATGAGTGTGTTGGTGTTTTACTTGGCAGCCTAGATCCAAGCATGACCATACACTGTGACATGGTCATCACATATGGATTAGATCAAATGGAAAATTGTCAGACTTGTGGCACTGATTATATCATTTCAGTCCTGAATCTGTTGACACTGGTTTGTACATATTGTTATTATTGTGGGGTTTTTGCATTGGGAAATACTATTTTCTAAGCAACCTTGCTTTTTCTTGTGTGTATTAGATAAATATTTAGAACTCTTCCTGACCACAAACAAGAAATGCCTTTTCTAAATGCTTGTACTCTCTTCTCTAAAGCTTGTGCTACTAGCTCGTTTATGCATTTGGCTTGTTGATAAAGTGTCATGTAGTTTTAGCCTGAGTGTTAGCATTTTGTCTTTTTGGGTTGGGTTTTTGGGGGGTTTTGGTTTAGTACGTGGTGAGGTTTTTTTTTTTATCTGGCTTGGCTGTTGAACAGTGGCACTCTCTGGCCTTTGCAGTTGATAATAGCACCTGATGAATTTCAGAATCTTAGTGCTTGATATGTTCTATTTATCTACTTATGCCATGACCTGGAAAATCAGACTTCTTCAAAACATAGCTCTGAATGTATAGGCCACAAACTCTTAAACCCACAAGGATCTAAATTAAAAGAGCAACTTTGCCTCAGGTGTGCCGTTAAACCCTGAAAATAATTAATTCTCTGTGAATTAATGTTTGGAACTATTAATTAGAACTAATTCTCTGTGAATTTAAATGTGAATTTGGGAAAGCAGATACTAGATACTTGCATTACTGGGAAGCAGGGTTTTTTTCCTAGATGTAGTGTATACAAGCTAGAAAAGCAGTATTTTAATTAGTCTTTAATGATCTATTCTAATAAAAATTAATTCAGGTAAAAATATTTACAATTTTGATTTTTATCCCTAGATTGTTGAACAAATTAATACAAAGCTACCCTCATCATTTGTAGAGAAATTATTTATACCAGAGTCTAAACTACTTGTTCTTCGTTATCATAAGGAGAAAGAGGTAAGAGTGACTTCTACATGTGTGTTACAACAGCCTTTGCATATTTCCTAGAATATATTAAGCTGTTCAACTTTGTTAATTTTAAATATGTTTTTTATCATAGGTAGATATCTGTGAAACTTCTGAAAAGGCAGATGTAGGTAGTTCTTGGTTTTGGCATTTAGATTTGATAATGAATTGGTAAGCTGGCCATCGTGCCAGGTAGATAATTCCCTAGTTGATGTGGTTTCCATGCTCAGTGTATTATATGGATGATCCAGAAAGTAATTAATAGTTTTTTGTAAGTAAGTAGTACTTAATTACAGAAAACTAAATCAGATTAGGCTGTTTATAGGTAAAGAAGCATAACTTTAAATTCTACACTGGTGATAAATATATTTTAGGATTTTATGCTTATCACTTATTACTGTAATTATTTTATATTCTCAAGGTTGTTGCAGCAGCCCAGGCTGTATACCAAGCTGTACTGAGCCTGAAGAACATTCCTGTTTTGGAGACTGCTTACAGGTTGATTCTAGGAGAAATGACCTGTGCTCTAAATAGTCTTCTCTATAGTTTACATCTTCCTGAGGCCTGTTCTGAAATCCAGCATGACTCTTTCAAGAAGCGTATACTCAATGTGGATAATGCAAAGTTTGTTGTTATTTTTGACCTCAGTGCTCTAAGTACTATTGGAAATGCTAAAAACTCATTAATTGGGGTGAGTAAAACTACAGATAAAGCTTGTGCAATTTTTACTGAAAATATACCATAATGTATTTCACCATGAGTGCACATATGTATAATTAAATTAATTGGGTTTTTTTTTTCCTAGCTTAGGTATGGAAAAACTTCCAGTATTAAAACTTAGGTGAAATGGAATGCATGGATTGTATCTGTAACTGGTGCATAATGAAAAACAGTTTTTAGGGAAGAGCATCTTATTGGGGTTGTTAATGGATTGAGTCTGATTGTCATAGTAACGTCTTTTTGAAAGCCAAGACAGATGAAAGCAGCTTTTAGTGGTCCTTTGCTAGTATCAGGCATGTGAAAACATTTATTCCAGATCTTTCCAAATAAAACAAACTGCTTTAAGAGAGTGTTTAAAAAAGGGAAAGAAAGTAGTTACAATTAAGGCCAGAAAATTAATAGAGTTAAATTATTTCCCATGGGAAGAGGCAAACCACAATAATTAATGTTATGGAAACTGCATTTAAAAATAGATCCTATTTATTATGTTTCTTTGCTTATGTTGCAATTGTTTTATAGATGTGGGCCCTTTCACCGACTGTGTTTGCACTACTGAGTAAAAATCTGATGATTGTTCATGGTGACATAGCAGTTCATTTTCCTGCTGTCCAGTATGCAGTACTCTATACGTTATATTCACACTGTTCCAGGTATGAAGGTCAATAATTCATCAGTATTTTAAGAGCAATAGGATGGACTGGTCTGAGTAAAATATATTGTTGGAGGGATTAATTTAAATAGACTATTACAGTCAAGCTTTTGTCCAAACTTCCCTAATCAGTTTTTACTTTCATTAATTGCAGGGAGTCTGTATCTCAGCCAAGAAAGCATATCCTGGCTTAAAATTTGGCATTTTATTCAAAGGCAGATTAGAAGTCTTGTGTTTGAATAGAGAGAACTGAGGGAGAACTCTACTGAAAGTAAATAAGGAAAGATTATTTACTATTTTGCTTACTGTGAGATCTAGGAGAGGTAATGAAATGTAAACAATAGATTTAAACACATTTTGAACTTTACTGCTACAAAATGTTGGCAAAGTAAGGGAACTAGTTTAGCTGTTACTCTGTATGTACATTTCTTGAGTTTAATGATTTTTTGCGAATCATTTGGTATCAGCCACAGTTAAAACCGGGTTACTGGGCTGCATGGACTGATGTGAAATTGTAGCTTTGTTCTTTTAGACCAGTGATTAAAATATTTGGGTTTTGACATGATATGGTTACTGTGTGGATGTACATTAACTTCTGTTGCTGGGATTTTTTTGTTTGTTTTGGGGGGGTTTGCTGTTGTTGTTTCCTCTCCCCAATACTGTAAGGAAGTATCCCTAATCTGGGGGTGGGTTTATATTCTGTTTTTCCTTGCCTTTTCAGGCACGACCATTTCATATCCAGTAGCCTCAGTTCTTCCTCTCCCTCTCTGTTTGATGGAGCAGTTATAAGTACTGTAACCACAGCAACAAAAAAGCATTTCTCAATCATACTAAACCTTTTGGGGTTACTGCTTAAGAAGGATAACCTTACTCAAGACACCAGGTAACCAACATTTTCTTACTAATCAGGAGTCGTCCTCCCCTTCACAGTAGAATGCCTTAATTCGGAAATCAGGATAATTTTCATCCTGGCATAAATTTTAACCACTCAAGTATTTGGGCTTCGTTTGTTTGTGGTTTTTTACCTTGGAAAAAAAGTTGATAACAAAATACGTGTGGAAAAAGTAGCTGCTCGTTATTATGTGTGAAGACTAGAAAAATTGAAACCATCATAAGATCTATGCAGTAAAAGCAAAGCTATCAGACTTCACTGAAAAAGTGGTTTTGCTCACTGAAAGTACCCTTTTACAATAGTTATAATCTTCTATTACCTAAATGCTGTGAAAGTTAGGGGTATTTTTAATGTTAACTCATTTTTTAAACAAAAGCTTTTTTATGCTATAATACTCATCTGTAAAGTGACATAGTTTTAAGTTACATTGAAAGGTATCTTTCTGTAACTGTATGGAGTGATTAATACTTTTGTTTTTTGAAGGAAACTACTTATGACGTGGGCTTTGGAAGTGGCTGTTCTGATGAAAAAATCAGAAACATATGCACCATTATTTTCTCTCCCATCTTTTCATAAGTTTTGTAAAGGACTTTTAGCAAACAGTAAGATATCGCATATTTTTACTTTACCATACTTTAACATGTCTTCTACATGGCATAATTAAGTACATAATCGACCTTGTCATATACCACTGATAGCTGTAACTACTCGTTTCATTTACATTAGGGATGCTTTCGGTTTGTATTGTACAAAAACTTACACTATATTTTTCTCAAATGGATCCTTACCTATTACTTATGCAAACAATTTTTTTCTCTTAAAACTTGTGATTGTGAAATTGATCTATCAAAAATGTCAGTGATGTGCCAAATCTTACTTGTAAGATTGCGTTTTATTTTATCAAAAGCAGTGGAACCATTCCATAATGTGATGTACTGTTTTGAATTTCAAAATTTGGAAATGGAAATACGGGAACTAATGCTTTTAGTACCATAATGCTAGCAAAAGCAGTAACTTTCCAAGGCCAGGAGTTACTAACTCCACCTTAGGGTTTTTTTATTTAAATATATTGTGTATAATCTCCAAGTATGAACCGTAGAAGCATTAGTCAGCTGCCAGGAAAGGCCTACAAGTAACACATAGCACAAGTGACTTTTTGTTATTAAACATGTACTCGTCATAGTAAAACCAGTCAATGAAATCAATAGAAAAGTGTTGCTTAAAGCCTGTGTCTCCTTCTACCAGATACGATGTTAAAACATCTTTAGATGTTCTACCACAACCAGAATAATGCAGAAGTTATCTGACTCTAGCAAGAATAACTTTTTTTTTTTTTTTCCTTTTAATTCCTTAATTCAGCCCTTCTGGAAGATACGAACACTTGTCTTCAAGCATGTAGTAGTCTCCATGCCCTGTCTTCCTCCCTCCCAGACGACCTTTTACAAAGGTACTTGTGCTAAATTCTGTATTTTACTTTAGTTATGCTGTTAATGGAAATATTATCACCTCTTTCTCTTTGATTGATGCAGGTGTGTTGATGTATGTCGTGTTCAACTAGTACATAGCGGTGCTCGTGTAAGGCAGACTTTTGGAAAACTTCTGAAGTCAATTCCTTTAGATGTTGTGTTGAGGTAAGTTGTTCAGATTAGCTTCAATATAGAGAATGGTTGGTTTCTTCAGTGACAATTATCTAAAAAATAAGGCCAGTTGAATGTCATCATACTGTCTTAAAATCAAAAAGCATGAAGCATGTTGCTATCTGTTCTACTGTGTTACAGGTTTAAGAGTGGTAGGTAGTACACAAAGTAATTAGCAAGTGTGATACGGCACTTCTTGCAGGAAATATGAAATGAAGTTTAACCATGCCAAGTGCAAGGTTCTACACCTGGGTCAGAGCAATCCTAGGCACAGCTACAGGGTGGGCAGAGAGGAGATTCAGAGCAGCCCTGCAAAGAAGGACTTGGGGGTATTGGTCGATGAGAAAATGAACGAGCCAGCTTCAGTGTGCGCTCACAGCCCAGAAAGCCAACCGTATCCTGGGCTGCATCAAGAGGAGCGTGACCAGCAGGTCGAAGGAGGTGATCCTGCCCCTCTACTCTGCTCTCGTGAGACCTCACTTAGAGTATTGTGTGCAGTTCTGGTGTCCTCAACATAAAAAGGACATGGAACTGTTGGAACAAGTCCAGAGGAGGGCCACAAGGATGATCAGGGGACTGGAGCACCTCCTGTATGAAGACAGGCTGAGAAAGTTGGGGCTGTTGAGCCTGGAGAAGAGAAGGCTGCATAGAGACCTCGGAGCAGCCTTCCAGTATCTGAAGGGGGCTTACAAGGATGCTGGGGAGGGACTCTTCATTAGGGACTGTAGTGATAGGACAAGGGGTAATGGGTTAAAACTTAAACAGGGGAGGTTTAGATTGGATCTAAGGAAGAAATTCTTTACTGTGAGGGTGGTGAGGCACTGGAATGGGTTGCCCAGGGAGGTTGTGAATGCTCCATCCCTGGGGGTGTTCAAGTCCAGGCTGGACAGAGCCTTGGATGACATGGTTTAGTGTGAGGTGTCCCTGCCCATGGCAGGGGGGTTGGAACGAGATGATCTTAAGGCCCTTTCCAACCCTAACTATTCTGTGGTTCTGTAAAATATGAATGCTTGTAAGTTCCATGTTATCAGTATTGTGTCCTGCAGTTCGTCTCAAAGACATGAGCTCTTAAAGCACTTGTCTTGATACTAAAACGTATACTTATTTCCAGTCATTGTGCATGTACATGTATGTGTGCATGTGTAACTTCTTGCACAACTTTTTTATTCAAGTACATTACAGCATGGATTGTTTTTTTTTTTCCCCTTGTCCCTGCAGTAACCGTACCCACACAGAAATACAAGAAATTTCTTTGGCTTTAAGAAGTCATATGAGTAAAGCTCCAAGTAATACATTCCACCCACAGGATTTCTCTGATGTCATTAGTTTTATTTTGTATGGAAACTCTCACCGAACTGGGTAAGAACTTCTTTTAAAACTGAAATTCATGGACGTTGAAATCATAGCAAACAATTTCAAGCTGTATTTATTTTAGGTTTTTAGAGATCACATGGCTTTACATTCAGTCATTTATATTTTTTTAATACTTCATAAGTATTTATAAATATCTTTAAATGCACACCTTTTTGCATGTTTGCCTATGTACATTGCTGCTTGGAAATAATCCTGTGAGATTTGTTGGAGAGCAATAGGGAGCTGAAGTGTGTGCAGTATAAACTTGTTTCCACGTGGACTTGTGTTAATGTACTGATATTTTCTTTCAGGAAGGATAATTGGTTAGAAAGATTATTCTATAGCTGTCAAAGACTAGATAAGAGAGATCAACCAACCATCCCTCGCAATCTGTTGAAGACTGATGCTGTTCTTTGGCAATGGGCTGTTTGGGAAGCAGCCCAGTTTACTGTTCTTTCAAAGTTACGAACTCCTCTGGGTAGAGCCCAGGATACATTTCAAACAATTGAAGGTAATATAAAAGCTATAGTTTACTTTCATGGGATTTCTTTTTTATGTCAGGTTGCTCAGCAATGAACTTCATGTCCAAGGCAAGGAGCGCAATGATGTTATTTTTCACTGATTATGGATTTTAGCATGTTCTTGATTGAGGCATCAAGAATGTAATGGCAGAAGAGTGGTTGTGTAATTACTATAAACTTTTGAGAGGTTTTGAGAGATAGTATTTCTGTGTCTTGACATACTTAAAATACTGTCTGGTAACTCTTTTTTCCCATGTTTTGGTAAAATGCGTAGGTATTATTAGGAGTCTTGCAGCTCACACGTTGAACCCTGACCAAGATGTTAGCCAGTGGACTACTGCAGACAATGACGAAGGACACAGTAGCAATCAACTTAGGCTTGTTCTCCTTCTACAGTATCTGGAGAACTTGGAAAAATTGATGTACAATGCGTATGAAGGATGTGCCAATGCCCTTACCGCTCCACCCAAGGTTGGTTTGTCTTACAGTGCTGATGTTACTTGAAACAGTCTACCGAATGAGCAGTGTTTTGAGGTTTGTTTGGTTCTTAACCGTAGAACTTCAGAAGAACTTCTCAAACAAAGTTTGAAACTCTTAATTTGTCTGGCTTTGGCTTATGCCTAGAGAACATGTGAAAACCAGGATTTATTTCTGGACTACCAACTTGTATAGTGATGCAAATCAAGCAAGTCTGTAGTACCTCTAATTTGTAGCAGTCACTTACTTGAAGATTGTCAACAGTCTTGTTAAAGTAACACAATTATTTGAGGCTTTAAATAGCTTTCTGAGGTATATAGTAATTATTTATGACCAGCATACCCTTTTGTGTAGTTCTTACTGCAAAACATTCTTCACTGTTGAAATAAGCTGTTATATTACTGCCATGTCAATGCCTGGTAATTTCATAATTATAGCTGGTTCATTTCAAGATTTTTAACTTGCTGTTAAGCCTGGCCAGTTGCATGCCACACATCATTTCAGACTATCTGCATTAATAAAATTAAAGATGCAGAATTTTACCTCTTTGTTGATCTCCCAGTTGAAAACTCAACTGGAGAAAAGACACGTGTCCTGACTTTGATTGTTATAAATACAAAGTACTTAATCTAGCTATTTGGATTCACACAGAAGAATGGTATTGTAAACCTTACCTTTTCTGTCTTTAAAGGTTATCAGGACATTCTTTTATACTAATCGTCAGACATGCCAAGATTGGCTAACGCGGATTAGGCTTTCCATCATGAGAGTTGGATTGTTGGCTGGCCAGCCTGCTGTGACAGTCAGGCATGGCTTTGATTTACTCACAGAAATGAAAACTAATAATAGTCTCTCTCAGGTACTCTTTTCAAACTCTTTGTTTGTAAAATTTATAAACTGTTGCAAAATACTCCCATGGTATTCCAGAAGAACTAAGCTAAGGCAATCAACAGTTATTAAACCAACTGGTCTGTAAAAGACTGTGTAATTTAAAGCCATGTTTTAAACGCACACTTCAGTATTGACAAACTTTTGTGGTTAAGTGATACTGTAGGTTGGAGATTAGGATGTACTGTGTATGTACGGTGAAATATTATACTTAAATGAAGGTTATAGTTCACTCAGAATTTGCGTTTAACAATTTCTTAAGTAGAAGGTTCTGCTTAAATTTTATGAAACTGCTGCTGTATTAGTGTGAGGCCTTCCCAAGCTTGTAGTAGTGTAGTGTCTTTCCTTAGCTGTGTATGAGCAGAAGGGGAATGTGTTGTGAAGGTATCCTTCCTCTATAAGTAACTAGCAGATATGTGCAGGGGTGGGTTGAGTCTATAAAGTGGTTAAACCTACTTAAAAAGGTTGAATAGTTTCTTCAGTACATTACTTGATTCGCTTTAATATTTTAACAAAACAGGTTTGATGGGTAATTACTACTTCCTGTTTCTTTATGAATTCTCATACTTACATAGGTATAGAGCATCATGTAGTGGTAGCTACCTGTTGACCTTCAGGCTGTGGATTCACAGCATAGACTTTTCCCTTAGCTCCCCTGCTATTCCAAAAGCGGTTTAATGAATGGATATATGCAGAGCATTTCACTAGTAGATGCACATAATGAAATGCTGCTTTACCATTTTCAAGTGGTTAACTATGTATATAACTGTTATTTTATATGAGATTTGCTGAATAAAGCTGTTGGTTTGATTTTAGGGAAATGAATTGGAAGTGACAATTATGATGCTGGTAGAAGCATTATGTGAACTTCATTGTCCTGAAGCTATTCAGGGTATTGCTGTGTGGTCTTCTGCTGTAGTTGGGAAGAGTCTTGCCTGGATCAGTTCTGTAGCTCAGCAAGCAGAAGGGCGGTAAGTTTTCTCAGTTAACTGAATGTTACAAACTTGGATGCTTTTTCCTTCTTACATGTAATTCTACATCTGAATCTTTCACATTGTGGTGTGAGTGAAGGCTACTGATCTGATTTCTTTTTCAGTTAGTCACTGTGTCTTTCAGAGATACCCAGTGCACCCAGCATTTCTAGGTATTTTAACTTTTACTTTTAACTGAATTAACAGAATTTGAATATAAATGATGTTTCTGAGCTGGTTTTCACTTAGTTTTTCATACACAGCAGTACTATTTTCATATTGTATTTAATTTTCCATTGCAAAATATTATTAATTTAAATATTTTCTAATGAAGTTTCTGACCAACGTTGTGATCTGATACCTGCCACAGTCTGCCAAGAGAGGGACTCTGAGGGAGATGCTTTGCAATTTTAGTTCAGCTTTGAAAAAGTGGCTTCTATATCTATTGAAATAGAATCTTTAGCTGCAGATACAAATAAATGGGTGGATGTTCTAGATAGGGTATGCATTCTTTTTAGTGTTTTCATCTACTTAAAAGAATGCATCCTTTCTTTTGTATGAAATAAAAAAGAGATGCCTTTCATTATTTACCTATCATGTAAAAATCCCCAAATAAAAAAAAAAAAGGTAGGTTTTTGTATTTATAATTATCTTTCCCTCATTTTTGTAAGATTCCTTAAATTAATGTGCAGCTTTGTAATCTATGAGAAACTTCTCAGAAATGTCAAGTTAAAGGTGTGAATTGTTACCCTAGACCCAGTTATAGAATTGTCTCTTAAATGGTATGTAGTTAATCGGTACTCAGCTTTACTCATCCATGTAAAAGTTGACAGAGAGCATAAAACTAATTTCTCTCCTGCAATCTGTACTTGGTTTGAAGTTGGCATGGAAGTTTGAATGGAAAAACTCTTATATTCTGCTATAACTGGAAATTTAGCTGGTAAACTTGTATTCAGAGCTAATCCCTTCCTTTTGCTGAAGGTGATGTGAACTTTTTGGGTATGGTGGTAAAGGAATATTTAAGATATAGTCTATTTACCAAGAAAAGAAAAGATTCTGTGAAATGCTGACTCAAATATTAAACCATTTAAGGTTTGAAAAAGCAACTGCGGAATACCAGGAGCACCTGTGCTCCATGACAGGAGTGGATTGCTGCATAACAGGCTTTGACAAAACTGTTCTGAAGTTGGCCAATTCGAACAGCGTGAATAATGCCAGTCCAAAGCATTCCTTGAATGGTCAGTATTCCTTTCTTTTTATGAGAAATACAATTTTGTAACTGTATATTCATAAAATTAGAACATCCAATGATGTAGCAGCATGGTAATGATAGTGTCTAATTCTTAAATCTGAAAACCTGCTTCTGCTTACAGTTAACTGAACCACTTAATGTCATTTAATCATAGAATCATAGAATGGTTTGGGTTGGAAAGGACCTTAAGCTCATCTAGTTCCAACCCCCCTGCCATGGGCAGGGATGCCTCACACTAGAGCATGTCGTCCAACGCTCTGTCCAACCTGGCCTTAATGGCACTGAAGCCAATGTTATGTGTAAATATGAGGGCTTGCAGTATTGAAGTCTAGCTGAATGAAACTAAAAGTAATAGGTAAAATATTTTGTATCTTACTGGTTTGGTTCTAAATTATTTTAGATAATCATAAATTAAGGTTTAGTATTTATGATGGTATCATAAATTCAATAGCGACTTGGAGTTTTTTAACTACTGAGACTTTGTTTCCTCTTTGAAAAGGGACTTTCTTTGTTCCTAATTTAGTTCTTCTGTTTTTCTGTTTTGATACTTCTTTACAGATATGGACTATTTCCAAAACCTCATTTGAAAAGGTTCTGGTTTTTTATAAGAAAAATAAGTGGAATAAGAATACTGCAAATGTTGTGTAACTATTTGGGGTTTTTATATTAGGTGGTTTTCTTGAGAAAATACATAGAAATTGCATTTGAGTGATAGAATTACTGTTTAAAAATATGTAAGTGTAAATATATATTGAAGCGTATATGCTTTTTTGCTTGTTTCACAGGAGAAACTAGAAAAACTGTTCTGACTAAGCCAAGTGACTCTTCACCTGAAGTTATAAACTACTTGGGTAACAAAGCATGTGAATGCTACATTTCCATTGCTGACTGGTCTGCTGTTCAGGAATGGCAAAATATGGTTCATGACTTGAAGAAAAGCAATAGTAATACCTCAATCAATCTGAAAGCAGATTTTAACTACATAAAGTAAGGATATAATTAATTTTTTCAACAGTATCTTAGAGTTCAGTATCTTAGAACTGGAATATTACAGTTGTTATGCGTTGTTAGAAGCTAGATGTCTGAAATAGAGGAGTGATAAGAAGAAAGTTGTGTTTTTGGAAGGCAGGGGGAATGGTTTCCTTCATTAATGTGAAAGGCATATTAAGGAGGTGGTCTTGGTTGCTTTAAATTTTTCTTTTTTTAATGGTGTTTAGAATTGTAGTTTTTGCATGTATTTCCTAACCCTTGATATTTGTCTAGTTCATGAAAAAGTATCTGTCCTTGAAATAGTCCTTCAAGGTGTAAGGGTCCTTTCTGTTGCATTTGGCAACTCTGTTACCTTCCACCCCTGTGCTATTGTGGTAAAAATTGTAAAATCATTTTTGCTGGATTTCATTACTTGAAAACGAAAGCATAAAGGGAAGCTTTCAAAATCAAGTCTTTTAGGTCTGAAAAGGTGACTACTTCTGATAGAGAATAGGGCAAGCCTTTTTCTTACTGCAGTAACTCAGAGTGCTGTGCAGTTAATCATTAGTAAAGTGAGTGCTTGTCACGGATGTGAAAACGTGTCATTTCTGAATGTTCATGTTTTTGTAAACTGAAGCCGCTGTGCTTTTGATAAGCATCACTGTTGCAAAGGTCTGTTGCACTGTACTTTTGGTAAGCATCACTGTTGCTGGTTTGAGTTAGTTTTCATCCAGATAACTACTGAAAGAAAGATAGTATATCATCAGAAAAATCCTGTAAAGAGCCTTTGAGGATGCACAGCACTTGGACTCTTACATCTCTGACCAGGCTGCGCAGAGATTCTGTAGTAATGAGGGTTAAAATAGTTAATCGGAAAGGGGAGTTTTCACATGCTGAATAGATTTATTTGGGTTTTCTGGTTTGTTTTGGTTTTTTTCTTCTTCCTTTTCTAATGCAAATACTTAGATTCAGTGAATAGTAACAAGAGTATAGAATCTTTGAGTCTTCTAAGCCATGAAGGCCCTTAACCTTTCAGTGCTTTTTTTGTGTGGTTCTGTAGAAGTCTTCAATGCCCAAATTACTTCCAGTGGGGAAAGAAAAGTTAAATTTGCAGCTTCAGGCTGTTAAGCAATATAATTTTGTAAAATCTATGACCTGAACAATATATCAATCTGGAATTTCATGTAAACTGAAGAGTTGAAACCATGGCCTCATGGAATTCTGCCCCAGAACTCACCTTTCTGTGCATGGTGGGAAGGGGAAAGTTTTGGGGGATTCTTTGCTTGTTTTTAAACTCTTCCAGTCAACCTTTCTCTTCCTGACTGTGGTAGAAGAGTATTATATCTAGTGTAATGATAATATGAAAAGCTTCATACCTGGAGAGGTGTTTTCCTTTCTCTTTGATACTGAATGTATTCTTTTGGTGCAGTAATATTGGCTTTTATTGATCTATGTCAAAATTGGGATTTTTTGCTTAGAATTAAAGATAAGCGTTCTGTAGGATTTTGAGTAGGCTTGAGTCTTTTTCGCTGCATAAGATATTTAGCAACTGGAATGAAGTAAGAAACATGAAAATTAAACTATAAACATTGAATTGCAGATCTTTGAGCAGCTTTGAGTCTGGACAACTTACTGAATGCACTGAACAACTGGAATTATTACCAGGAGAAAATATCAACCTACTTGCAGGGGGATCCAAAGAAAAAATAGGTATAAATGCTTAAGTTAACATTGCTTCAAATACAAAAGTAAATATTTCTTCATGCATCTGTATCTATAAATGACAGACTGAAACTTCTTCTGAATGCAGTTTACTGTGTTCAGTGGGCTGATTGTAAGCTTTATGAATCGAGCTTCAAGAATAATCACTTGGCGGTGATCATTCTGTATGTTGATACAAGTGTGTTTTCTGGAGCTAATGTGTTTGTTTATAAGTAATCTATCATCAATTTCTTTTATGAATGAATACAGACATACATATTAAATACATATGTTTTAAAAGTTCTTTTTCCAAACTTTCTTGCTCTCAAAAATTCACTCTCAGATGATGATGCTTTAGTAAAATTTGGCTGTTCTAGTTGGTTTCAATTGTTTAATTCCCATATAGACATGAAGAAACTCCTTCCCAATATGTTAAGTCCTGATCCGAGAGAACTTCAAAAAGCAGTTGAAGTACAGCTTTTGAGAAGTTCAGTATGTCTGGCAACAGCTGTAAGCCACATAGAACAGGAGCAAAAGTGGCAGTCAATATCTGAGTAAGTTGAAGTGTGCTGTGAATGAGTGGATGTTCTGTACCGTGAAAAGCTGTTCTAGTTTGTTAAAAACATTGCATACCCTACTTTGCAGATTATGAAGTTTTTTGATAAAGTACTGCTTCTGGTCAGTTTAACAGTAAAATATCATACTGCGACTCGTGTGAGATGTTGCAAGGTTTTTCTTGTAATATCTTTTGAAGATGCTGAATTTGCTTTTTATTCAGCAATTTTGATATCACTGTTTACTCTTTAAGTCTAGATTTAAACAAACAGAAATGACTGTTGTGATTCTTCTATTTCAGAAATGTTATTAAGTACTTAAAGCAAACATCACGAATTGCGATTGGACCTTTAAGACTTTCCACACTCACTGTGTCTCAGTCTCTACCAGTGTTGAGCACTCTTCAGTTGTATTGTTCTTCTGCTTTGGAAAACACTGTGTCCAACAGGCTGACATCAGAGGTATGTCTCCGTTCAAAACCTAAATTGGAGTAATGTCTTTCTCCATGTCATGAAGTATTGAATATAGAACACACATTAATTGCTTTGACAGTTGTTAATAATACTGTAAAAAGACAGTTTTCTGATGGGCCTTGACCCAAGTTTTTTTAGATTTAAATCTCAGTTGGATTTCTTTCTATATTTATAAATATTGTTTACAGTTTATATAGTAATATAACTATATATAGTTATAAATATACCATATCTTTCAATCAACAAAACTTTAGTCTTTTTAAAGTTTTACTGATAGTTGCTTTTTAGAGAAGTGTCGATTTCTTCTCTAAATGCATCGTAAAACTTATTCCTACAACATACACTTGTAGTTTATTTTAAAATAACTTTAAATTTTTATCAGAAGACAATCACTGAAGCAATTAAAAACTCGATGTCAAACTTCAACCAGCATCAATGATCTAGTTCTAATTTCTAATCACAGTTTAGAAAACAGTTCTGCTTGATTTTGAGCTGTTCTTAGTGTTGTTCTCTCAAATATAGCATGTTTCTACAGAGTTGTGTAATGCATTTGAAATAACACTTACTCTGCACTAAGATGGTCTTTGGTTTTAAGAAGTGAAAAATACATTTCGGTAAAGATGTCTCTGATGACAACTATGTGACTTCCATGCCTCTTTCAGGACTGTCTAATACCTCTCTTCAATGATGCTTTGAGGTCATGCAAACAGCATGATGTAAGGCCATGGATGCATGCACTGAGATACACGGTGTACCAGAATCAATTGATGGAAAAACTTAAAGGTATATAAGCTTTCATTTTAGTGTTGTGAAAGGTAAATGCAGAACTTGAACTAAAATCTGCTGTTGAGAGCAGCAGTCATCTTTTTTCTTTATTAAATGGTTTACTTTTTAAAAGCCAAGTTTGAGTTATTTAGGTGTCTTGCTCTACAAACAGGGGTCTCAATTACCGCTGTAACATAGACAGTGTTAAAAGGAAAAAAATATTCCAAAAAGGTTAGCAGTTCTATACTCACTCTTCTAATTGCCCTTTACTTGCTCATCTCTTCATACTTTAAATGCTTTCCCTTTTCAGCAGTTCAAGACTCTTAGTAATGGGTCTTTTAAAAACAGTCATGAAAGCCATTTTAATGTGTGGTATGGTAAGAGATAATTGGGAAAAAGAAGTATCAGGGGACAAGTAGATTTCTTAGTAAAGAATAATATTTATGATGAAAAAAATCACTCTTTTGCCCAGCAGATAGTCTATGGATATAATTTTTACATTTCAGGTGGGTTATATGAATATTCTAGGCAGAAATGAAGTAATCTAAATTTCTGAGGGAGGTGTTAGGAAATATGAAAGAGCTGAGCAATTTTTTACCGATGGCCATGTGCAGAATATGTTGGGCAGAAGTCATCTGTGTAACCCAGGTGCAGTTATTGTTTAATAATTTCGTTTATGATGTCTTGCTTTCTTCAGAACCAACAGTCCCAATTAAAAGCCATCTAATGGAGCTGGGCTTAACAGCAGCAAAATTTGCACGGAAGCGAGGAAATATTGCCCTAGCTACACGACTGCTTGCCCAGTGCAGTGAAGTTCAGCTAGGAAAAACCACCACTGCACAGGACTTAGTCCAGCACTTTAAAAAATTGTCTGCACCAGGCCAAATAGATGAAAAATGGGGTCCTGAACTTGATATTGAGAAAACAAAATTGCTATATACAGCAGGTGAGTATTTGCTAATTGTGTTGTAAATACTTGAGCTTACTGTTCTTGTAACTAGACCAGTTCCCCTAACCTTAAAGAAATTGTAATAGGACAGTGTGAGTGGGAACTGATGTCATCCTATTAACTGTTGATTCAGTCTGAAAGTGTTTTCACAAGTCTTTTTTTTACTTGTCATTTTTAACTTCAAAAGAGAATATTCTTTGTAAAAATATATTGTTACAAGCTGTATCTAAACATGCTGAAGTGCAGAAGTGTTTTGAATAAAGTTAGTGCTCTAATGAAAATATGCTTTTCATAATATGCAGGTCAGTCAACGCATGCCATGGAAATGCTGAGTTCTTGTGCCATATCGTTTTGCAACTCTGCCAAAGCTGAATATGCAGTTGCAAAATCTATTCTCACACTGGCTAAATGGATTCAAGCAGAATGGAAAGAGATTTCGGGACAGTTAAAACAAGTATATAGAGCACGACAGCAGCAGAATCACACTGGTCTCTCTACCTTGTCTAAAAACATATATAATTTGATTGATCTCCCAGCTGTCAATACACTAGAAGAAGAATATCCTAGGATTGAAAGTGAATCTACAGGTAGATTTGTTCTCCTTATTCTTTTGTTGTTAAATTTGTTACTGACGATCCCCCTGAAGGATAGCACCAGTTACATTGATAAGAGTAAGAGCTCCATTACTCATGTATTTGTTTTCCTAAATGTATGAACAGTCTGTTTTGTGCAATAGGTAACTATGCAGTTAAAAAACCCAAACACCTTAATAGTGATATTTCATGTTTCTTTCACATTTTTTCTCATTCAGGTGATGGTGGCCTCAAAAAGAAACTCGAATGTGTTTATTTTATGAGGAGGATAATAAATTTTGCCTTGCTTTTTTCTGCTTTCAGCTCCTGTATTTGCTAAAGCTTGAATGAGATCTTTCACATCAAGCACTGACAAGATTTAGATTTTGAAGGCCCTGATACGTGTGAAATGCAGTTACCTTAGTTCTTCTCATGGTCTTTATGTATCATTTGAACACTTCTGTTGACACAAAATGTACTCAAATTCCTAATTTTCTGCTGACTTTCTTCAGATGTCAAAGTTCTTTGCTTAAACATGCATTTTATAAGAAAACTTTGTTCCTCTCATGCAGAGTCAGAATTCTGTTAGATCTATTAATGGATATTAAGCAGTAGGTGCTTTCTGACGTGATGGTGAAGAAAGTAAACACTAACGCGCTGCCCTAGATGCTTCATAAGTCTGGTCTCTGAAACATCTTGCTCTTTTAGACATCATGAGTTCTTGCCAAAGTTATATCTCTCTGTGAAAGAGGAAACAATTGTAGACTGTAAGCAGTGATTGTTAGCAAATGAAAAGTGGTCTTTGTTTTGCAGCCACTGTTAGAACTGAAAAATAGTTGCATTTAGGAAAATTTTACACTTTTGGACATTAACTTGACTGAAAAAAATACTATATACTTAAAATGTTTTGATGTTATTTTCTATGTTAAGAAAATTAGAAGTAGGTTTTACATACTGCTCTGTTTCTCCCATTTACAGTAAACATTGGAGTTGGAGAACCTGACTTCATCTTGGGGCAGCTATATCACTTGTCTTCAGTACAGGCACCTGAAGTAGCCAAGTCTTGGGCAGCCCTGGCTAGTTGGGCTTATAGATGGGGCCGGAAAGTAGTTGATAATGCCAGGTAAATTCATCCTAATGTTTTAATCTATACACCACAATTAGTTTTCTTAAGATAAACCATAGCTTTCTATTTATGATTAGTGTTCTTTGTGGTCTGAAATCACATGTGAGCAGAGGACTGAGTATTTTCTCTATTACTTGCCCTCTATAAAAAGAGATTTTAATTTTGAGATAAGGATGAAGATTTCTTCCTTCAAGAAGTTTTATATATGCAGTCTTATTACATTCAGTAGCTCTACAAATATTAATTTATTTGGGATCAATAATTCATTAAATGTTACAGTCAGGGAGAAGGTGTTCGTCTGCTGCCCCGGGAAAAATCGGAGGTTCAGAACTTGCTTCCAGACAACATTGCAGAGGAAGATAAAGAGAAAATCTATGGGATTCTTGGGCAGGCAGTGTGTCGTCCAGCTGGGATTCAAGTAAGTGTATATTTGCCTGCTTGAAAAATGTTCAACCTCAGTGAACCTTACTTTTCCTCTACTTGTAATTCATATTAACTCTTGTAAATGTTTTGAAGTTAAAATCGGACAATACAAGATTTCTCAGAGAAACCATCTGTTAGCTAAATGGTAACACATCTGTTCTATGGACTGTGTGAATATTATCAAGTAAAGCAGTTGCATGACGAAAACCACATTAGGAGCTAATGTGGGTTATAGAAGTGGTTGGAGGACTTGATCAAATTGTTTTCGCTTTATTTGCATGTAGGATGAAGATATGACTCTACAAATCACTGAAAATGAAGACAATGAAGAAGATGATATGGTGGATGTTATATGGCGTCAATTATTAACAAGTTGTCCCTGGCTTTCAGATCTTGATGAAAATGCAACAGAAGGGTTAATTAAAGTGTGGAGGAAAGTTGTAGACAGAATCTTCAGCCTGTATAAACTCTCCTGCAGTGCATACTTCACTTTTCTCAAACTCAATGCTGGTCAGGTTAGTGTTTGTACTGATGAGGAAATCCAGTTACAAACTCTTATAAATGATTATATGAACTGTAAACTTAGCTTAGAGGAGTAATTCTTTCTTTCAAGGTTCCACTTGATGAAGATGATCCCAGGCTACACCTAAGAAATACTTCTGAGCAAAGCACTGATGATGTTATTGTGATGGCAACCCTCAGACTGTTAAGACTGCTTGTGAAACATGCTGGAGAGCTTAGACAGTATCTAGAGCATGGATTAGAAACTACACCTACTGCTCCTTGGAGAGGTGAGTTTGTGTTATGTAGTTGTTAAAATTGATCTTGGTGCATTTACTCTAAAGACAAGCGGAAGGCATTGCATTTTCATAAAATTTTTATTTAAGCCCGATGGAAAGAGAGCCTGTCTTGTATTAAATAATTTTATTAAAAGCATTGAATTCTGCTATGCATTCTGATCCTAGGACAGGAAAGTAGGAAAGATGCTGGTCCCCTTCCTCCCCTGCCTTTAAGACATTGAAAGGGGAAAGGAGATGTAGTTTGTGGAGTATTATGTTATATTGCCACCTTAAAGGGGGGTGCGGGGGGTGCAGGGGAAGGGTGTTTTCTAGCTACGTTTTAAAATGAAGTTAAGAGAAAGATATATGGCTAAAGCCAGATTATCTCAGAAGTAGCTGTTTGTCACTACACTACTGGTTCTGGTTGCTCAGGGGCTTTCCCACAGAAGGTTATTGAGTGAAAATGTGGAAGGCAGAAGGGGCTGACTGAGGCAAAATTGTTCTTTCTTTTGCAACATTGTTACTAACTTCAAGAACTATTAATGAGACTTTCCGTCGTTTTGAAAAAAATGATACAAGAGATACAATGTGCAAAACTCAATTCCTAGTGCTTGGCTAAAGGATTCATATGTTGCATCTGATGTTATCTGTATTTGAATAGTAGAAGGAAATAAGCTGTTGCCTGTACTTAAAAAAAGACATTTACATTCTCTCAAAGCAAAACCAGTGGACTTTTAAAGATAAAAGGTAAAATTTCTGCATCATTTAAGGTGAAATGAAATGGGTGCACTTTCTTTTCCTGTTTATGAAGGTATTATACCTCAGCTTTTCTCCCGCCTGAATCACCCAGAAGTGTATGTTCGTCAGAGTATTTGCAACTTACTATGTCGAGTGGCTCAAGATTCTCCTCATCTCATACTGTATCCTGCAATAGTGGGCACCATTTCCCTTAGCAGTGAATCCCAGACTTCAGGTATGGAGGAAAAATAAATATTCAAATACACTTTAGCGAATACATTTTTACATACTGGATAAAAGGATATTGCATTCCTTTTGTTTTCCCCAGTAACTCTGATACATTCTGTCTTACACGGGACCTCACCGATACCTTTCATTTGATTTACCCATTTGGCAAATAAGTGTTTTCAGTTTCATCATCATATACTTTGCCGGTACTTAATGCAATATGGGGACCTGATGTGAAAGGAAGTGTTGATTGATACATCTTTCAAGGCCAGAACAGCATAGCTGATATTTTAACATCTGTTCTTAATTTAGGAAACAAGCTGCCTTCTGCCATCCCTACTTTGCTAGGTAATATTCAAGGAGAAGAACTGTTGGGTGGTGAATGTGATGGAGGGAGCCCCCCAGCTTCTCAAGAAAGCACTAAAGATGACACAAAAGTTGGATTAAATGAAGATCAAGCAATGATGCAAGATTGTTACAGCAAAATTGTGGAGAAACTGTCTGCTGCAAATCCAACAATGGTATTGCAGGTAAATAATCCAAATGTATGCTACTTGTGCAGTTATTTGAACCACAAAATACATAATTTGTGGGTAGACCTATTGAAAGCTTGGTGCATCTTGCTGTTAGGCAGTCATCTTTTTCCATGTTGTACATCTACAATAAGTCTTAATACTCTTAAAAGTGAGTGAATCTTAATTTGTTTTATACAGGTTCAGATGCTAGTGGCTGAGCTGCGCAGAGTTACAGTTCTTTGGGATGAACTGTGGTTGGGAGTTTTACTGCAGCAGCATATGTATGTCCTCAGAAGGATTCAACAACTGGAAGATGAAGTCAAGAGGGTCCAAAACAACAACACTTTACGGAAGTATGTCTTTTTTGATTAATTCAAGTGATAATTGTAACAAATATTTGTTCTTAGGGAAGTGTACACTCAACCAATCAGTAGTGGTGCTGCTCCTGAATTCATTCTATCCTAGCTGCTTCATGTAAGCCAGTGACTTTATTTCAAGAACATTATGGTGCTACAGCTAGTACTGTAATCAGATGAAAACCAACAACAATCTACCTGTGAATCCATGGTGGAATTTCCTTTGCAATAATGTGTTGGGAACCAATGCATATTCAGTTGTGGGTTATGAGATCCTGTAGTTCTCATTTCCAAGGTCTTTCTACAAGTCAGCTGAAATGAGAACAAACACATTGAAGAGTATAATCCATTTGGAGTAAACAGAATGACTTAATCTGCTTTTGAGTTTCAGTGTTCAGCAAGTCTTTTTCTTCTTCATCTGGGTTCTCCTGTGAATGGATTTGTGGAAGAGGGAAGCCATTCACTAGGGTCTTGGCTAAGCTTAAGAGTGTCTCTTGAATTCTTATGGTCAGGACTGATATGGAATGGGAGAACAGCATGATCCGAATTTCTCTTTTCATTATAGTGTGGTACATGTTCAGGCAGTAGTAGTAAAGAGCTCTTTAATAAAAGGAAAACAGTTTGTTAGAGTAGTTTGAGCTCTGAGCGTCTCCTCAGGGTTTCCAGTGATGAAGAACCCAGTTAAAATGTTTCAGTTATTAAAAAACCCAAAAGGGGGTGAGGTGTGGAGAGTGTGGCTCAGAGGAACATGCATTCAATGTGGAATGAAATACTCCAAATTTTAGTACAATTATCCTTGAAGACCTCATTTTAGAGATGTAATCATTTTTGTCTCATTTGCAGTCTTATTTTATTGCTCTGCTTATAAAGTAACTTGTTTTTCATGGAGTTTAGAGGAAATTTTTGTTTTTACTAGAGAGGAGAAAATAGCAATCATGCGTGAAAAGCATACAGCTCTGATGAAGCCCATTGTATTTGCTCTGGAACATGTACGGAGCATCACTGCAGCTCCTGCAGAAACTCCTCATGAGAAATGGTTTCAGGATACCTATGGAGAAGCAATTGAAAATGCGCTGGAGAAACTTAAGAATCCTTTGAATCCTGCTAAACCTGGAAGCAGCTGGCTCCCATTTAAAGAGGTACTGTATGCACAGACAGTACAATGTAGACATGCTCAGCACTCTTGCTGCACTGTGTCCTTGACCTTTCTCCTTAGTATTCTCTTGCCACATCAAAATTACGGTCTGAAACTTTCTCTGCTGTCACCGCAGGCCTGCTAGATTTGCCCCTGTAAGAAGGCCTGCTCCCTGCCTGCAGTATTGCATTTCTACCTGATGAAATTGTTCTGTTTTCTTCAAATCTTGCATCTTCTGCTGTCTGAGATGCTGTCGGTTTTGGGGACAGAGGGCTTTATGGTTTTTAAGTGCTGTCTGTCTGAAACTATATGCCATTTGAGTTTAGTGGATTTAAATTTTACCACGTTTGGTGTAGTTCTCTGGCTATGCAGCAAGCTTTGAGTGATCAACCTTACCCAAAGATACTTTGTTTTTCAATTATGTGATCTTGTCCTAATTGGTCTGAGGAGAAACAAAATATATATTTACTTGGATATCCGGGACCACGCTGATGGTTTTAAAAAGTCTTGCGAGACATAACCTATGTTTTTCACACAAATAGATGTTTTTTGTAGTTGCTCTTCTGCCTTGCAGAACAAGCAGATATGTAAACAGGAGGTGCTGAATGCTGCTGCTTTTGACTGCAGCTCAAATATTTATAAATGCAGGAGCAAACTTCTTAAGGAATCATTGTGACTTTGGTGCTTATCACCAGGCAGGGTGTATTTGCTGTATATAGGATGGGTTTGTTTGGGGTTTTTTTTAGTCCTTGTCATCTTCATCCTTAACCGTAGCTGGATTCATAGGGTGGCAAGGATGCTTTCTGGAAGGTGGCCACCATTACGTTTCTTTTGGTGATGGTTCTTTTCTACTGCTAGGTCTTAATATGAACATCTGCTTAATTAAACTTCTTTGGAACAGGTTATGCTAAGTTTGCAGCAGAGAGCACAGAAACGGGCTAGTTACCTTTTACGCCTTGAAGAAATTAGTCCTTGGTTGGCTGCCATGATGAACACTGAAATAGCACTTCCTGGAGAGGTATCGACAAGAGACACAGTCACAATTCATAGCGTGGGCAGCACCATCACAATCCTACCTACTAAAACCAAACCTAAAAAGCTGCTTTTCCTGGGCTCAGATGGGAAGAACTATCCCTATCTCTTCAAAGGTAAGAAATTGAAGTTTTCTCTTGCAAGTTACTGTCTCTTGTTATAAATTAAACTGCAATAAAGCTAGGAATCCACATGCCTGCAGCTTGTGTTTTATTTGCCTGCCTGATACAGAGAGAGTTGTTTTGAGCATCTGCTCACTCTCTTCCTCACCACCCACTTGACCATACATTTTCAAGGAATTTTGCCCTGTGAAAGCTCTAAGTTAGGTGGTTTGTGCCTTTTCTTTAGCAGGGTTGCATTAGAAACAGTATTTTGCTTGCATACTGATAGGATTAGCTAGATGCACTTTTTCAGGAGTTTAAGGTAGCACCCAGAAGAGAGCTTCAGAGACTTTATGCCTTCTCTAAAAGGGAAAGACTTACTTATTATATTAGTAACCTCGTCTGTACTGCTCACAGAGTGAGCTGTCATAAACTGGTGATTCTAGTAGGCAAATGCTACGTAAACACTTAAGTTTAGGCTGAACAACTCATCATTAATCTACATAATTTATAAAGCTGTTCATAGTCTGAAATGAAGTAGGATTTCAAAAAAGGCTGAATTTTTATCTAGAAATTAAATTTTAAACAAAATTTATCACAGGTTTGGAAGACTTGCATCTGGATGAAAGAATCATGCAGTTCTTATCAATTGTGAACACAATGTTTGCTACTATTAACCGTCAAGAAACACCGAGGTTTCACGCGAGGCATTATTCTGTGACACCTCTGGGAACAAGATCAGGCTTGATCCAGTGGGTGGATGGAGCTACACCTTTGTTTGGTCTTTACAAGCGGTGGCAACAGCGAGAAGCTGCTTTACAAGCACAAAAGGTAACAACTGTGTTTTATGCCAGCTTGAACAACTCAGAAGGAAAACATTTATTCTGATTTGCTTTGCAGTTCTCCATAATGTTGTCTTAAAAAGATTGTTTTGTTTATAGTAACCCAGAATGGTTCTGTATATTCTTATCTCTTGGGATTTCACCAGATGTCAATATGTATTTTCATATATATATATATATATACATACAGTATATATTGCATAAATATACTCTTGTATGATAATTCAGGGCGAATAGGATTTGAACAAATAGAGTTAACCGTGATTAGAGCTATTTTAGTTCGGTGTCTTACTTTCTCATTCTCGTTTGATTCTAAGTATGGTTTTTACAGTTATATTTTTAAAATTTCCCTTCATAAATTGTACAGTTAAGCCAAAACAATGTGTTTTGTTCATTTAGGCTTTTTAACTATTGAATCTTGAAAGAATTCCGAGGTTTAAATCATCCTCAGTAGGGGAGTTGATTTTTTTTTTTTTTTGTATTTCATTCTCAACAAAACTGAATTTGGGATACTTCTCTGTAGTAATGAGTTGTAATAGGTAAATGACAATTTTTACCTATTCTAGGCTCAGGACTCTTACCAGACTCCTCAGAATCCTGGAATAGTTCCTAGACCAAGTGAACTTTACTACAGTAAAATTGGACCCGCTTTGAAGGCAGTTGGGCTTAATCTTGATGTGTCACGTCGTGACTGGCCCTTGAATGTAATGAGGGCTGTTTTGGAAGAACTGATGGAAGCAACTCCCCCAAATCTCTTAGCTAAGGAGCTCTGGTCATCATGTACTACACCAGATGAATGGTGGAGAGTTACACAGGTGAGTTATAACAGATATCTTCCCTTTGAAAGGCCGTGTTTTTAATGGGGTGAGGGGCAGCCAATGCCTGGGATGTGTTCCGTGATACTCTTGAGTTACATGAGCTGGAGCTGCTAAAGTTTCATGTAACAGGAAATGTTGGCAGTTGTACCATGTCAAATAAGAAATGGGTATACACGTGATAGCTCTATATTATTATACTGGAATTATCAGCCTACGACATGAAAACTCTTGTAAGATATCAGGCAAATAGAAGACAGCTTAGAATAAGTTGGGTTTTGAATTGTCTTACACTTAAGATAATGTTTTAAGATGGTAGTCAGTCCAATGTGTTGGCAGAGGATTCCCACAAATAATTTTTTCCTGAAACTCTCTTTAAAGTCGTATGCAAGATCCACTGCAGTTATGTCCATGGTTGGCTACATCATTGGTCTTGGAGACAGACATCTGGATAATGTTCTTATAGATATGACTACAGGAGAAGTTGTCCACATAGATTATAATGTTTGCTTTGAAAAAGGTAATTTAAAAAAACGCTCTATGTTACTCAAATAAAAGGTTTCCCTTCTTGCTAGTTAAGAGAAACAACTTAAATTTTTGTCTTAAAGGGAAAAGCCTTAGGGTACCAGAGAAGGTTCCGTTCCGGATGACGCACAATATTGAAACAGCACTTGGAGTGACAGGTGTAGAAGGGGTTTTCAGGCTTTCTTGTGAACAGGTAAGTTAGGAAACATGCAGAAACCTGAAGGCTCGCATTTGCCAAATACTATCCTAGAAGTTTTCTATTAAACATTCTAATACTGATTTATTTGTAAAGCCTTTGCCTTTTCTACTATGATTTTAATAGGACTTCGTGTGGAAGACTAGCTAGAATGCAGTCTTTAGTTTTAGTGGTGTTACTACAGGCTAGCTGCATTTGTACATACTGTGGTGTTCTTCCTGTGTTTGTAGTGGTTAGAGCAAAGTTACAGATTTTTGTACCTACTCAAGTACAGTATTTTGCATTTAAAATCCCACTGTTCTGTAGGGGTAATTTAAGATCAGAATGAGTCTGTTTAAAATATGATGCAGGTCCTTCACATTATGCGGCGTGGGAGAGAGACTTTGCTCACGTTGCTTGAAGCTTTTGTTTATGATCCTCTGGTGGACTGGACAGCAGGAGGCGAGGCAGGATTTGCTGGAGCTGTCTATGGTGGTGGTGGCCAGCAGGCTGAGAACAAACAAAGCAAACGAGAAATGGAAAGAGATATTACGCGTAGTCTGTTTTCTTCAAGAGTGGCTGAGATAAAGGTGAGTTTACTGCAATAGTTTTCTTTTTTATAACCAAAGTAGGCTCTATGCTTTCACTTCATTTATTTGCATCTTCAGGTACTGGAAGACCCAAAATTCATTGGTGATCATTTATTACAAATAGTTTACAGATTTTATTGAGCTGAATTCAGTTTGTATCAAGAAAAGTGCTTATATGGAACTTGCAAATACTTAGTTTTCATTTTCTGTGTGCTTAATACTAAAACTTGTTATAACATTTTGCCTGAATCTAAGCTAGAGGAATAAAAATAGAGGTTTAGAGAGCAGTCTACATGTCTGTTAAGCTTTAGCACTTGTAGCACTTGTAAAACTTGGAAGTAGTCCTAGATTAACAAGATAGTTGAAGGGTTAAGTGCTGCCATATATTACTTTCTCCTACCTGTTTAAGTCCTGTTGTATAACGTCTGTGTCTTGGTTATAGGTTAACTGGTTCAAGAACAGAGATGAAATGCTTGCTGTACTACCAAAATTGGACAGTAGTTTAGAAGAGTATCTAAACCTGCAAGAGCAGTTGACAGATGTAGAAAAGTTACAAGGAAAACTACTGGAAGAGATAGAGTTTCTGGAAGGTGCAGAAGGAGTGGATCATCCCTCCCACACACTTCAGCACAGGTATAGAGGAGCCAGGAATCCTGTCAGGAATCTCACAGTCCAATACAGTTGGTGATTTAGTAATGTGCTTACGAGTTAAATGTTCCAAATACATATGTATGGGGGTGATTAATAGCTGGGTAGAAGCTATTCTTAAGAAAGCAAGTCACTTCCTGTACGGAACTGCTGTTGAAACTGTTTTCCTACTGAATAATCTTATTTATGTCCTGTGTCTCATACTCCATCAGTATAACCTGTGCTAGTCTATGTTCTACACTTGATCCCCAAGACAAGAGACAGCATGTGCTGTATGTAGTGTCACATCAAATTAATCCACATAATGCAGCTGTTGATAAATACCACAAAAATGTTTTCATCTAGGCTTCTAGTTCTTTAACTTATTTTTGAGTTTATTTGAAATTGATCAAAGATTTCAGAATTGCATGACTATGCACATGCATTATTCTGTAGGAAGATTATTAACACAACACTGTTGAAGTTTTATGTAATTGGTGAAAACATGTTTATTTTCTGGTCAACAAAGTAGTTGTATTGTTCAATAGTGTTTTCTATTCAATATAGTTAAGTATTTTTTTCCTTCTAGTACTTACTTAACTCTGTGGCTTTAATAATTCAGGTATTCTGAGCACACACAGTTGCAGTCTCAACAAAGAGCTGTCCAGGAAGCAATCCAGGTGAAGCTGAATGAGTTTGAGCAGTGGATAACACATTACCAAACTGCTTTCAGCAATTTAGAGGCAACGCAACTTGCAAGTCTTCTTCAAGAAATTAGCACACAAATGGACCTAGGTATAAAACAGTATTTGTGGGGTTTTTTAATGGTTTGAAAATATCTAGAGTTTAATATCAGGAGACATTATGAGTATCCTCCAATTTAAAGGCAAGGACCTGTATAGTAAATTAAAAGAAAGGGTATCCTTCAGAGGGCGACTTATAACTTTCAAGGCTTCTGTGCCAAGCTGTCTGAAGGAACTTGTCTATCTTACCCTAGCCGGGCATGAGATTATTCTCTTACCTTGTGCTCCAGGTTCTCAGTGTGAATTCTCAATGTCTTCTTTATCACAAGTAAAAGAATATTTTTTTAAAATGCATCAGCACTCAGTATTTGTATGTTATAAAATGTGTGTTTCAGAGATGCGTCTTCATTTTTAACCATCTTTCTTAAAAGGTCCTCCAAGCTATGTACCAGCAACAGCATTTCTGCAAAATGCAGGCCAGGCACATCTCATCAGCCAGTGTGAACAACTGGAAGGTGAAGTTGGTGCTCTTCTCCAGCAGAGAAGATCTGTGTTACGTGGTTGTCTTGAGCAACTGCACAACTATGCAACAGTAGCTCTTCAGTATCCAAAAGCTGTGTTTCAGAAACACCGAATAGAGCAGTGGAAAACCTGGATGGAAGAACTCATCTGTAACATGACAATAGAGCGTTGTCAGGATATCTTCAGGAAGTAAGTTGACAAAATGATGGATTGTTTGAATAACTTAATTTTCAAGCTACTTTGGGATTTTAATTTTCTAATTAAAACAAATAATTTTGTGAGGACTGATCTAATTAGAAAGCAAGGCAAGATTAAGTTGTAATTCCAGAAGTTTGGAAAAAAATAAAAAAAGATGAAAAACTGCTTTAAAAATACCGTTCCAGAGTTTAATCTGTGTACTGCAAAAAGAAAGCCAAGTAACATTGCTATGAAGAACCATGCTTGTGGCTTTAGGGTAGTGATATATAGGGGTTTTAGGAAGTTATAGTATTTAAAAATCACTTCAGTAAAGATTTTTTAATCTGTTAAAGCAGAATTTCAAGCAATTATTTTTTCTAAAGTCAAAGCATTGGCATTATTACTGCTTGGCTTACAAGATCTAGATTATATTTGAGCATTTACACCAAAACCCATTTTCTTCCTATTCTATTCATTCTTTGCCCAAGGACCACTGATTGCCTTCTGTACTTGCAAATAAGCATGAAATACGGTGCATTCTAGGACTTCATGACAGTGTCATTATGGTGGCCATCAGCTGCTGTGCTGTTTGGAGTTGATATGGAGTAGGTAATGGGGCAACTGTTCAAAGGCAGAGTATTTTCCAGAATACAGAGCAGAAAGCAATTTGCTAGCACTTGAGAAGGGAGAATTTTGTCATTATAGTTTTGCTTTACAGGTATGAGATGCAATATGCTCCTCAACCACCTCCAAGTATGTGCCAGTTCATAACTGCTACAGAAATGACTCTACAGCGTTATGCAGCAGATATAAATAACAGACTTATCAGGCAGGTGGAGCGTTTGAAGCAGGAGGCAGTTACTGTACCTGTTTGTGAAGAGCAGCTGAAAGAAATTGAACGTTGCATTAAAGTTTTCCTTCATGAAAATGGGGAAGAGGGCTCCCTGAGCTTAGCCAGCGTCATCATCTCTGCTCTTTGTACGCTGACGAGGTGAGTTGCCTCTTGTGAAAATTTTTGGTGTGTGCCTATGTTTGAGGCCACGTAGAAGAAATGTTCAAGTGATGGTTATGTTGGGAATGCAATAGCAGGCAGGTTGTCTAAGGAAGTGTCATTATTCATCTAGGCGAAATCTGATGATGGAAGGTGCAGCGTCTAGCGCTGGGGAGCAACTGGTTGACTTGACTTCGAGAGATGGAGCCTGGTTCTTGGAGGAGCTTTGCAGCATGAGTGGGAATGTTACATGCCTTGTGCAGTTGCTGAAACAGTGTCATCTTGTACCCCAGGACTTAGATATTCCTAATCCAATTGAAGCATCAGAAGCTGTTCACTTAGCAAACGGAGTATACATCTCACTTCAGGTGACACTTTTGTATTACTTTTCCTTTCCTAATCCCCGAACTTCTAAGGCTTCAGCTAAGCCATTCTTAACATCTTCTTCCTTAAATGGCCAAATGTTTGCTTATGGTGCTGCTGAGATTTTTGTTTTATTGGACCTTAGTTGTCTTCATTGTTTTATTTGGCTGAGTTGCATAGGCTTTTCTACTGCCATTTACATTGATTGAAAGAAAACATTTTGATCTATACATGACAAATTGTAAAAAGTGCTGTCAAGTAACCATAATAATTGTTAGTATCAGATTTATAGACACATCAGCTTTGTTTTGCTTTCATTCTTTTATTCTGTTGCTGGCAGTCCAGAACAATTTCCAAGCTGTTTAATCTGTGCTCTGTCCATTTTCTGCTCCTATTAAGTCTTACTTATTTTCACCTAAAACAAGTAGTTTGAAACAAATTCTGAAAACCTGTTTTACAGGCCCCTATCTCCAAGATTGGGAAGGAGAAAGCTGGGTTTATAATTTTGTGGTTTAGAAATGTTTCCACCTTAACCAGCCAAACAAACAAAAGACATTAGTGGCAGATTGAGTGAAATACCTGCTGAAGACTCAAATGGTTTATAAGCTGTGGCTGGTGGAAATAGCTTATTGAGGCTCTTGGTTCCACTGCATTGTGTTTGACAAATATTTTCCTACCAACCTGTGTAAGCACATTGAGATTTTTGTCACGTTTTTTCACTCCTCAAAGTATTAACACTTCAGAAACATGCCTGCATTTTCATTGCATTGCAGCTGAGATCTTTCACCCACATTGTTTTCTTCCCTGTGAGCTCTTAGGTTAGATGCGTAGCTCACTGAGCAGCCAAGATAACTAATCTTTTTTTTCCTTTGTGTCTTGTCTCATTTTGGAGACAGAGCATATTGGTTGGTTCTTTCTATAACTGCCTTTAGCCCTGTGGTGCATTCTGCTTGCAGAAAATTGCTTTATGCCACTTAAGGTACTGTTCCTACCTGCACTGATTTCTGTGGTGTGAGTAGGACTGTAATAAAATAATCAGTGTCTGGCAAGTTTTTTGATTCTTTTCCTTGCCTATTGCAGTCAGTTTAACAAATCATAAATTCTGTAAATAATTTAAGCTACTCTTTTAAAGGTATGTAATGGAAAGAAAAGCTACGTAATTTGATTGAATTGATTTGTAAAGTGTGATGTCTGTACAGCTAATGCTCTGCTGAGGATTGCTGTATAGCATTGCTGATGATGCAGTTGAGGTAGTTGTTGCTATATTATGCAAATGTCAAACCTTTGGGTTTGTACAGAGTGTAATGGATTCCTGATTACTTTCAACTTAAGAAAAGAAGTCGATTTTGACCCTTGGTTGACCACCATCATGTTATCTTTCAGAGAATATCTACTACTAAAATGAGTAAGATGCTGTATATGGTACTTCTTGAGAGGGGAAAATTCCTAATGTTTTCATGCCTACTTCCCAACAGGAACTGAACTCGAACTTCCGGCAGATCATTTTTCCAGAAGCACTGCGGTGCTTAATGAAAGGGGAGTATACTTTAGAGAGTATGCTCCATGAGTTAGATAATCTCATTGAACAAACAACTGATGGAGTCCCTTTGCAAACTCTGGTTGAATCTCTCCAAGCCTACTTACGAAATGCCGCCATGGGGCTAGAGGAAGAAACACATACTCATTACATTGATGTTGCAAGGTAAATCACTTCTTAGTTCAGGTATGAGAGAATGAAGACTGCACAACATTAGTTTGTCTGAATATTACTTGTTTGATGTAGAGGCTTTTCTTGTCTAAGAAAACCCTTAAGCGGAATGCAGTGTCTAAAGTGCACATTTCCTCTCTATGTGTTTGTGCATTTATTCACACACATACATAGACATATAGAGCTATGGCAAGTTACATTTACATTTGCCTTAAGTTGACTTTTGGTAGTCAGCTTCGTTCAAAACATACAGTTGTGGTTTTATGCTTGAAGTTAAGGGATGCCAAAAATAGAAACTGGTCCATTAGTTTGTGGGAGGAACTTGGGAAAGGGAGAGCTTATAATTATGGAACTTCTCCATCAGGAGGTTTGATGAGCAGCTTTTGCTTGATGAATTGGTGACTTCATTAAAAAAAAAAACAAAACCAAAAACAAATAAACAAAATCTCAGCCAAACAAAAGGACTTGTGCATCTTGTAATGTAGGACAGTACCTTTGCATGGAAGTTCTTGGTAGACACTGAGCCAATTCAAAAGCTTCCTGCTACGTAGAAGTGATCTTGATGCTTCTCTTGTGCCAGTTATGGTGGCTCCATCAGTGCTGCAAGGAAGGGTGCTATACCAGTTATAAACAATTTACTTCTTTCTCTTAGGTTAATTTTCTTCCTGGTTTACCCATGGGCAAGCCTGCTCAGCCTGTTAGTTAAGGGTCAAAAGTGATATAAGAGAGGGAGAGGATAAGACCACCTTTCAGGAGCAGTAAGCTGTTAAACAGTCTCAGCTGCAACTGAGACCTCATCCTCCACCTTTTTAACCCGTGGTGCATTCAAGCATTTCCATGTGTTATGTTTTAAAACCAGTACTTGATTTTCATGAACAAAAGATATTTACATCACTTATTGTTCATAACTTTAACATGCTCATAGGAAGTATAGTTCATATCTTCTACCTGCATTTTAAGTTAGCTTTGTAGCTGGTCCCTTAATACAGTCCTGTCTTATGTGGTATCTTTAGCTGTTCTTATGAGACCAGCATTAAGATTTATGTGGTAAGTAGAGGAAGAAGTGTAAGAAAAGCATGCAGAGATTTCACCTTGTTCAGATGCATCTTCATTCCAGTCTGCTCTGGCTGTGGGAATCAAATCAGTTTAAGAAAATCCTATTGATTTCTTGTAGACTAACCAAAGCCATGTAAATTTTCTTTTTTAAGAGTCCTTCATGCTCAGTATGGTGAACTGATTCAGCCAAGAAATGGTTCAGTGGATGAAACTCCCAAAATGTCAGCTGGACAGATGCTTCTGGTAGCCTTCGATGGAATGTTTGCTCAAGTGGAAACTGCATTTGGTTTATTGATTGAAAAGGTATGGATTTGTCCTTTACAGAGTACTTTGAGTCAGAAATATGAAAGCTTTGCAGAAACAAACTATATTTCCTTTACATTTCTCAGCTAAACAAAATGGAAATACCTGTTGCTTGGCGTAAGATTGACATAATCAGGGAAGCCCGCAGCACCCAAGTTAACTTCTTTGATGATGACAATAATCGGCAAGTTCTAGAGGAAATTTTCTTTCTGAAGAGACTGCAGACAATTAAAGAATTTTTCAGACTCTGTGGTACCTTCTCTAAAACATTGTCAGGTAAAGAAATGTTACCAAATATTCAGTATCGCTTTGTCCACTTCTCATAGAATGATAGAATAGTGCCTTTTGAGAAGAATGTAAAATGGTCACTTCTGCTGTAACTTACCTTTCACATATGGCAAGCATGCAGAAATTTAAAATCAGTTCCTCTAATCTTGCTATGTTTATAACAAAAATACCATTTATTTCCTTTAAAAGGTATCAGTTCACTTGAAGAGCAGAATGCAGTAAATGGACCTGTTCAAATTGTCAATGTGAAAGCCCTTTACAGAAACTCTTGTTTTAGTGAAGACCAAATGGCCAAACCAATCAAGGCTTTTACAGCTGACTTTGTGAGACAGCTTTTAATTGGACTTCCAAATCAAGCTTTGGGACTGACTTTGTGCAGCTTCATCAGCGCTTTGGGTGTTGATATCATTGCTCAGGTAGAAGCTAAAGACTTTGGAGCAGAAAGCAAAGTTTCTGTGGATGACCTGTGCAAGAAAGCTGTGGAGCACAATATCCAAATTGGCAAGTTCTCGCAGCTGGTCATGAACAGGGCAACAGTATTAGCTAGTTCATACGATACAGCATGGAAGAAGCATGATCTAGTGCGCAGACTTGAAACCAGTATTTCATCTTGCAAGACCAGCCTTCAGAGGGTACAGTTGCATATTGCCATGTTCCAGGTAAGGCCACAATGCACAAAACACATTTCTCTCCAAATTGTGTCTGTAGAAAGTGAGCTTTAATTACTGGAGTACAAGAGCGGCTTTATTTTGTTGAATGAGCTGTAGAGTATTTTAATGGACTTGAAGTATTTTGGTTTTAAATTATTCTGTCAATGTATAAGGAAAAGAAGCGTTACAGCTTAGCTTCTTCTGAAGACTAGCTGCTTTGTAAGATTCAAATGTGGAAAGGTGTACATTTGGAGTCAATGGTTATTGAAAGAATTACAGGTATTAAGTCATTTGTTAGAAAAGAAGTCGTTCACTGGCTTTCTCACTAGCAATGTTCTCCCATTCTCCACCCTTTTCCAAACAGACTATGACTTTAAGGGAGGAGATTGCCTAAAACAGAGGTTATGCATTGCTGAATGTCGATTTGCACCTTTCCATCTAAGTTTCAATGCAGTAACTGTCGTCTTGCTCACTGTTTGCCTCATGACATATACTCAAGACATATACAACATAAATAGTTGTATCAATTCTGAAAATGTTCCTCTGAGACTTTAGATAAATGCCATTGTGCAACTTGAGCTCTATGCTGGTATCTAGTTGTGTTATAGTATCATTGATCTTCATTTTGTAGTGATTTGGAGGTAAAGGGAAAAGCTTTCTCCATGTCAGTTAATGAACCAGTTAACAGATTGGTAAGCAAAATTGTGTTTGTTTTAGTGCATCAGAAAGGAATTGTTTCTGACTATTGATGGATTTTTCTTCAGATAGGGAAATGCGTGTAAATCACTCCTAGTAAGTTAATGACTGATTAATGGTATAAATACCCAAGCTAGCAAAATGTAGTTTACAGCTACTTATGTAACACTAACAATTTAGGACTTTTAAGCATGCTGGTATTGTCTCACATTTAGCCCTTTTAAAATGCCCTTACTTATCAAGTATGCCAGAGCACTACAATTACTATTTGTAAAGCAAAGTATTTTGTGCTGATAAATATGGCTGATCAGGTGTTCCCATTATTTCCTTAAAGTGGCAGCACGAAGATCTCCTCATTAGTCGCCCACAAGCTATTTCTGTTACTCCTCCACCTCGTTCTGCAATTTTAGCCAGCATGAAAAAGAAACTTCACACGCTCAGTCAGATTGAAGCTTCAATTGCAACAGTCCAGGTACTATTACCTTTGGGAGGTTTGTTCAGGAGTGTATTGGAATGTGACATAACGCAAATGGCAAAATTATCTCCCACCTCTGGATTATGTTCTCTCTCTTGCTATCGAAGCACAAATTTAGTGGTATTTTCACTGATCTCCTTTTAAGCCTGTCTGATGTACACTGGTACATTGCTTGATTTTTGCCGTCTCATACAAAATATTCTTTCTGGAATATCACTCAGTTTGTTTCACAAGTGAAAATATGGGTATGTGAAAGTACTTTTCCTTCTGAAGGCTGATCATGCTCCTGTTCTTTAAGTTTGTCTAACCTAGATCATCATTATTATCTTACTAAGTGTTAGAAGCTCCCTTTGTAGCTCCAGGCAAATCAGTTATTTTGTGTGTTAAGGTTTCTGTGTGCTGTGCCTTGGCTCAGCTTTTTAGGCTTTTGTGTACCAGTAATATAGAATGTTTAATAGTTTAAATAATGCTTAGCTTCTTGAATTTTTATTTCCTCTTTAGTTGTGAAGTTACTGTTTGTAATAGGTTTTTGAAGATTACTTGTAAAATAATTCAGGACTCCTATGATTTTATATAATTTTTAGTCTAGAAATGTGATTAGTTTCAACCTGCTTTTGATTTGGTGTGGGGGGGGTGTCTGATGTGTTATAACCTAGACGGGTGACTTTATTTCCGTAACAATCAAATCCAGTTGTGATGTGTGCTGAAAATAAACCTGTAAAGAGTGTAAGATAACGTTTGTCAGTCATGAGTGCCACATTCTTTTCTATATATGAGTGTAAGAACGTGCCTGCATGTGATACATGCCTAATTTTTTTTAAAGTTAGGCAGTTAGGTTTAGGATTATGTGTATCTGTATGGATTATCTATATCTGTGTATGTGTTTTGGTCACCAACACAGGAGAAACTAGCAGCACTTGAAGCAAGTATCGAGCAGCGTTTAAAATGGGCAGGAGGTGCTAATCCTGCACTGGCACCAGTCCTGCAAGATTTTGATGCCACTATTGCTGAAAGAAGAAACCTTGTACTGAAAGAAAGTCAAAGAGCAAGCCAGGTACTGTACAGCAGTATGGTACTATGGACTTTGTAAGTGTGTTTACTCTGTATTTCCTACTTGAGGTTTATGTAAGAGACATTCTTCCTCCTCAGCATCTAAAGAGCAGACATAAATAACCAAATGCTTCTGGGAATTTCACTTGAAAACCATTACGAATAACCTCTGGGGGGATTGCTGCGGGGTTGGATGACCCTGAAATGATACTGCTACTGTAACAGAGTAGCTTTACTGTTGTATTTAAAATTGTCCCTTCTAAGGGCATGGAACAAATGCAATTTGTGTAATAGACAGTTTAAATGGAATAATTTTTCTTACTTGCTTTGATTTTCAGGTCACTTTCCTCTGCAGTAATATCATTCATTTTGAAAGTTTACGTACTAGAACAGCAGAAGCCTTAAATCTTGATGCTGCATTATTTGAACTTCTCAAACGCTGTCAACAGATGTGTTCTTTTGCATCGCAGTTCAACAGTTCAGTCTCTGAACTGGAACTTCGACTACTTCAGAGAGTGGTAAGTAAAGGTCAAAGCAAAATATGTAACATTACAGAATCATTATAATCACGAGTTCCCAATTTTGACTTTCATTCTAAATGTTATGTATCCCTCCTAATGGGTCGTGCATTACAGAGTTTTTTCCATCAGCTGCTAAACACTTGGCAGTAGCATCCAGACAGTAATTGAATTTTATCTTTGGATACAGATACAAAAGTGTTTCCGCTATTTTTAGGGCACTGGTCTTGAACATCCTATTGGCAGCTCTGAATGGCTTCACTTGGCTCACAAGCAGTTGACCCAGGAAATATCTACACAGAGGACAGTACAAACAGAAAGAGAACAGCAAATAGAAACAGTTTGTGAAACAATTCAGAATCTGGTGGATAGTATTAAAACTGTGCTCACAGGTCATAACAGACAACTTGGAGATGTCAAACATCTACTGAAAGCTATGGCAAAGGTATGCCTAAAACTTTGTTAAACTTATTCCTCAAACCTGTATAGTTCAAGGAAAAAATAACACTTTAACGATGTACTTTTTAAAGTATCTAGAAACAGTGAAATGTTTTTATGCTTATGGAGTTCAAGACGTAATATTCATTTCACCTCTAAGAATTTATAAAGCTTTATTTCTAGAGTTAGGCTGATCAGGCTTTGGCTGAATCAAGCCTTTTCTCTCATTCACGAGTTGAAACATTTTCTTTTGTGTTTACAAATCCTCTTGGGTTTTAATCAGCAAAACATTTGATCTTTTACAAATTTATATTCTTGAAATGTAACTACTGAAATTATGGTTCTTTGTAGTCAAATGACAGAGAGGCTGCAAAGGTTAAGAAATGCTCAGCTTTATTCTCTTAGCCAAAATATAACGAATAGTTAACTTTTTTTGCACGTCTTTGTTACAGGATGAAGAAGCAGCTTTGGCAGATGGTGAAGATGTTCCCTATGAGAATAGTGTTAGGCAGTTCTTGGGCGAATATAAATCGTGGCAAGATAATATTCAGACAGTTTTGTTTACATTAGTTCAGGTTATGGGTCAAGTCCGCAGTCAGGAACATGTTGAAATGCTGCAGGAAATAACTCCCACCTTGAAGGAACTCAAAACACAGAGCCAAAGGTAAGAAAGTCACCTCCTGGGAAAAGGCATGTTGCTTGTCTGTCTACCTGTACATAGCAGAAACACAGCTAGCACAGGGTGCCTGCTTGGTACCCTGTCTGCCTTAGAATTCATTCCGAGTCTTAGAATGTGGAAGTCTTTTTGCAGAATTTGACTTAACTTTCTTTTTGAGTTTTCAGTAAGGCACGTAGTTGCATGTATATTTATCAACTCCATTGTTTCCTAGTGTCTACAATAATCTGGTGGGGTTTGCATCACCCTTAGTCACGGATACATCAAATGAATGCTCAAGCCCAACGTCAGCTGCTACATATCAGCCAACCTTTGCTGCAGGTAATACTTGAAAAAGTACAAACATTCAAATACCAGGAATTTATATAGAGAAGGGGGTCGTAACTTTTAAATCTTGAAATACAGACAATCTCTATAAGATTATAAAAGCCTATAAAATTAAAGCTATTGAACATACAATAGTGAATGAGTGATTATCCTAGCCTTTGAATAGCCTTTTGAGATCTGGATTCACTCCACAAAGCCCAGAACACATGGAACACATTGTCACGTATATCAACTGAATGGTAACTTCTGTTGAAATCAGTACTAAAATGTATGGTGACCTTGAAATCAGTCCAGAAATCCTACAAGGTCATTCAAGCAAAATGTTCATGACTTTACAGTTAAAAACAAAAATAAATTTTCTCATGAGCATGGATTTCTTTCTATTTAAGGATTATTCTACTGTCAATATTTGGGCTAAGCACAGGTTCCTGATTTCTGTCAGGAACAAGAATTGCATTTTCTGAGTGCTGTACAAAATGATAGAATTCAGTGTTATACAGTGGAACTAAACTTCTTGTTTATTAAGTGAAGGAAATCAGAAAACAGGAAGATTGAAGAGAGAAGAATTGGTGCAGAGCTTAAAATACAATTTAAAATGCATTTGTACACACGTACCGATAGCTGCACTTTTATTTGTGCTTTTTCTTGCATCTACAATATATTCTTGAATAACTTCTTTACAGCTGTACGTAGCAACACAGGGCAGAAAACTCAGCCAGAGGTGATGTCGCAGAATGCAAGAAAGCTAATTCAGAAGAATCTTGCCACGTCAGCTGATACTCCTCCGAGCACAGTCCCAGGAACTGGCAGAAGTGCTGCCTGTAGTCCCAAAAAGACAGCCAGGGACCCTAAAACAGGAAAAGGTAAATACAGGGCTAAAAAAACCCCAAACAAATCAAATCAAAGCTTTAACTAAAAAACCCATCACTGACAACAGCAAGAAAATCCCCAGACACTTTAGTGGGCTTCTGTGCAGGAATGTAAAATTGAATAGATTTTATTTTGTACCTTTAGCTGTGCAGGAAAGGAATTCATATGCAGTTAGCGTGTGGAAGCGGGTCAAAGCCAAGTTAGAGGGCCGAGATGTGGATCCCAACAGGAGAATGTCTGTTGCTGAACAGGTGAGTTCAAAATAGTGAAGTTCCAGTACTGGTCTTCACTTTAAATATTTGGTAGAAAGCGCATGTGTGTGGATGCTGAAGTATGCAGATTAAAATCCTACTGTGAATGAGGCATCCCTTCCAAGGTATGTGATTTATATTCCAATACTAATCAAGGTATGCTGCTGCCTTGTATTGCTGCATTCTTTTCTTTATATAAATCTATGATACAGAAAACAAAAGCATCTGATAAACTTAAGAATTGAATAAAATTATCTTTTGTATATCAGCAAGCTAACAAATGTTACACAGCTGTTGATACCCAGGGAGAACATGAGATCTGTACCGCTGTCTAAAAGACAGAACTTGTCTGTGTTTTCTGGCATAACACAGCCACACTCGTGACTCTGGGAGGCTGAGTCAGGGGACCCAGATGCCTATGTGAATTTGAGAACATTGTGACTATCTTCAAGATAGGGGCTGTGAATGAGATGTGTGATCTTGGTCTGCCCCTGCAGTATAAATTCCTATTCCTTACGTGGACTGCACAGAGTTATGCAAGATTTACAGTTACTGTAGATCTCTTCTCACTGAAATTCTGTATTTGCAGGTGACTCAAATTTTAAGATGGCTTAAACACTTTAAAATATCTGGCTTATTTTTAATTACTTGTTTGACCTTTTTAATAGGTTGACTTTGTGATTAAGGAAGCAACTAATCTAGATAACTTGGCTCAGCTGTATGAAGGTTGGACTGCCTGGGTATGAGTAGGGAGAAAGCAGATCAGTCTGGTTCAGCGAGGTCAGACATCCACCAGAATCAACTCGGCCTCAGGCATCCATAGCCGCACCACAGTCGGTGGTGATGCATACTGGGGCTTAATCTGAGGAAACCTAGGAAATCTCGGTGCACTGGGAAGTGAATCCTGCAGGATAGATGCACTCAGGGATACGCTAAACACAATGGTCTGCAACCCCTACAGTCAAGGGTGAAAGCTCACCGCTTGAGCAACACGGTTTGTCTTTCTGCTATGGAAGAACTGCAGACGTGTCTGGGGGTTAGCTGCAGAAAGAAATCGGGATGCTACAAACCGCAGAGTGATTTGGAACTCAATTCCACCTGACCCTGTGAACACTTCAGGAAACACCGAACCCTGGTCAAAGAAAAACAGGAAAAAATGGGGCCATGAAGAAATCACAGCAAGGGAAGATTTGATGCATTCAGATTCTTGTTACTCTTGTTGCGTGGCAGCAGCGCTGGTTGAGTTGACCAGTTAGTATGGGAAAAGGCTACAAAATGTACACTTCAGAAATGGACTGAAAGCGAAGAGCTGTACATCAGATATATGCCGCATTGGAAGAACTTCTGAGATAGAAGAAAAAGCCTTTGTTCTCTTCTCTCTTTCCTCTTTCCTTTCTTTCCTCCCTCCCAGCCTCCTCTTGCATATACCCCTCTTGGCTTATTCTTGTAGGTTAGGCGTACTTCCAATATACTTTTCATTTCAATCCTTCTACTTCACAGTTTAGTCAAATTTACCAACTTAAATTTCATTTGGTAAACAAATTTTCCAAAAGCACTGAAAATACGGAACATCAATGATTACATATGAGTTGGATGGTCAAATGCAAAGTGTGATTTTGGTTATTTTAAAGTCATCTCTGTGATTCTATTATGTACAGTTTCTCCAAATTGTCGCTGTGCATTTAAAAGTAATGAATCCTACAGGCATTTGATTTAATGTGCACTTCCCTCTGCTTGCAGTGTACACTTTTTTTGTAATTCAAATTGTCCCTCCAATCTCATTCTACTGTGATTGCTGTAGTTTCTTTCGTACAACGTAGCTAATCCAATGTAATCTTTACCTTTTTAAAAACCAGGATAGAGTATCTAGTAGTTTTACATTGTTGATGACAGATAAACAATAAAGTGATGTTCTGGTGGAGGTAGAGTGATATGCTTTTTACTTCACTTTCCTAATACTTTTAGTTCACACTTGTAAATTACAGTGCTTCAGTTCCCAGGGGTATATGTATAATCCAAGAAATGAAGGACTCTCCAATTTTTGTTCAACTAGATCTGTAAAGATATCTGCAAAGTAATTTTCCTTTGCCATATTACTTCTGTAGATGGTTGTTCAATAATGCATCCACAGTGAATCTTCCACCAGTTTTCTGCTTGGTTGAGTGTTTCAATCAATTCTGCACTCAAAAGTGTGATTATGGTCAGAAAAGTCTCTCTAAAAATGGCATCTCCTTACTTAGATCAATGTTCTGCTTGTCTGCCAGTTGTTTTCAAGTGGGACGTGTAGGAGAAGGCAGCTTCCTTTTCGTAGAGCAAACCAACCTACCACAACTCAGTAACAACCACAGAATCTTACAGGTGCTGATAGCTAAATCAGAAGCGCACACTAGTGTTCTCAACCCAGGTAACTTCGCGTAGCTACGTATAAAATGTTTCTCTTTTGTAAACTTGGGGAGTTCATTATGCACAGTTGCTGAAAAACGATAGACATGGGAAGATTCTTTATGCCATTTTAGTCACTTTTCAGAGTAAAAACACACTTTAAATACAGCATTTTTTCAATCAAAATACAAGTATTAAAGGATTTGAGCCAAGCCTGCTGCTGACATAAAATTCATTTAACGGAATGGATTTGCAGCAGTTCATCTGAGTAGAAAGCTTGGCTAGTAATTTTTGGATGACATAAAGTAACACCAGGCAGAAATAATAGCCAAACTTGTATTATTTTCAGTATTTGCACTATGCTGACTGCTCTGCCTCCTCAGTAGGTCTTAGAATTCACTTTCTTCTCTGTTGCCAATTTTTTGTGGACATGCACTTTGAAGTGTGAGGATTTCCAGCAGACACATGGCCTTTTTTGCATTCTGATTGCCTGATTAACTCTATGGAAGTCACAGGCTTCATATCTAACGATACCCATGCAAATGCATTCCACTGCCATTGCTTCCTGAACCCTCTGCCATCCACATGCTGTGAGAAGGAAGGTGTTTGCATGTTGCATTGAAGAGCATTCATATGCAGGACAGGACACTTGACACTGTCAGTCCTTTTTACTTTTCTCCAGTTAAAAATAACCTTACGAGCAATCTGTTTGGAGCACCATAGACAAGAGTGTATTCTACGTGCTGTTTTATGTCTTGGAAGCTGGGGGGAAGGGAGGGGTAATGCACTCACCTGTGGCTCATGTATTATACTTCTGCCATCCAGAAATGAAACACTTGTGTGGAGATGGGTTCTTACTGCGTAATTTAATAAAGTTTTAAAAAAAAAAAAGAATATGTATCCATAATTTCCTTGTATGCAAAACTACTGTGGTTGTGAAAATTATGGGGGAGAATGAAGTGCCCAACACAAACAAATACAAAATAAAGCCCAAATTGAGTGCACCCTCAGCAAGTTTGCCAATGATGCCAAGCTGTGTGGTGCGGTTGATACGACGGAGGGAAGGGATGCCATCCAAAGGGACCTCGACACGCTTGTGAGGTGGGCTGATGCCAACCTGATGAAGTTTAACCATGCCAAGTGCAAGGTCCTACACCTGGGTTGGAGCAATCCCAGGCACAGCTACAGGTTGGGCAGAGAAGAGATTCAGAGCAGCCCTGAGGAGAAGGACTTGGGGGTGTTGGTTGATGAAAAAATGAACATGAGCCGGCTTCAGTGTGCGCTCGCAGCCCAGAAAGCCAACTGTATCCTGGGCTGCATCAAAAGGAGCGTGACCAGCAGGTCAAAGGAGGTGATCCTGCCCCTCTACTCTGCTCTTGTGAGACCTCACTTGGAGCATTGTGTGCAGTTCTGGTGTCCTCAACATAAAAAGGACATGGAACTGTTGGAACAAGTCCAGAGGAGGGCCACGAAGGATGATCAGGGGACTGAAGCACCTCCTGTATGAAGACAGGCTGAGAAAGTTGGGGCTGTTGAGCCTGGAGAAGGCTGCGTGGAGACCTCATAGCAGCCTTCCAGTATCTGAAGGGGGGCTATAAGGATGCTGGGGATGGACTGTTCATTAGGGACTGTAATGATAGGACAAGGGGTAACAGGTTCAAACTTAAACAGGGGAAGTTTAGATTGGATATAAGGAAGAAATTCTTTACTGAGAGGGTGGTGAGGCACTGGAATGGGTTGCCCAGGGAGGTTGTGAATGCTCCATCCTCGATGGTGTTCAAGGCCAGGTTGGACAGAACCCTGGGTGGCATGGTTTAGTGTGAGGTGTCCCTGCCCATGGCAGGGGGGTTGGAACTTGATGATCTTAAGGTCCTTTCCAACCCTAACTATTCTATGAATCTAAATTGGAGCAGGATTCTACAGATTTCTAAATTTACATGGCTAATGTTGAAGCAAGAGCTTACCTGCTGAGGCAGTAGTGGGACCATCAGCTTTTGTGTGCTGACAAGTTTTTCTTCATAGATGTTGACAATGTGGTCAATTGGCACAGTCTTGGTGAAACCTAAGATGCAGATTCCGTTTGTGCATCTTGCATATTAAATCAGATTGCATTAGTTACGATATTTTTTAAAAGATGGTATGTTTCTGCTAAAGATAAGGTTACTTTTTTTTTTTTTTAAAACTGAGTCATTTGCATTTTTTCTGCAATAATACAGAATTATCTAAACCAACATAAATCTAGAGTCAGATCTTTGTAAATACATACAAACCAGATGAAGTCAAACCATTAACTTGATGCCCACTTTGCGTGTGCTATTTGCCTGCAGTAAATGCCAACCCAGGGACCATGCTATAAACTCATTTCTCAAAGTCACATTCCAAATATGCTCATCAGTTTTAAGCTGTATTCCTCTCCCAATTATACAGGCTAGTGGTTGACATACTCTTAACCCTTTGAAAATCCAGTTACTACTTTGCCTTCTCTTCCCGCTCCCATTCTGTAATGCCTAGGTGTGAGCACTGCTCTACCAAATGCATTGCTGGGATGTCAGAAGTGGGAGTCCTTATGTTATTTTGCTGGAATAACGGCAGTATCAAGTTAATATAACTGAATTGGAACGTGTACAGTTAAGAGAAATTATCTTGGTACTTTGCAGGGGCTCCGTGATCTGGATTTGCTTTGCAAATGTTAGCTCTGCCTTCAGAATTAGTCTATTTAGGCTGAAAAGAAATAGACAATATGTTACTAATAGCTGTAAGAGACTTGACTCTCCTATATAAATCAGTCAAAAGTCAGAGGGAGCTAGTTCTTCAAGGAAGAATGAGATGTCTGTAAAAGGCCATGCAAGGTTACCATGCACAGGCAGGGGGGTATTTCATTGCACAGACCCTGTGGGTGACACCACGCAGCGCTCTCCACCCTCCAGTAAACTGATCGATAGCATTTATCCTGTTGCCAGCTGTGGGATGACTGAATGGAAAGCACCACATTAAATCATCCCTTCAGAAATGCTGGAGGGGATTGGAGACATTAAAGCTCCATCTTTCTAAATGCTGCATTCCTGAAGGTTTATCTGCTTCAGTTATTCATCAGTGTCCTGTGCCAGGTACATTCGGCGATTTTGTTTTAGCTCACTCAAATACTTCAAAGGTTTTGGGTTTTTTTTCCTCTTTTTTTGCAAGCTTTTCCTAAAATTAGCAGACATCCCCCTTTATACATTAAAGAATTGGGCTAGCAAAAATGTTTCAAGATTACACCTGCCACCCATCTTTTTCTTTCTTAACACAGTTCCTAGTTATGTGCATATATTTTTATTTAGTGGAAAATAATTATTTCTGAGTAGCCTCTAAGCATTTTAAAGAATTTAATTGAAAATACAGATATTACATAAAACTACTGTTGTATGTACTTAAATGCATAACTGATTAGAACAATTTTGCCATTAATCAGACTAATGTTTTATGAATGGCATAAGAAAGTTTGCCATGCATTTGTTATATTAGGTGTGATGAATGGGTGGAGGTTTAATGTGAAATCTGTGTCTCTAACTGCACACAGCTATTAAACTGCTCCTTTTAGAGGTGCTTTGAAGTTAGCCTGGGCATTTACGTTTCTGTGCATCTGCTAAGTGAAAATCTCAGCAAAGGAAAGATGCATCACACTAGCATGATCTGTGTCATACATTAAAACATACAGAAAACAACTGGATTTTGCAGCTCAGGTAATGTATGGGAGGTGATGAATAGGTTTTTCCACACTCTTGAGTTACTGTGATTAACATTCTCTGCCCTCCACATTAGGGCTCTGATTTTAACAACCAAATTTATAAACATATACATGCATATATATGTGTGCACACACAGCTTTTATCCACTTCACATTGTGCTGCAAACGGCCTGGCTGCCCAGCAAGGAAGGAGCCCCGCGCTGTCCTGTTCTCTGCAATGCAACCATCCATCTCCACTGATATTTCTGGGAGGAGAGGGCATCCTGTAGTGCTCGCTCTTCCCTCTGCCCCTCCAAGTTATGGAGGAACACTTAACATGAGGGAACCGCACCTCTGTGGACCCTCTGGGGTAGCAGAAGCCGTATTGGTAGGCTGGCATTTGAAAGTCTGGCTGGAAGATCATGAATCTGACCGTGGCTGGGGGTGATGGAAATACCTGCTGTTTTCATGGGTAAGTGCTTCTGGGTTTGTGGTCAGAGTCACACAGATGGGTGAAGCCAGGAGCTGGCTGATGGCATTGAATAGCCAGAGAAGTGGCTTCTGCAGGACATTGCAAATACCCCTAGAAACAGCAGTGCATCATGCTTTTATGTCCATGCTTCCTTAAGTCTAATTGGAATTATTGCTGGCATCACTTTCTTATGAAATTAGCTTTTTTTCAGCTTTGCTAAAGTTTGGTAAACTTACAGATTCTGAAGGTGGCCTCCACCATTTTTAAGTACAAAATGGTACACAAAGCTACTCTGAACAACATGTAAATGAATTTGGAAGTTGTTCAGTAAGCTATCTTGTTTATGAAATCTTGAAAAGTGTGAAAAGGACCTTGTAAAAGATCAGACTCCTCAGTACAGGCATGTTTTGCTTTTACAGTGTCATCCTTAGTCCTTTTTTACCTCTCCATCAAGCTGGTGAGCTGGGTTGGAAAAGTATCGCACTTTTGGTGCCAGAAATGATAAGGCGTTTTCTTTGTCCTCAGTTGGGAATCGCATGCATGACATCCTGGGGGCTGTGCTCAAGCTCATTGGCACGCGAGCCTGAAACATTTAGAAAGTTGAGTCAGAAAACATTTATATCCTGGTGCTTTTCTCCTGTGTCTATCCCTGTGCTCCTGCTGCTTCTGAAATAAGCAAGCGAGCTATGGACAGAGGTTAATTATCAGGGGTAGGTCAGGCAGTGGCTGGAGCTGGAGAACCTTCCTCTGGAGTCATCTCACCCTTTTCCTGTGTGCTAATCTGGAAACCTTGTACCCGGATTCTGGTCTGCAACTGACGCCTCAGTCATGTGCACTACAGGAATACCTGTGCTGCAAAAACAGGTATTTTTAAGGAAAAGGGTTTTAAGCAAAACCTTACATCAAAGAAAGGTTGTTTGGCGATTGCCTCCGGTGCTGTTACTTCGGCAGTAACGGGCTATTGATTAGCCTTGAAACATTCTCGACCTGAAGGTTCCGTCTCGTTTGTAGGACACGTACACTTACAATGTCAAGAAAAGGGAACATATTTTTAGACAGCACATCTTTTACTAATTTGCATCCCAATAATCACACCTTCGGGTTATATGCGTCAGGGGTTTTTTTACATAAAAGCATTATCCGCTGCTGTCCCGGCGGGGAGGTGACTGCACCGCCGCTGCCAACGGCTGGCTGCTGGCTCGCTCCCCTCAGCCGAGGCGGCAGGTGGGCTTCCCCGCTTCCCCTCAGCTCCACAGGCAACGCCCGGCCCCGCCTCAGCCAGGCCCCAACGCCCGCTCCAGTCGCATTGCGACGGCGGGAGGGGGAGGAGGCGCGGAGACCCCACGCTGATTGGGCGTCTGTCATATTTGAATCCCACCAGCCAACCGGCTGCCGAATGGCGCGGTAGAAGCTCTGGGATTGGCCCGTGCTGAGTTTAAAGAAGGCCAATCAGGATGCCGAGAAGAGCCGCGGAGGCTATAAAAGGCTTCTGCGCGGAGCGGTGCAGGAGGGCGTGGCTGGTCTGTGAGGCTGTTTGGGCCGTGAGCAAGATGGCGGATGATGACAACAACAGCGTTTGCCAGCTGGTGAGGGCGGGCGGCGCCGGGAACACTCGTCCTTTCTGCGGCGGGGAAGGTGCCCTGCCTCCCCGTAGCTGGGCAAGGGCTGGCGGCCCCTCAGCCCTGCTGGTGCTAGGGGAGGTGGGGGAGCCGGGCCTACCTGCGCCGCAGCTGCCGATGGCCGCCTCGGCTCCCGAGCTTGTGAATCGCAGGGGAGTTACCTCACGGCGCTCGGGTTTGCTTCTCAAAGCTCTCGTAAGGGATCGGTTTATGCCCTAGGGCCTGGCGGGGGCTGGGGTTGACGAGGCTGCGCTGTGCGTGTGCCTGGGAGCGGGCCGGAGCTCATCGTAATAGCTGGCTCTACCTGATGTGCAAGGCTTTGCGCTTAATATTCATGTTTCTATGTTTTAGCACTCTTTGGCAGTGTTACAAATGCTTCAGTGGTGCAGGAGACTGGGGGGAGTTAGATTATTAGCTTCAATACGTCAAGGGTGGGCTGGAATACTTCAGTGCTTAAATAAATATAAGGATATGTATATTGATTTTTGTTATGGTAAACAGCTGCCGTGGTACAATGACTGTGAAAGCATCTGAAGGGTTGGAGCGGGGCAGCTTTTGATGGCGTAATTGATGGGTGCTGCACGCTGCAGTAGGGAGTCGCGCAGCCTGAAAGATGACTGGGAACCTGCCGGGAGCAGAGGGGTCGAAAGGAGGTTCGAATTTAAGCAGAAACAGTGTGCAGAGCTGTATTGTCAAAAAACCGTAAAGGGATGCCCCTTGCGGGTCTCTCAGTTCATATTCTCAGAGACTTTATGTTGTTTGATTAATGAAAAACCACTTTTTTGATAGCTGGGCCCAGGAACAAAGGTGGTGTTGACAAAAACTGATTTGCTTTCTCTGTTTGGCCCAGTGGGAAAGCAACTTATAATTGTAGTCCTTTAGGCAGACAGACGCTGTTGTTAATAATGCTCTTATAGTCCAGCCGGTTTTCCATTAAGTTTTCTGTTAGTTGTGATGTTAAATATGGACACACAGAGGTAATAAAGAAAAAGTTTGTTATAAAATGTTTTCTGGAGAAATGCACCTCCCCCCCATGTGACAGTTTGTGTCAATAGCATGAACTAGACAGGAGAACTGGAAGGTGTTCAGCAGCATGTCAGATAGTTTTCTACTTTTTGTTTTGGCCTCAACTGAAGTTTCAAATAGTTTCCAATATTATCACACAAGAAAACTGCTTTACCATGATAGCTGCACTCAGCTGTCCTTGTTATTCTAGTGGGGTCAGGCTTCTCATGTGGGTTAAGTGACAATGAAACCTGCTCTAGCTCTGCTTAGCACATGTGCAGGTCTTGGGCAGTGATGGGTTCTGTTCATGGTTACCTGACTCTTTTGATCCCTGAGATACACCTTTTCCCTGAGGGGAAACTATTAAGGTATGTTAAATATGGAGCACCTCGGGTGAACTGCTTAGCAAGCTGATGCCAGAGCAGATAGGGCCTCCTTGCAGATGTCTGGGAGGAAATAATTTATGAAGGGGGTTTAAAGGCTGCCTGGTCTTGGGCAACCTATGGAAAAACTTTCTATGCAGTCCACATGGGTTCAGTTGGATAAGAGCTCAGAATCCACAGTTAAGTTATCCGTCTTCTACATAATAAATTGCTGATGAGTAGCAACTAGAAAGCTTCAGTTTAATGTGGTAGAGTTGGCTTTGAAAATGCATACATTTAAAGTAGTTGTCATAATTTTCCAGATGTTGACACTGAAAACTTGAGAGGTTTTTATATTGACTTTAAAACTTTCTACTAATTGCGGGGGGGGAGGGAGTACGGTAAATGGGAGACTGGGGGGAAAACACCTTGGCAAAATCTGGGAGGAGATATCATTTGGTCTAATAACATATGCTGCTACTATGTTAGGGTCTTGACTATTTTAAAGAATCACTGCTGTAATGTCATAACTTAGTGCAAAACTTACAACCTTGTTAGTAATGAAGTTATTCAGAAAAGTTTGTGACTTGGGTCTTTAATTATGGCCTTTTTTTTTCTTTTTAAGTTACTTGGAGTGTGGGAATTAATTTGATACTCTGATTAGCAATAATAGAGTTTTTCTGTGTAGGCTGCTGAAACTGCAAGCTTGGAAGAGCAGTTGCAAGGATGGGGAGAAGTGATTTTGATGACCGATAAAGTTCTTCGCTGGGAGAGAGCCTGGTTCCCTCTGGCGCTGATGAGTGTTGTTTCCTTCTCTTTTCTGTAAGTAGCTTGTGAAGGGAGCCTAGAACACCATTGCACTTTCATGGCTGGCAGCAACCCTACTAAGTAAATTAGTAAGACATTTTTTAAAGCCTGACTAGGAAGGCTTTTACTCCACACACATTTAGAAACAAAACCTGAACTTTGCTGAAAAAAAAAACCAAACCAAAAAACCCTTAAGTATTGAGACCAGGAAGTAACATGATTCCCATCCAGCTCAGAGGGAGGGAAGTGCTTTCTGTGAAAGCTGTTTGCCAGCAAAGGTTGCTGTGGTTTTTACCACACGCAGCTGTATGTCCTTCCTCAGTGTGTTCATATTCCTGCTTCTTAGTAAGATCTTGTTTCCTCCTTTGGCTTTTTTTCCCAAAACCAATAGCAATGTCATTATGGAGAACTTATTTCCATAAGGCAAGCACAGGTTTGTTTGCATTCTCTGTCTTTTGAGAAAGGAGGAAAAGGAAGGACTGCAGGTAACTTTCAGTCAGCAGTATGGGAGGATTTCCCATCCACAGATTGGAGATACAGAACTGGCTTGCTGGAGGCACTTGTACATGTTTTTACATTACATGGTAGTAGTCAGGCTGACCCCAACCTGCCTTGTACAAATAAGAGTCCGTGCCAGCTGTGCAGTTTGCCAGTTGCCTGTGGCTTTGGAGTAAGGAGAAGAGAGAAGTTACAAAAATAAATGCTGAACCAGGTGAGGCAGGGGATAATCAGTCTTCCAGCTAATCAGAATTTATGGTCTTCTAGGGAGGTGAGGAGGGTGGAAATCAAATGAAACTGAAAATTGTATGAACTCCAGGGTATTATGTTACAAATGCTGAGATTATAGCAGGAAAAATCATGCGTTGAGTAATACTTTGAAGAAATAGAACTAATTTAGGTTCTGAGTTGGTACTTCATCAAAAATAAACTTGAATGTTTGGCACATTAGCACTCTGCAAAGTGTATAGAAAGGCTATCCCTACAATGGACTGTGTTGTTTCTTCTATTACTCCAGTGTTCAGAAGGCTCTGTTAAGTGCAAATAGGTAGCATAGGGCACAGCTGAGCATTCAGAGACACTTGTGAGATGGGCTGATTCTTGTCCAATATACATACTGCTGTATTTGAGTGATGCACACTTAATACATGAGAGCACAACACTGTCCTAATTGGAGATTTATGGCTGCTGATCCAGAACAGGTTTGGTTAGCTCTCACAGGTGAGACAGAGCAAATGACAACCTGTAGTGGATCTGAATTCTGTGACTTACTTAAGAACCAGGAAGATGAGAGGTTTCATTCTACCTGGTTATTTTATATGCTCGCTCACTCATCCTCATCCCCCAGTCAGTGCTGAGTTCACTAGATGTCAGCTTCTGAGAAAGCAGTGGTGATGAATTTTTACTTCTACCAAACTTCATACTGTGCTTGCTGTATTGTAGCATTTTTTTACCTAATACTTAAAAAAAAATTAAAAAAAAAAATCTGGTTTTCATCTGTATTTCTCTGTAACAGTGTTGAAATACTTAAACATCTTTCAATTAGCAATAGAAACAAATTTTCTTTTTATGTTGGGCAAGAGGGTAGGTCTGCTGTTTGCAGTCCTGAGCCAGTCTGAAGAGGTGACTAAGTATGTCTTGTATTTAGCAGTCTGAGATTCGAGAAATCATTTGTTATCTTCTTTCTGCAGGATGATCTACTACTTGGACCCATCAGTTCTTTCAGGCGTCTCGTGTTTCGTTATGTTCCTCTGTTTGGCTGATTATCTTGTTCCTGCTCTTGCACCTAGGATCTTTGGCTCTAACAAGTGGTGAGGAAATAAATGAATTAAACCAGCTTCTTGAGTGTAAATAAATTATGAACTTCATAAAATTGGATGTCTGACTTACAAATACCACGTGAATACTTTGTAGAGTCATGGTAGTAAGAAATCTGCAATCTCTATAAAAGTATGAAGTGAGAACTCTAGTAAAATGTCGTTCATTCTTATGTGCTGTAACTAAATTTTGAGTTAAAAGTAAGTTAGAATTTTACTATATCTGCTTTAAGATGGCGAGTGGATAAATGTTCTTGTCTAATAATGAGCTAACATGAAAGCCATAGAGATACAGACTGGTGTCAGGTGTGTATCACACTGGTATCAGTTTTAAATCAATGATCTATTGGTTTGAATGGGGTTGCTCCTGGGGAGTCGATTTGAGCATCTGTGTACAGAAAAATTATGTGGGCAATTGCATTGCAATGCTCAATAAAGATATGTATAAAACTAAGCGAAGCAAATGGCAGGATATATACCAGGTAACTTTTTTACTGATGGAAAAATACCATGGGAGATTTTTTAAATTTCAGATAAGATCTTGAATTCTTATTTCTGGCTTTTTTTTTTTAACTTAACAAAAGGACTACAGAACAGCAGCAAAGATTTCATGAAATCTGCAGCAGTTTGGTGAAATCTCGTCGCCGAATTGTTGGCTGGTGGAAACGTCTCTTCACACTGAAGGAAGAGAAGCCTAAAATGGTATTGAATGCCAGGAGTTCATCTCTCTTGTCTTAAGGTTTTGTTTTTCTCAAGTGTGGCAAGGGACATGATCTGAAGTACTAGTTTATTCAGACAAGAACCAGCAGTTCTGGTATGACTTAATGCCAGTCACACAGCTTATTCAAACCTGGAGTGGCAAGATACATAATTTTAAACTTGCAATACTCCGCAGTAAGGTGCATGCCTTTGATATAGGCTAATTTTTGGAAACACAGCTTGATTCCAGTGTACACAAACTGCCAGAAAAAAATCAGATCTTGGTGATGTGTCAGCTTAGGTACATGAACTCTATTTAGCTTACTGTCGTGAAAGCACCTTCAGGTACTGTGTGAGGCTGAGGTTGTGTCAATGGGGATGGCATAGTCTGAGACTTTAGGGATATCTGGACAGAACAGAACTGCCATACCTTAAAACTGATGATCTGAAAATAATGAGAACATACAACTGTAGACTCTGTAATGTCAGTTTTAACAAGCCTGTGCAGGAGCCGAGCTTCAAGTTAGTTTTATATGTTGAAGTGTTGCTGAATACTGAAGGAAAAGGGGGAGAATTCCCAACAGGTCTGTGATAACTGTTCCCTTTTCATTTTTTAGTACTTCATGACCATGCTTTTTTCTCTTGCTGTGATTGCCTGGATTGGACAGCAGGTTCACAATCTCTTCCTGACCTATCTTATTGGTAAGTGTGCAGCATGCAAAACAGAAGTAACTTTTTTGCTGGCTAACTGAAGTGGTGTGAGGTGGGTAGAAGCAAATTTTGATTGAGTGTGGTGATTTTCTTTTTGTTTGTTGTGGGGTTCTTTTTTGGTTGGGGGGGGATATTTTTAGGGTTATATTTTTCTGTTTAATGGCTTAAGGGAGTCACAGGAATCGCAGGTGACAGAAGCTTGTTAAAGGACTTAAGTAATTCCTTTTTTTTTTTTTTTTCCCCCCCTCTCTAGTAAGTTTCCTGTTGCTTTTTCCTGGACTAAACCAGCATGGGATCATCACGAAGTATGTTGGAATGGCAAAAAGGGAGATTAACAAACTTCTCAAGCACAAGGAAAAGAAAAACGAATGAAGACTTAACTGCTGTTCACTCTTGTAAAAGGTTTCCTGGGGAACAGTTTTGGGAGTTAATGTATAGTTTTGGTAGAAGTTGTATTGCTCACTGGCTTTTGTTGTTTTTGTTTTTTTACTGGCTCCCTGATGAAGTGAAAATGTCACTGTAGCAACTGCTGTGGGTTTGTGTCTCTTGCTGTGCTGACTGGGGTTCTGCAGCCTGTGGTTGATCTTGCGTGAAAGATCCTGTCTGTTGATGTACGAAGCCTGTTCAGTGTCTTCACCAAACTAGGGGAGGCCCTGTGAATAAACACCCCACTTGACAAACAGCTGAATTGTAGAGTGTGGTAGCATTTCTGTAGCTCTGTTCAGTTCACCGATCATTAATTCGTGGCTACAGGAAGTATGAAAAGCTTGAAGTTTTGAAAGCTAACTTTTCTTGGGAGGTTGTGACTACTGATCCTTGTGGAAGGGGAGACCATTTGTTGAGTAAGAAGGATGATAGCTGAGGGGTGTACTCAAAATTGGTGCAAGAAGGTGATCCCGTTGTCTCACTGAACCTGTTTGCTTTTTTTTTTGGCTGCATATACCCAATAATGTGTTGAACAGGGATCTGGAATATAGAAATCTGTAGTTCAGTCATTTAGCTGTAGTGTAAACTTCAACTTGTTGCACTGAGACTGTAGGAAAATGAGTTAAGGTGTGTGTTACCTTAACAGCTGATTGTTTGAAAACCTGCTGTTGTCACGGAGCTATGTAGCATGTTTGGTTTTATGAATGTTGTTGTCTGTAAACAAAATCAGTTGAATATGCTAGGGTTGTCTCTGTAAATAAGCCTGTCTGAACTGTTTGTGCTTTTCTATGACCTCTCCCTCCTTTTTTAAAAACTGAACTTTTTTTCTTTAAACTGCTAAAACCTGTGTTGATATTTTAAAAGTTTACTGTTCTAAAATGAACTCTCCTCAGTGTCCATTGTAACTGTTCAATAGGTAAATACAGATTAAAGAGAAACTTCTTTAAGTTCTTTGTTCTTTTTCTTTGTTCATGAACTGGAGCTGGAAGTGGTGTTTTAGTGCTGTAAGCACTCGTACATGCCGTGCACACCTTGTGTTTGAAATAGCTCTCTGAAGAGCAGAGCTACTGTCGGCTGTGGCAGTATGCTGCTGCTCCTGCTGCAGAGGGGAGGGCCCTAATGTCACCCGTGGCTGACTAACACCGATAAAAGGGGTGGGTGTGGGCACGCTGGACCAAACGGGTGAAACTTGCGGTAGATCAGGACCGCGGGGGGTGCAATCCTGTTCCTCCCGCTGGAGCCGGGTCCCGCCGTGGCGGCTGTGTCCCCTTCCCACCTCCGTAGCGTCCAACCCGCCGCGAAGCGTCCTGGTTGCTATAGGAACCGGGCAGCGGCGTCGCCCCGGAAGTGCGATTCGCAGCTCTCGGCCAATGAGGGTGACCACACCTGGCGCGAGCCGCCACCGGACTGGGACGCCAAGTCTCGCGACAGCTCGCGTCGCGCCGCGCACCACCCCGCGCCCATGGCTCTCCCATAATCCCGCGCAGGTGCCCGGCCTCTTCCTTTTCCGCCATCTTGCTGCACCGGTGAGTGGGGGATGGCGCTGGGTCCCGGTTGCTATCCGCCGCCTCCCAGCCCCATCCGAGCACCGCGGCCGCCTCTGACCGCCTCGTCCGGGCCGTGGGGGTGCGCCCGACCGGTCCCGCCCCTTTTGAGCCGTCGGCGCGTTCCCTGTCGCGCTCTAGAGCCCGCCGAGTGGAGGGTGGGGGGAAGTACCCTCTTGCCTGTGGCTCCGCTCTCCGCAGAGATGCAGGGCGGGAGCAGTGGGGCGGGGGCTGGCGTGGCAGCCAGGCACGGGCCGGGCTGGGCAGGGCTCGGGGGAACTTGACTGTGGAGTCTCTGGACTTCGGCGAGTGAGGACTGTGCTGCTTGGGAGGAGGTAGCGGCGGGCTTGGGGAGCGGGCGGTGTGCTGGGCCCTGGGAGAGGAGGCGGCCCTCGGGGTGGGGGTCTGTCTGCACTCGGCCTCCTGGGCAGCAGTTAACGAGGTCTGCTCGTCGGGGAGTCTTTGGTTCAGTGGTAAAAGCTTCATGTGCTGCAGGACTTGGCCATCTCGGGAGTGGCCCTGTAGCCCCTGTGAGGAGCACCGTCGTGGCTAGTTCTGGCAGGGCGACAGTACCAAGTCATGTCGTGGCCTGTGGTAGTCTGGGGGCTCTTGACTTTATCACGAGAATTAAAGAGTTGAATCCCGGTTTCCCTTCTCAGAGTGCTGTGTTGTGCATTCATCCTGCAGGGTTATTGCAGATAAGCAAGCTGAGCAGTATCTGTTTAATAACAGCTATGAACTAGTTTTTGAACAGGGCTAATGTTGCATAACTGGCTTTTAAAGTCCCAAACGATTCACCTGTTAAAGGTGTCATACCCATGAAGTGTTGTCTGAATGGTGGTTCTAAATGTTTACGTGTGCATGCTGATAAAGCCAAGTTCAAGTAAGTGTGTCAGATTCCCTGACTTGTCATGATAATAGCAAATCCTCTTGAGCAGACCTGAGTATGTGGTTGAACCTGCTTTTTAGCCTAAGGGGGCTTTTTAAGGCTGTCAGTGTTAGATCTTTTAGGTCTAAAATTAGACTTTTAAGAATTGTGCTGCTCAGCATTTCTGTGCTGGAAGGCCGGTGTCCATAACTGCCTCTCCTCTTCCCTGCAGGCACCATGGTGCGCATGAACGTTCTAGCCGATGCTCTGAAAAGCATCAACAATGCAGAGAAACGTGGGAAACGCCAAGTTCTCATTAGGCCGTGCTCCAAAGTAATCGTCCGGTTTTTAACTGTGATGATGAAGCATGGTAAGTGCAGAGCATGCAGCGCTGGCTCCTCTCATGGCTTCTGCGGGTGCTGTTGTGTTAAGGGGCTCTTTGGCTAAAAAGCAAATCAGGATGCTTGAACTAGTTTTGTACAACATAGTTATATAAATAAGTTGAGTTGTGTTAATGTGGCTGAATGTTGCGTGTTTGATTTGTCTGTTTCCTGATCTTCTGTAGGTTACATTGGCGAATTTGAGATAATTGATGACCACAGAGCTGGGAAGATTGTTGTCAATCTCACAGGCAGACTCAACAAGGTAGGGTTTGTCTTTCTGAATTCTGTTCTCTAGAAACATGTCTTTATTTATTTTAATTGCTTGCATGCTCCAGTTCTGAAAGGGAGATCATGTTTATGGGATCCATGTAAAATGAGAGTAATATGGGTGTTATCAGTGGTTATTGAATGCTTGTTAACTTTTCTGGATTCATAATGGTAGGGGTGACTAGTTAAATTTCTTTTAAACGCTGAATATGTCAGATATATTTTCAGGGAACTCTGCTTGCAAGTGTGCTGTATTTCTCTCTCTTTAAGGGCTTTCTGGCTACCTAGTGAGTTCCCACTTTCTTTGATGTTTAAGGTGTCTAGAAGACTCTCTTTAAGAGATAGGAACTGAGCTGCTTTCCAGTTGATGTTTGATACCTGTAAGTGCTGAGGATTCAAGCCTTTCTCCTGCCACTAGATGGGCTTGTAGTTGAGGAAAAGTTGAGTGTTGTGTAAATGTTTGCCTTTTAAGTTCTGGGGCATCTGAAGTATTCATGTGTGGTTTCGATTTTATTTTAATGCTTTTGTCTCAGAATACTGAGCTGTGTAGTTCTGTGGTGACTTGCTGTGCACTGTGGTTTCCAGTTAAGCTATTCAAGTTAGAGGTGGCTCTTCAGGGAAGAAATAAACAAGATTAGATATTAGCTAAAAATTCTTTACTGTGAGAGTGATGAGGCACTGGCACGGGGTGCCCAGAGAAGCTGTGGCTGCCCCATCCCTGGCAGTGTTCAAAGCCAGGCTGGACGGGGCTTGGGGCAACCTGGTTTAGTGGAAGGTGTCCCTGCTCATGACAGGGGGTTGGAACTGGATGAGATCCCTTTAAGGTCCCTTCCGACCCAAACCAGTCTGTGTTTCTATGAGAACTGCTTGGTCAGGACATGTTGGGGCTATCTCCATGATGAAATTGCAGGTGAACATTGCTTGAGTGTAGCATGCAGACTTCTGAAGCCACCCAGGTTCCTAGTGGTGTGTATCTGTAAAACAAAGTATGTCAGATTTGAGTATAGTGTTGCCTGAACTCCTGGGATAATTTTGTAACAGATCTTCTGGAGTGCAGCTGGATAGAATGTTTCTCTCAAAAGCTGCAATAAGGGAGCGGTTGTTTGGTTCAGAAAAATGGCCCTCAATGCAGGAAGGTGTGCTGCTGTTCTGTTCTTGTGAAGTTATTAAGACAGTTGGAGCCAGCGAGGTAACTGGAGGCAGTAGCAGCGGTTGATTAGAAGTAGAATGTCCCTGAGCAGTCACAGGATTTCTGATGATACAGGATGCTTAATAATCCTCAGTGATTTGTAATATTCTTATGTGCTCTCCCAGGTTTAGCCATTATTAGTTTAGCTTCAGCAGTGTAGCGTAAGTCACTCTTAAGTGAATAGGAGGAGGTCGTGAGGAGGAGGCAAGGCTGCTAAGGAAATAACAGCTGAGTTATTGTGGAAGAGTCTTGACTTACCTGAGCGGAAGCGCTGGTGTGTTTTGTTGGCAATGGAGCAGGCTTCTTAGTACTCTGATCTTTTGCTGCCAAAAATATTTTAATTGCAGTTGTTAAATTCCTTTATCCAGTGAATGGGAATGACAAATGTGCAAATCCAGTTCATAAAGTTCTTCAGTTTGTAATGGAGTTCTGTTTTACAGTGTGGTGTAATCAGTCCCAGATTTGATGTTCAGCTGAAGGATTTGGAAAAGTGGCAGAACAACCTGCTGCCTTCACGTCAGTTTGGGTGAGTATGAAGAAGAGTTAAATCCCTGTTGTATGTAAAAATGTGGGTGTTCTTTTTTGCGTTTTAATTCTGTGTGAATGAGACCTGCCTGACACCTTTCCTCTCTCATCACTCCGGAGGTAGATATCAGTCTAAAAATCAGTCTTCCATATAAATGCTCTTTTTAACCCATTTTAAAGGGCACTAAAACTAGGCAAGGCCCTGTTTTTGCTTGGCTTTGGTAAATCCTGGTCTCACCAGTTCTATAGTTTAGTGAGAAAATGAGACTTCTCTTACACGTTCTAGTTTCTGAAAGGGGCCTACAGGGATGCCGGAGAGGGACTCTTCATCAGGAACTGTAGTGATAGGACAAGGGGGAATGGGTTTAAACTTAAACAGCGGAAGTTCAAGTTAGATATAAGAAAGAAGTTCCTTACTGTGAGGGTGGTGAGGCACTGGAATGGGTTGCCCAGGGAAGCTGTGAATGCTCCATCCCTGGCAGTGTTCAAGGCCAGGTTGGACAGAGCCTTGGGTGGCATGGTTTAGTGGGAGGTGTCCCTGCCCATGGCAGGGGGTTTGGAACTAGATGATCTTAAGGTCCTTTCCAACCTAAACCATTCTGTGATTCTATGATTTTAATTGTATTAATGGACATATATAGAAGGTGGGAGGAGTGATGTAAGTTGTCAGGTCAGTTGAAGTAAGTTTTATACTAGTTTAAATTAAGTTTCCTGTTCATGTATAAATTGATTAGATATTACGTGATGAGAGACTCGGACCCTCTGTTAAACAAACCTCCACAAGATAGAAGATCTTCCTGTTGTGCGCTGTATTTTTCTTTCCAGGAATTCATTTGAGTCAAATACTGAGAAGGCAGAATAGTGTTTGTAGTGGTGGGACAAGAGGTTCTGGGACCTGAAGCAGTATGGGTGAAGTAGGCTGGTAATCCAGATGGTGGTGTTAGCAGTGGCAAAGGCTGCTTCACGGGTCAGTCCGGATCCAGGTACTCATCTATGCTCAGAACATGGAGAGACAAAGTGTTCTGAGTGGAGGAGCTGTCTGCCACAGTGGCAACTCTACCTGCTCTGAAGAAAAATGTCTTTGTAAAATAGAATTAGGTTTTGTCTAGAAACTGTGGAGTTGTTGCTGCTACAAGAGCTGAATACAGTGGGAATGTGCAAGAAAACGTCTTGCTGAGACACAAATATTTGGAGAACAGAAGCCTATAGGTGTTTCTGATGCACTGCAGAGTTGTACTTGTGAGAGGAGTTTCTGTATTGTTGTCTGATAACCTGACCTTACTGCCATTAGGCCCTTTCTTAGAGAAACAGATGTTGCTGTTGTACTGAAACTTATAGACATGAGTACGACATGACTATACATACAGAAAGGAAGTTAGTGTTGTCAGCTCAGTGTGAGCGTAGGACAGAACCATCAACTGAACATTTGTTCTTTCTTCACAGGTACATTGTTCTGACAACCTCAGCTGGCATCATGGACCATGAGGAGGCTAGGCGAAAACACACAGGAGGCAAAATCCTGGGATTCTTTTTCTAAAACTTGTAAAAAAAGAGGATACTAATAAATTGTTCAAATGGACTCTGGTGTTTCCAGTCAGTATTTTAATGACTTCGAACACTACCTGTGCTAGTGTTTGTAACAGACAGCTCTTCAGTAGTGCTCAAGTTCCAACTTCAGAGGACGTTTGGGTTCCACACCATCTCCGGTCACAACTTTTATTTCTGTTAATGGTATAACCTACTTCTAATAGTTATAACTTGTGGGACAGTTATAGGTTGCTGTGCAGAATCGCCTCCACAGGGGAGCTCTTGTGCTAAGCTATGTACTTATATTATGCTGTGGGGTCACCTCTCAGGTGCTAGGTACGTCTGTCTCTAGTTACATAGTGGGACTCTGTAGTTTCACCTGTTGGCAATAATAGAAGATGCCTTGCCAGAAAATATTTCCTGGTTACATTTGAACAGGTTATGAGATGTAGGGCAGTAGAATAATTAAGATGGTTGAAGCTTGATTTCAGATCACAAATTTGTTCCTCATCTTGCAGCTAAGGAGTACCCGAGAGGTGGATTTTTTGCTTAAGATTTCTGCTTTGAAAGTCCTTTGAAGCAGGCATTTTGAATGGGGTAGTTGCTGTGCAGCTGCTCTGCGTGTTGAATGAAGATGTCTCTAGGAGTTTTTAAGTTTCTGGAGTGGGACAATAAGGATGTGTGAGCTTGCACATACTGAGTATTTAGTATTGAATGAGTTGCTCTTCGTTTCAGGCGGCTGATGCATAAGAGTGTAATGTACTCAATACAGAAAAATCAACACCTTTCAAAGCAGTACGAGAGCAGGTGACTGCGTCTGAAGAGCTGCATGCAGATGGTGTGGAATGGGGAGCAAGCTTCTGGGCGATTGCATTGTCCTTTAACAGCAGCTGGAAATACCTTGCCTTACTTTGCTTTGTTTGGAGTCTGTTGGGAAGGAGCCTATTGAAATGTAGCAAGCCTGTTTCACCATGCTGTGTAACAGCTGTTGAATTGGTGGTTCTCATGATACAAACAGCTGGAAACAATTTTCCTTCTTGGCAGTATGCCCTGACTGTTGATACCTGTAGTTGCTCAAGTCAGAGGGGCTGTGCTGGGAAGGTGACGTAGAGAGCCTTGGGGTGGAAGTGACTGTCTTCAGGCACAAAGTATTCATAACTATGTAACCTGTTGCAGGGCAGTCTGTTACTTGTTATGGAGAAAAGGGGAAGATGCTGCTGCTGGGCAAACAGGTGTTGACTCTTTGTAGACAAGCAGCGCAGTCTCACCTGCGGTGGCTCTTCCCTGAGGAGCAAGGAGCCAGCAGCAGAGCTGTGCAAGTGCTTGCGCTTTGTGTTCTGGGGTGCATGCCAGCATCCTGTAACAGGGACTTGCACCATGACCAAGAAGATGAGGGGAATAAGAGTTACTTCACCTGTTTTGTCTTAGTCACCTGCTGCTTAAGGTCACAGTGTGTGGATTGCAGATGGCAGCAGAACATTCAAATGTGATCAGTACAGTTCTCCGTTTGATATGAAACAAATTTGCTTAACTGAAGAAAAGGATCTGTACATTGAATTACAAATAGTAGTTGTAAAGTCAGAAGTCTGCCTTGACCTCTTGTCAAATGAGCTCTTGTTACAGGGTTGTGGATTTTTTTGTATCATTAGTGGAGATAATTCTGCAGTACTAAGTGCTGATGCACACCTGAGCTTACGTATTTCTTGCTCAGAGTAACCCTGAAGATCACATCAAGATTCCACTGTTCCATCTTGACTCAGTCCAGAACAGAGCCCAAGTTTCTGATACATGGTGGAAGAAGCTTCCTTTAGATGAATTTACTAGGGCTTCAAGTTCCTTGCTGGTCTGACATGTTTTAAACCAATTTTATACAGGACACACACGTCAGTTATTCTGAACCAGTTACCTGTGTATGTCCTTCCCCACCACAGAGACTTCGAGGTGACAGTATTCCTGATGCTCTGAGTTGAAGGAGCACTTCAGAATAGACTCTGTTAATTTATTTCACAAGCCAGCCCAAAGACCTTTGTAGGATTATTAAATGGAAATTAGAGCTCCAGTGTAGACAGAAGGACTTTGAGCATGCAGCAGCAGCAGATGAACCTTTTTCACAGCACAGCTGAAAATGTGACCACTCGCTGGCTCACTGCAGCTGATGTGAGTTCATAAGGTGATCTCTGAGCTTGTGCCTCACTGATGAGAGCTTTACTCCTGGGCAACTGCTACTGAGATCCCGGGAACTCCTGAAGTAGGATTTGGGAGCTGACACACAGGATTAGGATTGGGATGTGTGCCCTGCAACACAGCTGCTTTTAAGTCTGTTTGCAGAAATTCGTAATTCTCAGACATGTTTAAATCTGAAAGTGGTTTGTCGGGGTTTTTTTTTAAGCTCCAGTGCTGTTTTGTGAGCTGCGGGCTTGTGCTTTGGGAAAGCAGTTTGTGGGTAAAAGTTAACCGTCATTTTGGGTAATAAAAAGATTAATAGGGAGAGGTGAGAGGGAAAGCTGAAAGAGCAGTACAGGTTGCAACTGGCAGTGAAGGCAGGGTGTTAGTTTAGAGAGGGTGCTTGGTAGCAATGGAGCAGAGGGGGAATGCTGGTGATGGAGGAGTCCCCAGTGGGACAGGGGCAGCTGGCCCTCCCATGGGGAAACCTGTGAGGGTGGGGTGACTCCTCAGGAGAGTATCTGTACTGCAAACAACCACTGGAATTACTAAGGTTTCCCTCTGGTGCTATCCTGGATACCTGCAGCCTAACACTGAATGAGTCTGGAAGTGGTGTGTCACCTCCATACCCTTCCAGGTGTAGAGAGAAGCCTCAGCCTTTAGGCTGGGGGTTTGCTTCTGCTTGCTAAGTCAAACCTCAACACCCAGGTTGTGTGAGCACAGCTGCTTGCCTGACTGTTGTGCTGTGGGGAGGCTTGTTGTGTTACAGTATGGATAGTGCATGGTGATGCTCAGCTGCCTGCAGTCCCTCTGTAGCTGCTCGGCTGATCACAAGAAGTTAAGCGTCAGTAGTCCTAGTCACAGGTGGTGAAATAGGGTCAGAACTTGGTTTGAGTCATGAAAAGTATTTAGTAAGTTAGCAGTAGCTGGGAGAGGATTTCTGACCCATCTGCGGGGCACAGCCTGCTCTCACTTCTCCTGCCAGATACATGATCAGTACTTCCAGATACCGATTGCTCCTTATGCCACTGTTTAAGAACAGGATGAAACTGTTCCAACCTCATTGAGTATCTATTTATTGTTGCAGTGAGAAGTTGTCAGCAGATGGCAGCATCCGACTTCGAGGGCGATCTGAGGGAGAGGCGTCCAGAGAGGCTTTGGCTTTGCTGCTGGTCTCCCTGCTCCTTGCTAACCACCCTGACTTCTTACGTACTCTGGCTCACAAAGAGACTTTTTTCTGTCTTTGATGCAACAGAGCCTGGTTTAAGGTAATAAGGGAGGTGAGATAACTGTGGATCTTCAAAATACCCCAATAGGGTAAGAAGCCTGGTGCGTAACAGTGGCTTCACGGGAAATACACTTTCTTCTTCTCATCCTTTTGTTTGTTTTCCACAACAGGTAATTCAGTCAGCTCACGTGTGTTTTGTTTCTCAAATTCATGCACCAATTACTTTCACCAGAAATGCAAGCAGTAATTACACCTGGATCTCCAGTGTCTGAACAGTTATCGTCTTGTCTCTTTTTGCCTACCAGACTCTAGATGAAAGCCATCAGCAATAGACAAGGATGTGTGCAGTGGTGTGGCAGAAAGCAGGGAGAGAAAACGGGCTGAAGTGGTAAGCGAGGCTTTAGAACTTGCTCCGGTGGATTTTGCACTGAGTAGTTACTTCACAGCAGCGAAAGAATGAAGAGATGCTCATGGCTGGTGTGGGGTCCTGCTTGCAGGATGCAGGAACAGGGAGCACAGTGATGTGCAGATCAGGATATGCAATGAGGCTGATGGGAGAGGACAGAAAACACCATTTGTTTGTAAAGGATCTGGGACTGGCCAAGCCATTATTTTGGGGGTTTTAATTAAAATTGCATGCTCTGAAATAACAAGATTTGTCTTGTCTAACGCTATTTAATTTAGATTTAAGACAAGGCTATTGTTCAGTGTCTTACTGCCAGTTAATGCAAATATCAGGCTCCCAGTAAATATTTTGGTGGATTTAACCACAGTTTAGTCCATGAGACTATTCTAGTAGAGCCAAGGAGTTTCAGTAGCTGGTGGCCTCTGTTCTTGCTCCTGCCTCTGATGCTTTCTCTGCTCAAGAGCTACCACTTAACTCATGCAGTTCTTTTAAAAAAGAGAAGTATCTGGTTTTCTGTTCACCATCTCCTTGCTCTGGTACACTGTATGTTGACTTCCAGCTCATGACCTGGATTAATTTGGTCTTATCTACAACTATTTATACAGAGAGAAGTGCTGACATACCAAGTGGTAAGAATAACTGGGCAGACTTTATTGCTTGATACGCAAAGGTGCATCTTCTGCTGGGAGAGAAAAAAATCCATTGACCTTGTCCTGTTTTCAGGCAAAGCAAATGAGGATGTCTGGAGGCGTAAAGCTTTCTGCTTAGTTTCCAGTTGATCCAGTTTCATTTACTGTATGAGATACGTAAGGATAATCTCAGAAAAGCACTAGAAACAGATGAGAACATGTACAAGGAAATGTTGTGGTTCTGGTGAAGGTAATGAGAGTTTTGAGCTTTGCTAGGACCACTCTTACTGTAAGGAGGTTGTCCTGGTACCCACCATTACCTAGTTGTACCCATGGTTTTGAAAGCTGTCCTGCTGTTCTTGATCCAGCTACGCCAGGTTTAGCAACCTTCCTGCCCACTGTGTGGCTGCTAACATGGACCTATATGTATTTATACAGGGAGCACAAGTTAAAATCCATACCGTTGGCACACTGGGAAGCACAGAACACCCCATCTCATCATTCTTGTGACTGGCTTGAGGATAGTGATGCTGTTGGTGCAGTTGTGCTGGTGGGATGGACGTGTGCCTTTGATTTGGGATTAAAAGGACAGCATTCAAGTTCCACATCTAGCTTAGTTCTATTTTATTGAACTTTTTATCTGCTAGTGCTGCAGTTAATCACTGTGCATGCATTCCAGCAGCATTGTCTGCTTTTGGACAGGCTGCCTTAGCAGGGTATGTGACCCATCCCAAAAGTCCTGTCTTCCAAGGAGGTGCTTTTCTTCACAGTTTGGGGGTGGTGTGTGAGGGCAAGCCACAGAAACAGACTGTGTTCCTGCTACTCTATAATAATGCATTGCTGTTCCCTCTTGGGCCTTAGTTATTTATAACCAAGAGTTGATTTGTTTCATATTTCATTCATTTTATTCATTGTTCCTGCTCTGTAACACATCGTGCTACACAGAAAACTCTTTTTCCAGACGCTTGCAATCCCCTGCCTGTGATCTCTAGATGTCTCCCTTGCCCTAATATAAGAAAATAAGAAAAAGGCAGGAGTAGCAAAATACTTGGTATGTGATCTTGGATAGAAATGTGTGTGTGTGTATCACCCTGCCGTCTTCATCTTCCCAGCTAGATTAGAGCAGGATTTGCTCCTTCTATTGTGGGAAAGAAATGTGGCATAACCATTCTTGTTGTCTTCCACTGATGCAAGTAAATTGTGCTTTCAGGCTGTAAGCAGGAAGGAACAAGGATTATATCTGGGAGCAGGAGAAAAGCAGGTGACGAGTGAGGTCAGAAGAAAAGCTGCTGCTGAAACCCACCTCTGAGGTACTTTCCCAGTCTCATTAGCTCTATGGATGGAGCCTAATTGTTGTTTGGTCCACTGTTCTGTGCAGTTTTAAAGAGCAAAGTCCAGGGACATCAATGAGAACTTTAGGTTTTCAGCACTTTACAAACCAGGCCTTTAACTGTACAAATGAAAAAGAGAGAAAACGGAAGGATTTTCTTTTCCTTTTCTCCCCACACCTCTGCAATTCACATGGATGGCTGTCTCCTCACTTGCAGTAACACGTCTAGCTGTATTCTTGCATAACAGGATCCTCGACATATAATCCACAAGTCTGCGTGGGCTGGTAATTAGCTCTGGCCCTCGTTTAGTCCTTGGGATTCATTCCTTAGTGCATGAATGTCAGCCTCAGTGAAGCATCTGTGCTCCTCAGACTTGAAACCATTTTTACCTGTCCAGGCTGGCTGTGGGTCATTGCTTCTGTTTACATGGTGTGGATGGGCAGGTGGACCTGTCCCTCTTGGGCCGCATTCAAAGCCTTGGTTGTTTCCCACCACCGGTGGAGGATTTCTGACTCAGTCCTATTTATTTCCAGTTTAATGTGAAAAATGGTTATAGTTCAGCCCAGGTAGCGGGAGTTTGAGCTTGGTGTGATGCCTTACTGTGCTTGTGAGGCGCTGTCAGGCGGATGATGAGACGTGTGTCATAGGACCACTAAATTCATCTGCTACCTGCCAAGCAGACGTTTGCTCTGGGAAGGAAGCAAAAATCGTGAGAGTATTTTTAGCTCCGAAATACTTTTCTTGAATGACATTTAGTCCTCGCCAGCCTTTGATGAGCACAGAAATAATCCCTCAAGGGAGCAACTGAAGGGTGCCTGGATTGGCTGCCGGTAGCTCCCATTGTGGCTGTGGGAGCACTGGGGCAGCTCTCGGTGCAACAGTCTCCCACAGATATCAACTAACACAGGTGCTGGGTGAGCACGAAATGCCTGTGGGGTGTCAGGGAGCTGGGGTACAGGAATGTGTCTGAGCATGAATGAAAATTACTCTGAGCCTGTTTCCTCATAGAGACCCAGTCCTACATTGCACGGCGTGGAGCTGAGAACCACAAGCCCATTGCTCGCCAGAAGTCAGCCCTGTTCCCATGCTCATGTGGGAGAACCCATCTTGCAAACTGGTGAAGTACAAGCCCAGTGCTGCTAGGTGATGGCTCCAGAAATAGAAAGGTACAGTGATAGCAGATAACGCTCCCTGATAGCTGAAATTAAAAGAATTAAATTGTACAAAAGTGTGCTTTAATTGCTAACTCTCTCTGTCTGCTTAAATCACTAGAAATAAAGGTCTCCTCTTTAGTGATGAGCAATTCCAGGCAGAACAGACATGATGGGGGAAACATGTTTGGAATAAATACTGATGTGAATGACACTTATTAGCTACAGTGTGGCATATTTATTTCTCTGTAGTTAGCATAATAGCACAGCTTGAAATGAGAAGGGTTCCTTACTCATGTCTGTGTGTGCATGCGTAAAAATAACAATGGATTGTTATGGGCAGAATGCAGATGATTTTCTTCTCTCTGCAATTAGCACTGACATTTGGATGGCATCATTTGTTGTGGGAGATGAGTGAGTGGCCGAAGCATGGCTGTGCTTTGAGAGAACCCTTCCCTTCGTTGTATCAACCAGAAGACAAGTGAGACAACAGCACAAGAGGCTGACTCTTCTCCCCCTTCTTCATGCCCAGCAGTTGCCTGCTCTGGTGGCTCTGCTCTAAGTTTGGGTGCCTCAGTGAGCTGTGGCTGCAGTGGAAGGGGAGTGGAAGCATCCCAGGTATCTCACAGGAATTTAGTTGCAGACGTGTGGGTGGTGGTGTGAAAGCTTTATTGTCTTGTGAGGAGTTGGGTGCTCCAAGTGGAGATCGGCGATGGAGATAAGGTTCAATGTGCAAGTTCCCTGCCTTTCTGCTGGTAGGAACCTGCTCATCATCTTCTTGTCCCGCTTTTCTGTGCTTGTGTGCTGGGTGCTCTCAGGTGCCCCCATACCTGGCGCTTTTAGCTGGCAGTGGTAGTGGAAGCTCTGCAAGGAGGAGCTTTTGCTCACTTGCCCAAAGCCTGCTCCATCGTGCTGGCTCTGATGGGGTCTGGCAGCCTCACTGCTGCCCTGCCCCTTCCCATTTCGTGGGGCTTGGGGTTTCTTACCCTTAGAGAATTGCTTCCCACTTTGAGTGCCATTTCTTTCCCAAGTCTCAGGAGGGAAGGAAGGAGGGAAAGCTTTGCTGAGGGTCTGTGTGTTGGGCAGACACTAGCTGCCAGGTGGCACGGGGTGAAGGGACCCCTTGCAACAGCTTCTGGACTTGAGTGGTTCAGCAGGCATCATCTTTGAGTTGTTGCTGTGCAACAGCAGTAATATCTCTCATCTCTTATGCATACATTTTAATATAAGAACGTTTGGAAATGGATGATCCTGGACCTTTACTGTCCTGTTTAAGCCTTGAGTGAAGCTGGCTGGTGGATTTCAGAGCTGTTTGGAGAAGGGAAGAGAACTGGGAGGACAAAATAAGGGACTGTCTGAGCTCTGTTTCCTTAAGAAAAATCATGAGACATTTCAAATGAGGAGCCAAGAGGTTCTCAGGTCGGCTGTGAATGCCGAGTACTGTCTCAGAAGCTGTCTTGGAAGCCTTTCCATTGAGGGGAATAATTATATTGCGGCAAAAGTATTTACTTGCCAGGTATTTGCCTGCCTTATTTGTACTGTATTCTTCCATTGCTGAAATAGAAGATGAAAAACCTTAAGACATATGCCTGGGAGTAACAAACTTTCCATTCTTTCTAAGTTCACTTGATTGAGTGCTTGGTTTAGAAATACCATAAAAGTGCCAGCCCATAGCTTGAAATATCTCATTACCAGGTGTCAGGCTGCTTATGACTTTCACTCAAGGGTTGTTGAGGGCTTTTTTCCTGTTGGTCTTATAATGAAAATGCCAAAGGGGGGAAAACTGTTACAAAAAATAAAAAATGCTGCTTTGATTGAAAATAAAACTGCTGAGCCAGCAGTGGCTCTCAGTAGTGCTTGCTCTATTGTAGTGACCCGACTGTATATTATTTCACAAGCCTGTGGGATGTTGTATAGTGTGAGGGTCTTGTATGGGCATGGACATGCTTGGAGGTATTGCAGAGCTGAGAGATGAGCAGTGGAGGAACCTGACAAGTAGGCACGGAGGAAAAAACTCAGATGCTGAGGTTACAGCACTGACTTGGCTGAAGCCAGACAAGTGGCCCTTATAGGGCATGTGCATCAAGGTCAGCTGAGGGAACAAGAACCTTGTTGCACTTTTTGTGGTTGCTGTGACAATGTGGGGACAGTGTTTTAATGTTCTTGCCTTCTCTTACAGTGTTGTCTGCTGCACTAGCTTTGGATACTAGTGCAATAAGTGATGTGAGAGAGCTTATTGTATGCCCTAGGTAATATGTATGTAGGACCAGCGAGACCACTGTGCACCTGTAAAGGTGGCTGAAGAAGCAGCTGAGAACTGGTGGTCCAACATGTGAGTAGGCAGCAGCGGTGCTGGGAAGGAAATGTGGGGAAGGCTAATGATGGAGAGGCGGGGGAATGCATATACCCTCTGTCTGAAAGAAGAAGGAAGGTGTTTTTCCGAAGATGTTATTCCTGGTTGGAGATTCATGTGGCATCTTCAGGAGCCTCCTGTCCTGGAGAAAAAGACACTCTGGAGGACAGTCTTGGCCAGGTCCAGCTTGTACTTTTGGTGGCATCAGGATCTGTCTTTAGTCCTGGTCTTCACCAGTGCTTCCCTGCTGCCCAAGCATCTCCCAGTGCTGGCAGCAGAAGTGATGGCTTGAGGATCTCCATGTCATGCTGGATAATATGCTGGTAAGAATGGAGGTGTCACAGCTTGTGTACCAGTGCCCAAATGTGCTGGCTGTAGGGAAGCCTGTGATCCCATTGCTGGCTCTCATTGAGCCATGCCCTGGCACAGGAATGTCCCTGCTGCCTAGGGCACGCAGTCAGAGGTACTCAAAGACACTGTGGTACCAGCCGGGGAGGTCACAGTGCCTCAGAGCTGCTTGCATTTGTGGGAGGTTTCTGTGGTCCTCTCCAAGATTCAGCTGATTGCTTCTTCAGGCCTGCCAGAGGCTGCAGTCCCCTCCTTACAGCAATGCTGGCACTTTCCACAGCAGGGAAAGGGAAACTTGGAGACGTGGCAACCAATTTGCAAATAATAAAACACTTAAAGCTATATGAAAAGCATCTTGCATGGAAAATCAGACAGGGCAGGAAAAACAGCACTTACCATCAACATAATGCAGCTGAGAATTCTTTCTGCGAGATAATCATCTCTGACTCCAGCAGTAAAAATAAAGGACAAAAGCTGAAAGATGCCAGAAAGCACAGTCATGGAAGTGAATCTTGGTGAAATGAAAATTAAAAACACAATGAAAGGCATAGAATCGCCTTAAGTAAAAACAGAGCTGTCTGCCTAGAACAACAACTGAGATTATATGGGAAGCACATGGGGGTGTGGGGAGCTGGGCTGAGCGTGGGGCTGCAGCAGCGTTGGTGCTGTGCCAGTGCTCAGCTGTGAAGGGAAGGGAAAGAGCCCCTGGCTACACCTGAGAAAGATCCAGGTTCCAGGTGTCCCTCGCAGTCTAGGAGACATTCAGGTTCTTGCTTTTAGCACCCAATCTGAAGGATACAGTAATTAATGGTCTGTCTGAAGGATAATGGCTGATCCTGGCCAGTGCCTGTTTCTGCCTGGTGAAGCTCATTGTTGAACTGCTGACCTTTAAATGGACAGCATGTGCTGAACTGGCCTTCAGCAAATCTCAGCGAGGCTCACATTTAAAGGTCTGTGCAAGTCAGTCCTCATCCAAAACTCAGACAATTGAAGGGAAGATTTCCACTGGCACAGATCCAACCCCCACCAGGCTGTGATGGCTCAAGAGGCAGTGCTGCCAGCTGGACCCGGTTGGGAGCAGCCCATGGAGTTCATTATTGCCCCTGCTATGTGAGAGCATGGTCTTACGCAAATCAAAGCCACAAAACTGGGCTCTAAATGCTGTTTCCCACTCCAAAACGTCATTTGGAGACCTACATTTAAAAATAGGTACTGCTTTTTAAGTGCTACAGGAGATGCACAGCCTTTTATCAAAGGATGCCAACGTATGGTGTGAATACCTGTCTTGTGACTGTTTCTGGCTGACCTCTTGCTAACTATCATAAAAATCAAACTGCTCAATGAACTGTCTGCTTTTTTCCACAACACCGAGAAAGCATCTGAGGCCCTTTTGCTCCCTATAGACAATGGCACACAGGGGCTTATGCACCTTGTCTGCTCTGCTGTTGGCTGCTCTCTTCCAGAGATGCAGAGGAGTGTCTCCTAACTATACGCTAATCACATTTTCAAGGCTTCAGCTGATGTTAAAGTGATTCAGCCATTGCCTGAACTCACTTCTGTTTGTTGCCTTTTGTGTGCTGTGTGTAGCTTTTCATACGACTCTGCCTATTTTCTACCAAAATCATGGTTTGGGAGCTGCTGTACAACAAAGGCTGGTTTTATCCTTTCTGAAGACCTTTTGAGTTATCCTTGGGCCCAGCTACCTGAAATACAGACTCGTGCGCTGTATTTCTCTCTGCAGGCTGGAATAGACTTTCCAACTGTGGTTCTTAAAATTTATTAGTCAAAGGGCTCTGTGACCTTCTGGGGGGAAAAAAGAGCTGGGAACCATCATATCTGATGCTTCCACCCTGGTGTCCGTTTATGACCGAATAACTTCTTTATAGGATATTTTTTTAATTAGTTTTGCTTGCCCTTTTGTTTACTCGTTTGTCTGATGGGAATGTGCTCAGTAAATGTCTTTGTCTCTCTTCATGGCTCACTGGTGTCTCACACAGCACCCTTGGGTCTATACTGAATGTGGGTTTTCAGCCCTTGTGGCCTCTGCCCCATGAGTCTCACGTGGAGCCTGCTAAGCTGGGGAGAATGGTCACTTCTCTGCAGATGGTGTGACATTAGTCCTTTTCTTAGTAAAAAGATGCTGCATGCTCAGCCCAGTGCATTATCTGCTACTGAAGAAGCGTTCTCAAATTCTATCACAGAATAAACTCACTATACACTTTTATGAACAACGAACACAACAAGTGATTGACTTAGCCTTTCCTGGTTTACCAGGCACTGGGGAGGACGCCAGCTTGGAGCACGGTCCTGGCTGCTGGGTTTCATTGGGAATGAAGAGGAGGAGATGGGAAGGCCCAGCTGGGCTTTGCTGGTGTTCCTAGACCCACAGCGCTGCTCATGCAGCCGACCAGGGCTGTCAGCTGGGGCACGCCGGGGTAATCTCTCTGCAGAGGTAAGTGGGGTTTTGGGGTTCCCAGTGTAGGAACTGGTCCTTCCAAAGCCAGGCCTATCAGTGGCAAAGCAACACCCAGGTTTGCTGCTCCCAGATGCAAGGGAACAGCAAGGCCTGGAACCAACTTGGCCTGGTGTGGAGCAGCCAGGCTGGGGGGCACTGGGCTGCTCTCCCAGGCATTTTGGGATCTCTCCCTTCGCCAAGCTCCTCTCCTGGTGCCTTGTCCTAGATAGGCCAGGCACCTATGTGCTTCTCTGAGTGGCACTTGGACATGGACAGAGGCTCTGCCTGTCCATGGGTTTCCTTTCAAAAGCTGTGGTTCTCTGTGACACACATGGGAAGCGAATGGCCTCCTGTGGTACATCCAGCAAGCATCACATTGATGCACTATGCTCTTGTCACCATGTTTCTGGAAGTGCCCTGCTGCTCCATTTCTCCTTCAGACTGTTGTGCCTCCTGTGGGTGGTCGGGCCCCCAGCAGGGCTCAGCTCCTGGCCCACTGAAGTCTGTCAAAGCCACACAGCCACCACCAGTGCCAGGAGGGCAGTTCTCTGGGGATCCTGCCTCTCGCCGCGGCCTGGCCATGCAGGACTGCCGCGGGCTATGGCCCGACAAGACAGCCCAGGCCCTAGTGCCGCGGCCCGCAGGTGCGCAGGGTTTGGCCCTGCCCCTCCCGAGGGGCTGTGGAAAGCGGGCATGGAGGGAGGCTGTGGGGGTTACAGCTTCTCTGGGCTCTTTCTGCTGGGTGGTCTTTTGTTTGTCAGCCGCTCTGTCGGTCCCTTGTGTGTCCCTTCTCTCCAGCTATGAGGGCTGCTCCGGCCTGCCACCGCCGTCCCTGAGTGGGAGCAGCATCCCTGGAGGGCAGTGAACAGCTCTGGGCCGGGCTCTGGCGCGGTTCCTGCGCTGAGGTGAGGCACGGCGGACATCTTGAAAGAAACTAATCCTGTGCAATTCAAGCACCAGAGGGAGCGGTTTGCGCTGGTGGAGGGTTTGTTCTGTGCCCACTCTCTTCCGTGTGCTGCTTTTCTCACCCTCCTCTTCCTCCTCTTTAATCCCCATCTTTCTTGGATTTAGCTTTTTATCTTGATATCCAAGGACCAGTGCAAAATGCTCCCAACAGCGCAGGAAGCTGATCAGATTCGCATTTAACTTACTTAAACATTTAGGGCTGAAGTTAAAGCAAAGGGAGACAAAATTGGGAACAGACCAAAGAGTAAGTGTATGTGTGTGTATACACAGGGAAAATAAAACGTGGGGAAGAAGACAGAGCCCAGTCCCTCTTTGTTGTTGTATCAAACACTGTGACTAAGGGCGATAATTTCCACACACACCCCCATCAGTAACATAGTAGAAGAATAGAACTAATTGTCATCTGCCACCCACTGTTTGTAAAGCAGCTTCTCTTAAATAGTTCTTCTGTATTGAGTTAAGCAGTCAAAAGGAGCTGCTCTATGGTCTGCAAAATGCATTTCAGTATGAACACAGCTCCATGCAAAGGTCACCCCATCAAAAATGTTTTCCCTCGGTAGTGAGTATAACAGCATTTTGCAGTCTATTCTCACCATTTTACTTGATATTTCTTACATGGTAGACAGCTGGAGATTAAATTCTCTTTGATAGGCAGAATTTGAGGGAGAGTGTTTTGTAGTGTGCTTTAGGTTTCCCCCGCCTCTCTTCCATGCTGCAGTACAGGCTCTTTAATAGCTACTTATGACAGGTAGTATGAGCCATAAAAAGAGCTGGAGACAGAAGAAAATTACCTATTGTTTTTCAGATTGGCTATTGTTCCTTAGGTTATTAGTGTGTGTTCCTGTATGTGCTAGTGTTTTAATGGTAGTTTGGTTCCTGGATGCTTAAATTACTCTCTCTGTCAGTGTTTCCATTTACTTGACACATTCCAAACATGAAAAGACTTTGGGAGCCAGCCTACACAGCGAGGGAGACCACAGAGACAGTAAATATTGGTATGGACAATAGGCAGAGGTCAGACAGCAGCAGGAGGGAGGTTTCCTGCTAACACTTCCACAGGAGAATCAGGGTAAGCTGATTTGAAATTATAATTACAGGTGTACTCATGTGGGGGTGCCTGCTCTCTGTGTGTGCTGCTAGACCTGCCTGTAATGTAAGCTGGTGGGGGAAAGAAGAGAAAGGTCCGTCTCCTGCCAGGCATCTGAAAGTGGGTGTTACCTCTTCAGGGATATAACTGGCATATTTCACACATGTTTTTACAATGACTTTGCTATGTTTTGGTGTCGCAGAAGGGAACTTTGGAGAAGGCTTTATTGGCCTCCAGAGGAAATGGTTTCCTCTGTTGTGCTGCCTGGGTTAACCCGTGGTGACCCTTGCCCAAAGGACTGTGTGTAGACAAAACAGTGGCTCTGCATCAGCTCCTTCCAGGTGCATGTGAAGTGATCTTCCAGCAATGGCAAAGGGAAGCTCAGGATAGCTGAGAATGTAATGCCAGTTGTTCTCCCTCTCTAGAAGGAGGAACCTGTCTTGCAAAGAAACATTTCTTATAATTTCATCTGTAGTTCAGTTGTGTGCATTGATTTAGGCATCACTCTGCCGATGTGAACAGAGATCTTAAAAAAGTAAAGAAAATGGCAGGGAGAAATGGTGCTAAGCTTTGAGATTTAGGACCTGCATTAAAGGCAGTCCTCAGGAGAAGTTCGTGTTGTAACAGTGATTGGTGATCAAGTTGTCCTGGAAGATTCAATGGTGGTGGTAGGTCACCTCAGCAGACAGGAGGTTGTACTGCCTTGAGAATAGATGAGTGGTGATGATCTACAGGGAGAGCCAGGGCTTGCCTCAGTGAAAGTAATGTAGTGTCCCAGTAGTGTCCTTGTATAGTGACATGGGCAGACTGTGTCCTTGACTTTGTGTGAAGACAGTCAGGGCATAACGACAGCTTGGAGTTCCTAAATATCAGCCTTCAGCTGGGGCCTTGGATGTGGATTGAACCCGGAGTGTCTGATTGATTAAGCCTGGGCTGTTAATATTTGATATGTTAGTGAGTAGTAGTACTGGATGGAAATTTCTGTTGGACCAGCTTCTGAGACAGCAAGGGGCAGCTGGAATAATGTAGACCACACCTTACCTGCAGGGAGGTACTATCCAGTAAACTCTGAACAACTTCTGGTGGTAGGTGTGTTGCTTTTTCTTAAGCTATCCATCAGCACAGAAAACTTATAAGTCTCTCCAGGCCTTATTCTTCTCTTGAATGTGAGATTTCTCTTTTTTAAAGGGGAACTGTACCACATGTAATAGATTTTAGTTACAAGTGTGCTCTGAATGCAGCAGAACCTGCTTTGATCTATTGTGCTAGTAAAAATGTCTTGACAGGGATGGGTGTCAAAGCCCTGGGCTGAATTAACTGGCCTGGAATTAGCGGATGTTTTGCAAGGGTGTTCCAGCCAGGGAAAACCACATGGTCTCGTCTCTTCTTGCTTCTATGCTGCTGTGCAGTCCAGAGAGCTCCTTTGTTTTAAGTTATGTTGTTCATGGCAGAGTAACAAGGGTGAAAGAGTTCTTGCCTCTGGGTCCGTCTATGGGTGACAGTGCCACGAGGTGGCAGTGGCCACCAAATAATGCCTGGCCAGAAGTACAAGGTCCAAGCAGTGCATTTGTCCAGCTCTTTGCAGTCTGATGTGGGAGCACAGTCCAGCACCTAAATGCCAGCCAAGGCACTATTCTGGCTTATACTTGTCCTTTGATTTTCAAGTAAACCCAGATTCCCATGTCTCCATTTTCATGTTGTCTAAGCACCTCACTAAAGTGAGGGTGAGCAATGACTGAATTCTTGCTGAACGCTGCATTGCTTCACTGTGTGCACGCTTCCCCAAGCTTACTGCCTCTGGAGGGCTTGCTTCTGTTCAGGCTGCACCTTCTCTGAAGGATCATCTCAGGCATTTTGTGTAATGGTGGTTCTGTCTCTTTTCCAGCTATTCAGTTTTTGGATGACATTTTGCTCTTCTATGCCTGGGCTACATGGAATGGACAGCAGGAATTGCAGCCTGAATTAAAGCTAAGTCACTTGAGGTTCTCCAGGCTTGGCCAGTTCAAGAATCAAACCAGAGGCAGATAAAAATGTTTTTATGATGCAGCTGATGGCTTTTTGTTGTCTCTGGTGTAAACAGTGTAAAGTAAGACTAACCTCTCTAAGGAGAATGGCCACGAAAGACAGGATGGCTTTTGTGTTCTGCAGTCTAGTTGTTGGAGAATCTAAAGGCAGGCCAGGAGGATGGAAAGAAAGCAGAATCCTTCTACTGATAAATCAAGCACAACAGCACAAAATGTAATAATGTGACATTTGAGGTAGAACATTGCACATGAGTGAAATGTACTGCCTACCTGTAATGTAAAACCTCACATTCCAACAAGGGTCTCTATTGCTGTCGCATTAATGGGGCTGGTAGATACCATGAGCCATAGATTTCTGTAGGCAAACCTCCCATTTCAGGTTCTTCTCTGTAAAATGGTTCACCCATTCAGGGGTAATGTGAGGATATGTTTGTAAATATTCTTGGGGTCCTCATCTGTTTTTGGGAGAGTACTGTGAAATGCTTGAAAGGGAAATTCTTTCTGTCAGAGCATACCCATAATTAAACTGTTCTGTTTATTCATGAGTTCAGGCAGGCTTATTGCTGGGTTTTTTTGACCTTGATCTAACAAATTGTGCAATGTGGTCTGCCACATATCTGCTGTTCAATGTGTGCTGGGGAGGGTGGACACCTGGTGTCAGTGGACGGAGAGTAGTGGGCTGAAAACAGTGGCCTCACTGGGAATTTCCTTCTAAGGTAAAACCCCTGCATGGCTATTTGTGAAACGTTGCTCTTGAAGCAGCAGCATGGGTAGAGTTGTTACAAGCAGGAGACTTTATACAAGCAAATAACTACCCAGTGCTTAATGAGGGTCTGTGGGCTCTGATGGCTGAACTCTTCTGACAGCAACACTGACTGCATTGCTGTGTCACACACTGGTGGTTGCTTTTGAAAGACAAATCTGTATAAGGTACGTGGTGCATGTGTTGCTCCTCCTTGGTGTAAGACACGAGCTGTTTCCATCGTGTTGTATTGTGGGTCAGATAGGCAAAGTACCCATGTAGTCACGTGCAAGGACCATGACTGGTTCTGCACTCCTAAGCTGGAGGAGGCAGAGAGAGGAATGTCCCCTTGTGGACACTTTGGTAGGAAGGGAAGCAGTCTGCTGGAGAGAGGCGGATGCCTGGGCACTGCATCTGCCAGCGTGGACTCTTGAGTCTTTGCAATATATGTAATGGGAAATGTGTGTGCTTTTCTCATTGTGTCAAAGCCAGAAAGCCCTGGCTCAGCTGGAGGAAAATAAGAATTTGAACAGAGATCTCGTCAAGCAAGATGTTCCAGCTTGTTACAAAACAACTTGCTGTATGCTTGACAGGCACCTGCAATGCATAAAAAGAAATGGCTCAACCTTGCACTGGAAAATCTAAAGTAAAATAGGCAGGTATGACCTCATCTTTACATGCTGGAAAATTACTGCCACTTAACTTGCTGCTCTTGCCATCTTAAAGTGCTTACTGGGGAGTCAGTGATTCAGGAGTAAGTGTAAATGTGGCTCAGTTGCTTATCAAGTTGCAGCAAAGTCTCTTGATTGGAAATACGTTTAATGAATGGAAAAGCAAATGAATAAGCAATATTGTTTGGCTTGTAACTGGCCTATTCAACATGTCTGGAAGGCTTGAGAGGAAGAATTTAAAGTGAAATGTGGTGCCTAATGCTTGCATTGAAGGTAACTGTGGTTTTGCTAGTCACAGTACAGATTTCTGGTCTGGTGCCCCACCATTTCATTCAGGAAGCATGGTCCCAGTGACAAACACTGCCACAGTGTTTGGGAAAATGAGCTGGTTCCATGATGCAGGTGCAGTGTACAGTTTGGGGGTGCTCTAAGTGGGCTAACAATAGGTGGCATAGATGGTTGTATCAATCTGTCCATTCCTTATGCCAGTTCAGAGTACTGGGCTTTCGTTGTGCTTGCAGAGCTGGGAGAACCCTTTCAGGTAGGCTTGGAGATGAAGTCTGCTCATAGGCTGTGTTCTACTAAGAGAGGAGATAGAGTCATAGAATCATAGAATAGAATCATAGATTCATAGAATAGTTAGGGTTGGAAAGGACCTTAAGATCATCAAGTTCCAACCCCCCTGCCATGGGCAGGGACACCTCACACTAAACCATGTCATCCAAGGCTCTGTCCAGCCTGGACTTGAACACTGCCAGGGATGGAGCATTCACAGCCTTCCTGGGCAACCCATTCCAGTGCCTCACCACCCTAACAGTAAAGAATTTCTTCCTTATATCCAATCTAAACTTCCTCTGTTTAAGTTTTAACCCATTACCCCTTGTCCTGTCACTACAGTCCCTAATGAAGAGTCCATCCCCAGCATCCCTATAGCCCCCGTTCAGATACTGGAAGGCTGCTATGAGGTCTCCACGCAGCCTTCTCTTCTCCAGGCTGAACAGCCCCAACTTTCTCAAGCCTATCTTCATACGGGAGGTGCTTCAGTCCCCTGATCATCCTTGTGGCCCTCCTCTGGACTTGTTCCAACAGTTCAATGTCCTTTTTATGTTGAGGACACCAGAACTGCACACAATGCTCCAAGTGAGGTCTCACGAGAGCAGAGTAGAGGGGCAGGATCACCTCCTTTGACCTGCTGGTCACGCTCCTTTTGATGCAGCCCAGGATATGGTTGGCTTTCTGGGCTTCAAGCGCACACTGAAGCCGGCTCATGTTCATTTTCTCATCAACCAACACCCCCAAGTCCTTCTCCGCAGGGCTGCTCTGAATCTCTTCCTTGCCAAGCCTGTAGCTGTGCCTGATCACTCTGTGGTGGGCTGCCATGTTAGAGATCTTCAGAGTAGAATGTGACCTTTGGGAGGTGAGTGTTTTATGAGCAAAAAATAGTTAGGCCCAGCATCTCTGATACTACAGCTGTTCCCCGAGAGTGCACCCAATGAGAGAGAAGTTCCTAAGAAAGGGAAAGAGTGGTGGCAGTGGCTGGAGAGCCCTGCAGTCTGCATTACTAATTGTGTGCTTCACTCATGAGCATTTGAATATACCTTTTTTTTCCAGCAAATTACATTGCTCTAAAAAAATAAATAGGATCTGTTTCTGAGTACAACAGCTCAGGAGTTCTGAGCCTGGTGTTTTCTGGAGGTCTCCAGGTTCCTATAGGCCCTGCCAGGGGAGTGAGAGCCAAGCTTGGGCTAGGGAAGATGCTCCTTGGCTTCAGGCTCTTGTTTCACAGGAGGACACATGTAAGCCAAAAAGGCCCTTAGCCTTGAGGCAGGCCATGTGGGATGGGACCACTGCAATATGTCTGTTTGGCACACATGAATGTGTAGGGATGGACAAAGCAGATTAAAGTATATCACCCAGCAGTGCTTAACTTCCCGGTGGGGAAGTCTGACACTTCCCCAGGGAAGCCATTCCAATGGTTTAATTGCTCTCAGTGCTGGGAAACAAGCTTTTATTTCAAAGCTGAATTTGTTTGACTTCAGTTTCTGCCCATTGGGTCTTATTTTGGTGAGGCTTACTTTTGGCTAACTCTTTCTTTTGCAAGTACCTGTGAGTATCAACTGAGTTGTCCCTTTGTTTTATTCAGACACACTAAATTCCTTATGTCTGTCTCTGCAGGAATTGTTCTCCAAGACCTGGTTTCCTTTCAGCTCTCATTTAAACTCATTTCCATGTCTTCCTATTCTCTGAAAGCTGACTCTTTGATCTGGGCACAGTTCTTCGGATTTAGGTCTATGTACAAAGTTAAGGTCGCTCTCATGCTGCCTGGCTCTTCAGCCACGCAAGAATGGCATCAGCACTGCAGAGATCATTACTTTCTTCTCTGAATCCTTGTTTTCTCTCCTGCAAACACATTGTCTTTTTGGTTCCCAAATCTCCAGCCTTGCATTGTATTCTGCCGTGGTAATGCAGCAAAGCCTGTTCTTACCTCTGCAGACAGTGCAGCAGGTCTGGTTGGGATCTGGGGCTACATGACACTCGTGGATATTGGCACAGCCTGCCAGGTTGCTGTTTTCTATCGGGTTGGTTGTCTGTGTGTTACTAGCATTCATGGAAATGGGAAAGTTCTCCCTATGACCTCCATTTCACAACAGTTTGCTTTGCAACTCAGTTGTTGTTTGTCAACATTAGGAAATGTCTTCAGGTTTGACTAGGCTTCAGCAAAGTGGGGAATGGGTACTGCTCTCGCTTCTGTTGGGGTTTTGCTGTCTATCAAGGGAGAGGTGGGGATGGGAATGTGGCAGGGAAGCTGGGTCTAGTGTCAACCATGAAGGCATTAGGGTACTACTGAGATGGCTCTGTTTAGGTGTATGAGCTTATAGGCAGTTGCAGTGAGGAGCTACTGAATATGAGTCAAAACAACCATCTGGGCAGGCTGTGCTGCTGTCCAGAAGAGCCATCTCTGTTTATGATTAATATTTTTCTTTACTATGAACTCTCTGTTATTTGTCCGCTTTCCACAAGAATTGGTTAACCCCTTGAAAACTCTCAGGAAGTAACATTGCCTGGATTTGATGTTTAATTAAAGGTTAAATGTGTCTTTCCCCCTGTACAGTGCAACCCACATTAGCAAAATCTAGAAGGACCAGAGAAGGACAGATGTTGCCTGCAAGACCCAGTTTGCACATCAGAATAGTAAATATCTGACAGTAATGAAGCAGTGCTGGAAGGAATAACAGGTCTCATTCTTCCCACCTGCTCTGCATCTCTGCCGTCTGCAGTGTCTTTCTAATGCTGCTGGGATTTCAGTGCAGTGCTTGAGCATGTACTTAGTTTCTAATTTCTCAGATTTAGGAGGGACTAAAATGTGTTTTAAATGCTTTGGTGAATGGAGATATTTTGCCAGAAAAAACCCAATATAGAAATCTGAACCAGAAGGCAGGGTATCTTTTTTTTTTTGGTTTTGTTTTTCAGAGTTTTTCTGTTTAAACACGAATATTTCTCCTTGACACCCTGCTTGAGAACAAATAAGGTGATTGCTCCTTATGGCTATGCAGGTTTCCTCATCTGATTCTGCTTAATGACAGTCAGATTAAAAACAATAAATGGCAGACAGTTGGGCAGAGATGGGATGTTAAATGTTGTGGAGAGCATGGAAACCCTGTGTCAGCCCAGAGCTTGTAAAGGGAAAACCGTCACTTGGCAGAGACAGCTTAATAGGCTTGTAAAATCTGGCACCATCAAAACCATGATTTGGGTTTTATCAAAGCATGGCAGTAGAGCCTTGAGAAATGACAGCTGTATTATCCATCTTCAGATCATCCTGAGAGTAACATCAGGAGCAGGCTGAAAACAGTTCAGAAAATAATTTCATATAGGAGTTTGCTGAGGGCAGAAATGTATAGGTAAAATTGAAATGAAAGAATAGCAGTATCAATAACCTTCCTACAGCAGCTATCAGGCATGACATGAAAATGACTTGAAAGTTGTCACCTAGTGTGTATTTTATTCCCATCATGAAGGTTTGAGGGATGAGAGGAGAATCCAAACAAGGCAATTAGAAGACTGGAGTGTGTTGGGGAAAGGAGTTACGGCTGATGTGTAGAATCTTTCAATGCAATTTTCCCTACTAGACATAGGGGCTGGGCCAAATGCTGATGTAGTGGAGCAGATATTAGAGTGAGCAGATTTCTGGAGTGATTGCAGTGTCAGATGGTGAGTGCAAAGGCGGTCCATGCAAGATGCTGATTGTTGCAGCAAATGACACAATGCAGCTCTTCCTAGAAGAGTGTCCTAGAGGCAGAAGACTCTAGCTGGGGTTTCTCACTCGGCGCCAAAACCTGTGAGCCTTTGAGCATGATTCAGATTCACTCAAGTCATTGCCAGGATTTCCAGTACTTTTTCTGGGCTGTGGACCAGTCCTACTTAGTCAAATCCAGGTCGGATGGATGTAAGGGATAGTAAAATGTCCTTTTCTTTTTTTTTTTTCTGTCAGTGTATGCTGACTCTGAGCCATTTGTACTCATTCTTTTTCTCCAGGATGACTTGACTCACAGCCAGGAGTTCACTGTACTTGCTTTGGGACTCTGGGCCCAAACTGGAACTGGCCATAGCTACTGGAAAAAAGAGCCCAGCAAGTAGTTTAAACCACTTATGAATGATGGCATGGCTGAGGCAGCCAAACTCTATTTCTGAAAGTGACTTAGTCACCTAAGAAATGCAACCACATTGAAAATGTTCCCCTTCCCAAGGTCCAACTGCTTTTCAGACATTACCTAAGCCATCAGGCTGTGATTGGGACAGACTACTGTGATCCCAATTTGCCAGTTTCAGGTCATTAATGTCCAGAGAAGGGACTTGATTTTCAGACTTTCCCAGAGACGGCAAGTTTCTATTGCAGTTTATGTTCAGTTTGCACATTTCATCCAAAATTGATATTGTTTTTTGACCCATATTTAGCTATATTTTTGCCACATAGCTGGCCAAACTTGCAGTGTTTCCAAGGGAAAAGGGAAGAAGTGAAGGTTGCAGTCTCTATTTTCTGAATTAACGATTGTATGTCTGAGAGCTTGAAAGTCCTGATCAGAGAAGCTAGCAAAGAAGAGAAACCACTTGCATGAATGCGTGGTGAATGCTGAGGCACAGGCTCAGTTGCACAGGGCTGAGAATACTGTAGTGTTTATATACAGGGGAAAAAAATGGTATGAGAAGAGCAAACTAGTAATTTTAGAAAGCTGGTCATTACTTTCTCTTTTGCTCTCATCAGTCTCTCTGAAATTAATTGGTTATTCCTTTGTACTGGAGATAGATATAAATAAAGAGGTTTATGCTTTCGGATGGAACACAGGCACTGAGCTGAAGAGCAGGTACTGCCTCTGCTGCATGAGACAGGCTGAGGTCTGCCAAGCAGCTGGAAGTTGCTGGGGAGGCAGGGGAGTAGTTTGATAGCTGGAGTGGGGTTGGTCACCTGTCTGCAGGTTGGTCCCATGCTGCACTCATGACAGGACTGTATGCTATTCAGTCCCAGGCCTTTGGTTCACATTGGGAAGCCTCTGATACGCTGGTGCTCAGAGCTGCAATGCACACAGGCCGTTGGTTCCTGAAGCCAAAGGGCATTTGCGGTGCTGGAGAGTGGGAGTCGTAGGGTGGGTTCACTTGTAGGGTGGGAACATGAAATTCTAGAGCAAAACAGGTCTTTCTCCATGTCCATTCCTATAAGCTTGGTACAGAAGGAGAAATGCCTTTTCAAGGGAAAAAAGTCAATGTATTCACTGATCACAGTGTTCGGTGGATTTATTTGCCAAAATAACCTATGTGCCCCCAAAATAAGAAAAGAACTCCATAGATCCTTTCTCCTTTTGAACGTTTGCTTTTCTTCTGCAATATGTAGTTATTCAAAGGTAGCTTCAAAAGATCAGAATTGGATCCAGTCTTTATAGCATTCATGTCCCTGCCATTCAGTTTATGCAGATATTAATGAGGTGTATTTTGTATGGCCTGACATTCATGTCTTCTGTTTACCCTAATGAGATTGTTCTGCTGTCCTTGTTTTAATAAGCAACAGAGTCTCCATGATCATGTTCCACAAAGATATTTTTCCACTTTAGGCCTATCAGGAGCAAAACTAGAAATGATAATTTTAACAGCTGTAAAACATCAGGATCTTGCGTCTGATGCCTTCAAAGCAGTGCTTTCTCCCCTGCTTCGCCTACTCTGTATTATCACAGGTTTCAGGCTAACACATACATTTCTTGCCCTTTTATCTCTCTAATTGTTTTCACAAGTTCATTAATGATTTTGCAAAAGCTGTAGTGAGACTAAATGACATGCTCATAAACCTTTAAAGGAGAATATACCCGGTCGGTGATGAGAAAAGTCTCATTAGTCTTTTCAAATCGCTCCCAGCAGGTTTTTCTGCAGATTTGAACTTGTTAGGCACATAAATAAGCTTCTCTAATTTAGTTGGCTGTGCTGATTGTGTGACGACCAAAGTTTGCTCTGCTTTTAAGCAGCCGCTAAAATCACCTTTCTAAAGCAGATGTTCTGAGAGCCACAACCAGGCTGAATTCTGAGAGGTTTTTTGTTTGTTTGCAGTCTGTGGAATTTCTTGGGCTACTGATGTCACCTATGCTTTGTTGCCAAGAAAATCCTGTGGTAGCTCTTTGGAAAACTACTGTATTTCTCTCTGAACTGGGAATATTGAGGTGATGATGATACAGCATCCACAATATATCTTCAGGCTAAGATGAAGATGGTGTGGGATTTTTGCTGGGACTAAACCTTAAATTCTGTATGATTAACCATAAAGTGATAAGCGAGCTCCTTTGTGTTCTGTACAGATGATATGTCCTGACATGTGCCTGGGGCAGAGAGAAGGGCTGGGTAAAATGAAGGCAGCTGCAGCATCTGTAGGACACAGCCTGTCCTGTAGGAGGTGGTCCAGCGGTAGGAGGTAGAGCCTCATAAAACAGCATTTCAGTCGAGCAGGCAAGTGTAGAGGGCTGGCCTTGGCACTGAAGCAGCCATGGAGGAGCAGGAAGGCTGGAGGCTGGGCAGGGCAGGAGTCCAGGAGCGGAGGAGCCAAGGGGAACTGAGTCCAGAAAGTTCACCACTTCTGCTCTGGACATCCCAAACTGCTAAAGCAGCACATTTCCATTCCCCCTCATCTCAAAGCTGTTCCCTCTATGCTGAGATAAATATGGAAAATGATTTTCCAAGTCTGGAAAATGCTTTCCTTTGAGCTCATCTAGATGAGGATATTTCTACCACAGAAACCTTAATTGAAGTATTTGATTTCACTTTTGTATGTGAAATTAATTTATGTGACAATTAAACCACATTTTATTTATACAATAGGAGCTTAGAACTAGAGTGATTAAAACAACTGAACAGCCTCTTCTGAAATTTTAACTTTGCTAAAAGCATAATGATCTTCCGACATGATTTTCTAGTCAAGCATTTCTGAAAGTAAGTTAAATATAAGAATGCATTTTAGAGAGATACTTTACCATGCAAGCTCTGTTTTATGCCTCACACTAAAGATTCTGGAGGAGTTTCGATTGGACTAGGAAGGGAATACTAATATGTGTTTTAGGCTTTATTTCTCAAAGTTGCCTGAATGAAGTTGAACTGTCCAGTAGTGTTACTTCAAAGAGTTAAAAATCCCTTCTGGTTGTGTTCATTGTGTGTTATGTTGTCGCCTCTCCATGTAAAGCTACTCAGCACCAAACTGGCATTCTCACATTAGAAAGTGAGTTGTCCTTGGTGACACAGAGGAAAGTCAAGGCCCCTTCCCCAAGGAAGCAAAATAAGCATATCCAAACTCAACACTAAACTGCACTGAGTCAGGTTTGCATCACTATCCAGTGATCAACAACTAGCTCTGTGGAGCACTTCACATACAGCAGAGAACTGAGACATCTCTTTTATCTGTGAGCACAAATGTTATCTACTTGTCTTGAACAGGCCTCTCTTGGAAAGGAGATTCAGCTGTAACCGTTATTAAGGCCTTGCTTTGTCTGAGACTTTGCTCAAGCTGTAAATGGCTATTTTCGGTTGCTATAACTGACAGCTGTCGTAACCTGCACTTTTCACACAGCGCTGCATGGATCACAGTAAAGTGCAGCCGTCAGCCCTGGCCAGCCCAGAAAACAAGACATGCATCTGCTGATCTTTAACCTCGACTTTACTGGAAAGAGCAAAGCCCTTCCCAGAGTTAATTGCTCTGCTGAAATGTCTTGGGTGAGATGCTGCACATGTAGAAATCTCCTGACCATAGCAAGTGCTTGCAGAGCACGGCTGAGGGCCGTAGGTGGCCTGCACACCTAACTTTGCACACCTAACCCTGCGCACCTACCTGCAGTGGCTGTACCTTTTGCAGGGTGGCAGGAGCAGGAAGCTGGGAAGGCTGTGCTCTGAACTCAGCTGGGCATCTTCCTGCCCCAGGGTCCACCTTCCACCATCCATGCTGCTCATAGCTGCTGGCCTGAGAGGGACAGATAGCTGTGGCTGTGCTCAGGCTTGCACATCCCTCTGTTAGATGGTCTCTGATTACAGTTTCTCTGGGATCAGAGACTGAGCTCAGTATTTTTCAGAATGGGAGGTCACAGGGAAGTGCTGGTTTCTGCAGGTTTTCCAAACTGGATTTTGCTGGGTATCATCTGAAACTGTAGAAACAGGATTCTAAGTTTCCATTTTAAAATGCTTGGCAAACCTCCTTGATTCTGCAAGAAGCAGTTCAGGATAACAGATGAGACTCCACAAAGCTGATTGTTTGTTTGTTGCTATTTGTTTGTGAAAATGTCAAAATCTCGACCTGACCTCTTGGGATTGACTGGGGAAAGGCAAATCTCTTTCCCTTCTCCCCTGCCTCTGCCCAGGCCAAAAAAAATGTTTTTCACACAGATCTTTTGAGCCCTCATTATCTGAAAGTCACAATTTCCAGTCTGTCATCACTTTGGCTATTTTAATCACTTCTTTAGTGCCCAGCTTCCATTCACTTTTCTCACTTTCCATAACAGAGCAAATTTCCCCTTTCTGAGAGCATAGTTGTACTGCTGCATTACTGTGTACAAAGCTTTCTGAAATCTTTGGATAGGAGCTCCAATTCAGTGGAAAGTCCTTCCATTGCAAGTTATTTTCTCTTGTGTAATTAATTATTGGATGAATTCCTCCTTTGTTCTGTCTGAAAATGGCCTGTGAGCACATTGCTAAATTCTCTAACAATTCACTACATAGTTTGTGAGTTTCTTCACTAAATAATTCCTGGTTTGACTACAACAAATAGTTCACAATGTGCGAGTGGAACTCGTAATCTCTTAGTTTCTTCATTGGCTAATGTATGGAGAGGTTCCCTATTCAATGTGAACTGCAGGCAGCAGAAGACGTGACTCAAAACTTGCAAATGAAAAGTGCTTGTGACTGGGATGTGAGGGATTAAGCAGCTCACAAGTGAGGAGCTGGACACAAGGATGGGAAACCAGGACAGACTGGCTATGTAGCTTGTGTCTGGTAGTGCTGGTAGAGGTTGAGTGGCAAAGAACTTGATTGCCAAATCCTCACCCAGCCTGTCCAGCTAGTAAATATTACAGGAGCTGAAAAAATGAATGGGAGCAGGACAGAAAATGTCACTGACTGTGCCAGCAACTGCAAAGGGCTGGGCTAGCAGGGTGACACTGGCAGCCCTTTCTGTCACTGCTGCAGCCACAACTCCTCTGTGCTGCTTGCAGGCAGCTCTCGGGTATCTCTTTCGATCTGCATTCCTCTCTTCTTGGTATTTGGAAACAGCACAGGATGCAAAAAAGAGAGATGCCAGTTTTTGTTTTATTGCATTCTGTTTCTTTTTGCCTGTGGTGGTTCTGTTGCTTGACTTGGTATAAAAGCTGACTGGAGTATTTTCTCCTCTGTACTCTAAATCTTGTTTTTCACTCGTCTTGTTACAAAGAGTTGCATATGGCCCTTCTGAAGTCTGCCTGTGCTGGCTCATGATCAGCCATTTACACAAAAGTGAGCACTGGCTAATGAAGATGGAAGTGTTGGCATTCAGACTGGTGCTGATTTGCTAGTCTGTGGTCTCGATATCTTTGCCCCCCATTAAAACCACCTAGGTGTAGCATATGCCACAATATTCAGTTTGTCAAAACATTGGCTGTCTTTCTAGATTAGTGCAGCTCACAGACTAACTGCACTGGCATCAGAAATTAGTTCATTCTACCTCTGTTAATTAAAATAAGCTAAGATTATCTCATGTCATTGTGGCTTTTAAGAGCATACTTGTGTCTATCACTGTTTCCATGGCTGATTTGTGTTGTGACTGTGTAATGGTGGCTAAATCTGGAGTGAAACAGGAGCAGCAATTAGTGAAACCCAAAAGATTTCTTGCTTCTCAGCTGTCTTTGGCTCAGTGGCAGTTTATATCTCTACCATCTCTCTTGTGAAGAATCAAAATTAAAGAATTGTCCCTTGCTACTTGGGTGGTGGAGTGGAAACTGTCGAAGCAGCAGTCAGTAGATGGCACTGTTAGACCTGCTTGAGAGGTTACATGGTGGGTGGACAGTGCAGTCACAGCTCTGAAAGGTGTTTTGGTGTTTGTACTTGGCTTCTTGGGCAAATTGGTTGTAAGCTGCAGGCGGACCTTTTCCCCCCGTTTAATCTCTTATGCCATGTCTGGTGATCAGCTTGGGGGAACACGTCACTATTGTTTTGACATGGTTCCTGCTGGAAGGGTCCAACCCCTAAAGATGTTTTGTGACCTCTGCTCAGGCACCAAGTCAGACAAGGCAGTTGGCATTAGCTCCACAGATATCTTCCTCTGAGCAAGATAACTGATAAAAGTACCTAGCTCAGCTTCACAAGCACAGGGGGTGATGTTTCAGTTTTGATTTCCTTGAAGGTCATTGGGGCATTTCTAAGGGGTGGGGAGCACTGGAGCTGCTGGGGGAACCAGCATGGAGGCAGCATGCTGTGGAGATCAGCACAGTGCTTTTCTGTGCGAGCTTGGCTTGTTCTGTGTGGTAGCTGTCTTAATACTTCAAAATTGCAATATGGCCTTAATAGCCAATTCTGCACTGCTGATGAGAGAGCCTCATTTCCTAAGGGATGATTCCTAGAAAACTAACTAGCATTGCCGTAAAATGAGGATTTGTGATTTAATAGTTATCATGGGAGCAGCTCCAGGAATCCCTCTGCTGCACAGTCACCATCCTGCACAGGCTTCTGTTCTGAGCAATGCCTTTCTTCCAGCTTCTGGAGCAGACACCGAGCTTGACATCATGTTCATCTGTCCATGCTCTGTAATATTGTCAATGACATTCAGTACTTTAGGGATTTTGACTGCTGACTTTCAATGACATTTGGAGCAATCTCCATGGCCAATGTGAGGTACTCCTCTCTGCTAAAGAATATAAAAGAGACTATTGCATTTAATATATTGAAGGGCACGAGACACAGCAGCAGTTTGTGTGATTTATTGGGAAGGGAACAATGTGCCATAGCATATTCTGTAAATACAAGCACAAACAAATAGTGCTACATCCTACTGTAAATTTCGTTTACTGCTAAAGTGTCTAAATTAATAAATGCAGCAATAATGTATTAATTCAAACAACAGGTTCCATCACAAGCTACTTGGTCATTAAGATGGGGATGCACTTGAGTGCCCTCACAAGGATGCAGGACTTCAGGTGATGGTGACAAGGGACAAAACACCATGTCGTTTAGGGCATGGCCCAATGCCCTTGACTCTGCAGGAGGTGTTTAGTCCTGGGTAGATGGGGGAAAGGGGCTGCCTCAATTTCTGTGCTGTAGACCACCCTCTCTGAACCACTTTTGCATCTTACATGGAGGCTGAGCTGCATCTCTCATTGGCTGCCTGCCCTTGACCTTACTTTTTAAATGGGTATCAAGAACAAGACAGGTGATTTCTGTGTTTTAGTGTCTGAATCCCTCTCGCATTATATTCTTACTCGCTTTTGCTCTCTTTATATCTGGAGGGTAGGTACAGGGAGAATTGCTCTTGGTTTCTTTGGACAGATTCCCAAAAAAGAAGAAACAAATAAGTACATACATTTTTTTTTTTGAAACAGTATTGATTTTTACTTGTGATGAGGCTGACAGAAGAGAGAAGCTGGCTGATGGGAGGCAGTGTGGCATGTCTGCTATCACATTTCATGAAAAGTTTGATGTAGCCAGCTGGCAAATACCAGCGACTCTCCTGAGTTCATTGCTCACCCTGTTTGTGTTGACATTTCTGGCAAGAAAAGGTAAAGAGTTATCCCAGCTGCAATAATCTGTGAGGTCTCACTCTGAGTTTTCTTAATTTGCCTGAAATTAAAGTCTCATTCAGCAGGAGCGGTTCACATGCTAGGGTTTGCTATCATTACTACTTGATGGAGGACGTGTAGTAGGAGACGGGTAGAGGACCTGTGGGAGATGGAACCTGTAGTGATCCAGTCCCAGCTCTGTAACTGCACACCAGTAACCGCACAGCTTACACCTTCCTTTCCTCCCTCTTAAAACCTGACTTTGTTTTAACCTGGCTCCCTTTAAATGCAGTACACATCCTGCTACATCAGGATGGTGTGAGGTGCTGCAGCCCTGAAATGAGCAGTAGGCTGAGCCGTGCCATGTTTCTGGAGAGGCAGGTGTGGGGATGCTCAAGTAGCTCCTGAAGAAAAGCCTTCAAATGAGTATCTTGACCATGTGTCCTTGTACAGGGACTTGCCGTTTTATCAGGGAAGGCTTTGTGCTCCCGTGGCTAAGTTACCCTTCTCGTACTGTTCACAGCATGCCAAGCTTGTGCTGTTCACAATTGACATTAATTAGGATTGGGTTTTATTACTTGTTTGATATTAGCTGCTAGATAACATAAAGAAGCTTTATCAGAATTCTTGCCCAAGCATGTGAGATGCTGCTGATGGGCAAAGACTGTGTAAAGACACCATTAACTCTAAAGAAGAAGCTAATGCTGACAGTAGGTTTCCTTTGAACTATCAGAGTCCATTTCAGCTTCAGATGCCTTTGCATAGAACCCTTGACTTTACCAGTAATATTGAAGTCTTTGGACCTCATTCTCTTCTCCTGCCCGACTTACCCTGAGGTGACACTGGAATGATTTTCCTCTCGATTCTGATATATCAGAGTGAGACAAAAATCTGACTTCTAACATGAACCTAGAATATATATCAAAACATAAAAGAAACAACGAGCCAGAACTAACAGACCTTTTGCAATATAGTGGAAATACAAGGTATATTTGATATGTTGGTTGAAGGTATTGAGAAACTTTACTTGCATTGCAATGGGTTTTGGTCATGGAGTATAATGGCATGGCATTTTGTCTTAGTACATGAACACTTATTAAAAATAAAGAGTGGGTGTGGGATACTGGACTGGTATTTTAAATAATAATAAAAGAACCAGTGCTGATGTGTGAAGAACATTTTATTTAATTTTAAATAGTTGCTATTTTAGTAATCTAAATTTTCCTGCTGTACTTTAGATGGAATATGTCAAGTAGTTCTATCATTATCTGGTGTTCTTTAATAGACTTAACTGGAATCTTATTTACAGATCAAATCTATGGACCAAATAGCAGTAAGAAATCCCTTTTCTTTCTGAGAAGATGATGTACGTACCCTAAGAAAAGCAGTGGTGGCATGCTCTGCCAGCTCACATTCTCCTCTTGCTAGGGATCTCTGTGATGTATGCAGACAGAAAAATAAATACAAGGGGATGTTGGCTTGGTTGAATTCATCAGTCATTAGGTGAACTAGGTTCTGTCTCCCAGTAAGTTTTTCTTGCAAACTTTCATGTCCTAATCATTATTCTCCCACTAAGGAAAGAATGACTAGGATTTAGGAGAATGTAAGGTACAATAGAATTCCAAGAGCCCTAGCAAGGAAGCCTGATGTCTTCAACTTCCTTTTAAAAATACTTCTCAGGCTCTGCTCAGGTTCCAAACCCCCTGGTACCATTCACTGAGAGGAGGCAGCAACATACTTGACCTTTAATTCTCCTCTTCCATTTCCCCTACCCCAAGAAAGAAAAGGATACCCGTTCTTCCTGCACTGTTGAACGTATTGTAGAGGTTGTTGGGCAGTAAACTTGCTCTCACGTTCTGGTAACGTTGTGATAGCACTAGTTAAAAAGTCCACAATTAAAAGTCAAGAAGAAGAAAATGCTTAAACAGTGGTGATAAAACTATGACTGAGCCAGAGCTCATTTTTGAACGAATGCAGCTAAAGCACCAAGGCTCTGAGAGGGAAAGTTCTGTCTTAACTCTTTGGCCTTTTTAGCCTTTTGCACAAGCAGATGCTTGGGGATGGCAGCTTTTCCTGAAAACTTATTGATAGGACCTGCTAAATAAATGTGTAGAGTTTAAAAGTTGCTTTCTCTGTGCCTTTCTCCATCTCCTCTACCAAAATAGTTCTTGTTGACATTTCTCCTATTAACCAAGATTTTCAGGAGATTAAATTCAACGCAATAGTTAATTGCCAACTTTATTTAATGTTAAGGCAGTAGTTATGTGAAAAAGAAGTTCTCCAGACAACTATTAAGGTCTGCAGAGGGTATTTCCTCATTGCATAGGAGCTAAACTTCAATTTGAATCAATATTTAGTGTTCTGTGGCAGAGTCCCAGGTGGTATGTGAGTTATTGACATATTTAGATGTTTTTGTTTGAAGCATCTTGTTATTTATATGTCAGAGTCCCCATCCCCCCAAAGCAGTAAATTGTCAGACTTGGTTTAAGTATTAGTAGTTCTACTGTCAAATCTAAGTGAATCAGGTTGTACAGCTCCTAAAGCATAGTTCAAAACCTTCGCACCTTCATGTGGTGCTGCCTTTGTCAAAACCAACAGTTTCTGATTTGGTATTGAAATTACAGTTGTGAAAGAGAAAAAATGTCTTTTAATGCTGACTGCATGAGAGGCCGTGATGCTGAAGTGATGGACTTGCAACCCAAATTCCAGTGAGGCAGAAAAAGTCTATACTGAGAAAAAACAAATGCTGTTCTCATTGCAGCTTTAATCAGGTTTGGGACATGCTGGAACACAGAGATGAGGGCAAATAATAAGAATATGCATCTCCAGCCTCTTTGCAGGTGTCAAATGGTGTTTCGGGCAGGCACTGACTGGCTATGATCCAAATCCTGCTGAAACAAGGGAGTATTTTTGATGATGTTGGTTGACTGTGGCTTGGGACTGTGATGAGTAACGGAGGAGGGTCAGATTTTGTGTTTGCCTAGTGCTCTCTCAAGTGGTGGAGCTGGGCTGGCAGGGAGCGTGGTCTGAAGGCTTCATTTGAGAGCACTTTTCTATTCTTGGTTCTCTACTCCTGACCCACTAGCCTGTGGCTAACTGGCTCTGGTGATAAAGTCCACAGGGCACACCACAGTGGTGAAGGTCTCTGAAACAATCTCTTCCTTCAAATAGTGCAAATGAGAGACACCACTGAGACTTTGCGCTCAATGGGTGGACCTGTGTGGTCCTACTTCTTTGAGCAAGGTTCTATGTAAATCATATTTGCAGCTGATTTTCCTTTGAGTGAATCAGTTCTTGTTGCTACCCTGTGTGATGGTGCTTTGGGTTGTACATTAATGTCCCCTTAAATGTTCCCTGTCCCCACATGTTCCCTTAAAAAGCTGATTTCTGTCAGTGCCTCCTGGCACTCCCCTGTCCAACAACAGACAAATTGGTGTTATTAATTGCTCTTACCATACTGAGTGCTGTCTGGGGGAATGACCCTCATATCAAGCTTTCTGCTGAGCACAGGACGTTTGCTGCTCCTGCTGCTGCAACCCCCAAATCTTACTTTAAAAAACAACAGATCTTTCCTTCTGTCATCACCCCAACTGTGCTGTCAGCTCCACTCATGAAGGCACTCTGAATAATTGATTTCTGCCTTGTGCAAAGCCGAAGGCCAAGGAAAGTATCATCCACATGGTAGAAGACAATTTGGTGCAAAATCCTTCATGAGACAGTGACCTGGAATAACTGAGAGGCCAGAAGATGAGGGCCACCAATTCTGTTGTCCCTCTGATCTTGTCAGCACATGAAAGCTACTGGGGGGCAGGTACTGACTAAATCTGTGCACACACACTACATTACACCAGTGCAAGAGTTAAGGAGGGACAGATCTGCATGTAAAAAAGTCATTAATGGACTATGTAGAGAGTTGAGCTTACTCAGAGTTAACCACTGCTGGACAGATGTCTTGTGAAGCCTTCTTTCTCTCTGTCTTGAGAAGCAAACAAAAATACTTTCTTGTCCTTAAGAGCCAACAATTTACCTTCCAGAGAGGAGAGGAAATTAAAACCTAAAGGAAACCCAAATGATATGACTCTGTTGCCGGCATCCTCTGCTTCTTTAGGCTTTGCCCCAGTGCTTGCATTGTCTGTACTTGTAATAATACTGTTCTCCCGTGAAAGACAGCTACTTATATGTTCTTGCTTCTCTTTAAAAATGTGACCTTTAGCTTTTGAGATTTCATAATTGCTATTAATCTGTTCAATAAGGAAAAAATAAGGCATAAAATATAATCAGATTTGTCTGACTTCAGCCTTTGACCCCAGCATTTGCTCTTTTAGATATGTCTTCCCCACCCTTGGGAATGCTAACCCCTGCCTGGGGCACAGCCGCTGGGAACACAGAGTTCCTCCTGAGTGCATCCACTGCAGCCTTGTGCAGAGGCAAACAGGCTGCCTCTTGTTTCTGATTAGGCCTTCATGTCCTGCCCTCCCCACTGTCTTTTTGACCTGCTGTTTGTGTTCAGTAGCTATAGTCATCTTGCGGCTCAATCTCCAAGCCTCTTGGTGTTATGCATTCCCTGGAGCTGTGCCTGGGTTGTAGGTTTATATTCAAAACCTCAGACTTGGTCAATGTAAGATGATAGTCCTGTGATCAGGGCTGCCTAACTTCCTTATACTTTCTTACATGCCTTGCAATTTCAGAGCAAACATACTTTTAAACTACAGATATTTGAGTGATGGGAAGTTATTTTTTCAACCCTTTTCAAGGGCTGAACCTACTCTGTCACTGTACTTCTCCCATGTGGGATCCAGACCAAACTCTGTCCACTGAGTGCCCCTCTTCAGGAACACTTCCTATTGTAGCACAGTACAAAGTGAACAAATACTGAAGAGAAAGCTGGAGGTCAGAAGAATATTCCTTTCCTCTCTTCTTACCCATGTATACCATGAAAGCACCTTTCAAGCACCTAATGTTTGAATAATTCTCCTCTTTAATGCCTGAAAGTTCTGCTCACCTCTGCCTTGCTGGCTGACTGAACTCACGCTGACTGTGTCTCCTTCCAGGATGACAGCCAGGAAATTATTACAGTGCAATCTAAAGACCATAAAATACAGGATGAGCAGATGGCAGGTCACGTCTCCTTCACATGAATAGCCTATGTCACCGCGGCACTGCCGCAGCACATGCTGAGCCACACTCACAAGGTCTAAACAAGAAACATCACCAGTGGAGGAGATGTCTGTCAAGGCAACATCCCAGCAGCACAGACCTTACGACTGTGACAAAGAATTTGGGCATTGGCAAGAAGCTTAAGTGACAATGAGCTTTAAATACCTGCTGCTAAGATAATCACAATAATCTGTCTGCCAGCTTTTTCCTAATGTGCATTTTCTAATTCATTGTGGGAGGCAAAATCCTTTGACTGGTGGAATGAAGACGTGGCACTGTGACTATAATTTACATTGTTAAATAACTGGAAGGAGCAGCTATCAAAAGCTGGAAATCCTACCCAAAGCAGAACATTTGCCTTCATGGATTAATTTAAAAAAAGATGAGAAATTAGTGTTTTCATAGAAAGGAATTCCTGATGCAAGAGATCCTCAGTTCTGTGAAAGGGATTAAAAAGCAAAATGTCCTGGTTGCAGGATTTGCTGTGGTTCTGTTGTTCTTCTGATCTTTTTGAGTCCACCCTTGGAGTAGGGGATCTTACTCTCTACCTCTCACTGCTCTATGCACTACTGTGCTTTGTGGGGACGAGATGCTGGAATAGCCATTTTGGTTGTTCCTGGTGTCCCGGAGAGGATGTTTTTGAGCAAATTATTTTCTCTTCTCTCTAACTGGGAAACTCAAACAAAGCTCTGTCACGTATTGGCCCTTGGTGCAGCAGTCAAGATGATTCCACTTACCCTTTCAGTGTTAATTGCAAAACACCTCTGCTCCTATGAGCAGCACTTTGCTGAAGAAGGCTGTATGTTACCTATCTATCAGCAGCACAGTTGGGTATATTTGATGCATGGGGATACACCGTGATGTAGAAATTGTCATTGTTCCTTTACTACTAGAACAAATGGAAGATCTGGGATTCACAAATTTCTTGGTAGAATGGAGTTGTTAGTTTGATAGGAAAGTATCTTCTCAAGAAAATGAGGAAAGCATTACACCTAAATGAGCCACTGAGCTCTAACAGCAGGGCTAGCACGTGAGTAATGTGTACTGAGAGAGGCACAGCTATCCAGAGATCATTTCTTATGCAGTTTGTTTTCAATTAATGAAGATGACTGTTTTAGTTCCTTTCACACTCCACAGCCTCCTTTTCTCCCCTGTCCTGAGGTGAATGGGGTGACAGGAAGCAAGAAGCAACTTGTCAACCTAGGTGGCAGCTCAGGACCTCAAGCAGTCTCAGACCTCAGGTCTACAAGCGGTGCCTGGCTTGCATGAGATCTCATGCATATTTAGATAGTGTATGAAAAACAACTTTTCTTGGTCTGCTCAAGGTGAAATGAGCTGTAATGTCACCCTGTTCCCATGTGAGTATGTCCATGCCCTGCAGAGGTTGCATTGGACACCTGACACCTTTGTTGGCAAATGGGTGTGAGAGGCAGATGTTCATGGATCTGGGACTTGCAACTCCCTGCTCACCTCTGGAAAAGGCCCTTTCAAGGACATTTTCAAGGCATGTTTGCAGAGGCTTGCATTGCTGCTCACTGTTCATGCTGAGGAATAAATTGGATTTGACTATCTGCAGCTGCTTTTGGCACCTTTCACTAGTGCAGAAATTCCCATTGTGATCTGTGAAAAAAATAACCACCAAAAATCCTTCATTTTCTGAGGAATATTCCTGGGCAAAATGTCACCTTTCATATAGCCCAGCTGAACGTAGCCAATTGTACTGTTTATTCAATAGGGAGCATTATAGTTTGCACTTTGCATTTCTAAAACTTGAATTTGCTAAATGGAGCACTTCCCACTGACAGAGCTGAGGTTGTGCTGTGCTTTTTTGCCCCCCCCCCCTTCCGCCCTTCCCTTTTTTGCAGCTGGAAGCCATTTTTACTTGTATCGTAGAGCTTTTTAGCCCTGTTGAATCTGGCTTAGTGTTTCTCAAGGGACAGAGGAAGATTTGCTAATAGCTTTCCAACCCACTTTAGTCTCTCTCTTCATAACGCAAGCGCTCAGCAAAACAGGCTTGAGCAAGGTCTTTGTCCTGGATGACTTTTTGCTAAATAAGTTAGCAATGCTCTACTTAGCAAAATCTCATATCCCCTGTGGATGCATTCAAACTTACTGCTGGTACACTACAGTGGGGCTGTGACAAAGATAATAGGAGAAATGCTAAGAGAGGAGTTGTGTTCGCATTTAAACCTTAATGCAGCCAATACCCAACATGGGTACTCGCACATGCCGAGGAGATAAAGAAATATTTTGACCTGAATCAGAAAAATCTGTCATTTTTGCACAGAGAATCTGGAACCGGTCCCTCTCTCTCACAGATGAATAGCCAGAATAAGCTGTTCACCTTCAGAGAATTAGTTGACTTTGCCTTTCAAGAGCATTTGTTTCTTCTATATGAAATATATTAATAAGTGTGCTTTTTACAGCAATCTTAGTTCCTAAAAATACGTATCCTGGGGTTTTAGATTTTTATTATTCTCAGACTTGTGTGGAAGTTGTATGCTGTAGGGCCTCTTTTTTTTTAATGCTTTTTCTTATTCCTGTCATACAGTGAAATGAATTTTTAGGTGACAGATACGGGACTCTGACAGGCATCTCATCTTGTATTGAGGCTAGTGACAGCCTGAAAGAAATTGCTCATCTGAGTCAACAGCCAGCTTCTCCAGTTGTGTTTGTCTTCAGTGCTAATTTCATTTCTTTGCTCAGTTTTCCTGGAATCTGAGCACACACACACTGACCTGATAAATAACTGAAGCCAGCAATAAAGATAAAGAAAAGTTCTACACTTCAGAGGTCAAGCTAGCCTCCAAATCATATTTGCCCTAATGGAGAACAAATTCAACACTACCAAAAGTCAAATGAATGTTTAGTCACCTGAGAAAATACCATTATAAACTGAAATGAGCTCTCATTATTTTTTCCATTTTATTTCTCTGATTTCTCCTTGGCTTCTGCTACAAAACTAAAAATAGGAGCATTAGTCATGGGGTACTTCAGAGGCACCCTCAAGGCAGAAGCAAGGTTCGAAGGTAAATCAGAGCTGGTGGCTCTTACAATGGATGCAATCGCTTGCATTAGGCCTGCAGGATGCAGATTTTCATTTCCTTGATTTATTCCTATTGTTTAAGCTGTGAAGTGGCACAGGCGCGATGGAGCCAGGCTGATGAGGGACTTTACAGTGAGCTGTCAGGGCAGAAAATCCCATTGCGAAGGGACTCTTTCCTCGGGGCTGTTTGTGAGGACGGTGCAGCAGCTAGCTAAGTGAATGATTTAAAAGGGTAAAGGAAAAAAAAGCACATGGGGAAATAGGAGGTTAATTATCTGACATGCTGTTAGGCACCAAGGTGTCAGACTGCCTGGTGCAAACAGCTGCAGACCCGGGCAGAATCAGACCTCTTTCTGGAGGTGAGGTGGTAATCCCTTTCTGGAGGTGAGGAAGATGTCTCAGCCCCTCATCCTGCTCTGCACAGCAGCTGATTTGTCTCTTCCCGTTCCCACAGGAGCTGGTCCCTTCCCTCTCCACCCAGCATGAGAGTTGCTGGTAACCTGTATCCTAATCATACCCATAAGCCTCACTCTGCCTTATTACATGCTTTGAGTGTGTGACTGCAAAAGCTGACAGCTGTCTAATGCAATATTTCTGACAGCCAAACCTGTTTGTTTTGGAGCCCAAAAGATGATAAGTAAATAATTTTTTTCTGTCATTGCTGATGTCATCAGGTCACGTTCCCACTTTATTGTATCACCAGCATCCTAGAAAGAACATCCTGGGTAAGGCATCTTGGCAATAAAAAGGTGTTTTATTGATAAGTATGTTGCCTTCTGGAGAAATAATGGAACCATCAGGGCCAAATACCACTTTAATAGCATGTTCAAGACTTCCTCTTGCAATTTATGTCTTGGAAATTCCATAAACCACATTTATTTTGCAGAGTATTGGAAGATAGTAAGGAGTTACTGTGGAGGTAGATATTAGCATGGGCTGGGGAAAAGTGTAGAACCTTTTATGTATCCCTCTGTGTCCCTGTAAAATCTCAGCTCTGTCTTACCTCATTTGATATATGTTTGTTACTATGGGCATATGAGTCTTAATTGGTTACAGGAACTTTTCTACTTAGTCAAAGTGCAGTTGTGGAGTTCATTAAGGGCAGCTACATAGCTATGGTCTACATACAAAGGATGAAACATTTTCTGTTCTGTGGGTCTCAATTATTATAGAAATCTCTTTGTAATTTAACTTCATTTGATTTGTGTTGATGGTGACAAAAGTAATTCTGACCGATTGACTTGCATGTAGTACATGGAAAAGGGTGGACATCAGTAATGCCTTTGAATTTCTGTGCTGTAGAAACATCATAACAGAGCTGTCAGCAAGCTGACTTACCACTTAAACTGAATTTTTTTCACCTATGTAAGATAGTGTGTGCATTTTATAGTAAGTTGCATTGAACCAGCTTACTGAAGGATGTCTTTCTGATTTTGTGGCTTTTGTTTATCCTCTTGTGCTGTATTTGTAATGGCAATTCATTTGGTGCAAGTTTCCTGTGAATATCAAATGCTCCCCCCCAGTATCCCCAAGCAACAACTTGCTCCTCTTCCCACACAATCAAAATATTTTCAGAAGAAAATTCTCATTTTTGTCAAAACAATTTTCTCTTCAGAAAAAAACCCCGGGCAGTATCGTGGTTCATTTCAATATTAACATGATCTGCTTGAGGTGATCTATTTTTAGTGATAGCTGTGTCCTTCTCTTCCATTGACCAGGTTTCCAGCTCGCCAGTGGCTCCCCTGGTACTGGGACATTTCTCTTCTTGTACAGCTGGGGGATTTCTGGGTCAGTGATGTGCCTGGGAGGTGTAACCCAGTACCGGAGGCTGGGCTGAGCAGGAGGTATGCAGCTGTGTGGGCACGCATACAATTAGATATGTCAGTATGTTTTTTTAAGTAAAGTCTTCTGAATTATTCTTTTAATGCATATCCCTTTCTTTCTTTGAGTTTGGAATGATAACAGATATCAGTTTATCAAACATCTTAATTTTTGACCAGCTAATATACAGAGCTCAGTACGTTTGGTTTTTTTTCCCGTTTCCTGTATCAAGGGGTCAAAGCCAGCTCCATGAAAGCATGTTACTTACTAGCACAAAATATCCAGTTTTAAGGACAAAAGGACAAATCTTTTCTGGAGGAGGCAGGTTTGATGAGTCGCAATTGTAATGACATATTTATTCCAGGGCTAAACTTGTCCAACTATTTATAAGTGCACACAATGTAACAGCTGTATATGCTGTATATATTGTTTGGCTGTTGGAGAAGGAGTGCTGCTCCTGCCATAGAAACAACAAAGTGGATGAATCTGAGAGCTAATATGATATCCTAGGCACTCCTCCATATATCAGTAGAAGGAATAGTACTAAAAAGGCTGCTTCTCAGATTTTAATAAGATGGTGTCTGTGAAGATTACATTTTGGCTTATAGTACGATATTTCATTTTCCTCAGTTCTTTAGAATCTTTTTTAATAATGCATCTGTGTGTACATTTTGTGGTTGCAAGCATATTTTAGGTCACTCAGTCAAGTGACATTAAAAAAACGTGCTAACAGTGAATTTCAAATGCTGCTGGTAGATGGGTGCAATAGCTCATCTGGTAAACAAGCTGTTCCAGAGAAAAAGTTACTCATACTGTGCATGACAATTACAGCAACTGAAAATGTTAGTTCGGCTCCATGTCACCAATGCCATCAGCAGGCAGATGGCTTTGAGATAACCCCAGTCAGACTGGCCATGTCTGTTCCAATAGCAAAGATAAAGTTGTTTTTTCTGCCCCTATATTTAACATAACCCATACCAATCCAATATCACATTGGGTAACTCATAATAAGTCTGCAGAAATCAACCATTCAAGGGAAATCTGTAGTTTTCACTCAGCACTCTTCCTTGTTCTTATAATTTGGTATATGTTTCACGGGGCTGCATTTTTGTATATATACTATATATACTGGGCTCTTATTCCAGCCACATCTTATAATCAGATTTCCTGGAAGTTGGAGACAAGAGAAGTCCTTAAATATTGTTGATTTTAACTGTCTTGCTGATATTTAGATCCTGGCTGATCAAGTATGCATGACACTAGCGTTGTGTTTGCTGAAAAGCAAACAACATTTGCACTGGTGGGAAAACTGTCTATCTATACCTCATCTTAGATTCAACACCTGTGTCAGCACTCCCACTTGTATCAGAATGGTATATTCTCTACTAGTAGGCAGCAGTTTAGGCAACCCAGAAAGTATTAACTGCACCCCTGAAAATTCCTGTTGCTGTTACAGGGGCAGCAAAGAGTGACGTTAGTCTTTTGAGCTGAAAGCTCAGATCTGGACATTGCTCCTTTGACTCAAAGTGTGCAGAATGGAGTAGAAAATGTCATTGCTTTAATGTTAAGTGAGTGAAAATGTGCAAATCATGGAATGTGCAGCAGTTTTTTAACTCTCTTGAGGACAAAATAGATCTGTATAAGCTTTGCTGTAACTTATTTGCAGATGAGGCCAAATTTCATTAAAAAATATAGCTCACAAAATTATTTGTTGATTTAAATTCCTCTAAAGGATCTCACTGTCTCAGGTTCTTATGCTGGCACATTTGCAATAAACAGTTCCATGGAAGGGTGGCTCAGAGTAAAACTTGTTGGTGGGTAGAATTATGTATTTAATATGTTCAACACCATTAATTGTACCTGCTATTTACATAGTGTATTACAGGGTCAAATTGTCATCCTAACTGATTTATGCAACAGTCAAGATCTTTTACACATTCTAACCTTGAATCAGGATGGTAAAATGATATGCCTTATGCCACCCAGAAAGTCAGTGGCAGCTTCAAGTTTGGTCCCATAGTTGCAAGACGCACCTAGAGGCTTGTTCCTCCTCCATTTACTGTTCAAGGACACCTCTATGGCTGAAGTTTAATTTAGGTAGTTTCTGAAGGAAAAGCAAATTCTTTCAGTGGTCTGATGAAACAGAATGTGTATAAGGAACAACTGAAAATTATTTTAGGAATAATCAGAAATGTTTAATCCAGATGGGAGAATCAATACCCAATAGCCACCGACAGACAGAGCTTAACACAGAGTACCAAATAACCACCAACAGTTTAAGTTCTCTTTACGGCCACCTTGTGAGCAGTTTGCACTCTTGAATATATTAAGCAGCTGTGAGTAATGAACAAACTTGTAAAAATTAATATTTTTTTTGGGGGGACAGTCAATGAACTGAGGAAGAGCGAAATTTATTGAACAAGTCATTTATTTAATGAACAGTTTGACTCAAAAGTATGGTGCCTCCATTGCAGCTCGTAGCTGGACCTAAGGGGCCCATATATGTTACTCTGGTATAAAGTGCCTCCTGTATATTTTAGTGCTAAGGTAAACTTCTGGCCTTTCCAACAGGATGTGAGCAGTTAGATAGTGACAGCAAGCAGTATGGAAACAGTGGAGTTAAGTCCTGGAGGAGCATCACTGCAGTCAAGATACAGCAAGATTAAAAAGAGGATTGGACTTGTAATTGAGCTAGCAAAAACATCCTGAAGGCTGATGTTAGCAGATTTGGGAAGGTAGCTGGTATGTCATCCTTCAGGTTGTAAGGGTAAATTTTATTAGTAGCTTGGATGAAACTTTTTTGGCATGAGACAATTATCTCCTGTGTCCCTGCTGCAACCTCTCTCTGATGGATCTGCAGTTGCCTGGTGACCTGCGGCAGGACCTATGCAAGCCAAAAGCTTGATCCATTTTGGCAGTTCTCATGCATCTTTTAAATCTTGTAGACACTTCCAGCACAGCCATGGTGTAGACATGTATAACAGAGTATGATGAAGAGGCCACTTGCCTGTTCCCATGGTGGGTTGTTAATCAGTTTTCCTCGAGGTGTCTGGGACTGGTCACTAGATGCTTACTTAGTGGCTGATCCCATACAGCAATTCTTATACTGTTTTCAGCTTTACTCTGCTTAAAGCTAAATCAGTCTCAGAGAAGAATTTGGTTTTCTGTATGTTTGCTGGTGTTTGAAAGGAAATGGCTGACCACAGCTTGCACATACAAACCAGGCAGGGCAAATCAACAAATAAGCTGTGTGATACCATGCCAAGGAAGCCACTTCCCTGCACCTGCAGTATGTGAAAGGAGATATAGCATGGCTATTTTATAGCCATGTGAATACTTGGCTCCAAGTTGGTAGAGAGGATTAATGTGTGATTGTTTTGTTGATGAAAAACACAAAGCATTTGTGCACTCTTAAGGGAATCAGGTGCCAAGACGAAAACATACTAAGCCACTGCTTTTAGCCCTGAGTGGAGATGCAGCCCTTGAAACTGGGAAAGGGTATGTTAAAGAGTAGAAAACAGATCGGTAAGTGGTTCTTAGAATGTTTGGTGCTGCTTAAATGGTTATGCTGCAGGGAGCTAAAGAAGGAAAAGCTGTATGAGGAAGGATCAGAAAAGCTACCGCAAAAAAAGGACATTAGTTGTTAAAAGCAGGGCCATACCCAAAACACACTTTTTTATATAAAAAGAAAAAGAAAAAAAACGCAAACTAAAACCCAAACCTAACCTTGAGTGAATAAAGCATCAATTTTCCTACATTTTAAGTGAGATCTAAAAAGAACTCAGTAATGGCATTGGTTGCCATGGTGTTTAAAGGTGAAGCTCCACAGACACTTCAAATAACAGGAGATGCTTTTATCTGTCTATGTGGCTGAGTTAATTTTCATCTGCTGGAATTATTAGTTTGCTTTAATTATTCTGTATTGGCAGTATCATAAAAGGGCCTGATCCTGCCATCTTGATACAGACAGAGCTCTTCTTGAGTCCAGAGGAAGAAAGACCAGATTCAAGCTGAACTAGTCAGGAGATGCAAATCGTAATGCTGAGGCTCTGGGCTTGCAGAGATGCACGCAGACATACTGCTAATGGCACAGAAGTCCATTTAAATAGGGGTCAGGGCAGAACTGGGCAGAGACACACTCACCAGGCCCTGAGGTGTGAGGGTGCATGGAAAATCCACAGAAGGAGTGCTGTGTCCTGTTAATACAGGCATTTGTGCTCTCCCACATCTGTTTGGAGGGACTTTGGAGGTTGAAAGATTCACTCTTGCGTCCTTCCAGGTTTTGCCCTCCTTTTGTCCGGGCAGTAATGTCCCCAGCTGGGCTAGTGGATGTTGGTGAAGCAGACAAAGCCTGTCCCCTTGCTTTACTCACCTCTAAACTGCTGGCATGTTGGACTGGCCCATGCCAAACAAGCTTTTAGGCTTGCTTCTTTTACATGTCTTTTGTGGCACTGGGAATGGGTCACCAAATAAAAAGATTACTAAGTAGATGGGACCTGCAGTTGCATTCCCAAATCCCTACCACACACTTTGGTCTGACTTTTGAAGTGCTGAACACTCGGCTTCTCCCACGGCCTTCAATGGTACCTGATGGGTGTTTGCTGCTTCTGATAGCAACGCCACTTGGGTGAATGCTAAAATCCCTGCTCCTGTGCTCTATTTGCAGTAGCATCCCTGTGGCCATGAAGAGCCTGGAACCTGTATCAGATCTTGTCTTATATGCACACTTTATTGATCCTGTGCCTTATTACCTTTGTATCTCACCAGCTTAGCTCCCTCTTCCCCTTGTATTTTGGCTAAGAACACAGCCATCAATACTGGCATTGCATCTCTAAACACAAATACCTCTTTGCTGTATTTGACTTTACTTAAAACACAGGAATGACCTGAAAGAGGAAAAATTAGAAACTGATGATGCAGCCGTGTGTAACTATACTATGGCTGTCATTTGAAGCAGGTGATCAATAAATATATTTATCATGGTTTTTTGTTCAGATATTAGTTGTCACATAATCCACAATGAATCAGCATTCACAGTCTCAAGAGCTTTTCCAGCGCCCTCTCTATGTTATAGTTTATTGATTTTCATCTTTTTCCCCTTAGAAGCATAAGTCATGAACCCTCTGTTATTAAGAGCAGTCCCAATTGCACAAACCTTTCATTTCCTTTGGATTACATTAATTGCCTGACATCTAAAAGTGATCTGGGCTTTTCAGTCTTCAGCACTGGACCACAAGAAATATTTACCAGCTACGGCAGATTTATAAAGATGCCACTGAGATGCCTTGAGACTAACAATCAGAAAATGCAGCAGCAAAACAACACTATTTTTTAAGGTTAAATGCTCAGAATGCTAAAAAGAAATAGCACGTAATAAAGCCAAACAAAGACTTGTATTCAGCCCATTTTTTCATCCACTTGTCTCGCATAAAAGGAAGGCGCTGGTGGTTAAAAAGCGATTGCACAGCATCACATGACAATTAGAAATTTAAAAAGGTAGCTTTAATTTTAATTTGATGTTGGTCTTTTTTCTAGTTCAGATATCTGTTAGATTCAACCCTCTACCTCTATTGCACAGTTGTTTTCTTTTCTTGCATGCCTTGCTCCCTGTCTTTGTAAGACTCAGCTGAGAATGGCTGGATGATACTCTATAAAGAGCAGCTAAGGTGAAGAAGGGATTTTCCAGGCTGATGTTAACAATCTAGAACTCAGACATGTCCTGCACAGAATCATAGAATCTTTTAGGCTGGAAAAGAACCTTAAGATTTGAGTCCAACTGTTAAAACCACCATTAAACAACGGTTAGAGCTGATACGCTGTACTCTAAAGCTGATGAGAATACAACACAGTCCTTCAGTATATTTGCATGACTTTGAACAAGTCATTTAGCCTCCCTGCACCGTGTTTCCCAGGTATAAAGTGAAGGTAATTGCACTTCTCTAATTTCACTTCTCTCTCACTGAGGGCTGGGAGGATAACTGCTGTTGGAGGTGCTCAGGTACTATGGCAACCAGACCAGGAAAGGAGCTTTGACAGAGGAAATATCCTGTGTATGTGTAGTGGGAAGGAAATGATGCAAAATGTGCAGTCTTAAATACATCAAAAACTTTGCAGCTTTGTTTCAATGACAAAATTAATAGGCCTGATTCTCATTCAGCCACAGTCACAACTTGTGCCTAATAAGATCTGTCCTAAGGCCCTACATCACTGGCAGAGATGCTACCCTTTCACCTATACAGGTATTGGGGTCTTTTTCACTGCCTTGAGGAAGTGACTGAGGTCCACGTATATGATATGAAGGTATTCCCTGCTTTAAAGTGACTTCAGGTCTGCAAGTAAAAAAAAATAAACTTCAAGAAATAGATCTTTTACACCGATTTTAATGTAATTTATAATTCAAAATGCAATGTTCTATGTACCAACCCAATGGAATTGAACCATTTAAAACTAGTCGGCAAAGGCAGTAATAACCATTCTTTAACGATACGCAGTGAGAAAAGGTGATGCAAAATATTAGTAATTCTTACCCAAGTGACCTTGTAGCAATTGTTTGTGTTTGTCTGGGTTGCAGATAAATGCTGTACACTTACATATTTATAAATCATTTTCTTTCAGAGGGAAAGGACTTGCTCACAGGGGATGACACTTCAGCAACACACCTGACCTGTCCTGAGGTTCTGAGAGCCGGGAGGGAGCAAACCACGTTCCATGGTGAGTGGGGATTTTAAATAACAGAGGTGCCCACTGTGGTGGGTGTACTGGCCTCAGTTGGGAGGCCATCAGAAAAGACTGGCAGCAGCAGAGAAAGGCTGGAATTGGTAGTCTTTTTCTTCTCTCAGTGCCTCAATGTGAACTTGAGAAATGCTGTTATGGCCTGCTAAGCTGGTTAAGTGAGCCATCTTCCTGGGGGTAGCCAGAACTGCCTCCAAAAGCAGCTTAAACTCCCTCAGTGGTGAGGAAATTGTTGAGCCCTTTGCTACCCTCTGAACTGCATCTTTGTAGTACTACAAGTTTGTGCTGGGAGTGGGTTTGAAAACCACCTTAAACAGGATAAAAGAGAGAAGAAAAGTTCCACAGTGGTATAGCCTTCCATTAATAACAATTGAGACATTATTGGCAGGCACTGTTGTCTTTCCAAGCCTTCTTTGAGATTTTAATTTCCCTTAGGAGGTGGATTAGATTTAGTCCATTTGTCTGTAGTTTTTCTGAAAGGTGCTATTGCTGCAATGGGACATGCTGATGGAGGTGAGCAGCAAAGCTGCTGTTGCAGGTAACCTAGACAACTCAGTTTGGATGACCGGTTACTTAGCAGCTTCCTGAAATTAGTTTGCAATAGGTAGGTGACCCAGGTACTTTGAGCAGACCAGAAGCTGAGGTGATAGCGAACACTGCAGGTTGATAGCAATTTAGCACAGCAGGGTGCCTGATGCCAGCAGTGTTTGGCGCAGGGTCAGCCCTTGCACTGTACCCTCTCCATTACACAGGACAGAGTGGTTGGTGGCAAGGAGTTTTGCACGCTAGTTAACATCCACATTATCTATGTGTGTGTGTGAGGCTGAGGTATATAGCCTAGCTATTTTAGCGAAATGCATCATTATTATGTATTAGGAATACCTATAAGGGCTTGAAAGTTTGGATTAAACTCCTCTACAGACTCTGTTGACAAGTACCCCGATTTCAGTTTCTCAATCTATTACCAAAGTGAGTTAATCAAATAAAAATGGTCTTAAATAATTTTGATGAACTCAGTCGTGTAATGTGGTTTTAACTAATCTTGTATAAATTAATATCTTTAATGTACATCGTTCTTTCTGAGCACCCTTTGATAGATGAGGTCTAAACATAGGCTTTAAAATCTTCAATTGTTTTATACTTAGCAGCAAGTGGAAATACTTGTTTTGAGATCCCATCTTTGTGCCTGGTTTAACAAGCTGTTTTTGTTTTTCCAAATGTGTATAAGCTATTTTCCAACTGGAATCCTTATCTGAGAAATAGTAGGAAATATTTTCACAAGCACGTACTTGGTATTTCTCAGTTATTTTATGTGCCTGACACTTTGCCAACATGGCATTGAAGGAGCTGTTTTATTTTTTCAGCTCCTGAAGTACTGGATGGCAGGTATTATTAATTTTGTGTGGTTATATCACATTGTAACTCCAGGTTTATTCTTCTGCAATGAAAAAGGAAAGATTTTCAGTTTGCAGTGCATTAGAACATCACATTTGTTATTCTTTCTTATTTTCTTCCCTCTGCCATTCAAGTTGGAAGTAACTCCTCTACCTTGGAAATGTGTCTCTTTCTCTGTGGGCCTTCAAATCTCTCAGAGCCTAAGGCTGGCTGCAGTAATCCTGCTTTATCCTTTTTTTTTTAACCCTTAAACAGAATTAATCATGTGAATTATTACTCATGGGAACCTGCAGTACTCATTTTATTGTTGTTCTCAGTCTCAACTTTGACTGCTTTTGATGATTCAGCTCAAACTGTTATCATATATTCGCTTTCAGGAAAAGGCTGTGAGGACTTAAATTCTTCTTTAATCCTACCTCTAGCTCTGAACCTTTGGAACAGAGAACGTGTGTGTGTGTGCTTGTGTGTCTGTGTATGTCTGCACAGGTTGATCTTCTTGAGTGATCTTTTCTTCAGGATCTGCCTTATCTGTTTCTAGATACAGTTAAGACCATAGAGGAATTATACCTAGTGATCTTTGGCTCCAAATACTCAAGTCATCTCTAAATTGGAGATGCCTCAGCAGTGGACAAGGGAATTGGAACTATTGCTTTTACAGACACACTTCAGTATTGTATGTTTAACCCACCCTTTATTGCCAGAACAAATTGCTTCCCAGATCAGGCACTCCTGGGGAGCAAGAATGTATTTGTGGAGGTCTTCTGATGGGGACTTTAATTTTGGTCTTTTTTTGTTCACTTGTTTTGTTAACCTAAAATAATTGGGGTTTAATTGGGTAATCCCTGTGTATTTGGGAGGTTGGGGAGGAGAAAGTATGCAACTTTTGCGCAGTTAATAAAAAATCCTCCAAGGCTTGGGCTGAACAAATCTCTCTGAAGAATCCTCCTTTTCGCCCTGCATACAAACAGCACCGGTATAAACAGTCTAAGTAGTTAGTTACATGCTCCTTTGCTGACCTTAGTGGCCTCAGCAGCAGACACCTGCATCAGTTCCCCTTCTTCTAATCTGTACTGTAGTATGGGAGTTCAGAAGAGGAAATCATTAAATGGCGGGAGGAGATGCCCAGTGAAGAGGACAGGAATTGCCAGCTGTGTTACAGCAACAGGTTCAGGGATGAGAGAAGGGAGCAGAAAGACCCTTAAGCAGCTGGGAAGGTTACCACAAGCAGAGAATGCCAGTTATTTATTCAGGATATTTCCTCTAAGAAAATTAGGGAAAGGTAAGAGAGTAACTTACTTCCCTGTGTGAAAGGAACAATGCTTCAGGGAGAAGAGACTTAGCCTCCCAAGCAGCACTGAGATATGAGAGGTGGCTCTGTTCTTCCCATTAGGATGAAGAACTGCTGCTGCAAACCAAATGAGTATCTGACTGAATGAATTTGAAGCAAACAGCTAATAAAATCTGAAATAAATGAGATAACTGAATCAAATAATAGAATGCAAAATATTTGTGTAATTGTATAATTCAAAACTGTTGCAATATTAATGAATATTATAATACAATGATTAAACAGAGGTTTCATTTCCGTTTTGCAAATGTGCCTAAGCCTTTAATCTAGCAGGGTATTACAACCTAGGTAAATTCTGTTAAGCCTTTCTGTGAAAGCATTTTATTTAAAAAACAGAACTACAAACCCCTTTTGTTCAAAGCCCTCATCATCACTCATTGTTTCCTTTAGTCTGCTTCTTCCCATTGTTTCTGGATCACCTCCTGAAGATAAAATGAGACAATATGCAACTAAGACGACACATTGAGCAGTGAGAAACCAAGGATATAGTTCAGCACAGCTGAAGTCCAATTGCCTAAAGCACTCTTTTATTCAAATCCTGCCTTTTCTTTTCCTGTAGTCTGATCTAGGCTCTTGTATAAAGTGTTTTTTCTCTGAATAATCTTGCTGTTCACAGTCAACTCTTTCAGGAGCAAGGTCCTATTTAATGGCAGTAAGCATGGCAAAAACTAGCCCCAGGAGGAACAGTAAAATCTTAACTGCATCCTCATTTGTCTTAATCTCTATTTATTTAAATTTTGTTTATACATCCCAACAAGCCAAAGATAAGACAAGCAGTATTTTTCCCTATGAGTTCTTGGATCATCTTCTCTTCAGTGGCTAAAAAAATGATGCTCAAACACCTTTGTGTTTCTTTCAGTCCTTAGGAAACTTGCAGAACTTCAGCCTAGGCTGAACAAAATTGATTGCTCCTATTTTCTACTGTCTGGTAACTAATCTTGGCTCCTTGGAGCCTTGCTTTAAGTTGTTCTACAGAGCTTTTGTGCTGTTGTAAATCACTGCTGTTGTCAAGATGGAAAAGTTTTGAGCTTTCATCCCTTAATGCTTGGTCGTGTAAGGCTGTTGGCTTGTCTCTGAACAAAGTTTGCTCGATCCTGGCAAGAAGAGGGGCAGATTTCTTGACTATAGCCTTTACGTCAGCACTGTGCAGGCGGTTGTTTTACGTCCTGTGATGTGAGCAAGGCTAAGAGCTTTTCCAGCCCCTTGAGTACCCTTCCTACCATTTGTGTTTGAATCTGCTCCTGGTCAAGTCACAAAACTTGAACTGTATGGGCAGTGGGGGTGTGTGTGATAACAGCTCAGGGACTCCTGTCCTAAGCAAGGCAGGTGGTTTTGCTGGTTCAGTTTCCCATGCTCATCTCCTTCTCCAGGGAGCTGTGATGCTGAATCCTCTCAGTGGGCAGCTCCGCTTTGTGCTCTGTCCCCACAGCCTATCCCTTTCCCCCCTGCAATGTACAAATGATGGCCACACCAGTGTCAGTTCACAAAAGAAGTGCCCATCGGGTCTGATTCAGCTCCGCAGGCACCAAGCCATACGAACCAGGCATCTACCATACTATTGATGAGTAGACTGTAATATCTATGGCTTTGAGAATGTTTTCTCTCTCAAAAAGCTATTTCACCAAGAGAAGCATCTCCCTGATTACTAGAAAACCAGTGAAGGAGAAGCAGATGTATTATGCCTAGAAATAGGTGTATATTTTTGCTGCAAGGGGAATTAATCATTTGAACAATTTACCTTGGCTTGTGCTGGATTCATTGTCACATGAAGTCTTTAAATCAAAACTGGATGCCTTTTCTAAAAATAAGATCAACTTCATTTGGAAGTTATGTGTCTGGGGAAGGACTTACTGGGTGAAATTCTGTCGTACCAGTGACCATTCTAGTCCCTTTTAATGCTAAAATTGGTATGAATCAGTGCTAGGAAGGTGGGTGAACCTTTCCCACACTCTGAACTACCTAGCAATGGACTGCATGGTGTTACAGTGATCATGTGAGTTGTCTCCATACTTTTCATTCCACATACTTGCACCCATCCTATACTGCAGCAAGTCAATGTGATAGGATCCATTCTTTGTAGGGTGATGAAAAGATCTGGTGAAATTACTTTGATTCACGAAAACTGCAGAAGAAATATTAGTAGATCTAAGGTGTACGAGGACGTGCATCTACCCTTTCACTCCTCACAAGTAGCAGAGCAGAAGGCAGTTGTAATTTTCTGTCATGCACATACAACCTTTTGTGCATCCGTTTGTAAATATAGATCAAGATTTAGATTTCTGGCCTCTACCCCTGAACATAGCAGTATGGGCATGAGGTTCCTTGAAAGACAATGAAAGCTATTATCATGCTATTGCCTCTGTCGTGGTTTAACCCCATCTGGCAACTAAGTACCAAGCAGCTGCTCACTCACTTCTACTGTCTTGGTTTAAGGATAAGTTGTTTGATGCTTGCTACCAGCAGACAGAGATGTCAGGAATAGACTAAGATTGATCCTGGGTTGTGTAGACAGAAAACAAGATGAGCTTGGTCACTGCAGAGGGCATTACTATGGAATAATAGCATTGTTTGCATCAGTTTTTAGCATCCGCCATGTAGTTTTGTGCATGTATATGTTTAAGAAAGGTCTGACAATGCATGTAAGGACTGTCCAAGCTGCTTGCTGAGTAGGTTTGACTGCACAGTGGTATTTGATTTCCCTGTCCTGTCAACCAAGACGGTTGATTCCTTTATGTTACAAGAAAATTCTATTTCCCAACAATGATTTTTCTGAAATAACCTCCCCCCCCCCTCCAGTTTTGCACTAGAAATCACAGAAAGTTGTAAATGAATTGCAGGTGCAGATGGGGCTAATCGCACCTGCCTGACAGAGCAAATTCTAGCCCTCTGAAGCCTTCCAAAGGCTGTGGATTCAAACTGCAGCCTACAAAAGGACAAATGGAAAGCCTCTCTGAAAGTCAGGCATTTACTGAGTATGGCAGAGGTTCCCCCAAAGCTGTTAAACCAATGAGAGGTGATGAGCAGTGCTGGAAATTAGGCTATGAGAATTTATATGCCTTAACTGTGGGAACTCCCACAGAGAGGCCTCTGCAACAAGTAACCCAGCCTCAAACGGAGCAGCCACCTTCTCAATGCACAAATGTTCAATTCAGATGTTTTCCTTTCCACATATATTTTGTATCAAAAAAGTATTTGTACATTCATTTCATTTTTTGCACTTTTTCTCATAGTGTATGTCCACGTTGCCCCTGCAGTTCTGTTGGTTTTCTGTGGGTTTTTTTCATGTATGTTTCGGTTTTGGTTTTTGTTTGCTTTGTTATTCTCTCATAAAGCACCTTTAGGTGAGCAGTGTGGATGACAAACCGTGGCCATGTGTGCCAGTAAAATGCAGCAGAGGAGGAAGTGGCAGGTGGGAGAAGAACTTGTGGAGGTGGCAGCTGGAGGTCTGGTGGGAACCTGATTATGGTTTGAAGTGACTCAGGGATGTAGGAATGGTCTGAAGGAGCCCAGAGAAGAGTAAGGCCACTGAGCAGAAGGTAGGGATTAGCAGAAATGGAATGGCAAAGAATAATTTGTATGCAATTCTTGTCTCTTTGTGGCCAAAATGATTCTTCAGAGGCCCCTCATTGTGGACACAGGGGTAAACTTTAGGATAAGCTGAAAAAGCTGAATGAAAGGGAGTGGGTGGACTCTGTGACAACAGGAGTGTCCTTAGTGTGTGAAATGTGTGGTCAGCCTGAAGCCTGGCAGGAAAGGCTAGGCATAGAAAGGCAGAGGTAAACAGAGCATTGAAGGTGTCGAAATGAGGTACCTGTGCATGAGGACCTTATGGGATGAAGAGGAAGACTGATGTGGATAAATCACCAGGTGGCTGCCAATGGAGCCAAACCGAGATATTACTAAGATGTTTTTCTCTGCATTGGACATATCTAAGCTGTTTTCTTCATGTTCTGTGGTTCCCCAGCAGGAGAATGTGTTTCTGTGCATGTCCTCTCTTTTGCCATGGTTCGTATTATCATTGCTGAAATACTCCTTGGCATCCTATTTAACTGGTCCTATATTGTCACTACCTTTGTGTGATCTCCACAGCTGGGAATACCCAGCATAAATCACTGCTATGTAAGTGCTTTTTTTGTGTGTGACACTTCTGGCAGCTGAGTGCTCAGTTGTGCACAGAGCGAGAGGGCTGTGGTGTGGATGGAGCAGAAATGCAGAAAGGGAGAAAGAGTGTGAAGGTTCACAGCCTGACCTGCCTTCATAGGTACTGTGCTGAGCTCTCCTGGAATCTTTAATGTATCCCCATGCCTGATGCTAGCTTGCAGCCAAATTACCCATCTTGAGAGTTAGCATCTGACACAGAATTTACGTTTTCTCAGCATCTGGAAAACATGTTCTATAAGGAAAAATGCAATTTCACTATAAACATGGCCCAGCCATCATTTTGAATGGCAATAGAGCACCTTCAAAATGAATTGCATTATGCTGCTCCATTGAAGTGTTAAACTGTTTGATGAGCATTTCAAAGCTGAAGCCCTGCTACTGATTGCTAACAGCACACATACATCATGCACCCTAGCCTGTCAGCATTGCTGGAGGGCTGCAGGGAATGCCTGCTGCTCCCTCCTGGAGTAGCTCTTCCACCTGAAATGTCTCGATTTACTGCTTATTGCTTATAGTGCTTAGACTTCAGAATAACTCTGCATTAGAGTGCTCAGTTTTTAATGGCCTCTGACATTCAGACACACATCCTAATGTATTTCTCCCCAAAGTGTGAGTTCTCACATCTTGCTGAAAATGGAGCTGGTATTCTCAGGTATTTCCCACACCTGGGAATGTCTAGGTTTCCATTTTACTTTGGAAAATACTGGCTCTCAGCCATTAGTCATGCTAAAATGTTTAATTAGTATTTCTTTCATCCCAAAACTTTTTGAGAAGATATAGCTAGTTTAGGAGCACCATGACTCTGCTACCTGGTATGAGGGAGGGATTGCTTTCTGCTTGTGTTTTGTCAAAACCAGAATAGCCTACAAGAGCTGACAGGTTTGGGCAGGAGAAGAGCTCAGTGGTAGGAAGGAACAGCGACAGCCAGCCACCTCTTGGCAATCAAGCAAAGAAGCAGTGACATCCATTCTCCTTTCCTGGGGGAGAAGTAAGACTGAATGTCAGCAACTGCTTGTATGAACACAGTGCTTTGTGAGAAAGAAGCAGGACTTCAAAGTGGTGAGACACCAAAGGTGGCTGCTGCAGTGACAGTGAAGCCAGTGCTTGAAAATCCTGCTGCCACAGGAGAGAAAAATCCTGTTTGCTTCAGAATTGCTCTGCTGCACTGGTCTAGCTCTTCTCCCTTGGAAGCATTTTGATTTTATTGACAGCACAGTGGGACCTAGTGTTAGAATCACTCAGTCTACCTCCACAGCCAGCATTTTTGTAATAGTGTAAGTAACCATCTGTGTTACCACCAAAATCTGGCTGTGAGAATCAGGGCCTCACCTGAGATTATTTAATTTTACTAAGCAGAAGCTGTGCCTTTCTAGGCAGCAGTACTAATTCCTGCAGAAATCTTGTCCCTCAAAGATGTATTGCCTCTGCTCGGACTGTGGGCTGCTTTTTACAGCTGGATTTGCTCTAAGCATTTATGGTCCCTCATTGCTCAGGTCCTGGCCTGAAGGCTGTCTTTGTCATCCATGCTCTCATCTGGCATGAAGACTTTTTCATCTCAATTCCCTAGTCAGATATTTACCACTATAACTCTGGCCACAGGAAGGCAGAATTAACGTTCCTGCTTGATGTTGCATCAGGGTATCACATAGAAAGCTGGGAGTGAAAGGCTGTAGAGAGGCTCCAGAGACTTTCTAGCTCAAGGCGCTGCTCCAAGGAAGGATCAAGTTAGCCCATGCAGCTCCCAAGACATATCACAGTTTAACTGTTCTCAGCAACTGCAATGAAGGGTTTTCTGCACATCCAAAGGCAGCATATCTCGATCCTTTACTACCTTAAGAAAATCTTTATTCTTAGTATCCAGAAAGCATCTTTGCTGCTAATAAAGCATTTTCACCACTCCTCCCCCTTATTGTTGTTCCCACTTCCTCAGCCACTAGGGTGGAGAATAACCTGGAACTCATCATCCTTTATAATAACATTTAACACATAGAAAGACTATCAACCTATCCCACTGGCTTTCTGTTTGGTAGATGAACAAAGTGAAGCCACTCAGTGCTCATTTTTCCAAAAGTTTTCTCATTTTGGGCTTTTCCCCAAAAGTTCAAACTTCAGAGAAGCCTCAAAAGATGAATGAAACATCACTTTTCCTGGTTACTGGGCCCCACCTATTTAAGACTCCTTTTTTCTTTTCATTTTAGTATTGGTGGAACTAAAAATATAAAAGGGAAAATCTGGAAACGTGAAACTCTTGCAAATCAAAGTCTGTCTGAATTCATATGTATTGTTTGACAGGTGAGTTTTGAGCAGCTCATCAATCCATGCTCCAGCTCTGTTTCAGACACTGCAAGGAAGTTACTTAAAGCAAGAGTTATTTTCTCAACTTGCTTCTTTCTTGCAGCCTTCATCTGTAGGCAATACCATCTGCAGGAGCAATGTCTTCTTCAGCCTTGCTGTTCATTCTCAACTCTCTCCTAGGCATTAATTACTAAAGAAACTTTTTTGTTCTTTTCACATGAATACATCTTCATTATGGTATGACAATTTAAAAGCAAAGAAACACATCCTAGATCTGGTAAAGGCATGATTTTAACTTGTTGGATACCATATTTTCATTCTATGTGATGGTATTTCTTGAACATCCTCATCTGCTATGTAATCCTAAAAGATTTGCCAGTGTGCTGCACTTTCTGCTCAGTGAGTGCACTCTGGGAGCTCCATCCCTTCTCACTGATAGCAGTAGATTGTCTTATCAGTACTTTTTCCACTACATCTGCTGACTGGCTGGATGCACCACAGAGTACTTAGAAAATTCTTTGCTGTAGAGAGAAACAATTATAAAGCATTTTTAGAACAGTGAACTGAATGTTTTTCACAGCTGGCAGTTCTGATTTATGACAAGTAATAATTGCCTTGGCTGAAAAAAAAAAAAAAGGAAAAAGAAGGTTATTTTTAAAAGGAGTTTGATACCCTTGGATTTGAAAGTTGGATTCAAGCAACTGAACGGTGAGGGTGCTGAGAAGGATGGTCTGGGCCTACAACAAGTTATTGCTCCTAGCTGGTGGTGCCAAACCTATAAGAGGTATAGCTATACATTGACCAGGTGAGGACTGAAAAAAGTGGGGTTTTGGTTTTTGTCTGTGTGTCTTGGTTTGTTTGTTTATGAGCTTTTTGGGGTGTTTGTGGAAGCTGTGTCTATCCTGTGGGACTGCGAAGCTCTTCTAAGCTCTCTGGTCTCAGTGTTGTCCTGGATGTACCTAGAAAGGATGTAAGGGTGAAACCTGAGCCTATATAATGAAAAAGACCACACTTCTGGCCAGATTCCTGACTGCTCCAAATCTTGGCTGTAGGAGGTCTGTATTCTTGTGGAGGAGAATGCTACTTCTGGAGCCTCCTCAGCTGGTAAAGGCAGCATAAGTGGGACAGAGACGTGCAGTGCCCTGTGGCTTCCCAGAATGGGATTCCTCTTACACAACCATTGTGCAAGAAAGTTATAGGGCTGTATCCTGAAGACCAGCTCTCATCTGGTGGGAAGAACTGCAATAGAAACTGTGAGCAGAGCTGTCCCCTGCTCCAGGACTACAAATTTTGTACAATGGCATTCACTCCTCACAAGTGATGATGCAGCATACACCCAATTAGTGAGCAACTTGGGCTATCTATCTAGAACATTTCTGTCTAGAATGTTATCTACAGCATGTGCTATACAGTAGTGTATAGATCCCTAGGCTAGAAAGGGATATAGAAATAGTTATAGAAACTATTAGAATATAATAGAATTCTATAACTATAGAATAGTTATAGAAACTCCTTCTGAAATCAGAAGACCTGGACACTAACATGATGCATCACCTTCCAAGTATGTGTTTTCTGTTAAAGAAATTTACAAGGTTTGGAGCTAATGGATACTTCTGAGCCACTCTGCAAATACATGTTGGAGTTCAAAAGGCTTGAGCTCCTATGGCTTCATACAGATTATTCCTCAGAGCCACTTTTTTCACTTACAATTTTCCTTAAGAAATTCTAAGACAAAATATTACAGCTTTTGAATTTGAACTCCTCAGAGCAACGGTTACTATGGATTGTTTCTCAGTTGGATAGGGTCTGTGAGTACTGTTCAAAATCTAACACATTTTTAGTGTCCTGGCAAATACTTTTATTGAAATATTTCCCAGTGAATCAGCAACAAAGCTTACAGCCAGCAACAAGCAAAAACGGAGATTGCTTTGCAGGGTGCAGATAAACTCTCTCCATTTCTTTTCCTGAGCTCACACTTCTCCTATTTTAGTGGGAGGACAAAATTTACCACGACATGTTGTAAATAGCATTTCCATAACTAGTAAAGGTCTTTTATTGATGCTTAAGACTATTTTTTTTCATGCAGAGAATGTTATATAGCCCATTTAAGATGGACAATATACTTTTTATGTTTCTTTGCTGTATGGCAAGCACGGGTTCCACGTAACCTTGGCTGGCAAGAAAAATCTTTCAACTCCTTATAAAGGAAGACAGAAAAGAACTGCCAGGACAGTTCTGCAAATGTAGGATTGCTCAGGGAGTGCCCCGGCTTTGTGGCTGGAAAGCCTGTGTATCTAGGCGTCACCAGTCTGACTATCCTTCCAGTCTCCACTGTGTCTCTTCCAGAGCATGGGCTTTAACTCAAAGCAGCAGGAGGGGATGAAGAAAAGGAAAAGATCAGTGTTTACTGTGACTTGGCTATGGCATCTAGGTTGATAGCATCTAAGAAGTGGCTGGCATGATGTGAGCACCCAGTGAGGCTTTTGGCTGGTCTTTTTATTTAGACTGTGAATTATTATCTGCAGAGATTCTGCGTCCTATCGTGTTGTATGACATTCTGGGCAGTATTGCAAGACAAACAAATAAATAGAAAGACTAATAATTCTTTTGCACTTTTCTCTCAGCTGCAGGATTTTGGGAACCCTTAGTATGCATTTCTTCTAGGTCTTAATTTTTGAATGTGCCTATAATGAGGAGAATTAAAACAAGCAGTTGGCTCTGGAAAATAAGGACAGTTAAGCTTTCCATTAGATCTTGTACAGGCAAAGCCCAAAGCACCCTGATCTCACATCAGTTTTAGCAAACCCATAATAGCAAGTAGTTTCCTGGAATCTAAGATGCTTTGGGCTCTTCAGAAAGAAGTCAGCAGGACTTTACACATGCTGTAACTAACATGTTTTATGTGCTTTCTTGGGCTGAGGACTCTCGTCATTGTTTTCTGCTGATACCTTGGAGATTTTCTGCATCTCTGTGTACAATTAACGGCTTCTGAAAAAGCCATTTTATTGATAGTCTATAGGGGCTATTCTTGGAAGAGAAATGAGTAGCATATTTGAGGAAAATGTATTGTTTATCCTTCTCCCTACATGACTATGTGGGGTCACACAGGGACACCTGACTTTGGGTTCCAGTGCTATTGAGACAAGTTTTCATCAGACATCTTGTACTGAAGTGAAAGCAGAGCTGTGCCTGCTCATACCAACTGAGGATTCAGCCTTTTTTAGTGAGCATAAGGATTGACTTCAGATCTCATGCTGCCACAGCAGCAGAACTGGATCAAAAATGGTGAGGAATAATGCTCTATTGCTTTTTTTGTCTTAGGCTACACATGTCTGAGCATTGCAGTCTCAAGCAAAATAAAACCCCTTGACTCCCTTCCTAGAGATGGATTTTCGGAGACAAGAGGATCCCAAAGCAAGCAGAACACTCTGGTGGAGGAAAGGAAAGATAAATGTAAGGGCTCAAAGGGGCTGAAACATGAACATTTCTTTCTTGAGAGGGAAATTTCTGTTAAAAAGAGGGCATATTATAGTGAAAACTTCTCCATTGTACCAGCATGTGATTCATTATGCCCAAGTGTGTGTAGTAACTCCCTAAATGTAGCCAGGCAATAGCTTCTACTATTAGGATGCTAAAGCTTGAGCCTGAAAAGGAGAAGGCTGAGACTGATTTTGCAAGAGCTTCTTCAAGCTGGAAAGGAAAAACTAATACTGAAGGTGGTTCTGTGTGTACAAGCACTGGGGTTCATGTGGTTTTGCTGAGAAAGTAGATAGGAGGAAACCCACCATGGGGAGGTGGAGTAGGGAGAGATTTGACAGGCAGCAGAGAGGCAACTTATGCCAAACCAGCAGTGGCTTGTATTAGGCTTTACTGCTGACTGAATCCTGACCTGTGAGTACTGTGCTACTGCAAAAGGAAGATAGCAACCAGCTGCATTAGGAATCACCTTCCCGCAGGAGAGACTTTGAAATAGTTTTAATTATGCTTCAGGAACTAGGTATTATGTGCAGATATTATATGATGGCTTTATTGACTGCACTGGTGTTTTCCTATGTTGCTTAACAAATACTTTTTTGCTATATTGGTTGCTATTTAGGAGTGGAGAAAGTACCTCACTGAGCATTGTAAAGACTTTTCAACTTCACAGGTTTCTGGAAGGAGACCTGAGCCAGTGATTTGCTTGTAACCTTTATAAACATGACCGTTTGGCAGTCAGTCAGGTCTTGGCAGAAGACTTGCAGTTGCTTATCACAAAAGTCTTTCATGTAAGTATGCCGAACTTAACTACACTTTTCTTTTTTCACTTTTATTTTGGCCTTGATTTTGAATTCTTTCCAAGTAAAATTTTTTTAGCGTCTGGGTAGCCAAGGCTCTTGGGTAGTTATTTAATTACCAGTTACATACGGTATCTCATGTAGAACACATACAGTTGGTTTATACCTGATCTGAATAGCTATCATTTTTATTTTCTTCCTGTTTCCTTGCTAGGGCTTGTTTCTGCCACTATATGCTTTTGTGTACTTTTCAGAGCCAATACTAATAATTCATCAAGAATCACAAAAATGTAAGTGTGCAAGTGATGATGCAGGCCAATGCTTGGCTCTCTTGTTTGGCAAAAGGAGCATTTCCTTGGAGAAACAGTGCTAAGGCTTAACACCCCTTTTTGCCTCATTGTTTCTCCTGCTGCAAGTGGAAGAATGTGTCCATTTCTATGCTAGATCTGGTCCTTATTCAGGGCAGTCATGCCTGGCTTTGGGGGAGAATTTGAAATGAGTGGAGGAAGCTCGTATGTGTCATCTGCCTTGTACCTGTCTGCATAATCCACCTCTAGCTGTTCAAAGGCAGAAGGTGGAGTGTTGACAAATGGTAGCACTCTTTTAGAATGCATTGTAAGATAAAACCTAAACCATATTTACTGTTGTGTTCTGCTACCCTGGGTATAGCTCTGTGCCTAGAATATGTATCTAGAACAATTCCTCTGTTTACAGTTTAAACATGAGCTGTAGAGTGCTTACTCCAAGTGCTGGTTTCCTGGGAAAAAGGTTTGCAGTGACCATCTATTATCTCTGCTGCAAAAAAGTAAACGCTTAACCACATGTGAAATCAAGTAATTCTTTTTTAGCAATTTGAGTTTAGTTTTGGTGATAGTAAGTGTTGGGTTGTAATTTAATAGGTCATTATTTACTTTGCTTATAATTACAAAGTAATAAATAACTATTGGCAAGATGGATAATAGCTAGGTCTGAAAGGCATGAAAAAGATAAAGCAACAGGCAAAACCACACACTTTATATTCATAGGAAGTGGATTCTAGCCAAGAAGTGTGATGTAAACTGATACGAGAGCAGATTTTTGAGATGCGTCTGATTTGTCAATGGCTAAACATCTATCTTTACAAGAGCTAGTTGTCTGTCTAGTTTATAAAACCTGTTTTGGACATGTTACATAGAAGTATTCCTTTCTAAAGAGTTAATTCTATATCTAATGGACCCTAACTCATGATCTCATGGACCTAGACTTCCCTCTGAAAGACCACACTAGCCTTTTGGGCCCAATCAATCAAAAGTCATTAGTGATTCACTGTTGACTTGCTGCCCTATTCAACATCTGCTGCAGCTGCTGCAAGTTGTACTGAATTTTGGGCCACGAGTTCCTCATCTCTCCCTTTTTTGCGATATCTTATGCAGTTCATGTCAAACAAGTAGTGGCCTCTTGTATCCTTTGTATTTTCTCAGCCATTTTTGTTTCTTTCGGTGCAATGTAATAGTCATTGCAACATACCATATTGCATAATTACATAATTTCTGTCATAAATTCATCTTGTTGGTTTTGATTATCCCTAGATGCACTGTGCAGAGCTCCAGGCTTACTTTGTAGTGTGCAAGAAAGCAGATAAGAAATTGAGATCCAAATGTGGCAACAAACTTCCTCAGGGCTGGACAGGGAGGACGGCATGGCTGTGGTGCTCATCACCAGCTCTTGAGCTCTGCATTTATTTCTTCTGTGCCTCTATTCTTCATTTGGCTGGGGCCAGAGAAAAAAAGATGAAGGCAATGTATAGATGCCTTTGACATGGTCCAGTTTTGAAAATGTGGGAATGCAGTTGTGCAGTTCTGAGCCTGACATCAAGGTCATGCAGAGGAAGCCAGTTGCTGCTGTTGAAAGTTTTTTGATTAATGAAGAGGATTGACTTGAAGTATCTGTCCTTTTCCTTCTCAGGAAAGTTCAAAGAGAAAATGTGTTTGCATATTTTTAGGAGGAGAGGCGATGGGGGGGAGGAGTGAGATGACTGCAAAAGTGCCGATGGATGTTAATTCACTCCAAAATAGAGGGAAACAAAGAGATCTCTTCCCTATTTCTCACCAGCCTCCCCCATTTCCAATACATGAGCTTTATATCTGATAAATGTAAGAACAAAATGTGCTCAGGGAAAAGAGATAAAAATTGTGAAGCAGTTTCCGATCAACAAAACTGACAGAAAAATGACAAAATGCTTGTGGGAACGATTAAAGAGAGTGAGTGTTCTCATTCATGTCATGTCGTATATTGCTAATTTATATGTATTTGTTTTCATACCAATCTGGCAAATTTCAAGAAAGAAACTGCCAGGAATCAATAGGAAAAACAGCCCTGTATAATTTTTTAAAAATTAATAATAAGTATTTGATGTGTTTTATTTGGATTTTAATGACATCTGTAATGAGTGATGGATACCAGGAATGGAAACAACCAGTAAAAAGAGGCAGGATGGCTCACAGCAGGACTCTGGAGGCTTGGGACCTCTTGCTGGCTCTGCTATTGGCCTGTTGGGTGACCTTGGTCAATCAGTGTACCCTCCTCTGTGCCTCCATCTGGGCAGTGGAAATACTGATGCTTGCCAGCTTTGCAAGCTAGTTAGACTGTGAGGTAGGATTGGCCAGAAACCAGGAAATCGGCACTGTAAGGAACAGCAAGGTCCAGTGTTTCATTTTATCTACAGGAAAATGGAGAGGTGAGACCTCTGAAACTCTCTAACGAGGGAGCAAGGCTCTGTGCAGTGGAGAGTGGGGATCTGAATATTTGCCTTCCGCCCCTCATACATGTGCTCTTGATTGTTGGCTTTCTAGGTGTTCCTTCCATCCTTTTCTCTCTTTTCTCTTTCCTTCTTTCCTATCTCTAAAGAAATGATAAGCCTCTAATTTCCTGGTTACTCTGTCCTGAGTGATACAGCAGTTACTAAATGCAAAATATAAATTGAGTATAAGCATTCTTTCACTTGCTAGAGCAACACTCTCATTGCTTATCTTGTGGCCACTCCAGTTTTCAATGTGTCAGTAACTGGTGCTTTCATTTTTCATTTTTCACTCTTTCCTCCATTGCCACTGATCTGCAAATATGAGACTCTCACCTTTGACTTTTTCCTTTCAGTTTTACCCCATTATTTGGCAGCATTTCTGTAGATCACCCTAAATATCCTCTAATCTCTTCAATTCTGTTGCTTTTCCCATAGCAAGTAGGGAGTTATTTAAAGTTCCACGAACTCTGCTGGTTCCAGTGACGTGATGTTGAAATTAAAAATTCTCCTCAATAGCCTGGGGGGGGGGTTGGGTGGAGATGCTGGCTTGTTCACCTGCCTTCGCAGAGGCATTCAGGTGCCCAGATCCTCTTGATTTCCATGTCTCTGGAGAGCTGGCCTTTAATGCTTCAATAGCCTGTAGATGTGCTGATTTAATTATCATTCAGCATGGTTATATAGATTTTGTTTTTTCAGTCTTTCCTTGTAAAGTATCACTGAGAGCTCCTTAATCACTCTGTTACTGATTTTATCTCCTTTGCATGCCAACCTGAATTTTTTGGCGAGGTTATTGCCTTCTAGGTTTTTAGCCTGAGTGTCAGGAACATGGCATGGCCAAGAATAGACCAGGAAATATGGTTCTTGCTAATCTGTTTCTACAGAGAGAAAATGAAATTCAATGAGAAGAAACACATGCTCTCTAGCAGAACTTGGTGTAATGGGAAAAGGAGAAGAAAGTAAAAATGTCTGTGAGAGGTAACAATGGCAAAGCGAACAAGAACGTGATACGGGAACTCAAGAGGAATACCACACAGGTGGTATAGCATCCCAGCAAATATGCTATTTTCCTGTCTGAATCCATTGATTTGATCTGAGAAATGTGTTGTGTCTAATCTGTGCCATCCTCTTTCTCAGAGAACCTTTGACAATGCACCTCATCTCATGAATCAGATTGCATTTTCCTACTCAGAGGCTGGGGCTTCAGGCTGCTGAGGCATTTACAATTTGCAGGAAGGCTAAAGCACTGCATGGTAGAGGACAATTCCTTGCACGATCAATATGTATTTCCAAAGGGGAGATTTGCCTTTGTGGCCAGCCAGACTCAGTCTCACAATATAAATGATATGCTGTTGGGGGTCCTTGTCCAGGGGGCCTCACTGACCCATTTTTTTCTTTCTTGACATCCGTGCGACGCCTCTTAGATAACCTAAGAAGGGCTGGCAAGGGCCCAGGCAGCCTGGGAGGGCTGAGAACACAGGCACAGTGAAGCAGGGTGACCACTTTCGTCAGCAGAAAGTTTCCCCTTTCCCAGGGACTTAAACCTGAAAGAACTGCTTGGTCTAATGATGGAACTGCTCCATCTCCCTAAACCACTCTACAGTGTGAAATTTTATTTCTTTCTTTCCATTTTGTGGATTCCTTTTAGAGCAGGGTATATCTGATATGATTATCTCATACGCTGGTGTTGGAAGGAACGTCAGCTCAGCTTTTTCATTGGAAGCAGAGGTGATATTAACCCAGCCTGTGTATGGGAAAGGGGTGGAGAGGTAATTATGGTCTTGGAGAGCAAACTACTTAATTTACTGGAACTGCTTTGAAGTCTGTCTGTTTGGGCTGACTCTTCTCTGACTTGGCTTAACACAGCAGTTATCAGCCAGAGGAATTACTATGTTTAGGGTAAGGGAAAGGAGATTAAGGAACAGGATCTGTGAATTGTACCCATGTTGTTTTGGAAGAAAAGTGATGTAAAGAGAACACAAACAATTGGTGAATACGCTGTGTTTGTTTATCTTCAGAAGCCTGTCATAGGTGTGCCAGTGTGCTGTTGTTCAGCAATTAGCAACAAAGGCAGACAGCAATTAACCACATCTTCTGTGACTGGTAATGCAGGTTATTTGTATTTAACCTTCATGATTCATGAACCATTTTCTTTCAAGGAACTAGGGAAAGAGGGAAGAGAAATTTTGTAGCCCAATGTCACCATGTGAAAAACAGTCAGGTTTTAGTTGTCAGTAATGAAAAAATTATATACATAAATAAATATAAATGTATGAACTTTTCCCATTATTAGCAAATGGGATATAATTTCTCATATACGCATGCATGCATACGTACATATCTATGTACATATATGTATTTGTTGGATGACAATAGAGTTCTACTTCTGGAAATTTCAGGCTTTGTTTACTTTTAGAATTTCAGATCAGATATGTACTGAAGGCAGTGGAAGAATTCCCATCACTATCAATGGCTGTTGCATTTGGACAACTAGTAAAACCACCACTGTAAGAGCCATAGGCTTTGAAAGTTGTTGGGCTTTTGTCCCATGTGTTTTCCAAGATATTAGACTTACTTGAGAAAATCAGCCTGTATAGGATTCAGTATTCAAAGGAATGCTATGGGACACCCAGATTGATGCAACTAAGCCTGTTCTGATGCCACATCCTTTTCAAGGATATTTGAATTGGCAGACAGTCCTCAGGAAGAATTGTCATTGCAATAGGTACAGAGCTTGGTTATTTTCTATATTTTATATTATTTTATTTTATTTTATTTATTTTTACTATCCTGGCTGTGGGTTATTCTCTGTTGAAGAAGAAACAACTACTGCACAAAGATTACATACACTGTAAGATAACTTTTTCTTTTCCCCTGCATTCTGTCACAGAACTTGTTTTTGGCAGAATGAGGTTTAGCAACCAGTTTGTCTCATTATAGGTAAACAGATATATTTTGGATAGTTTTGAGCATCGCATAAATTTGGGCTTAGCTGTAATGAACCTGCTCCAAAATGTGTATGGGAATATTGATTTTTGTGAATTAATAAGATATTGTTTTCAGTTTTTTATGGATTAATACTTAGCTACAAGCTGTTCAGCATTTGGATAGAGAATATCCTAGTAGTAAAATGCAATTTTGTTTTGAAAACAGATGGAGCAATTGGATTGGTGGACAGATTGTTTTAAAGGGTAGCAAGGGATAAGCAGAAAGTGCCTTTGTTGGTTGTTCTGTCAATACAAGTCATAAGTATTTCCAGTTAAAATCCAAGCAGAGTGAGTTTTCTTTTTGAAAATAGAGGTTTGGGGGCTGTTATTTTTGTCTGTGCCTAAAAATGTAGTTTTAGAAAAAAAACAAAGTAAGTATTTTGGAAGGAAAACAATTAACTTTTTAGAATAAAAAGAAATCGTTAAAATTGTGTTCCCATTTATGAAAATGTACCACTTGGCTTTGAATCAAAAGCTTATTTAACACGTAAAGCAAACACGAAATCTGCTTTCTTTCTACTGTCCTTATTTCCATTGGGAACTTTAAAATTTTCCAATAGGAACTTTTGCAAAGGTGAATTTTCTCAGGAGAATTTTCTTTCAAAATACACACCTAATAACTGCATCATGGAGCATTTCAGATGTTCCACAGTGAGATGAAAAGAGGTCATGATACTGTAAAAGGAGTTGAAGGACAAGAGAAGTGATTGCTGAAGACTGTCAGACTTGTTGGACCATTTGGACCATTAGCAGTGGGCTAAGCATGTTGCAAAGGTTGACTGTCACAAACAAGAATGTACTCTGCAATTTGTGACCACCCTGGGAAGTTCACTCTGCTGCTTTTGTGTGTGTTACCTTTGAGCTACCAGACTCTGGACCAGACAAAGAGCAATGATGTTGGTTGGTGCTGGTGGGAACAGTATTTCGAGTTGTACTGGTACAAAAGGGTTTGCACTACAGCATATTGGAGGAAACAGCAAAGCCTATGTATTTTGCCATCCTTTATTTGACGTTAATTATTCAGCTATGCTAATGCTAGTTTTGATTTCAAATGCAATGCTAGGTAACTGCATTGGTTTCAGAGGAGTTAATCCTTAGTTGTTCAGCAGAGAGCAGCATCAAGGCCATAATTTCTGCTACTAAGCAGTCACAAACACAACAAATAAATAACCATTGGCATAGCTTCAAGAAATGTGTTTGATCAGTTATTGTTCTTGTGCCATGAAAAGACCTGTTACAGAGCATTCCTGTAGGGAACACGTTGCACTTGAAATGTAAATCAAATTCAATATTGTTAGACTTGTTAGTACAGTCTTTGGTGCTGGCACATGGAGCCTTGACATATTGCTGTTCGGGCATTTATAAAGTACTTGGTCTGCATTTTAACTGGAAGGCAATAGGGAGAGATGCACAGGAGTGGATGAACGCTTGTTTATGTACTTCAGAAAAGATGTGAAAACCTTGAGTGTCCTTCGATTGGAAACAATCTTTGCTGGATCTCGAGGATAAGAGTGTGAAGGTGAATATGTCTCTTCCTGAAGCTCAAAACACACTGCATCGTTATCAAAGCATGTTGTTTCGCAAATCTGGAGGAAGCATAGCTAAGCACAGCTCATCAGGCAGACCGTGCAGCTCAGCTCTGGGGAGGGATTTGCTTTACAGTCACAGGATTGCCTGTGAGATGCTTCTTGATCAGAACAGAAATATCTAATCAGGTCTGTCTCCTGTAACTGTCATGTAGAGAAAACAAGTCTCCAGATTGGATTTGTGTGACCAATGGGCAGGAAAGACCACTTTGTCCACCTTGGAGAAGCTAACTTACAAAACTAGGGTTTGATGACAGCAAAGTGTTCTGGCAGGACCAGCTCTTTCCTGTCTGGCAACTTGAGCTGTTCTGGAACCACACACTGATCATTTTTAAATTTTAGCCACAATTTATACCTTCTTGTAAGTCAACAGAAAACCAGCTGCTGAGTTCAGAAAGAATAAGATTCTTCTTACAGCAAAATCAAAGGAGAAATTTGCACTCATTTCTGAAGGCAAGGATTGTACCCTAGTACACAGAAAAATTTGGGTACCTAAAGGTATGTTTTGGGATTTATTCAAGTGCATCAGTAAATTAAGAACCGGTACATAGTTTTTCAAAGGCCAGGGCTGCAGGGGGGAGTGTGGTGCAGGGACATGACCCAAACAGAAATGGATTCAGGGTGTGAGCAAAACCTATGCAGCCAGGTCTGGCACCACAAAGCCACTGTTAAATAGATCATCCAGACCTGACAGTTCGCAGCTTCAAGCATTTGCAAAGCATGAGCAACACAGCAGGCCTTGCTGAGTCTAGTGGCACTGTAAATCTAGTAAATAAATAACAGCAGAGAAGATGGGAGCCATATATGAATTTTATGTCTTACAGAGTTTTGGCATGGTGATTTGGCAGAGTCTGCTGAAGGGTTTGAGTTACCTTGATGGGTAATGAAGCTATTTTCTAATTTTCTCTCTCTGTTTATTAGAACTGGACTTTTTGTAAAAGAGGGACTGTAGGCAGCTGGCCACAGTCTGCCCGTCTCCCCCTGAGTCTGGGAGAGGCTGATGAGATGAAGAGTGCAGCTTTTGAAACCTCCCTGAACACGAAGAGCTGTAGGATCCATTTGGAGAAGAACACAACTGCATTCAGGTATGAAAAGGAAATGGGTCATGGACACCAAATGACAAGTGTAGTGGAGTTGGCCTCTTCTAATGACCTGATGTTTGCCTGCTCTGTGAAATCCTCTTTAAAGCAGTACTCCAGCCTGTTTAAAAACAAAACAAAGCAAAACCAAACCAAACAATAGAACCCAGATTGGGATCTACAGTACAGTTCCTTACTTCAGAAAATGGAGCTTTTCTGAACAATACCATCTTCAGTTGTGCCTGAGCAAACTAATTAAAAACCACAACCACACTTTATTAATGTAATTTATCTCTTGCCTGAGGTGAACTATGTTTGTGCTCCAGTTACTCAAACATTACTGTTCTATGTTTGAAGGAATAATGTTATGCAGTGATGTTTATGTTCTGCAATATCAGGCAGTAATTGAACAAGTGCCTGGGAAGCTGGATATTTTCTATTTCAGACAAACTTCTTTGAGGAACACATTGTTTCACAAGTATATTGATGAACAGGCTTGACTTGGGCATGTCCCTCTCTGAATTGCAACTGAAGGCCTACATAAGCCAAACATTCATCTGTAAGCATTATACACATGACAAGCCTGTTTAACTGAATGCACATGTTCATATCATTAAATGAATTACTGTTGGGAAGCCAAATTTATTCCAGCTGAAGATCTGGCAGGGAAAGGCTAATATGTGCTGAAGGAGGAAGGAAGGAAGTTAGTTCTAGAGTTTAAAAACATTAAAGAAAATGTCAGTATTAAAAAATGTACTTAGTTTAAAAGATATTAATGGCTTCCATGAAGCATGCCTCTGATGTAGTACAGTTGCTAATGGGCACAGCATCCACCAACTGGAAGAAGTTGTGGGGGTAGAACAGCTTGACACAATGGAAAACGTTGTCCAAAACTGACCAAGGAATTTTCCTGGTGATCAAGTGCAAAATTGTTGCTATCTGCTTGATTAAAGCAGATAGGAGAGACAAATGACAGAAGCACAAAGCTGTCATGGGCCTGGCCTGGTAGAGGGCTGAGACAGAGCTTCCAGATGTGCAAGGGTGGAGATATCGTGAATTGGCAGGGGAGATAGGGAGCCTTCTGCCTTCCCTACCTACCTGGCTTCATTTACAGTGCTGAGCTGAGCTGGATGAAGGCCACTTGGGCTGTCTACCCATGCTACTTTATAGAATCACAGATTGGTTTGGGTTGGAAGGGATCTTAAAGATCACCTGGTTCCAAACCCCTGCCTGGATTTGAGGCTAGCCCTGAGTGCCTGAGAGGAAACCCCAGTGCAGCTTGGTCTTGAAAGTACACTCAGAAAGGACATTGCATGTGGCCTTTTTCTACGTCTTGGGCAGATAAGATGGGCCCTTTCCTACAAGGGACCAGACCTTGCCTTAAGGGCAGCTGAGATTTGTAGATGTCTCAAACCTGAACTGGGTTCAAGCTGCTTATGCATGGCATGTGCAGAGTTCTGGGAGAGCCTGGGCTCAGGTAGCATATGAATAGAGAAAACAGTGGGGAGCACAGTGGGGTGGGAAGATGCCATCCCACCTTACGCTGTAGCACACTTTTCAGTCTCAGACCTGCAGGAAGATTTGTGTCAACAGTTTAGAGTGGGACAATGTCAGCTGTCTTCCAGCCCACTGGGCATTAGTGCAATGACTATGCCATTTTACTCAGGTTGATTTAGAGAATTTCACAGCTAAATTTAAAGATTTAAAGCACCATTAAGTAGGATGATATGTGGGGAACAACACCATGCTGCTTTATAGTTTTTTAAGCTTAGTGTTTGTATTTCCTGCTTTCCTAAGTGGGTTCTTAAAAAATATCTGCTAAGTAGATTCTGTCTTGTAAATAGATCCAAATGAATTTTATTAAGAATTTTGCATAAATCTTTTCTACCCTGCTCCCAAGTTGACTTTGGCAGTTTAAAAATACTTCTATGAAAAAGGAAAAAGGAGTCTTTATCCTTTATGAATAAGTGAAATGCAAATTTCCTTGGGTAATGGTTAAATCTATTTTGGACTTTCCTAGAAGAGAACAATGACTCACATCCATTGACAAAGTACACCTTACCTCCTTATTATTAACAAGTGCAGTCAGGTGGATCAGATTGCATCTGCCATTGAGAATAGAGATGGTTGTTTGGAGGACGAGCAGGACTGAGCTCCCAGCATGTTGTGTTTATGGTTTCAAAACCAAAGTACAGATTGGAGATTTGTCCCAGGTCAGAGTCTCCTTGACAGCCTGTGCACCGTTGCATATCATTTTATGCTCCTGTATAAAGAAGTTGGATGGCAAAAAATAAATTCTGGTGCTCTAGAGTAAAAGGCAAGTCCTGATGTCTCTCACATTCTACAAAATGTGCCTCTCAGACTGCCAGCTCAAAATATAGGGTAAAAAACAACAAAGAAACCCCAAAGCCCTAGTGAAGATGACAGGATGATGTGTAAGGTACAAACTGACAGAGCCTGCGGTAAAAGAAGAATAGAAATTATTTGGAAATAGAAAAACATGGCTGGAGAGGTAACGGAATAGCATGTTGAACCTGACGATAAAACAAGAAAAATCCGTGCTGCAGAGCTGATCATTAGGGTGACTGTGATTTTACTGCTATGTTGAATAGTTTCTTTCAACAGTGGAGAAATGGAAAGAATATGCCAAAGATAGGGGATCTGTTAACAAATAAGTCAGCTGGAGCAAGCATGGAATATTCCATGAGTGTGATGAGAGCCAAAAAAAGCATAAGGACTGAAGAAAATGGTAAAATGCATGGCACAGAAAACAGTCATTCTGTTGTAAAAGCCATTATAGCAAACCCAAAGCTTTGGGGATTTATGCAATCAGGAAACAGCAGTTAATTGAAGCTGGAAGAGACTTTTCCAGATACAAATCTGGCTTCATATTTCTAAAACTTTTTATTACTATTATTATTTTGTTTGCTGCTATTTATCTGAAGGCTGTTTGCATATTAGGTCTACCAAGTCCTATCTTGTTGTTTCATACAGATCTGGCTTTCCCTAGTATTGATGCCAAAGGCCCTTCAAAAGCTGTGGTCATCCAAAAGCCTCCTTTGTCAAGCAGCCTGGCAATGGGTCCTGCCTCATGGAAGGTAGTGGCATGTCCCCACAGTACCATGCCAGTGTGACAAGTAACTTCTGGTGTCATTGCCTTGGAAGAAAAATTGACAATATAGATTTTCATTAAAAAGAAAACCTATTCTAAGTGTCTGTGATTTCTGTCTCAAAATTGGTGACCTGTACCTGGAGGAGGGTAAGATACTGTAGTCCTAAAAAGTCTTTTTGTTGCTCCCTGCCCCAGTAAAAATGAGAGAGAAAGCAGGATTGCAGCTGGAAGGGAACTGGTTTTGGAGGCTCTGAAGTAGTGCACAGAAATACCTCTTCCCCCTTCCACAAGAAGTGTCTCTTTGCAGCACAGCCAGGCAAATGAATCACAGCAGAATTTAACAGGTTCAGAAGAAGCTGAGTGAAAGTGCTTGGTAACCCTAAGAGATTTATTGCTTTATTTGCTATTTATGCAGACAGCAGATGCAATACAGATTTAGAGACTGACTACAGTAAATAAATGGCTCATACAGCCCAGCCAGATGCATTAAACACTGGCACTTCATTGCTATTGCACCAATATGCTAATTTTGGTTCCTAACCTAGTGCTCAGATACCGATATTAGAAGAAATTAGCACCCACACAAACTAATGTTTCCATTGAAGATGACAGCAGCAGAGCTAGGACAGAATGGTGCCTTTGTCCTGAGAGCTGTGAGGGGTGTGTACAGCACAGCCAGGAGATCTCCCTCCAGCACCTTAAGGTGATAGATACTGAATGGCAAATCTCTTGCTTAAGAAATGGGGTATCTGTCCCTTCCACAGAGGGTCAGCTGGGGCTAATAAAACATAGAACCTCCAGGGGCTTTAGTGGCCAGTGAGCCTCCTAAGCAGCGCGCCAGGACTGCAGGAGCTCTGCTGTGTTGTGGGCCCTGCAGAGAGGCAGATCCCACAGGTGGCTCCTGTGGGGCCTCATTACTTGTGGGAGGAGCTGCTAACGAGAGCTGCACCCTCCGCTGGGTCATGGCTGCTCTGAGGGATGAGGAACAAAGCTGTTCCTACAGAAAAGGGGAGAGCTCCACTACTGACCTTTGGTTGTTCAGCCTCATCTCTTGGAAGTATGATAGAGGAGGCTGTAACTGTTAGGGGTGAGTGACTTGGGGGTTGCTGTGGCGAAAGCTTTATGTTAGGGAAAAAGAGTAAGAGAAGGCTGAGGTGGGCCTAATGGTGAGTGGGGAAGGGGCTTGCTTGATGGTTTGTTGTCTGGCCATGAGAAAGAATTGTCTGGCTGGGCAGCCTGATGCAAAACAGCTTAGGGAAGCTTTGCTCCTCTGAGTCCCCTTCTGATGATGAGTGTGGCTTTCTGGACCCTCAGTTTATTTTTACAGCTGAAGGATGGCTTGTTTCCTTGCATGAGGTTATTTTCAGGTGCAGTTCAGTTTAGTCCTTAGGGCGGCTCAGCTCTCTGCAGCTGCTGAGGAATGACCAAGTAATGGGGCTTGGGATACTTTGTCCCTAATGTTAGTGATTGCAGCTTTAGCAACACCCAGCTGTATAGGTAAGCAGTTTTCCCCTTTCCTGGAGTGTACAGCTTTGGCTCTGTTGTTGCTGGTGGCTTTTCTCCTCTTAGGCTTTCATGCTGAGAATTTTGAACCACAGCAGCATGTTGAGTGCAAGAGATTAATTGATACAGCACGGTTTTGGGGGAAGCATGTGGAGGAGGGTTTCAGTCCTTTGTGCTGTTCTGAGCAAAAAGCTTCTGTCGTGGAACTAACTGGGTCCTTTTTTGTATGATGTAGAAAGTGTGTTTTCTTCCAGCTGGTGTGATGTATTTCATACATCTGTCTTGGCCAAAACAGAGCTTTAATAATAGACATGGGGAGAAAGCACTGACTGAAGGTTGTTCTGCTTGTGTGTAACCGTTGCTGAATATTCAGTGATGATACAGCTTCTTGGCATAATTTAAAATAAGATTTTACTGTCTATGGTTATGGGAAATATCTCACACTTAAATTCCTTTCTGTCATCATTGATGGTATCACTTGGCTTCTGGGTGCATGCAGGTGACAGATTCAAGGGGAAGCAGCAGTATCTGTACTGTCTCTGCTTGCGGTTGGTGCAAACCCTTGCCCCTGTGGGGCAACACAGGGGTGCTGTGGCAGAACAAGGAGGCAGGTGGAGGTGCTGTGATCTGGATTGGACCTGTGGTGGACTCCTCTGCTGTTTGCACTTGGCAGTAATAGGGCCATTAACCCTAATGTCCTGGCTAAACTCCAGCCTGCCTAATTACATTCTATATGTGAAGCAGTGTATTTCCAACGAAGATTCAGGTGTGGAAATAATTCTTCTCTTCTAAACAGTGTTATATGAAGGGTGATTGAATGCTCAAGATGAAACTTGTTTTATTCAGAAACCTAAATCTGAATTTAGGGATGTAACAGAAAGTGGAGCCTTCAAAGCAATGAGCAGGCTCCTGAGCAGACTCAGGTGCAGAATGTGGTTCTTTCTTTTGCAAATTTTTCACATTCCTTTATTAATAACAAATCTCCTAAAATCTATTTAAGCTCATTACTTGTGGCAAATAAAAATACTCATGCAAAAAGGAAACAGATGGTCCTGGCTGTTGAAGATCTATTTGAGATGTATTTTCAGCCCACTGTCTGGAACTTGTCTGAAGTTGTAAAGGAATTGAAGTTTAATTACAAGCTCTGCAACACTAATGCTGTGTAACCAGGGGATTCTCACATGTTGGCCTCTTTGCATATCAACATAACTTAGTATTTTATGGTCTCCATATCCTTGTTAAAGGAAAATAGTTGTTTGCATTTGAAGGAAAATAACCCTGGGGTTGGGGATTTCTCCTCTGGGACTTAATCTTAGAGTCAAAAAGTTTTACAGTTAAGCTGGAGTGAACGAAAGATCTGCGTTATCTAGGCTGACCTAGCATCCTACCCATGGATGTAGTACATATGTATACTTCCTGCTAACTTCTTATTTACATTTCATAGTAGAAGCTGGGTTGTGCAAAGAGCCTCAAACTGCATCTATACCCTGTGTGTACAGTACTGCAGCCTGCAGTACCTGCGTATTTCTCATTTCTATGACCTTAAAGCTGCATTTGGGAAAGTGCTTCTGCTTAAAGCCTACAATGGTTATGGGTTTTTTTCCATGGGGACACCTCAGGAGGCTGATTCAATCTGTGTTGCTCAGACTCCACAGTTCCTGCTGGCACATCATCTAGTTTTCATTGTAGGTGTCCTCCTTCCAGCTGAAACACAATATGGTGCTTTTTTTTTTTTAATGGAAAAAAACCCCCTATCATTCAGCTGCTGTTGTGTAGGTGTTGTGCTCTTAGATGACCTATGGACATGCTTCCAATCAGGTAGATACGATCACCCAAAATGAATGAGTGGGGGAGGAGGGGAGGAGAACCTAAAGCCTGAGCCCAAGCAGAGGAAGGGCTGCATGTGAGTGCACCAGCATCTGCAGGGCAGGTTAGCCCATTTCGTAAAATAATTATTATTATAATAAGTTGTCACCAAGATATTTTGTTTGGGAGGGAGGTCATGAATCTGACTCTGACGTTAAGGTTCATGGGATATGTGAGTAATGATGCTGTTCCTTACAGCCAGGCTGTTTTAATGCTTGTGCTGAGTTTGATTACTTGGGATGTCTGATGCTTTTCTGCCTGGTTGGATGCTGTACACCTTTGTAGCAGGACAACAGCAAATGACAAATAACATGCATCTGAAATGAAGCTCTAAATGCATAAATTTGGGCATGAGACTGTTGAATTTACATTTGCATAGCATCACTGAATACCAGACTGGTAGTCAAACACCTATAAATAAAATAAAGGCTATCATGTAAAGGGGTTTTAATTTAAAAATTAATGACTTGAATGTAGGATTTTTATGTAATGAATTTTTTGTAGAAATCTTATTTTTGCCTCAAATCTGGGACTTGTTTTTTTCTCACTTCCTCCCCTCATGCTTTCACAGGAAGATTGGAATAGCTGTAAATGTAAGGGTTTATGGAGGAGGCATTCTCAGCTTCTATCTAATAAAATTATGGAGAAAGAAAAGGTTAAGCAAGTTTTCACTTATCAGATTTTCTAGCAGTTTTTCTCCTTCACCTTAATTGAGAAATAATGAAGTGAAAGGTGTTCTTAAACATAATCAAAACGAAAAGTTCTGTCTTCTACAAAAAAATAATGCAGAATTTTCCTTCAAAAAAGGTGAGTGACAGGATTCTAACCTTGAAAATACCTGATGTTCCCTACTCTACCTCCTTCACCCCAGAGTCCCACCAGCTCTTCATTGAGAAGATGCCTCAAGATTACTCTCTTTAGCAAAGGAATGTTTCTGGATTTTGTTGCTGCCGTTGTTCCTTCTTGTTTGTTTTTGTTTGGGACATAGAAATCTCTGTTATTGCAAAATAAGCTAATATATCCTGGTTTATCCTCAAGGAAAAGAAAATCCAAACAAACTGCCTAGTACTAAATGTTTGTGTAGCTGGGACCTTGATTTGCTCTTGTGTGTCTGCCTGTAGCTGTGACTGTGGGCAGAGCAATGGGGCTGGGGTCTGGCAGGTTCTTTGGTGTGTCTAATCTGGTGGCTGGCCTGATGTTCTGCAAAGGCACCAGCATTACTCAGTGTATGTTTGTTTGTGTGTTTGTTTTTCCATGGACTGGCTTCACAGTTTGGCTGTTTGAGGGTTTCTTATGATTCAGCCTCTGTGCCCAGCTGGGGGGATTACAAAGCCTCTTGTATCTTCAGCCCATAAGCAGGTCCAGCTGCCCCAGTGAAGGGATTGGTGATGCAGTGGGGGGCTTAGCCGGAGGCCTTGGCAGGGTCCCTGGGGTTAGTGTGTATTCCCTTTCCAGGGCTCAAACATGTTTTTCAGCAGTTTTGTTCCAAAACCACGCCTGATGTTATTATTCCGTTTGCAGCAAGGGCATTCCTCTGCATACCCATTTCATAGCTCTAATAATGTTCCCTTCTTAATTTTCAACTAAGTATAAAACATGACCTCAGGAAGAGCCTAACCTTCTCCTAACAGCATCCGCTGCTTGCCTCACAAATGTACAAAGAACTTGATATTCAGTCACCTTTGAGATACTGCCTATCAAAATCAGTCTTCTTTGGTCCAAGTGCTCATATTTTGTGTGCGTGTATTGCTTTGCGTTAATATGTATTTTGGTTTTGCCTGTCTACTTTTTATCCAGGATACAAGTGTTACCTTGTTTTGCAAGTGGTCCCAAAGTCTCTAATCAAGAATCCAAATGAAGTCTGTTTTCTAAGTGCCCAGCTTTGCTGTGAGTAAGAGGGTCTCCCCTTCCATCTTTTACTTTGAGTGTGTCAATGAAATATATGTGTGGTCTTCATACTGTTGAAGGCTCAGGCATCTGGTGTCAGATCCAGAAGTGTCAGTGCTTGAACAGAAATGACAGGTCCTCCCCGTACTAAAAATATCTATTGTGGACTTGGTGCTGCTGTTCATTACTTGGTGGTGTATGCTCCCAAATAGTCCCACTGAAACCGCTGCAGGAAAGAATGGGTCATCTCCAGCATGTTTTATAGTGTGAAGTTTGAAGACTATTATCTTCAAGGCATGGAGTTAAACAGTGGTTATATTGCTGAAAGCCATGATAACATTAGTGTGTCTGTGGCAAACTGCAGTGTGAAGTCAGCCTAAGCAGCTTTTTTTACCGTTTTTAACAAATCTTGAATGTGTTTTGTATTCTTCCAGAAGATGGATTTTGTACCTTCCCCCAATATGTAATCTGAAAACCCTTCCCTGATGTAGATTAATTGCACTAGGATAGGCATTTTATGAAAACATAGGAAATTAACCAACCTGTTTGGTTTTTGGTTTGTTTTTTTTTTTTTTTAATTGCAAAATACAATGAAGCTGCTCTACATAAATGTCGCCAATCCCTTCCTAGTGGTGTTTGTTATTGCATTTGACCTGTGATTTAAGATCGTACATATCAGAGCTTCTCTGCCAACCTTGTTGCAGAGTTTCTTCCTGAACATGCAGCTTATTGTTCTCCAGATGTAATTAGACCAGGTGTTATGACAGTTGGTAGGATTACAGTACTTTGATAAATGACTTGTTTCTTAGAAGGGAAGGTTTGTGAAAACAAGACCATTCATCTCATTTCTTCTGCCCAACTTTCTTCTAGAAAATATGCATATGGAGTAAGATGTATCTCCAAGGAGAGGACAGCCTGTGGCTGTGGTTCCCTCCAAGTGGCAGGCCTGCCCCTGAGTATATCAGCTCTTCAATATGGTGTCATTTACAGACTTTGCAAGGGGGCTCTTATCAGCTCCTGCAGGCCTCTGATACGCACATTGAAGATGACAGGTCTCAGTACAGACTCCTGCAGTACTCTGCTTGCTACTGGCTTCCAGGTACTCCTAAACCCATCTAGTTGTATCTTCCTGCCTTTCAGACTAATACAACCTAAGTTATATAAAAGACTGTGGGAGGTGGTGTCAAAAGTGTTGTGGAAGTAGATGTAAATGAAACCTATAGTTCCAATGGTTCTCCCACAGCAGGCAATCACATTGGTCAAGCATGATTTGCCTCTGTTCCATTCAGGTAGACTGGTCCTAGTTGCTGCCTTCTTAGAAGCCCAAGAGGATTCCATGACTTTTCCACCAACTGGGTGGGAAAAGCTGACTTCCCCAGACTGTCTTTTTGGCCTTTTTTTGAAGATGGGTGCAACGCTTGCTTTTCTCTGATCTTTGAGGACCTCCCCAATCGTGACAATATCTCATAGATTACAAGAGTGGCCTTCCTATAACACTGGTCCTTTCAGCACTTTTGGGTGCAACTCATCTGGTTCTGTGAGCTTGGAATCAAGAGATGGGATGAAAAATCTTCCGTTTCTGATTTTTGTACCTGTTACTGAAAATGCACTGTGGAGGTCAGATGGACTCAGTGTCATGTCTCTTCCAGCCACAGTCACTGTAATGAACCTGATAGACCTGTGCTTCATCAAGGGAACTAGTTTTGTCTCTTGGCACAAATTACCCTCCTTCTAGGATGTTTTGATGACTAGTTCTCATCGGTTAATGTAAATATTTCTGGCCATGCTGAAGCTTTAGAGGAATTGGAAGGTCAGTTGGAGATGGCTGCTTTTCCAAGCTGGTTGGAGCTAAGTGTGAGAGCTTCCCTGTGAAGTTCTGCACACTGGAGTTGATAATTTATTTATTTTCTGAGTAATATGTGTGTCAGAGCTCAAGACGGTAGCTCGCCAGAGGCTTGAACAATGGTGACTATCCATTCCACTTTACAGTGTATTCTTTTATCTGAAATTGGGTTTTAGGCTTTCCTCTGTTGAGCTGTGTGACTGATCTTAAAAGCTTCTTGATATATTACCCAGGCCTATTAGATTCTGCTAGACCTCTCCATCACCAGGAATTGATTTCCCTCTCTTCTCCCCTTAATACTTGAACTTAGAAGGCCCTTAGGGCTTCTGGCTTAATTAAAAATTAAATTTACAGATCATTTCTCAGATCATCCCTTAAACAGCCAGTAATAATGATCACTTCTGAGTGGTGTGTGTCACTGTCATCGTAATGTGCTGCATTGTAAATAGTAATGTGTCCCCTCTGTGAACCCTGTGTAGAGCAAGCTGCCCTATGCTGCTTTCTGTTTGTGTATAATATGTGTATAATACAAAAATCACTGTGTTTTGAGTCCTGGAGATCTATACCATATCTATACCACATTCCACCTTCAGTCTGACTGAACACATTGGTTAGAGTTGTTCATGTCACTTTTTCCTCCTTACCATAGAGAAGGAAAAAGTGAATTGTCCTGCCTCCATTAATGCTTCTGTCTATTTTGAAAACTATTTTCATCTCGCCCAAGTGTATCCTCTATAATTTGAAGTTTTGGGGGTTTTTTTGGTTTTTTTTCTCCTCACTAGGATATTCAGTTTCTTGAAGTCCCTTTTCTTCCAGTTGAAAGGAAACTCACGTTACACGAAGAGAATAGCTGCCAATCCAAATGAGGACAAAAGGTTCTTGCTGTGATGCTTCACAGCAAACACACTGCTGAGAGTCTGTTAGGTACTTCAGTATTACAGGTGGCAGAGTTCATTGCAAATGGATCATCCAACAAACTGAGCCCTTTCTTACGAGAGTTCTCTATAGGCCAATCCACTAATGGATTTGTGTGGGGGTTTTTATTGCACAATTTGCCTGAATTTATTTAATCTGTGATGAATCTGCCAAGAGTTTTCTCTGATTATTGCTGTTCATGCCATGTAATTGATTGCATAAAGCATTTGCTATATCTGCCCTTTTTTTGTTTGTGTTTTGTGGGTTCTCTGTATATTTTGTAATGGAGAATTAATGTTAATGGATACTGAATACTTTTGCTGATGCGCAAGTGTCTGTCCTTGTGAAATGTAGGTGTTTGTATGAAGGCACTTTCAAGCATTTGATTGACATTTCACTGAGTGTAAACCTGTAGACTTGTACAAATGAGACATCTGGGGGCTCTGTCCATGTTTTCTCATCAGATAAGTGTTTTTCTTCGCTTTGTATATTTGCATGTCTTCTCAATTCCATTTTATTTTTAATTTTTTTTCTGTATTCTTCTCCATTGTTCTAAAAGGCATGTACCTTAATATTTGAATTTACTCTAACTTCAGAGTTAAACATGCCTTTCTCTAACCTGACTCCAGTAGTCCTGTGTGAAGCCAGAAAAGGCTTGTGCTTGTTTCATGATTTGGCCAGCTTGGATGTTTTTCATTGTTCCTCACAAACATTTTAGCAAGCTGTCTGTGCTCTCACACCTTTCAAGCTGCCATCAGTGGACCTGTGCCCAGCAGCCTCAGTTCCACCAGTTCGAGCAGTGTTGTGTTACTCTGATCTGTGGCTCAAGTGAGCTGTTCTCTTCACTCTCTAGGCACCACTCTGTTCTATTTCCAGATATATTTTTATTCATTAAACTCCTAAAAGAGAGGCTGATCAGAAGGCAGTCCCAGGGAGCATTTGGCCTAGAGATGCTTTGCCAGATACTCTCCATTCAAGGTTGAATTTTGATGGGGATGAGCATTTAAGAGCTCTGCAAGTGGTCTCTGAGCTGAAGCCCTGCAGTGATAGTGAAGAACAGGCTTAGGAAGAAAAAAACACCCTTTGAAGCCCTTTTTACCAGAGTAGTACATAGTTTAATAATTGTTTGAATTACTCCAGTGAAAGCCCCTTGCACTCTAAGAAACATCACTAGAGAAAAATGTTAGCCCCTGCTGACTTGCCAAACCATTAACCTCAGCTACTGAAGTGACAGTGCCTGCTTGGGCCTATGTGAAATAGCTATTCAACTAGTGGCATCAAAGGAGTGGCTATTCTCCACATTCTGAAGGGGGAAAAAAGAGGAAATGCTGTTTAGAGTGTTTTGTAAAACAGTCAGGGCTGCTCTAAAACAGTGGCTTGAATTCACTGTGATTTGCAGAACCCCGAAACTTTCCCAGTGGAAGTTTGGGATCCTGCCCAAAGTGGGGTCTTTGCATAACTGCCTGCTGCAGATTCCCTGGAAACAGCCCAGAGAAACTTCTTCCAGTCAACCGCAACCAGTTTGAGCAATCCACAGCTCCTGATCCTGGTGCTGCTTGGGCTGGGGCTGCAGTGGGAAGGGCTGTCCTAGAGCTAGGAATGCTAAAGCTTCTCTGAAAGATCATCCCAGGGGCAAATCAGCTGAAGAGCCGTGGAATAGCATGAGGCCAAAGAAAAATGTTTGCGGTTCCTCTCTTAGAGGTACTGTTGCACCACAGCAGATGCAGGCAGAGCAGCATCTTAAGTGCACAGCACCTCCGATGGTTTGGGGTTTAAGAGACAGGGTGCCATTAATCTTCTGTCAGCAATTAGTCATTTTTTCATTTCCTTTCCAGACGTGCAGGATAAACTCTGTGTTAGTGCTCCCAGCCGCAGCAGTGGGGGAGTACTTGTCTAACTGTGTGCCACTGGCATACATGTGTTAGGTCCCTGATGAACATGTGGACAGGTCAGCTTTCACCAGGAGCTCAGTGCGGTTGCAGAGCACAAAGGCCAGAAGGATAGGTCAGGATAAACTATCCCCCCCACTCACAAATAGCATGATAGCTCTTGAAATGAAGGCAAGAGCTCTCTTGAGTGTTATTCTGGAGTCTGCATGCATATATGCCTCAGATGACCTCAGGGTTTTCTCACAACTTGAGCTGTCATAACAAATAGACTTGGAGTTTGAGGCACCTCTTGCATCATTGGTTTGCTTTTCCTCATTCTCTCCCTTTTCCTCACTTAAGGATGCTAGTGCATGAGAAGTCCATGCTCCTGATCCCAGCTCACTCCAGGGGGTCGTGAATTAATAGTTAAGGTTTTTGGGATGGCAACTTAGTTGATGTGCTGTTGTTTGAACCGGCTTGATTGATGCCTCCATGTGTGAAGACAGGAGAGCAGCAGCCCTGCAGGCAGCTGGCTTGCCTAAGGCAGGCTGGGCATGGCAGCAATCTTCATTTTTCTCACATGGCTCAGGCCAGCACTACCTTTAGTTTTCCCCCTCACATCTCACCAAGGATGCATCTGTATCATGTGGCTGCTGTTTGTGACAGTATCTGCCAACACTACCGTGCTTATCTTGGTACCAATAATTGGTTGAGGAAAAGTCCTCTTTCAGGCAGTCTGCCTACACCCATGGTGAAGGGGAAAGGCATTCTGCTGGACTTGCTTGTGTAGCCTTAAATAACAGCCTGTTTATCTTTGTTCTTTGATAGTGTGTTATTTCTTAGAGTAATGGTGTGTTTCAGAATAGCCCAGAAACATCAGAGTGCCTGCAATAGAGAGAAACTATAGATTGCAGGTGCTCTGAAGCTATTCTGAAGTAAATCTGTTTTGAGAAACTGTAGAAGATAATTATTGAATATGCCTAGAAATAATGCCTGTGGGGCTCCAGTCTTATATTGCCTGTTTTTGGGGTGTCGTGATAAGAGTTCAGCACCAAGGGTGCATGTGTGCAGCTAAAATGTCGTCGTACCCGAGATGTCCTCTCCGTCTCATTGGATCCTAGTTCCTCGAAACTATTTGATATGAAACTGACTGAAACTTCGAAGTTTGGCAGGGAAGCCCCTGACTCACACAAGTTTCCCTGGAAGACAGCTCTTTGGGGTGGGTGAGGAGAATACTTGTGTGGGATCAGTGAAAACGGTGTTTTAATTTCTGATCTGCTGTCATAAGGCATATTCCTATGCCAAACTAAAGAGGATTCCAAGTGAAAAGTAGCATTAATAAGGATGAAAAAAAAAAAGGGTTTTTTTGCCTTAATGTTTCTTTTTGCTTTACTCCTTTCACTGTCCCTCCTCTTTCCCTGCAAAGTTCTGGTAAAGTCATTGGGATCTTGCCAAGTATTTAGCAAGAAAATGGTTCAGTTCTAGTATCTTTTGACAAATCCATCACTGATCATTCTCTGCAGTCTGTCCTGTCTGCTCAACACCCGGTTCTGCTCAAAGAGTCTACTTGAACTATTTGTGTGTATATATAAATGATGGATTTAGACAATGCCCAAAATAATCGTAGAGTCCTGCTGTTCTGACACGCTAACGTTTTGCATTAGCTTTGCATAGGCATAAAGGATTATGTCAAGCACTCAGTATGGGACATGAACTGTATCTTCCTTTAATGTGTACTTAAGCTGCCATCTGAGATCGTGGTAGCGCTGACTTTTCTGTGGATGGAACAGTTGTGGCTTGCTGGAGTTCAGGAGAGTTTATACCTTATTGAATGAGTGACTGAATCTTCCAGTGCTGCTTTGAGAATGGGTTTTGAGCAGCTGTAGACCAGTTGGGTTCTGTGGAGGTCCCAGTGGTGAAAGAATGACATTGACCTTAAACCTGGTATCTGTTGGATGCATTTTGAGGTCCTTATCCCAGCTACTCAGGAGTGTCTAGCTTGCGTCAGCTCATCAGCAGGACCAGTGTGGCTTTTCCTCTGTCCTTCAAGTTGGGCACTCTGCCTTATGCATATCCCTTCTACGGAAGGCATAGCTGGGGTCCCTCTCCCTGGTCGCAGGCTTTGTACCCAGGGCAGAGCTGGTTGCTTGTAGACCTCTTGCAGGAGAGGCTGTGAGCACTTTGGAAGGTCTCCACAGGCGGTCCTCTGCTCAGGTGGGCCAGAGACACTTAGCAGTGAAGCAGCAAAGCAGCAAATATTCTCAGTAATGATAAAAAGGCAAAAAAATTAATGTATGTGAGTATATATTTAACAAATAGAATTAAACCCTATTTCTTCTTCTGCCTTCTACTGTTTCTTCTGTCAATCTGTGTGCCACCAGTCCCACGCGAAGGACTAATACCATCAATGCTGTGATGACTGTTTATACATATTTGTGTAAATGAGGTTGTTTGATCTAGTTGTTTAAGAGGAAATCATTGAAGTGGCCTCTGTACTATGCCATGCTGTTCTGTGTCCAGTGCACCTAGCCTCTGCTGGAACAAGATAAGCTGAGCAGCTCTTTCAAGCTCCCCAGCAGAGCTCCGATGGTCGTCTCGGGGGACTTCTTTGCCAGGAGAAGTTTGTGCTTGTCCTGCTGAGCCTTGTCTCACATCCAAGTTTTTCTTTCTACTGCCTTGAAGTAAATTAGCTTCTACTCTCTTTCTCTCTTCCCTCAGAAAAAAAAAAAAAGAGGAAAGAAAGGATAACAGCTAGCTTGGGAACTGTCGCATATGTGAATGTAATTTTAAAGTAGAGCTTGTCTGTTTTCTTGGAGGCTGCAGTTAGTCTGTGCAGCCATGTTGTCCTGCCTGTTCTTACCAGGCTCGCATGTCAGTGCTCCCAACAGCCTCATGAAGTCCAATTCTCTGTTCTATTCTGATGCAACTGAATCCTAATGCAGTGAATTGGGAAAGTATCTTTTGCTCGCTCTGTTTCTGTCGAATGCTGCTATCACCTTGGTTATTGTTCAGCCATGGTGATATTGCTGCTTGATTTATATGGCCTCTATCCTTCTTGCTCCTCTGCTGCTTGAGTACAGCCATTATAAAAGCCATCTGCAGCTTGTGCCTTTATTCCTTAGGTTTCTAGGCTGGCAGATGGTATGGACAAAAAAAGAGCTTTCCTCTGTCTAAATTAAGCAATAACACATCAACTTCCAATCACATTCTTATTATCACCTCGTGATCGCACTTTCATAAAATCCCCGTTTCTATTGCTAAGCAGGATAGATATTTCTCAGCCTTATGGCTTGTGTCTGGAAGGACTCTGTGCCACCAGCCCTACAAGAATTTCAAGAAATGACACACCTGTCCTTGCCTCCCAATTTCCCATTTGCAGCAGCTCTGCTCAGCCAGCCATTCATTGCTGCTAAAATAAAACGTCGACGAATTCTTGTGTTTGATAGGGACCGGAGGTAGCAACAGCCTGGCTGACATGCTGGTGCCTGAACGGGCTGTTCCCTGTCTCCTGTGCTCTCATTTGATATGAGTTTGGGTATCATCGTAATTCTGAAATCTCATTTCAGAGGTTTTATCTTGTCACAATAAAAAGAAATAATTTGATTCTGTTTGGTTACGGATTTATTTTTTCCTTTTGACCAGCTGGTTTATTATAGTTTCCTCATTTGGCCTAATTACAGTGCTGTGTACGGCAGCTTGTTAGTCTTAACTATGTCCCTGCATCGCTCCGGGTAGTGCATCTTCTCTGATCGCTTTAGCAGCAAGCTTGGCCCTGGGCAAATAATTTGTAGCAAATCACTTGACTGACTGAATACCACCTCCTTTTTTGGTTTATGAATTGTCTGTGGCAGATTGTTATTCTCTTAAGCTTGTTTCTTGTAGTGATTTCCCAACTAATTCCTGTGAATAATTTCTGGCTGGAGTTGCTCACCCATGGATCCTTGTGAATCTGCATTTGCAGTTCAAGCTGCTCCAACTGGACCTGTAATTTGGATGAGATGCTTTGGTTTCTTGATTTAATCAATATAACCAACTTCAATATCAATACCTAACAAAAAGTACGTATTTTCTTGGGCATTCTGGATATTTTAGTCAGCCTTTCAACTATAGTGAAGACTTGCTTTATTGGATGTGGAAGTTGAACAAAGAAAATAGAAATTAATTACAGGAAATGTCTGATTTATCCCTGGCTATTTTGTGTTATATACTCTTTTGCATTATTTCCTTGGTTCTAGTTCCCAGTCTTCCCATTGACCTCTAGAAGATGCGGGATTTCTGTGACTCAAAGGGACCACCGCACATCTAAAATTAGAGGAGCAGAGGTGACAGTAATGTATTGATGTAGCAGGGGAAACCTGTGGCCGAAGCCAAACTGTTCGGTCTTTAATCTACAGCAAATGCTAAAATTTGCCTGCAACAACCAGTAGCTTCTTGTTTTGTTTGGCTATGAGCAGGCTTGGAGCAGGTGAGTTTTGTGGCCTGTTCCCATGAGCTGATGAGGTGCTGGGGGCTCTGTGTTTCTGCACAGTCATGCAGGGTCACGTCCAGTTCTGGGTCACTTCCAGCACTTGTATCTCTCCAACCGCCTCTTGTGCCTTCATCAGCTCTGGCAGCCCTATGCCCTCCAGGTGAGACAGTGTCTTACTCCCAGAAGGAGGCATTTGCTGTGCAGCAGGGGGTTAAGTTACTTGCATAAATGAAAACAAAGTGCTTAGTTTCCTGTGCAGAGTGCTCTAAAGGAAAAATATGCTGCCTATTTTCTGCTCTTCCCTCAAAACTGATGTGTTTGTAAATTCTAAACAAGCACTGACAGGTGACTAATTTATTTGTGTCAGCTTAGCAACAAAGGCTACCCTTTGCCACCATGTTCATTTGTTATGGCATTGCATTGGCTGACTTTGAGATTCATTTGGGTTTTTGATATATCTCACTGATACATCATTGTAGCTGTTCAGCTGCATTCCTCTCCTTTTCTTCCAAACCTAATTCATTTCTAATTTCTTCATGTTAATTCTTTAATCTTTTACATTGACAGATGTGCATCTACAGATGGGCATTTACAATTTGCCTAAGATGGTGCTGCTATCCTAAAGCTGCAGTTTAGAATCTCATCAGATTGTTGCTGACTTACACCTATATTTTTACAGCATAAAATGCAAGGAGAAATGGGAGAGGAAGAGAGAAAAATCATATTTCTGTCTTTCTTTTTTTTTTTTTTTTTTTGTGTGTGTGTAAGATGCAGTGTGCCATTGCCAAAAATGATCAAGACTGATGTGCCAGCAAACGCATGAGTATGTGAGCTAGTGAGTACTGTCAGAGTCAGTAAGTGCCTGGAGCAGTGACAGCACCAAGCGCTCTCCCAGCCACTCTAGGCTGGTGTGAACCCAGCCAGCCCAGGCAGTGCTGTGGGAAGCACAGAGCTCAGTGTGGGCAAACCCTGCACATCTTCATCTACCTTCTGGGGAGACTGGAGCTCTTAGTATTGTGGAGGGACACCTGAGAACAGATTCAGCTCAGCTCTGAAAAGTAAGGGATGGACCTTTGATTTTCCTGTACATAGAATTGTAGAATCATAGAATAGTTAGGGTTAGAAAGGACCTTAAGATCATCTAGCTCCAAGCTCCCTGCCATGGGCAGGGGCACCTCACACTACATTTCCTGTGTAGCCCACTGATCCCATAATATGAGTGAAAATCATTCTCTTGACCCGCTCCTGCTGTCACCTAACACTGGGTGTGATACCAGGGGTAGCAGGACTCACTTTCGGCAGCTTAGGCTCAGTCTGGGACTGGCTGCAGCATTTAACCAGTTATAGTGGTGCTAGGGCAGGACAGTAGTTCCTGGGAGTCTTCTCACCGCTGTGGGTTGGTAGTGGCCCAAGTGTGTGTCAGCCACCCAGAAGAAGCCACTTGTCTTGTTCTTGCTGATGTGAAACAACAGTTGCTCCTCCAGATGGTCTTAGCTTTGCTGGTGAGTGAAGTGACCTGTGCTGAACCTGGTTCAGAGTTTCCAGGCATCCTTTGTACTTGGAGAGGTAACTTTCTGCCCTGTCTCCTGGTGTCTTTGTAGCACGTCATGTGGCCAAAGATGCGTTCGTTTTGGGTTTGGTCGTTATTGTTCTTTGTTGCTGTCTGGCAGGAGCTTATGGTGGTGATACAGAAAAAGCCAGGGACTTGGCAGATGTCGCTCTGCTTGACTGTGCTATTTTCAGTATGTTAATGTGAATAAGCATAGTAGCAGTCTTGGAGATTATTGGTTGAGATTGTTTTCTTGCACACCATTCCTTGGACAGTTCTAGATCCTGTCTAGATCCTTTTGTCTTCATGCATCAGTTTAAAGCTGCTGGATCTTTTTATTTATTTGTAACAAAGTTGCTGGGAACTTCCCCTTAATGTTATGAGCACTCACATTGAAAAATGTCTTTATAGCATGTTTCTAGACCCTTTAAGTTCAAAAAAGCATTGAGTAGTTCACTGATGGCGCCATTGCAATTATCAGTCCTCTGTGCATTCTTCTTAGCTGTCAGACACAAGCCCCGTGTTAACCATACATCATTGTTAGACTGACTTCATAGCACTAATTGACACACAATGAAATTCAGAGCAGGAAACAGAGTCTGTGTGAACAGACTGAAAATTGGTGTTACTGCTGTAAAGGTTAACTTGGATTGAAAACTGTTCTCTTACTGCCATGTAAGCTGAATGCTTCCTTTTTTGGGGGACAGGAAATAGCCATGGTTGGCATCTAAAGAGCAGAGGGGATGCAAAGGGAAGGAGAGTACTTTACCCTGATGAAATCTTGTAGCAATATCTCACTGCTGTACAGTGAATATGGACATACTAAAGAACATGTGCTGGTTGGATCAGATTAGACCGCTGTGCTACTGTTCCATTTCCTTTGTTCAAAGCAACATGCCTGCTCAGTGTCTACCCAAAAACGTACGAGAGGCTGGATGTGCTAAGTGAGCTATCTTTTGTCATAGTTCAAGTGTGGCATCTTGATAGTGTCTTATTATTTTATGGAGGACATAATATGTGAAAGCTTATCTGACATAATTTTTTTATAACCTTCAACTGGAATAAATGAGCGTGGGTATTACTTGGTCCTTGGTAGGTCAAAAAGGCTCTTCTGAAATAGGGTGGAGATACCAGAAGTAGTGACTGTGATTGCATATTAATGTCAGCCTTAATAAAAATTAATCATCTGAACTTCCTAGGCAACTGGAAGGCACCTAGGCAACTCCTGAACTGAGAGGTCTTAAGAAAACCGTGAGTTTTATGCATGCATGGAAGGGAACAAGCCAGTCCCAGCTTAGTGAGCTGAAAATCTGGGACATCTGAAGTCAAATCAGGATAGGACTGAATGATCAAATGCATATAGGCAAATGGCTTACTTCTGTTTCTTGCCTTTAAGCCACAGATTTGTATGAATTAAATGAAAAGTTATGGAGCAAGTCTTGCCTTTCAGAAATTCATCTAAAGACCTCCAGTTTTTGGCAAGTTTTTTGTGAAGAGTTTACTATAAACACTAGAAGTATCTATTCAAATAGTTGAGTTCAGATTTCAAAGTTGAAAATACTAAATTTTGGTCCAGAATGAACAGATACTGAACACTTGCTGCTGAAAGCAGAACACAGCAGAATCGTCATCTGCATTATGCAGATTTTCTCATGTGATAATATAGAGTAGTTTGGGTTGAAAGGGACCTTCAAAGGTCATCTAGTCCAACCCTTGCAGTTCTTTCATTCCTCCTGTTCCTGAAGCACTGCCAGTGGACACTTTGGAAGAGATGTGTTAAACAGAGATGTCCAAGTGCACTGTGCTTCCCATTTCACCTGTGGCTACCTCTCCTCCAAAGGACCTCCTTCCTCCAAGCACTGACACTCAGGTATGCCAGTGTCCATATCACCTTGTCCTTACAGCCAGTCTATGCAAACAAACCAATAGTCCAGGACACTCATCCAGATGTAGGATCAGAAACAGGTTTTTTTAAATAGAATCATAGGTCTATCTGGCCTCCAGATCTACAAGAGAATTGTAATCTAATATGGCAATCTTTCCCATGATTATAATATTACAGTTCTTTAAACCCAAATTTTACCCTTAAAAGTCTATGAGTCCAAAACCATAAAGGGTTAGCAATACATATAAGAGCCAATAAAACATTTATTCCTTGACAGACAAGCTTATTAGAACAAGTTCATATGTATCAAGTATGTGTTTCTTACCAGTTATTGTAGTGATGACTTATCCAAACCAAATACACTGCCTATGTTTCAGCCACAGGGTGAATTTCCATATGGCATGAGGTGCTGATTTTGATGACACACACACAAAGAGCCAGTAAAACCTTATAATATATTGCTTATTAGAATGCACGAAGATGCTGGAAGGTGTTCAGACACGGTTTTTTTGCTTACAGAGGTGTTCAGACAGAGCTTTAGAAAAGCTGAGTGGACAGTTCACTAATGACAATGTACTGTATGAGCTTATGAAAGCAGGGAAGTGCTGTGCAAATGGTTCATTAATTTCACTATAAATGAACCATAGAATAGAAAACTGACTATTGGTGACTAGAATAATGTGACTAGGAGAAACACTCGTACAAAAAGCCCTTTTCACCTTCTATGAGAAAGGTGTGTGCTTTAGAAAGATCAGCATAAATGCTGCCTCACCCTATGAACCTTTAGCTTTTTCTTCTGCAGGCTCCTTGTTCATCCATTGGCTGATGAGATGTAGCAAGAGCCCTTGAGAGGTCTGACCCCCACCTTGTGAAATGAACCAAGTCTGCTTTGCCCATCCACAAATGACACTGCTGCAGAGAGAGGGTCTGAATCCTGGCATGATGAGAAACCCTACTTTCTTACTCTTTCTGCAGAAAGTGGTAACTGAAAGCCAGAGTATGGTTTGAATCCCCTTTGAATTAAATTTCTGCTGCTGCCATTGTATTTAGCAGCAAGTTTTCTAGGGCATTGAACTCAACATGGAAGAGGCCAAACTCTGTAGCTTTAACTTGATAGTAAAATACATCTTGTTTATAACTTTAGGTGGAAAGCCTACTCTGCATCCTGCAGCAAACATAAGAAATACACTGGTTGCTTCCCAGCCCACTGACAGGTGTCATGTCTGAGAATTGACTTAGGATGGATATTTCCAGCTCAGAATTGCATGCGTAATAGTGTGTAACCTCTTCTTCTGTCAGTTAAAAAAGCAAATAGTGTATGTTTCACTTATTTTTTTTTTCTCAATTTAGTTTTTGTTGGTATGCATGCCACCACACCAATTAAGTAATTTCTGTCTTGGTTTTAAAAATAATTTATAGGCAGATTTTCATGAACTAAAGCATCTTTTATGAAAGATTACAGTGAAAGTGTTTATGTGCACAGTGATCAGACAGCTTGACTCTGCACAGCTGTATTTCATCTGACTTCATGCTGTGACTTGCTAACAGTAGGCTATGTCGTGTCCCATATCTGTATGATTAGCTTATCAGGAGATGTGAAAATAATATAAATATTCAGTGATGAATTTAGAACTGACATACTGCAAAATACAGATGCTGAATTTCAAAACTGTGAAATGAATGGTTTACAGGGTCTGATATTAACCCCAATGTTCAGAACATGTTTTGTTTCAAATCTGAATGAAAATACCTTTTTCCACTGTCAGCATCTCCCTGGTGTGGGAAGCATCTGCCAGGTCCGTCTTGAACACTTAATAGTTGCAAGAGAGCTTTGTCCTAACGAGAGTCCTAATGTCATTATTTGAATGTATTTTTCACATACAGCTGAATGCCTTTCCAAAGGCCCTAGTCCTGACTGATCTTCAGCAGAGGAGAAGCTGTAAGGTTTTGACAGCCATGAATGTGGCGGGGTTTAGTCTTGTTCATCAGAGCAGCCACCTCCATGTGGACTACCAGCATGAGGCTCTTGCTTTTGAGAACTGAAAGGCTCAGCAATCTTTAAACACCATGTTTTGGTACTACCAACTAAGGGAATAGAACCAAGCCATGGAAAAACTGAATTGTTAGAAACTCAGAGTATTCAGGAAAATGGTGGAGGTGGGGAAGAGGACTTCCTGAGGACTTTGATTAGTGGGCAGCTTAGTGACTTTACAGTTGGGCAACTGGTGGTGGGGCTGTCACTTGGGAAGGGAGAAAGGGCTCTTGGTGCCCAGGGAGATCAGCAGGATGTATCACACCACTGTGCAGTAAGTGTATAAAGCTAAAAGCGATTACTGAGCAAAGCTGGTTGTTGGGAACTAAGTGAAAACAAGATGGGAGGTCCTCTGACAGCAATAACACACAAGTCACACAGTGGCAGGGGCTTATTGTTCTGTGACAGGGTGATGTTTGCTGCTGTGCTGTGGAGCAGGGCTGTGCTGGAGTCTTGTTTTCCCAGCATCCCTGGCCCTTTGCAAGCTCCAGTGGCTCTGAGCATTTTATACCAGTGTGATGATACTGAACACAGTACTGGTATTAAGTAATTACAACCAGGTAGAAAAAAATCCCAGCACTAGCCTGTTTACAGTGTCTTGCTACAATTCCCATTGCTGTTTCATTTAACTCCTCCTGGAGGTGGATTTAGAGTTTCTTTCTAGAAATCCAGTGTTTGCAACAAGTGCTTGTTGCTTCCTCCCAGTGCTGTAATGTACAAGGTGGTTGCATGCACACTCATTACTAATAGCCGATTTGGTTTAATGCCATGCACAAATTTCTTTGCTAAGAACCATGTAGTAACAAATTCTGTCACTTTGCTTTCTGGGTGTTTAATGCATTTTCTCTTCTTCCCCTCCCCAAAGAGCAGAGGAATACGAATTATGCACTTAAGCCAGAGTTTATGCTTAAAGCTTGTGGGAAGGAGAGGAATAGGTGTATCAAATGATGCACACTAGGGCCAGTGAGTCTTCCCTGACTAAATAAAAGGATATACCACGTCCTATAAACTTACCTTTTTAGTCACTAGGAATAGCACATCAAGGCCAAATTACTTCTCTCAACCAAAGAAATGGCATGGAGTTGTCTCATGCAAGTCACGAGTAGGTAGCTTTCAAAGTATCATCCCGAACATTAATTAGAGAGAGCTGTTTTTTCACAGCCTGCTGCAAACCACCCTCCAAAACTGGAGTTTGGAAGTTCATAAAGAATTTAGGTAGCCAATACCTGGTTGCATATTCTCAAATTTGATTAGTGGAGCAGATAACGAAGAGGACATGACTGTTAATCAGTGCTCCTGGAGCTTTTGTGTTAGTTTAATTGCCATAGCAGGAGGATGCCATTGGGGATGCCAGGGGGGTTAGTGATCGGTGTAATTTCATGATTCATTTGTAGTGCAGTTTCTTTTAGAAACCCTCACTATGGACCAAAACCTGTGATGCTCTAGAAGCAGCAATGAGCACACTTCCCTGGAAAACTACCAGACTCATAGACCTTGTACTGGTCTCTCCTGCGCATCAGGTACAGAAAAATATTTAACACCTTTGCCCTTAAAGAAAATAAAAAATATAACACTTTTGTAGCTTGGGTGCAGTTTTGCATTGAAGAGATGTTTTTTAATGAAGGGTGAAATCTGTTGTCCTTCAGAAGATGGTTTTGTTTACCTCAATCAGTGCTAAAATATTCATTAAAGACAGCAGAACTGCTTTATATTATGCAAAGAAACTTTGTATTAAGTGTTGTCTGTATGTGCTGTGCATATGAATGTATAATGTTCTTAATATTCAAATGCAGCAAATAGTTGTTTTTAAAAAAGGATCCCAATGACTTTCTAAAATGCTTATTTGATAAAAATACAAGCTCAGGATTATATCAGCTGTCTGGATAATTTTCATATGAAAGCCTGGACAAAATTTCTTCCAAAGGTTTTTCTGGAAGAATAAATTGATCTAGACAGAAAATGTAAGATGGAAAAAACCTGATGAACTTTCTACTAGTTGTTCTCTCTTTGTTGCTTTTATGGGCATTGCTGTGTGTATTTTATTTTGGCTTTGTATAATATGGACTTCCCTGCTGGGCTGGTTCTCCCCAGTTGTGCTCCCTAGAAAACACCTCAGTTGCAATCTTTCAACATGTCATTTTGGTAGCATTAGTCAAATCTTCCATTGAAGCAAATGAAAAATGCTCTGCAAAATTCACAGTGAGGGTTTATAATCCTCAGCCAAACAAGCTAGGGAATTCTGAATTAAAATTGGTTTTGGACATGGGTGTTGGTAAATGCAAGATTGAGTCGTTGCCCTTTCACCTTGTAATTGTGTCCTATTGGCAATATATTGTTTCTTTGAGCCTTTATAGCGAAAAAAGAAAAAGCCAGATCTGCAATACACTGCATTATAAATTTGGGGTTGGTTTGTTTGTTTTAGGAAGTTTGTGTTAGTTTTGTTGTCAGGAAATTAAAGCAAGATTCGTGAATAAATACAAACTTACAGGTCATAGAGATGGATCTGGTTTCTTTAATAATTACAGTCTTAACTATGGAGTAACTGAGTGTAACTGACTCCTCAGAATCTGCTTTGGCTCATTGTGCAGAAGAGCAATAATTTTGCAACTTTATAACAGCATCTAATGATTTCTGAGAAAAGATTGAAAAGAGATGACTTGATACTACGTTAAGTGGCCATTTTTAGTCGAAATATTGTTTTTCTCTTAGAATTATCCCATTGCAGTTCTCTAATTTGAGTCTTTCTTCCTTAATAGAGGCTTAGTTACTAATGACATTATAGAGATGAAACTGTGTTAAATTTCTAATTATTTTTATTTCTCAAGTGTTCTGAATGTATCTTTCTGCCTTTTGTCATCATCTTCTAAAAATGCTTAATTGAAGTGAGCACTTTCCAATTCCCCCAACTGCTATAACTCAATGTGATATCTTTAAATACCAGGAAGCCATAAAATATGATGGAGTTAAGGAAATTCAGGTGGAAATAATGTGAAACATATTATTTGGAGTAGATACAGATCTTAGTTTTGAATTTTACCTGTTCACTGCTGCATTAAAAGATGCTTCTTCATGGTCCAAATCAACAAAATAAAAAACTCCTAAAGGGAGATTTCCTTACTCCCGCCTGAGAAGTGACTCAGTAATGCTCCTTTCCATATATCTTATTAAGTAAAATATCATTTAATGTGTCTTTTATGTGAGGACATTTAAACATACTCAATGACATTGTTTTCATCACTTTGATGTGAGTTCAGGAAGTTATGACTGAGGTTATCCAGAATGAGCAAGCAGGGAGGCTGATGTGTGAAGGTAAATTGGTATCAGCACAAGCTTGGCTGGTGGCTTTTTGTACACTGACACATGTGCTGTGGGTGTTACTGAGAGGAGGAATGTAGGTTGCTCACTACAAGTCTGCAGCTGCAGTCTCATTCCTATTTATGGCAAAACCTCAGTGGGGAAAATTCAGGTTGTATGTCTTTTCTGTGATTTCAGGTGTGATCTCTGCAAGGATGTGATAGTGTATCCCCCATTCTTAGGGCATCCGGGCAGCCTGTGATGTGCACAGGGCTCATTCTGGCTTTTTTCAGATGAACAAATAGTGTAAGCTATCAGAACAGCTCAGTGATGGGTCTGGATGGACCTTTCATCTTCTGCATCTATATATTGTAAATAATGTAAGCACTGTTCTGTGGTCATTTGCTGCACAGTAAGCTGTATTTTTAGGTGTTCCCTGCTCATGACTGCTGAATGTCTGTGTGTGCACGTGTGTGCTGCTCAGCTCAGAGAGACCTCGATCTAGAATGGCAGAGGTGATAGAAAACATGCATCTGGGAAAGGGACACTGCACAGGGCTGCAAGTGGTGCTTAGTAAGAAAGTTATGCCTGTGCCAGATTAGAGGATCTTTTGTTCAACGTGCTCTATAATCATAAGACAAGGATGAATGACTATGATTTAAATTCCAAAACAGGTAATATGTCTAAAAAGAAAGTCTGTGCAAACTGCTGGACCGAAGCCAGGTGCATCCTTCACTGCATTGCCTGCTGAAACTAGGAGTACAAGTGATATGTTCTTAACAGGGAGGGATGCTGATCTTCCTGCTTCTCCAATGATCAGCTGTGTGATTGAAAAAAAAAAAAACCACAGCTTGATCTATATGACCGTTTAAAAAAATTACGGGTTTTTCATGTTGTCTGGGACAACCCTTTTACTGGAGCCTTAACAAAAAGAAATGATGATGCTAAGCAGGTTTCCTGGGTTCAGCTTTAACAGTTATTTTTTTCCTTCTTAGTAGCTGGTACGGTGCTGTGTTTTTGACTTTCAGCCTGGGAACAACACTGATAATGCCAATGTTTTCAGTTGTTGTGAAAGTCTCCTCACTTTGTCCTTACCTGCATTGTCTGCACTCACTGCTTGACTCTGCATTTCCAGCACTTAGTGACTGTTTGGGAAAAATATCTCGAAGTAACAAGATGTGCAATAGTATTCTGTAAGTTTCTGCTATAACCCTTCCTTCCACCACTACTGCTACTGTTCAAATTAAGCTCCAGGTTCACAGAGGCTCATAATCCCACAGCAATGCCTATGTCTAACACATACCCAGGGCTATCTAACTATATATATTTTTTTCTTTTTTTTTTTTCAGTAAATACAGGATTGTACAGTTTTGTTTTCAAAACTGAAGTACAAGTTTTGACAGAGCCTTTTAAAGTTAAAGTGACATCTATGTCTTTGGATATGGAAGGAGAGGAACTGAATTCTTTATTTCTCAAGCTCTGCTTTTTAAGCATTCAGGTGAACTCTCATCTATCTGAAGATCTGTTTCCTTAGATTTCAGATCAGCACTGTGTGGGTTGTTCTTCATCTTTCTGTCCTATCAAAGCTCTGTGGTGAAACAACAACACCTCCTGACAGCCATGTATACTGACAAAGGAAGCTTTTTTATTGTGCCTCAAAAGAAAGTTCCTGAACTTACATGATCCGGGATTTGCACTTTTTAAATCAGCTGTCTGAAAGCTGCTAGGCTTCCCTTGGTCAACAACAGTGTTATTTACAGCCTGCCTGCCTTGAGGCTAGGAGATAAAATATTCCTTTCACCAGAAATCTATACACCAGATATTTGTACTTCTAATCAGAACAGAAGATTTGATGAACTTGGTATATTTATATTCATACTGGGAGAAACTGATTTCTTCTGATCCTGCCCTGAATTACTTAGAATCATAGAATAGTTAGGGTTGGAAAGGACCTTAAGATCATCACGTTCCAACCCCCTATCATGGGCAGGGACACCTCACACTAAACTATGTCACCCAAGGCCTCATCCAACCTGGCCTTGAACACCGCCAGGGATGGAGCATTCACAACTTCCTGGGCAACCCATTCCAGTGCCTCACCACCCTCTCAGTAAAGAATTTCTTCCTTAGATCCAATCTAAACTTCCCCTGTTTAAGTTTGAGCCCATTACCCCTTGTGCTATCACTACAGTCCCTAATGAAGAGTCCCTCCCCAGCATCCCTATAGCCCCCGTTCAGATACTGGAAGGCTGCTATGAGGTCTCCACGCAGCCTTCTCTTCTCCAGGCTGAACAGCCCCAACTTTCTCAGCCTGTCTTCACACAGGAGGTGCTCCAGTCCCCTGATCATCCTCGTGGCCCTCCTCTGGACTTGTTCCAGCAGTTCCCTGTCCTTTTTATGTTGAGGACACCAGAACTGCACACAATGCTCCAAGTGAGGTCTCACGAGAGCAGAGTAGAGGGACAGGATCACCTCCTTGGACCTGCTGGTCATGCTCCTTTTGATGCAGCCCAGGATACGGTTGGCTTTCTGGGCTGCGAGCGCACACTGAAGCCGGCTCATGTTCATTTTCTCATCGACCAGCAACCTCAAGTCCTCCACAGGGCTGCTCTGAATCTCTTCTCTGCCTGAACTATGTATGTTGTATGCTAACATGCTACTGAAAATTCCTTACTTGAAAATCAGGCTGGGATAAGAGATAGGAAAAAACTCTGGGGCTTGTTTCTTCTTCCCTGGGTTCAAACCTGCTGACCTGCGACTTGAAGCTGTTGTAAGGTCAGGAAGCTTGAAGATCCCTCAGAGAGGGAGGTATAGTGGGCGTAGGGTCTTTGCAGGCTGCTTCACCATACCGTGTACTCTGGCCATTTTTAGTAAGGAACGACAGAGCTTTTAGTTGAGTAAATGAAAGTTTCTCATGTTGTAAATATTTTGTACTTAAAGCTTTTTATTTAGAAATGAAAAAAAAATAAAAATCCCCAACCAAAACAAAAAAAACCCCAACAAATCCACAAAGAAAGCTGGTAGAGGGAAAGTATTTCAGTCTCTCTAGGATTTCTGCTAGAATAAGCAGGGAAATTATTAATTGGTGTTTTGGGAGAGGTAATAAAATTTCGACAACTAAAATTAAATCCTTATCTCTTTGGCAACAGGATAAGAAGACTACAAAAGTTATATTGGGAAATACTGTCCATGGCAATCAAGTTCAAGTGGCCTCTGAGTGCAGGAACACTTGCCAGTTCAAGTAAGAAGTTTTCCAGCAGACACTTTGCTCTTGTTAAATCTGAACACTTCTCTTCTGCAGCTGAGGGGCTACAGGAGGCTTTGCTGAGTCTGTAGGGCTGACAGAGTCCTGGAAAAGCAGAAAGAGCCCTTGGAGAGGGGCTTTTTCTCACCACAGCACTATGTGGTTTTAAGATGTGATGGAGTACTTCAAGGTGTCAGCCCATTCCTTAGTGGATAATGGTAGTGTAAATGTATTTACAGCTTTCTGTAACTAGATTTGTATGGTCCCATCAGAGATGTGGAGGACTGATGTGGGGTGGCTGCCAAATGTAGCAAGGTGGGAGGTGCTGTGGGGAAGCTGCAGGGGCTGTTTGAGCTTTGTAGATGTGAGGAGTCTGCTGATGGCTGACAGTATCCTTGAGTGACAGTACAATAAAGGAGACCCTAAGCTCAGTTTTTTCAAGTAAAGTACATGTGGTATGTTCAGGAGAAGCTTAAACATTTATCTGTCTTTACCTGTGATGGGTGAATGTCGAAGGATGGGTTTTGTTTTCTCTCTTCATGTTTTATGCTTCACATGTTAATTCCAAGCTTTGCCGAAAGCTCTGACAAAATTTGCTTTTATTAGAAATTTTCCTTTCTGAGTTTTTCTCTGGCTTTGTAAAAGCGTGAGTGGATTACAGACATAGCCTTAAGCTGTTTCTGCAGCTTCCCAGTAAGTCTGCCAAAGCAAGCATAGGTACAGCAGGTACAACATTTCCCTCTGTGGCAAGCTACTTGGCAGTGCTATAGCCTGGCCTTGAGAGGCAGCTCACTCCCTCCAGCTCTTTCTGCCCTGGGCGTGAGTATTTGACTATTTCCCGAGTCTCTTGCCTTCCAAGCTGTGACGTGGTAGTTGAGAATTTAGGCCATTTAGCTGCAGCACTTTGCTCTGGAACTGGTATTTGCTCCCTTCCTAGGAGATACAGATTTGGGCCAGAAGTTTGGCCCAAGTTACTAAAACTCCATGTGGGGCAGCACCTGGCTACATGTTTATGGGTTGGAGGGGTGAGTGAGCTGCACAGTGCAGCAGCAAGAAGTCAGCGGAGCTGCACCTCCCTGAGTTTGGTGAAGGACCCCACCAGTCCATCAGTCTAAAAGGAGCCTTGAAGGAAGCAGCTAGGAAATATAACACTAGGGAAGATGATACCCAATCTTCCCCCAAGTAATTTTGGTCTTGCCAAGTATTCTGTTTTCTAAAAAATAATAAAACCCAGTGTTTCCTGAGCTGGAGAATGGGTGAGATGCCATTCTGGAAAGGGTTTCTTGCACCTTTTTATCTGCATATTTTCAACTGAGTATTTTGTAAAAGGTCTCCTTGTTACTCTGCTGAAGACCAAAATCTAATGAGTTGATATTGGTGCTTTTCACCAAGCAGAGATCTTTCCTGATGTTAGTATTCTGTGGAGCTAGTGAAACAACAATTTATATTACCTGAGTGTAGATCATCATTGCAAGTTTCTGGTTTGCTTAATGTTGTTTTCGAAATCCTACTGGGCAGGGGCAGGTGGGTTGGTTTTTGAGGTGGTGTTTTGAGCAACTGAATCAGCAGAAGGTACTTCTCATGGATTTTGTTTTTTTAACTCTAGCCTCACTTTTTAACTGCTGTTGTGCTGACACTAGCTCTATTGCTCTTGTAGGGAGACTAATAGAATGACATTTGGTGTACTGGAGTACTCGGAAATACAAGGTAAGAGCTATACTCACACTCTGAAGGTCTCTCCAGGTATCACCAGTTCACGAAGGCAATGTCATAATCTCCTGAAAGCTTACATTTCTGCCTCTCAGCTGAAAACACATTTAATCTGATCTTTTTGTGGCAACTCTCTATTACAGAATGCTAAAATTCTATTGTGTAGATTTGTTTTATTTTCACCATCTGATTGCTCTAATCTGCCAGATTTACTATCTGATTGTTTTACTTTGTTGTGAGATCCCAAATTAATTAGCACTGTAATAGTGCTGGCTCATTAGCAATATTTATTGGGGTCATCCCACACAGATAAGCATATCATCAACCTAAGGATGTGGATTTCCTATTTATATTACCACATTATTCACTTCTGCTTCCTGTCTTGGTGATACTTGTACCCCATAACATCAGAAGACTCCACTTAGCTGTCTCACTTGCTACGTGTTCTCTGTCATCAGTTCTCATACGTGGTGTTTAAATGTGCTGGGCAGTATGATTTGCTGCTGTGCTCACATCTTTCCTGAGCCCTCTGCATTTGCTACTTGTATGCAAAGCAATACTCATGGTGTCACTTTGGGAATCATTTGATTTATTTTGCATGCAAAAGAGATACATCTCATTGAGTTCTCCTACTTTGGCAATAACTAGGTATCAATATATCAATTGTCAGATCAAGTCTCCTAAATAACATCTGTCTGAGCCTGCTGTTTCCTTATTTGTTAATAAAGCATTTTTTCTTTGTATCATCTTGCAAAGTGCTATTACTCAGAGGCTGTGTTTTCTTTATACTGTGACTCTGAGTCTCATTTCAAACCGAACCTCTAAGCCCCAGTTGTGATGGGATTGTCTGTGAGAGCTGGTATTTACCAAACACTGCATCCCTCCTCTGCAAAATGTTAACCTACATCACCTTATAGTGCTGTGTGTCTCAGATACTTTAAGATCCTCATGGCTATGTGTCATGGTCTGAGGCAGCTACTAACTCATGTGTTGGACACTAGAGATTTTGAAAGATGTCTCTTTTGGTGCGTTTTTGACATTTCTGCCGTGTGTTAGATTACCTGAAATAAGTGAGCAGGAACTCTAGTGAAATACTACCATCCTGGTTTTTGTTATTACATTGGGGGTCCTCAGGTCACCCACTCTTCATAATCTGTGGAAAGCCAAAGCTTACATTGTCCTGGAAGCGGTACCACTCTACTCATCTAATTCAGGCGATGAAACACAAGACCAAAGACTTCCTCAGGTTAATTCTTGCCTGGATTGTGTGACCTGCTGCAGAGAACAGGAGACAAGGAAGTGTGCAGCAATTTATTTTTTGCTGGAATAGTCTAGGCTGCCCATCCCTGAGTATCTGAGAGCTGTTAACAAGCCTTTTTCCCATCATGTAACCAGACGTGTATCTTCTGTAGAGCCACCAAGAGTTGGGAAATGTTCCTCACCCGTGGCCAGTTAGGCATTTCCATCACTTGGCTGGAGGTCTGGGGAAGGGCTGCAGGAGAGGCAGCTGAGTCCTGTGTATGGAGCAGGAATGGGTTGGTTAGACTGCAGTGTTGCTAGTGTTTTAGAGTTTGCCCTGTCTGCCAGATAGAAGTGAAAAGAAATTGATTAAAAGTCCCCAAAATACATTTGATACAAATACATTTTGATACAAAATATTTCTATCTCCTTGGCCTTCATTTTACCAGTGTCTTTCATGTTTCAAGTCACAGCTAAACTTTGAAGCCTGAGAATTTCTCAGAGACAGATTTTGCTCTTTCCCGTCAGCTCTCTGCCCTGCACTGGAGCCTTTCCAGCATGAGGGCATGCTGTGCCTTGTGGTGGCCTTCCAGGGAGGGAGGTCTGCACCTCTGTGAGTGTCTGTCAGCAGGAGCTGCTGAGCAGTCCTGGAACTCTGCTTACTTATTTTATAAACATCAGAATGACATTTCCTAGTGACTACCAAAAGAGTAAAGAGGTCAGCCTTCCTTTTGACTAAAAAAGGCTAATGGGAGCAGTAGCAATTTAAAGCTGTTTAAAGCCCAAATCCTGGTTGTTCTTCCTAAGCCTTCCATTTTAGGATTATTTGAATTGATGTACACTGCTGTCTGAGAAGCTTCTTGCTGCAGGCACTGTATTGACTTTGCCAATTTCTACTGCTTCTGCAAGAAAGAAAGTGACTTGAACAAGGGTGTTGAAAGTATCAGTTTGTTCAGAAGCCAGACAGAGTTGGGAATGGAAGCCAGGTATCATGAATATGTTAACATTCCATTTAATTGCAAACCATAGTCTCTTTCTATGACCATCTCAGTAATACGGACAGAATAACCATTTTCACTGAAGTCTAAAGAACTGTATTGTATTTAGGGTTATAATTTCAGTATGCACTTACGAGCTAGAATAAGCCTGAAGGGAAAACAGATGTAAGAAAGTAATTCTTAATGTTAGAGATGCCAGGGTTATACACATGAAGAAAGTTATTCTGAGAGCTTGTTTTCCTTTAAGGAGAGACGTGTAGGTTTATAGAATAAAAGGAGAAAAAAAAAACCTTGAGCCTTTAAAACAAACAAACGAAAGAACCCCTATCCCCAACATGAGTCAGTCCATGTAGGAGTCTGTAAGCAGTTCATTACAGTCGTCCTTTAAAGTAGTTCCCAGGCTGGGATTGCAAATGATTTGGAGACAAATTATTTAGTGAGAAGACATTAAGGATATGGCATCCAAAAGTGAAGTAAATCCTTTGGAGCTTGATCTGGGCTGGAGGAAATATTTGAGAATGCCTTCAGGACAGAACAAATCAAGAAGGATTATGATTTAGCAATATCAGAACCCAATTTGCCCTACTGCTAATTCATTAATTGTAACTACCCAGTACCATTGCTGTTGTGAGGTGGATACACACTGCTCTTCTCTGTGAGTGTTCCTGTTGTATGACTCGTAAGATTGGGATTACATTGTCCAGGGAAATGAGGGGATAATGACCCTCATTTGTATGTACTCCAGTTGTACAGTTGTTGAGAAGTATGGCAAAATCTCTGTTTAACTAGAATTAGTTTCTTTACATGAAATGGAGAGACTTCACTTGATTAATTTGTCTGCTTCCTGCCTTTCATTAGCAAATAAAAGCTTCTTTGTATGCTGGGTTGGGGGATATTGAGGTAGGGAAAGAGAGATCAAAGGCTGCTGTTTTTCTGCTGGGTGGTTTTCCAGATCAAGCCCACAGGAAGCGGCCAGGATGCTGGAACTGCTGTGAGGGGATTCAGACGCAGATTGGGGCTGGCAGGTTTGTGCTTCAGGCTCTTTGAGAAGACTTAGTCAGAAACTATTTTTGTTTAAAGCATTTCACTTTCTGCATTATTCAAGACTTCAGGCCTTCTGCAGAGTCCCTCCGGCATCCCCTGCTGCAAACAAAGGCCCATCTGTGGCCTGGCTGCTGGCCGTGGTGTACAGTGAGGGGAACTTTCGTCCTTCCCAAATTACAGATGGAACTGAAAATTCAAGGAGACCTTGATACTCCTGAGGTCAGGGATAGTGCCGATTTGCCCCAGAGTTCTACCACTGCCTTATGAGGATGCAAACATTTGCATGAATCTGAATAGCTTTGTATTTTAGATAAGTCTGGATCCAACTTTGTACCAAAGTTGCATCTGCCAAATGGAATCTAAAGTTAAACCAAGGCAATGGTTTTTGTTTCTTTTCCCCCTTTTTCGCTCAGGAAAAAGTTAACTGCAAGAAATATCATGCTTTTCCTATTAAAAATCTTGGGGGAAAGAACCATGTCTATTAGGCTGTGCAGACTTTGTGTTGCTTAACTTCCTAGCAGACACAGGTCTCCATTTATTGTCACAGAAGAAGGTTCAAGGCTGTTCTCTGACAGTGAAACGAGGAAAGCAAGAATTTCTCAGAGTTTTCTTGTGCTTTTGGAGAAGGGAGGCCCTTCGTGGAGGGCGCAGGACACAGTAAGAACTGCACCAGAGCTGATTGCCAGACCAGAATATTGCTGTGAAGCCTGCAGTGTCCTTGGGACAGAAAGCCTTGGGTAGTCACATTGAATAGGCAGGCAGCATAAAGGTATTTGGGTTTTAATTTTAGTTATGGTTTTTGGGTTTTTAATGGTGGCAGTGCTGAAAAGGTCACACAAAACAGGCACAGCACCAGTGAAGATGCCTGATGGAAACAAAAAAAGCACTCTTAATCCTGCCCTTCTGTAAAACCCCAGTGCTTGTTCCTGGACCCATGGGCAGAAACGGAGACTGAAGCAGGGAAATGCTGAATGGCTCTTGGAAGCTGTGAACCTTTCTGAACACTGATGTTCTCCGGCAAGGCACGTTCTCATGCTGTCCTTTGGTGAACGGGATTGCTTTCCTCGGTGCTTAACCTTGAACATCTGTGATCTGAAACCCTCAGTGTGGTGAAGAGGATCAGAAGCATCACTATAAAGCCAATGTTAAAAGAGATGTTTTTAAAAAGCATACAAAAAGGAACAGGACTCTTCCACTGAATCATTTGCTATAGAAAGGAAAGTCATGGACTGAACCCTCTTGACTTCACCATGAGTCACTGCCTCCCAGCCACCCTCTAGCTGAGGGAAGAGGAAGGCTGACCTCACAGCCATGACTCAGTTCAAGATGATCAACTGTGTCTTGAAAGTCTCCTGGAGATGACTCACAGCGCTCCCTTCACTCTCCAGCCCCTGAGCAAAAACATGTGATCTGGCAAGAGAGGGAGTGAAGGTGTCTGCCACAGACCATCAGGCTTTTAGTGCGGATGAAAGCTGTCAGTGTCTTGTTGAGTTGTGCAGTCTGTAAGCATGGCTAGTTCTGTTTCCCATTATTTTGGAGAAAGGAAAAAGAATCAGGAAAAGAAAGCAGTTTTTGAACAGAAATGGGAATGGTACTGCTATGGGTAGCACTGGGCAGCATCAGATGTAGGGCATATTGGAAACCTCAGTTAGGGAAGGACAAATGTAATAAAGATGATCTTTAAAATACTGTTGGGCTGTAAGCAAATTTTGAGCAAGTGTGCAGTGCTGTAAAGGAAAAGAAGATAGTGATCTGAATGGAGGAACAGAGTTGCCAAAAGGCTCCAACAGAGCTGGAATTCTAGAAGAGGTTTAAACAGTATTTTCTTCCGCATTCACGTGTGCCAGCTGAAAAAGATGGCCAGAGGTAATGTTTCTTAGGGTGGTAGCCCTGATGCACTTCACATACTTAAATAAGTATTCAGGTAAGATAGAGCATGGTCTGGATCAGTGTACTGAAGAGATTTTGGTAATGCCAAACTAACATGGCACATCTCAGAGAGGATGATTTTTAACTGAAGGACATGGAAGATGCTTGGGGCTGCAGCAGAACTGATGAGTGACTGAGGTTGAAGAGTCCAGCTGGAAATTTTGGCAGGGCTAATGGAATATGGACTGCATTAGGACTGGGACCTGGAACAAAAAAGCCTGAGAATATCTGTTGGATGATCTTGAATTAACCTGTGACAATCAGCTTCCTGTGGAGCCAAGCTGCCGGTTTTGACCTCCCCTACTGGGTGGGTGATCTGGCAGGCTGACGGAGTAAATGTCTGCAAAGTTCTGGGACCCTGATGAGAGGAGTTGATGTAGAGGGTCCTGCAGTGCTCAGGGTCAGAGCCCGCAGAAACTGCTGCCTGCTGGATGGAAACAGAAGCTTTTTCAAGCACCAGCATGCTGTTGCATAGGCAATGACGGCATGAATTGCACGGGATTATCTATCAGATGAATATTATCATTGCGACAGAAGATAAATGAGTTACAAACCTGAAAGCAGAAGGGACACTGATTTAGAATTGAAAATTGATACACAATCCCATGTGTTATCAGAGACAGCATTTGTAGTGCTGAAAATGGAGTCTTATGGGGTAGAAGGTGAGCAGGTGCAACTCTTGGCTTTTTGGGGTCAGCTAGAGGGTTATGAACTAAATGAGGTAGGGGTAAATGACTAGAGAAGATTTTTGCTGTGATAACAGCTGGAAAAAGTGCTTGTTATTGTGTGGAGTATATTCAAGCCCTTGGTGTTTTTAAATCTGCAAGTTAGTTCACTGAAAGGTCAGGGGCTGAATCAGTGAGGGGAAATTTAAAGATGTGTCTAGGGAATGAGAAACTCCTAAGAGAACACGCCTAAAGCTGAGAAAGCCCTACTGCCCAAAGCCCATTTCTCAACAACCTTTCCTTTCGTCTAAGGCAGGAATGAGAAGATGAGTTGGATTTCTGCTGTTGGTGTCAGATGCTGAAAATGTGTGTTCATATTGAGTTTTATTGCTTATAGCAGGGGAGGAAAATGGAATATTTAGCTAGTGCTGAAAGAGGTAAATTAAAAGTGAAAACTCTTCACTGCTGCTGGGGTATCTGGATTGCTGATTTGAGAGGAAGCAAAGAAGTAAGGGCTGCTGTGGGCAGTGTCACTTGATCTCTTGCACCAAGCTGCGTGTTCAGCATTGCCATACCTGCAGCAAAGCACCAGGGTCACTGTGGGACTGTCCTTCTTGAGATGTGAAAGCTTGAGAGCTCTGGGGTACATACTTCACAAGCTGTGATGTGTAAGGGTTTGCAGGGAGCTCTTAGGGTCAGCAGAATTGGCCATTCTTGCTCTGTAAGGGACTTGAGCTGGGCATGTAGCATAAAAGTAGAGTTCCAACCTCATGCAGAACGAGCATGACGTACAGGGTGACTTAGAAGAATGATCAGCAGCTTGTACCTAGATGCCCTTTCACATCTCAGAGTGGTGTATGAAAGTATCTATCTAGTAGTATGTATTTTAAAATGGATGCAAGTAAATGTGACAGTATGTTATATAGACCCGAGCAGATTGAATCGGTGAACTCTGCAAGAGTGAACAGCCAGCTCCAGAAAACAAGGATGCTGTGGCACGTGATGTTCTCTGGTCTTTGTTTCCTCTCAGTAATGGTGACTAAGGTTCAGTTATTTATGTTCTTGCTAGTACTAGGAGGCAGTCATCATCAGAGCAGGTGGTATCTCAGATACTTTACTTCTCAGTAAAATGTTCTGTTCTTTACATCTGTGAAGAAGGCCAGGACAGGATAAGCTTGTGAATGCAGATGGAGAACTATGTTAGCAACATGCATTAGGCAGGCTTGCTGTGGATGGAAGTTGCTCATTGTCTGGCACTGAAAATACATGACTTTCTCTCATACCACTTGTCTGAGTGCTCAGAGTGTAAGAGGGAGGGCTACGTGTTCTTTTTCATTTTTGTTTTTAATTATTGGGGTTTTTTTTTAGCACAGCTGAATGGGAAATAATGTTTGTTTCCAGAAATGGGTTTGCAGGAACTCCTAGGAGGTATTGCAAATGCTCAGGCATTCAGGCATACCCCACGAAGAATAAGAGGGGAATTGATGCATGTGAATAGACCACAGGTCTGAATAATTGTCCTCCCAAACTCTCCAGGGAATGCTGCTAGAATCTGAACATTGTGGGAGGAGAACTAGGATTTATTCAGTGAAGATTCACTTACCATAAATAAATTAAAAAAAATAAATAAGTAGGCTAAATTAGAAGTGAATAGTTCAGCCAGCTCTAATGCTATATAAACTTACAGAATTGTAATGAAAATACCAAAGCCTGTTTGAACTGAAGCTAGAAATCCAAGGAGAAATAACTGTGTGGCACTTAAATTAGCACTCGCCATAAAATATAAATATATGATATAAAATATAGATCTTATTCCAATTTATTTTTTTTCCTAACCTCCAGAGATTTTAAAGATTCATCTGTTCCCTGTGTTTGGAAGGCTCGAACTAGACCCCATTCAGTGCTATACAGTGGCACAAATCACTGAGGAGTTATAAAATTCCTTGATGTATGTTTTTGGACAGTAACTATATTTGTAGAGGCTCTCATGGGGGTGCATTTATACTGCTATGAGACTTTCAAATTCATATAACTATCTTCATATAAAGCATTTTTATAGGATTTTTCACACTATGGGGGGTTGCATGTCTTTAATTATACAACTCAGGCTGAATTGGCACAACTTATATGCAAAGATAAGCCCTTTAGCAAGGCAGGCTCCTGCACTTGAACTTAAAAGAAAATAATTTTCTTCTTGTGAGCTCCCCCAAGAACAGCTGGAAAAATCAATAGCTGCTTCACCACGCAGGAGAGGCTCTGTTTCACAGCCAGCCCAGGGAGAAGCGTGGGGTGAGTGTTTCCTTGTGCTCTGATCCACGTATAGCTGAGGTGACCCATCTCTGGGTGGCATGAGGCTGCTCAGGGACCACCAAGTACTAATCAGCCCCTTGTGAACCCTTTAGAGCGTTTATTAAACTCTAGAGCTGCATTGTGGCTGCGAACTGTGGTGTGAGTCAAAGACTTAAGAGCAGCTTGAATGAAACTCCAGTTGAGGCAAAGAAAGGCGATGCGTAAATGGAGCTCTCAAAAGGGGGTCAGGAATACTGCCTTTGGAGAAGGCGCAGCTGCCCTTTTATTGAGGGCAAAACTGTTGGCGATGGGGTGGGAATTGGCTTTGGGGGACTGCATCGGCCAGTGCTGGTTGATGGGCTGGGGATGACCAGCAGTGCTGGTGCTTTGGTCTTTGGCTTGTTGACCAAGAGAACAGAAATGCCCTGTAGGATTAGAAGTGCTTTGAGGGTTGTGGCAGCTGGAAATTGATACCGATATCAGAGTGGTTGATACGAGCGTCTCAATGTGCAGATTAGCAGCTCTGTGTGTCTAAGGGTGTGGGTAGCATGCTGGCGGTGATATGGAAAAGAGCCATTGGGAGCTCAGATTCACTAGTTTACCTGATAAAAATAGGATTATCTCCATCTCTAAGTTCTGTAAAGCAGCTCTTAGGAGCAGAATACATCTGTATTTTCTGACTGCAGAAAAAACAAGCAGAATATAAGAACTTAGAAAAAATTAATAAGGTGTGTAGTTTTCCAAAGTGAACTGAAAAGGAAAAAATGAGAGCTTTTTGCTTTATTATAATAGCAATAATTATTATAATAGGAGGATAATCAACCCAAACCTCCTATGATCTTACAATAGAGGTACCAACACTGGAGGCAGGCAGGGGAGAATAAATTAAGGTGCAACTAAAGTAGATTCATGGTCATTTAACAATGTGTCAGAGCTCCTAGAGAAATGGGTAGACTGTATTTAAGTCTAATGTACAAATAACTTTAAACAGAAAAGAATGAGGGAAGGAGAAAATGGGAGAAGATTTATTGCAGCAAACAGCTGAGGTCAACTTGCTTTCACAGAAGAACAAGAGAAGAAAATGGCACACACGTGCCAGAAGGTGGCTGTAGAACTTCCCTCTTCCCTTAGTAGGAAGTAAAACACACTGAGAAAGTATCTGAATAATACCTTTATGGTGAGTTGTTCAAGTGCCTAGGAACGACTAAATGTGATTTCTCAGCTTGAATTTTCCTGGATCAGTCATTTCTGCTGAAGTGACTCATGACAGCCTCATGTCATGAGAATCAACTCCAGCCCTCCTGTTCTATCAGTTCTGGGACTTGACTGTTCAGCAGAATTCACATGGGTGTGGGATTTTTTTGTTTGGTTGGTTGTTTTGGGGGGGCAGGTAGAATCAACTTGAGCCATTGATTTATTATTTCTTGTTCCTCCTGCGTTGTTGTCAGCTTGTGAGAAGTCACCATGTCTGCTGGGTTTCCCATCAAAGTGTGATAATCATCAATCCATCTTGGATGAACAGATGCAGCCAGTGATTCTCTGTCTGCTGCGAAGCCATCTCTGTCTGCAGACCTTGGCTAGGTACTTTAAGAATATATGCAGCTATATAACTGTCTAAATAGTCTTAAGCTTTGCCCTAAAGACAAGTGGGGGGAATTCAGAGGTAGCTGTGCAGGCTTTCAGGGTGATTTTGAGTTAGCTAAGGGAACGGCTGTCTGGGTGCTGGGACTGCTTTTAGTAGAAGCTTATGGACAGAATAAAAAGACCAGTGTTACTGTATGGACAGTTATAGACTGAGCCCTTTCTGACAGACACCATACAAGCACAAAGGTTTGCATTGCGGAGTTTTGGCATAGTTGGGTAGGGCACAGAGTTGTCACTGCTGGGCTGAAGGCTGAACTTGCTCTGCCTCTTCCTTCCACTCCCACGAGCTGCTGCACATGGATCGCCTGTTGGTCATTCCTCAACTACCCCTGCAGTTCCTCTGCCCCTGTCATCATGCCCCTGAGCAAGGCATCAAGCAGGGGCCTGGGCAGCCCTACAGCTAACATCAGAGATTGCTGGCAATGTTAATCCTCACACCTCTTCCAAGGCACATGCAAGGCCTTTCATAATGAAATACTCTTCATTCTTGCATACTGGTCTGTGAAACATGAACTAAGGGGAATATGGCATTTGCAGGGGTGACCCTCACTGTCACAGTTTTCCTCCTCCATTTCCCCTCCCTGCAGGGCTGCACCAGCTCTGCTGCCTTTTGTGGTGAGAAAAAAGGAGCTATTTAATTTCTTACTGTGATGTTACTTTCTCTGCTTCTCTGAAAGCTTATATGTTTCTAACTAGGCTCTCTAAGGACTGTGTTCTAAAAGCTGTGTAATTGAATGCTATAAAAAATAAAGGGAGGGGGAACTTCCTATTTTTTTTTTCCTGTTTGGGATTAAAACAGAGACATTAATTCCAGTGTTCAATGGCTTTACTGTGATGTTGCTCACACTCCTTCCATATTCATTTTTTGTGACTTGTTTAGCATGTACTGCCAGTGCTGTTCACTGAAACAGCGTGTTATAAGTGAACAGTCTCCTAGATGACATGGATGATTTTATAAATACTTCAAACAGTCAGAACATATTTATGCAGGACAGCCATTTATTTGGATATTTCCAGAGACTGAGCCACTAACAGTTACATTAGAGAGACAAAAAGGACTGAACTTTTGCTTAAGAAGGGCTGCTTTGGGCAGTTACCCTAACAAATCTACTGTTGCTAGATAAAAATAGATAAGTTTAAGCTTCAGGCTTTGTCTGCTTCAAAGATACCTTAGAAAAATGAAAGATCAGGACTTGCTTCTTCTGAAGTTGATCTAAAACTCCACTGATGTCAACAGCGCAGGTGTGAGGCTTGGGAAGAATTAAAGCATGAGAGAAATGTTCTTTGCTTTATGAAGCAAGTGTTTGATTTAAAGTTTGTAAATGTACTTTAGAAATCTCTGCCTTAAATCTCTTATTTGAAGCAATAAGGTATTTTAGGCTCTTATGTCATAGAGCTAAGCCTAAAAGAGAAACAGATGTAGACGAATGTAAGCCTTGATCTGCTTTAAGACGTTGGTGAATGGGCTGGGATCCCTTGGCCAGCCAGTGGCCCCTGAACAGTGGGATCCACCTGTGTCAGTCCAACACCAGGATCACTTTTGCTGTGAAACTACAAGAAAAAAGATGTTCAGATCATGTTTTCAGTGATGCTGAAAATCTGCTCCCCTAACCGATTTAACTGGAGCAGGAGTACCCAGGATGGCAGGTCATGCCATTGTTGAGGTAGGTGCATTAGTTTGAGTTTGGAAATAATAACCTTTGTAGTTAAGCTGTAAGTGTAATTATATAAGAGATTTATAGGGGAGAAATTTGTCTTGATTTATTTTACTCTGTCCAGATGTGTATTCCTGGACATGTGTGCCAGGAAAGAGCTTTCCCTTCGTAAATCCTGGGCTATTTCCACATTGGAAAAAGCAGAGCTCCTCAGTGCTGCAACATCTGGACGATGATGAGCCGTATTGCTCACTGCAATGGGCAAAATGAATATGATCTTAATTATAAAATTACCCCTTTCCCAACTCATGCCATTTTCAGTTCCTCACTGCAGTAGGGCTTCATCAGGATGCAGGACAGGTTTACACAGCACTTCCCCTTCCTGCTCCATCATTCCTGAATCTGCCTTAGATCTTTCCAGCAGTTTTTCTGGTTTTATTTGCTTATTTACCTTCCATTATGCTCATTGTTCTCCATACTTTGAGGTCAGTAGATGACTGACAGATCTGCCCAATTTATTCCTGTGTATGACAGAAGAGACCTGGGTCAACCAATGAGCCATGAACTTCTATTTCTATTTTGCTGCAGTTATACGACAGTGATCTGTGCGCTGCCAGTCATCCACCATATTGATGAGATTAGCTGGTAATTAAAAACCCAGCCAAGCCAGGCAAGGAAGATGACTCAATTAGCAGAATGTCACTGAATCTAATTTACTTTGCTTATCACAGATTTATTCTCTAATGAATTAGAAAAGAAGAGCAGGACACCTTCAGAGGGAGATTAAGGGGCTTAAAGGCTTAAATACTTTCTAACCCCGTTATGCTCATGGTTTGGTTTTCAGGGAGTGTGCCGATACTGCTAATCGCACGGAAAGGCTGGCTCCCAATCCATGTACCCTAAAAGAGTGTATCAACAGAAGTCATGGTGTTGGCTGTTTCATATGACAGGCACCAGTTAGGTCAGACCTTCGTTTGTTTGTAAACCTTTGTCTGCTTTTAAGCTGATAGTAAGCAGGGGCTTCGGATGCCATGTCATTGGAATTGTGCTCAGGGAGCATTCAATTTCAGTGATAGTGGAACTGATACTGAATGTGACTATGAGGGATTTCCTGGAAACAAAATCATGTTAGAAATAGACATTTTCCACTTTAATGAGTACTTTAAGGTACTTTAAGGCACTTCTCAATGTTTTTCTCATTTCAAATGTGATGTTCGGATGGTTAAGAATTAGAATAACGTATTTTACTGGAGCCCTTTGGAAATACTTTAAGAGACTATTGGACAGATGTACAGCTGAATTTGTATGTAAAGTAGAGACTATAAACCATTATCTCTTCTGCTCTCTTCATAGTAGATAACGTAGCATATTATGGTTGATTTAAGTGAGGATATTACTGGGCCTTGAGCTGCTGCTCTGATCTGCATGACAGACCCCACATGGCTTCGTGGGTCTTACTGAGCTTACGGGAACTGTACAGGGATCTCTATGTGCCAGTCACGCAATGGGATCAGGACTATAGGCTGTGAGTTTGTTACTTTTATTGGGGCTTACTGGAGCTTGTGTAACACTGATCAATACCTGACCTTTTTAGCTGGGCTTTGCAAAGAGATACCAATTGGAGCAGACCATCTCATTCTGATAACTTTGGTCAAGTAATAATAAAAGCTTCATATTTTCTGTTGTTTTTAAAACTTCAGGAGCTATTAGAGAATATCTTTGCAGTGACTTAATCCATGCTGGCATCTCTAACAGTAAAGTAAACTGATTCGGAATGAGATGTATGCTTTTCTGCACGTGTGCATGTATATGTTCACTGCAGGAGGGAGGGAAGAGTTGGTAATAAGAATGGATTGGTTGGGTAGCTACTTCTGCTTCTGTCCTGAATCCATTACCAAGGTATGAGAAATGCTGGTTCAGTGAGGCTGTAACTGTCCCTAAAATTCACTACCTTCACTAAACTTATGACACAGCTTCTGCACAGAAGGTATTTAGATGCAGATTACTGTGCAGAGATGGACACAAATATTTAGCAGTTTTAAATTTTACACTTTAAACATTCTTTCTTGCTGTTTTCAGTCCCTATTTCCTTATTTCTTGCCCCAGTAGTTCTCTGTATCACAGAAAGCAATTTCTTTAGCAGTGTACAGTAACTAGAGTGTTTCTTTTCTACACCATCTCAGTTGCAACAAGCTGTTTTGCAGAGATTTGACCATTACCAAACATACCTCTATAAACTAGCCTGAAAAGAGCAAAACTCACTAAGGTATTCTCATTAAGCTAATAATGACAAGGAAGTCTAAATCCTCTCCACTGAGTCACTGGAGTTACAGTGCCAGGAGATGCTGTGTCATATTCAGATGATGTTAGTGGCTCTTGTACAGCATTTTGTATGTGTGCAGTCACTGAAATCATGACACTGAGACTTTTATAAAACTAAGTGAACAATATATGGTTATGACTAGCTGTAGCATTGATATTAACAATTATTAATTCCATTCTAACTCCACTGTTAATATGGTGGTTATCCTTGTTACTTGCTTTGTTATATGGATAACAGTGTTCACACACACTGTTCACATAAGCCACAAAGCCCAGCTCAAAACACCCTACAGCTTCGGAGCTAGATCTCTTCTGCTCACAGCAGACGGATGCTACTCCCTAAGCCTTTGTGGTGACTTTCTTGATGGAAAATCTTGCAGACTTCCACAGAGGCATCCCAATCTGGCTCCAAGATGAATAAGATGTAATATTCGTTCATTTTGGTTTTGGATGTTACCAGCTGCAGAGACTGCTCTCTTCCTGGTTTCTACTGGTGAGCAATTTCTTGCAGGTTTGGAGAAGAGGTTGCAAACCACAGGTAACTTTAGCATGGCTCTGTTGTTGCAGTATTGGAGCTGCAAGTAGAAGTGTTAACTCAAAGAGGTAGGAGTGAACAGAATTGGTGAAGAAAGGTGGGGAGAGCTCCCTGAGTATCCAAGGATGAGAGGCTTAATTTCAGTGCTGTGAAACAGAGGCAACGAGAGAAGTTGAAGGATGTCATCAGCAAAGCCTATGCTGGAAAAGATAAGGCTGGACTGGAAATGTGAGGAAGCCTGCAGGCATGGCTGCTGAATGATGGCTGTGTTGTAGGTGATGAACAGAGTGCTGTATCATTGCACAGGAGGGAGAGATACTTTATAGAAAGGTGTAAATGACTGAAAATGTATCAGAGAATCATACCATTTAAGAACAAAAAGATGTGAGTCAAAGACAGTGGTATTAGGGAAACTGGTGCTTTTACATACTATCAATTTCTGGGATAGGACAGATCAAAGAGAAGTGGATCCCAGAATTAAGGCTATTGAATGAAGGCTTTCCCCTGAGGCACTCTGCTTGTAAGAGTCAGTGCAATGATGCTATCAGGTATGTGAGGTATCACTGTTACACTCACAAGCCGCACCATGTGAAAAAGGACTGTTCATACAGTTCCTAAGCCAAGTTACACAGCATCCCTCTTTCCCATGGGATCTCAAACTACTTTATAAACCAGACATATCAGGAAAAGATCTCTGTTAACCAAATATTTATTTAAAGTGCTATCATTGGAAAATGCAATGGATAAAAGGAACTTAAGCCTCTGAGGGTCTTCTGTAAACCAGTGACAATCCCCTGCTCTAATGTTTTGGAGTATCTTTTTTAGATTGCCATCATCCACGCATGGCTCTCTCTTAACTCATTCAGGGGCTCCATCCGTGGTCCCTCCCCTCTGCAGCAGGGCTGCCATGGTACATTTAGCTAGAGAGAATTTGGAGACAGGCAGAGGCTGTGTGGGTAATAAGGCACAGGAGGGCCATTTATTGCTTTTGTGGGAACTGAAGATAAGCACAGCAAGGAATGGTTTCATTCACACATAACAAGCTAGACACCATCAAGTGTCACTTTTAATTCTCCACTAGTCCATTAGAAAGAAGAGCTCAGAGCTCTGTGTGATGTGGCTGTGTGCATTGCTGTTCCCTGCATTCCCAGCCAGCTGTCTGGTGGTAACTGGGGTCCACAACTTTGTGTGGGAGTTGTTAATTACCATTACCACTCATCCTGTGCATGCCAGAGGGTGGTGATGGTGGCATGGGAGGATGAAGGATCAAAGAGCCCAGTCTGGATGCACTGATGAGGGGGAATATCTGTGTCTGCTTCTTGGAGTCACATCCTGGTGAAGCACAGGTGTAAAGCACAGAGCAAGGGGAATGGGAGTGGAGCACATGGTTCATTATGAGAGGAAGCATCTGGGAAGAGAGGAAAGTTTCTGCTGTCTACAAGAACAGGAGTAAAAAAGCTGGAATTTTGTTTCTGTGAAGCTAAGGGCCTGCTTGGATGATGCTGATTATAGTCAAGGCTGCTCAGTTTTCCGTAGGCTCACCTGCCAGGAGGCAGCTGGCACTATCCAGCTGCACTGCTCAGCAGCATGGCTGTCTGCAGACTGCATCTTAACCTGGAGTTTTCTGCTCCCCAAAGTATTCTGTAGCATCTGGTTGCCCAGCCACAGCTCTGATCCTTGCACGTTTGCATCAATGTATTTTACTGTTGTGCACTGTAGGGGGAGGCACCTGGTGCTTCTGCCCTGCCTTGGGGCTCACGCACCGCCTGCCTCTGAAAGGGTGTCCAGGGCGCCGAGAGTGCTGCGGATGAAGAGGAGGAAGGAGACGTTCTCTCACCACAAGGATGTGCTGTGCCAAAACCAACAGATTAAGTAGCAAGGCACCAAGAAATTTTAACATGACCTAATAAAAACATTGCTGCCGGAGCAACCAGGACACAGCCTTTGCTGTGGCCAAGGAAACTGTCCTGCAGCACTGGGGAAAATAGGAGCCCTGGAGTTGTGGAGAGTGAGCACAAATGGGAAACAGAAGATGAAAAAAGTAAGAAAAGGGAGCTAGGAGTCCCGAAGGCCCTTGTCCTAGATCCCTGGCTGCTCCTGTGTGCTGGGACCCGAACTGCTAGAGGCAGCCTGCCCTTCCTGCCATGGCAAACTGTGGCTCAGTGGGGCAAACCTAGCACAGATCCAGTCTTATAAGGAAGACATTTCCCTCAAACACCTAAAAACCCCCACAGCCCCCAACTCTAAGACACGCTTCCCAAGTTGTTTTATCAGCCACAGAGAGTTAACATGGGTCTTGAGTGGAATAAGATTATGAGTCCTTTAACAATGGTCTCTATCTGTGTTAGCCAAATAACATTTCTGTCTTTGACCCAGCCTCTCAAGGCCTTCTACAGATGAATACCAATGACCCAGGCCTTCGTTATCCCATCATTACACAAATCCTGCTGTTAATTTATGTGTAGGAAAGAAGTTGCAGCTACATAGGGCTCCATCAGCTGCATAATTACTGCATATATTATAAAACAGCAGCAAATGCTGCCTATGAATACAAACCATCTTTGCTCATTAGAAACCTTCAAGAATTAATTAGCCAGGGTGTGATTCTGCCACTTATAGGTATTGTCCCAGTATGGCTCAAGGTTCAGCTATCTTGGTCTTCCCAATGGCTTTCATGGAGATATCAGGGAAACTAAGATCAGCATCTGGTCTAAAACAAAGGAGGCAAAATTGGGTGCTGGAGTCACCAGCCAGACTGCCCCTTTCTGAGAGCGGACATGATCCCTGCTGGTGTCTGCAGGAGGACTCCTGCTCTTGTTTTGGCTCATGTCTAAACCCATCCATTTACAAGCCAAAGCAAAGCTGTCTCAAGGGGAGGACTGCAACCTGCATTTAACCTGTGCTTATGGTTTCTTGCAGCCAATTCCATGGAGATTCAGTTGGTCACATTTGCTCTGCAGAGGTATCCATCACTGAGCAGTGTCTGCTGAATAGAACTGGCTCTCTGAAAGCCTGGTACCTGGTCCCTCTCTGCAGGGATGTGAAAAGGCCGTGTTCAACCTGCTATGAGGCTCAGTGCCATTTTCCCTCCTATCTTTGTCACTGTTCGAGCTCTTGGGATGAAGGTCTAGATTAAATCTTTAAAAGTAATTAAATTGCCTTATAATTTACCTAGAAAAATGAAAGGATTTAGGAATTTTCCACAGTAACATTTGTATTCTAAGATTAATCTGCTAGTACAGTGCTTATGACTTCCCAGGTTTCTGTTTGCTTATGGAGGAGAAAAACGTGCTCTGCTGGACTGACTGTGGCGATTAGTTAAATTACTCATACATCCATTATTAATAAAACCCCTTCTATTCTGCTTTGAGCCTGTTTGTTTAGTGCCACCTGATAATAACTTTCTGCTTGAATGAAAAACACTAGTTTTATTTATGGCTCTTGAATGTCAATTGTGTATGTATTTTTGAAACTCAGTCCAGGCCTGTAGGTATAGGTATATATGGATGCAGTTTTTCATGGCAGCTTATCACAGGAAGTGGAATTGGGCTTTACCCAGTGTATGATATGAGTGATACCGATGATTTGGTACCTGTATCAATGAAAACTACATAGAAAATGTATATAAGAAGGAAACTTTTTCTATTCCCACTCTGCTGGTAGGAAGTGTTAGGCAGGAGTACTGGGGCAACAGGAGTGAGGGATTGACTCACTCCTAGTTTCAGATGATCACTGGGGCTCTGCTTAGCAGTCAGACACCTTTATGCTGGTAATACTGATCACACATTTAACACTGAATTTCTAAGAAAACATGGCAATAGAAAACCTTCTTTGAGTCAATTCATGCATGAAGGGAGGAAAAGATGTATTTCCCAGGAAAGAGTCAGCTTATTCTTTTCAAAATGACTGAGTTATTCTAAATTTGTTGCTACTATTTTAAGCAAATCGTGTATTTTGAACAATTAAAAAAAAAAATCCTACTTTAAAACTGAAAATACTGCTATTTTTTGACGTTTTGTTTGTGGACACATGTAAGTAATATCTGCTTATTCATACTTGAACTACAGGTACCTTCCTGTGCCTATTTTTCCCCTGGGAAAGGCCACTTTTTCTTTCGTGCTGGTGGATGTTGTGGGAGCTGTGGCTTAGAATAACTTATTGTTGAAGCAGCCTCAAAGGCAGTCATGTCCATTAGGTAGGAACATTTTTGATTTGGGCATTTTTTCCATTAAATTTTAAAACAAAAAAACCCCACCAAAACCCCCAGTGTGTCCTCATTAGAAAAAGAGATGCATGAAAACTGATCAAATTTTATTTGGTCAAAAAGATAAAACATTGATAAAACTTATAGATTACTGATCTGAAATGCATTTACCTCTCTTGATGATCCTGATTTTTCAGGGAGCGCATTTATTGAAGATACAGGTTGCCAGTTTGTGTCTGTATAGTTATTTTTGTTTCTCTCTCAGATGCTCTTTTTGGCTGACAGAGTCTTCAGTTCAAATATCTGTTGTCTTCAAGAATTGCCTTCTCATTTAATTACTTTCATTTTGCCTACTGGAAGTTCCTATTAATAGTTAGGTAAAGCTGTATGATGCCAGCATGCCTTTCTCAGGGGCGAGTTTTACAGAAGTTGTCAGTTTAATAATACAGCAATAGATTCCATTTAATGTAAATAAGACTTTCACAACAGTGTCTCTAAGTGGTTCATTTTGTCTTACAAACATAAAGGTCTTGAATTGCTTTGGCTTGCCACAGTGAAAGATTTCCAACACCTGATGTAATGAGGGCTTTTTGTTGTGTCTTAGGCTTCAGTGGCATAAATACGCTGCTTCATTAGCAATTCCCTGTGAATGCTTCTGGTAAAGAGTGATTACTTCTCTTTACAAGTGTTGCCACTTCTCCTGTGGATTAATTTGGGTTGCTGTGTGAAAGACACAGGGGGCATAGGGTGGGAAGAATTTAATATCAAATTTTTTACTTGTTCTCTGTAATCTCACCCCAGCATTTTGCTAGCTCTGATGTATTCAGCATTTTAAAGGGAATGTCAACACAGTAAATATTATACTGCCAATAAAACTTGTTGTGGAGCTCACAGAGAAATTCCTAGATCTTGGAAGCAATTAATGTTTGAAATACACAGTAATCTGTTTATTGCAACGTTTTACATATCTACAAAATTAGGTTACTTGTCAGTAGCTAGCTGTAAACTGCAGTGCTGCAAGATAAACCTGAAGTAGTAAATACTGTATATTACAGTGTATTAACTTTTAATAGTCTAATTTTCAAAGGACTGTTAGAGAGACAACACTTACTATTTCCGCCTTATGTCTTGAAATACAAATAGTGGAGTCACATAGTTTATTAAATGGATCTCTGACGTACGGTAATTACACTGATTCTAATGATGGTTAAACTCTAGCTCCAGCTAAATGCTAATAAGTGACTGGTAGCAAGTGTAATTAAATCCACAAAAGTTGTTAGATACTGTTGTTGAGGCTTCCTAGCCATTGCAGCAAAGCTCTTAGTTGCCACCTAACCAAGTAAGCACCTCTGGTCCCTCAGAACTGTATCCATCCAGAGGACTACCTGGTGGTGCTTATGGGGGGTTGCTGTTGCTGTGTCCTGTAACTCAAAACATCACCAGGGCTTGTTGTGTAGCCAGTGTCCTTGACAGCAAATCAGTGATCTGGCGAGCTGAGCATTTCCCATTGAGAGGCAGTCAGTGGGAACCTTCAAATAGGAGTTTGTCTGAAGGACTACTGGGCTCTGGTTGCTCTGGCTGCACTATGGTTGTCTGTCAGCACATAAACACGACTTTGGCTTTATCCCTTTTAATTTAATATCCCTTTTATGCTGTAAGCATTCCTTCCTCCATATATCCCAATTTTCAAGATGCTCTGAGCCCTTCAGCTTTGAGATGATGTGTTACATGTTAAAGATATGCACTCTAGTGGATGAATGATGCTCAAAAGAACTTGGATATCACTATCAATGAGAGAAGGCTGTAAAGAAAACCCTTTGAAGGTTTTTAACGCTCTCAAAGAAATTAAATTCTAAATTTATTAGAGAGTGTGGTAAATTGGAGAGGTGTTTCCTGTACCTCTTTGTGTAGTGAGTTTGGAGGGTAGCTGGTGCTTAACTACTCATCTGACATCTCTCCCAAACTGAGGACATACTCTGGTTCCCTTGTAGCATTGAACATTTTCAGCTCCTGAACATGAGTCTCACTAACCTCAGTTTTAAGAGTCAGACTGTTAAAATGGTTGTGGAGGGCTGTTTGAGGAACTCTTCACATCACAAATTGCACAGTAATGAAGTTCTTTGTCAGACACGTAATAAAGAGCTTGCAGGTTTCTATAGGTAGCTAAGTAAATCAACTTTGTGCAAAGTAGACACTCTGGACAAGGAAGGCTGATCTTGTGCTATAAATACATTGGTTGATAAAGTAATATCACATATGCCTCTCACAAATTAGAGTTAATGTACTCACATTATTACAGCCTGAACTATAGTCTTAGCTCAAGAAAGTTGAAAATATGTGCCCTGGTTCTGTACTGACTCATGTCAAGTTTATACCAGACTCTATTGTGGACTTCTGTCAGTGGAAAGGTGAGAGGTCAGTAAAAACTGTGAGAATGGTCAGCATTTTTCTCATTGCAAAAGGCACTTGTATACCATTGGTGCCAACAGGGCTGCAATAGCCTATTTGCAGAAGAAATCTTCTTCTTATTGTTCTTTATCATTGACACTAAAGCATCCTATTCTTGATATTTGTGTCTAGTTAATAACTAGTTAGCGGCAGCTCTCTTCCTGAGGAAGCTCAGAGAGGCTAACCTAAAGCCAACCTCAGATTCATTGACAAGAAGCTACTGTTGTATGGGCTTGGGCCAGGACACGGAATAGAAATAGTGATTTCCTGATACTAATGGGTGGAGGGCAGAAATCAAAGACCTTTTTTTGACCTTCAGCAAATTCAGCCACAAAAAAAGCAGATATTGCTGTTCTGTCTAAAAGGGAAAGCAAGGGGCCAGGAATACCTAATGAAATAATTTATGTTCCTTGTTGAGACTCAACTAAAAGAAAACCTTTACTTCGCAAGTACTGAAGTAATATTAAGGAGTCATTCTCTTTTTGACCCTCTATATTCAAAGATTAAGTAGATATAAAACTTAAAATCACCACACACGTCACCATTTTAACTGAGGCATTTTCCTATAGCAAGGCGTACGTGCTGTCAATCTGTAAAGGAAATTACTTTGAAGAGACTTTTAATCACCTCTAGTGGTCAAAGAAACTCTGTTCTAATCTTGTTCATAATATCTTTAAGGTCACACAAAGTTCTGGCATTAATAATGGAGACAGGATTTTGTTGGAATTGAGTGAAAAAGCAGCAGTTATGGGGTGCTTCATACCCAAATCTTTACAAAAATACTGAAAAAAAAGTCAGATCAATATCTGAGAAGAAGATAGTTAGAACCTCTGGAAGACAAAAGGGAGGTAGATGTTGGTCAGGGTTCAGTTGATTGCACCCAAAACATATCAGGAAAACATATTTAATTAACAGAAAGTTTCTGCATCCAGGTAATGCAGGGAATTCCTGGTTCTTGGTGAGCTGTCACTGGAGGTGCCAGTAGCTAAGATGTAGTGCAGCTTAGGGAGACCAGGGGATATGTAGGCATGGCTTGCAGGGATATGGTGGAGCCATCCTACCTCCAACACAGCACTGCTAGGCAGGAGAAAAACCTCTGAGCAGAAGAGCATCTATTCAGGTAGATAGAAACAGGTCATAAGGTAGGAACTGTCAACCAGCCAGGGGATCTTCTCACCATGAGGAATGTCCCACCGGAATGGGCAGATGGGCTATAATGCTGGGACAATGTGGTTATTGGAAATCAAGACCCGTATCAACAACTAGTCTCATAAGTGGGAGTTTAAGTGCAGTATACTAAAAAGGAGGTGAAAGACAAGACCTTCCTGGCAACATATTCTATAATGTCTTCAGTACCACATCCGAGGCTAGGTGAATGGTCAGGGTGTTGATACAAGCTTTAGTTCTCTCTAAATGGTGAAGAAGTGGGATTTTTTCTTTTATTGTAAATTAATTTGCATCTTAAACTGCAGGGAGGTTATACAGGAAGGATGGGTACTATCCAAACCAGGCTGCTTTTGTGCATTTAATGTTTCTAAGAATTTAAGGCAGGGTTTAAAGCAAAGTCTGTAGAAAGTAGAAAGCAAAGAGGTGTGAAATATGAGGAGTGTAAGAATGCACCATGCAGGCTTCTTTAGGAGTAAAATCATACAAGTTCTATATCTTTTGGAGAGGGGGAAGAGAATTAGATAAAAGCTTCTGAAAGAGAAGAAAAGAAAGGACAGAGTTTGATCATGCTGTGACCATTCAAATACGCAAGAGATGAATATTAATTCAGTTGTTAAGAGACGTAAGGGGAAATAGCTTAAAAAAATAATACAGTAGATAGGACTTTAACAAGCAAATGAATAGAAGCTATAGTGAAAATCAAAGCAGAAGAATCATGGATTCATGTGATACAGTGAGAAAGAGTCAAAGAAGATTTTGTACAAAAGAAAGGTATTCTCAGAAATGGGAATTCTCTGAGGAGAACATGAATATTAGGGTGATCCAGCTGATGTTGCTCACTTTTGTCAGGCTTTCAACAAAGTCTGGCACTAAAGGCACTCAAAGAAACTAAGGTCTCAAAAATGAAGAGGGAAAGCACTGTGGCTAAAGAACAGGAAGCAAATGATAAGTATTACCATTTTTACAGTGGAAGGATGCTGCTGATGGGTTTCCTGTGGATTTTAGGTAGAACCTGTACCATTCAACACATTCATAAATAGTCTTGAAAAAAATGTTGATTGACTGATTAATTGTGAGATGACAAAATTTACTGAAACAATATTTAAGGTAGTAAAAGCTAAAATTGGCTGCAGAATAAACATGATTAAAAGTGACTGGGTGGCAGTGTGGAGCTAAAGTCTCAGTGTTGATAAATGCGAACTAATACAAACAGGGGAAAAAATAACCTTAACTATTCATACACCTTGATGGGCTCCAGATTAGCTATTTCCACTGAGGAAGGTGCTCTCAAAGTCATTGGGAATATTTCTCTGAAAGGATCAGCTAATTCTAGCAGAAGTCAAAAAAGCAAATTGACTCTTAAGAATTATTAGGAAGTGAGAACAAAGCAGGTAGCATTATGCTACTGTATAAAGCTGTGCTCATCTCTTTAATTTAGTATGCAGTTAGAGTCCTCATGTCAGAAAGGATACAAGTAGGACTGGTATGGAAACAGGCATGAATATTATTATATAGCTTCCACCTGAGAAAACTACATTTCTTCAGCCTGGAAAAGAGATCACTGAGGAGAAGATAAAACAGAGCTCCTTAAAATCAGTGGTGGTGTGGAGCAGGTGAACAAAAAATGGTTTTTCATTGTTTCTCAGTAAATAGTTTGGGTGAGGGATTAGACCCTACCATGTGGTGCTTCAGACCAGGGAGGTTACTGTAACTGTAACATCTGTGATTGAGTGGTGCTTCAGGCAGGACTGAGAAGACAGCCTTTATCTTGTACAGGGCAAAGAGGTCAGAGCTACTGCGGCATCCTTCTTACTGGCTCTGCACAGTCCCATGCTCCTTTTCGGGGTGTTTTGGCTCTTTTCCTCACAGGTTATACAAGGAAATTTCCTTGTCTTATAGGACTTGCCAAGCATTTACCCAAGTTCTGGCAATCATGTATAAAGAATAATTAATGCATCATAAAATGTATATGATTTGAAGAGAGTTTTAAGTCTTTTAAAGAGGTCTGCTTGCCTTCCCATATTAAAGCACTTTGAGATCTGTAGATGAAAAAACCCAGTGCTGTATAGAACAGTGGATGTACTAACACCATCTGGGATAAATCCTACAGTAGTAGGCAGGCCTGAGATAATTATCATTTTCCAGCAGAGGAAAGAGGCAGCAAGCTGTGTAGAGTTCTGAGCTTTATCTGTTCTCTTCCTGCCACCAGAGGAGGAACTTTGATGCTCAGTTTATATGAAAAACTGTAATGAAACTCTACAGCTAGTAACTTAAAAGCTGAGTAACTCATTAGGACTTCTTTCCTCCAATTATGTCCCAGTTTGCTTACCCCATCAGGTGCTGGTTTAAATCCTACTTTATTTTGTATTTCCAGCTATTATGCCAGTAATAACTTTGATGCCTTTGAGGTTTATCTTGGCTGGTCTCATGGTACTATGCATGGCTTAGAGTGCAGACTGGAGCATGGAGCTACCTTTGCACATGGTGTCCTGGCCACAGCTGTGTTGGGTTCAAAGATTACTACTACCAAAAGCTTGTCATCTCCCTTCCCCCTAAGGTTTCCTGTCCTATTTCAGTTCTGCAGTTATAATTTGCACTTGTGCGTGGAGTGGTCACAGAATCACAGAAAGGTGGAGGTTGGAAGGCACCTCTAGTGACTGTCTGGTCCAACACCCCTACTCAAAGTGGGGTCAAGCTATAGAGAGTTGCCCAGAGCCATATTCACAGATGGAGATACCACAGCATCTCATTGGTATCCCCAGTGGGATTGCTCTCACTTCCCTCATTTCTCTGCTGGTCTCTCAGCAGTATTGAATGGATGGGCTTATGTCATTTATGAAAATGTGATGTGTAACTTAGCCTGGTGTTAGTAAGCCATGAAACAGGGCTGAGCAAGTGAGTATGTCTATAAGACATAGCTCAACAGGTACGGGCTCAGCTCTGGGTACAGCCTTAGTACAGCCCTTTTAGCAAAGCTAATTAGCCTTTGCATTGCTTGTCACTGCTCTCCTGGTGCCAAATGTGGAACTAGTGTGGATATGAATTAAGCACTCTCTACATATTGCGTGTTGTAAACATGCCTGTAAGGTTGCCATTTCACCTAGGCTCAGTTCCATGGAAGGATTTGAACACTTAATTCTGTGCAGTCAGCAGGAGTTAGGCACTCAGTTCTGCCCGAGGATCCAGTCCTGAGGCTCTTAGGCCACTGTTACTCAAGAGATATTCAGTGATGATTCAGTGTGTCTAAATCAGCATTGTTCTATTTATCTGAAAAAGGGTCACTTTGATTTATACAAGCTCAGGAGCTGGCTTGCTGATTTTGTAGGAAAATGCTTACATTTCCTCCTGAAGCCTCTGGCTGTGTCTCAGTGATCTGTATTCCACTGTGGCATAGAGGTTTTTCAAAATTTGGGAGCCATTTACAACTTGACTGCCATGCTGTGACATGATGCACTGCTTTGTAAACAGGGCCTTAAACAACCGGGGTCTTACATCCATAAACTGACTGCGGCTTGGCAACACTTTGAAAATCTCTTTGCCAAATAGCAGACATTATAGTACCCTCTGAGCAGCCTTCACAAAGATCTGACTGTCTGAAATGTTCATGTTTCTTTTGACATTCTACCAAGATGTTATGAGGCCACCTAAGGCTTATTTCCCTAGAAAAAGGAAAAAAAAAAATAAAGGAAAAGAAAGAAAGGATCTGGTTTATGACAAGCTGATTTGCTCTGATGTTTTATTTCCTCTAGGATAGCATTCTTTTTTAAATAAATAAGCAATTGCTATCAATTTTGCATTTGGAACTTACTTGCCAAGACATCTCTCGACATTTGTGAGTATGCTTTTCTGTCTTGGCTCCCTGTTCTCTAGAGGGGGGATGGCTGCTGTAGGCACTAATCTGTCTTATGTTATTCTCTCACACACATTTCAATTCATCTACTTTCAACAGATTTCTCTCCCCACCTTCACAAAGACATACCTATATTTTTCTGCAGCTTTACTTTTTGCTGAGGCATCTATATGATCCTTCTAATTTATCATTTCACTGCACTTTGTTGCTTTTAAACAGTAAGTTGTCCATGTGCACTCATGTTTGGCAAGTAATGCAAGCAGCTCAATGAGAGCTCTAACTGTTGTCCAGACTCTGGATTGGATTAGTGTGGTGGTATGTGCTGCTGCTCTGCATACTTCAGGTGCCTGTAAAGAAAATGAAATTTTTTGCCATATTGTCCTAATTTAAATCAAATTTCTCTCCTTCCTCCCAGTGGTAAAACTTTGCATGGAAGGAAAAAGAAATATCACTTTTCTAGCCATCTCTCTCCTTTCTGTCTGCTCTTACTGAATGGCTGGTCAAAGGCTGAGATATTACTTAACAGCTAATGATAACTGTGTGATACATTGCAGCCTTTTCAGGATTTGTAGGAAGTGAGGAGAGTGAGAGATACCACACATTGGTTTGATTTGATTTTTACAGGAGTTTCTCAGTCCTGTAGAGTCTGTTTGTTTTAAAGATGCAACAGTGAAAACCAGCTGCAAGTGCACATGAGCACACCAGCCCTGAGGTGCACATGGCAGTCTTGTTTTCCTACTGCATCACTTGAAAAGTACCAGTTTCAAAGTGGTCATACCCAGCAGTGGTGGTCTTGTGACCACATGCCAAAATGAAGCATATTATAAAATCTGAAAGGAAACAGGAAATTTGGGGAGGTGAAAGCCTGTTACTTAGATTGAAATTTGTCAGGTGTCACTTTTTCTAAATGAGTCATAGAGTCTTCAGCAAGTTGTTGAAAAGGACCTTGATTTGGCAGATAGCTCTGGCCTTCTCCTTAACGAGGAGAATAAAGCACCTTTTTTCTAAGTGGGACATTCAGTGAAATGTGTTGAAAGTATCTGGTGCAGTGTTTCCAAGAAAAAACAGAAAAGAGCATTTTCTGAAGGCACCTGCATGTCATTCAGAATGGAAGCAGTTAATAACCCAATTACTTTACGGCATCCTCTTCACCTTCAATTTCCATTCACTTTTCCAACAATCTAAGATGCTGTTGCCAAAAACTGCCTAGACATCCTTAGTGCTACCTGGTGAATCATAAATCTGCAGACAATGCTCTCCAAAAGCGAGCAGACTCAAATGATGTAAAATGAATTCTGGCCTTTTGCACCAACATCTGTTGATGTTTATGTTCTTCCGTAACTGATTTCATGGAGTTGCGGAAGGAGTCGTCTTTTTGGAATTTTTGTTACTCAGCTTTGTTTTGCTCTTTGTGCACTGAACTTTTCATGTAAGAGAAGAGTGATCTTCTGTAGTGGCATAGATAGTGCAGCTGCTGTACCTGACACTTGATGAAAACCAGGAGGGTAATACCCAGCAAATACAAAGCACATCTCATCTGGTGGAGGGACAATTTTAGGCCCTCCTTGTGAACACAAGGTTCATCATATGTTATTTGTAGTATGTTCAGCCAACAGAGAGCGTCATTCAAGATCTCAGACTAGTTGCTGATGAATTCAGATGTCTGTATCATCAAAGGTGACACTGTTGTTAACTGAATGACTGTAAGAACCCGTCTATGCTTGGGACCACGTAATCGTGGAGGTATATTGGCAGAGCATGATTTGGGGCCAACACAGTAGTGCACATCCTGTCATTTTGTCATCCTTCCTACCAGATCTATCACCCAATACTTTTCTGCACACTATCACAAAGCAAGACTTGTCTCAAAGGGAAAAATTATGTTCAGTAATATATCCCCTTGATAGTCCATATAGTACACATGGACTTACGGAGCTTGGGTGATTATTGGACCAACAATCAGTACCAAATGACTGGAAGCTGGAGACTTTTCAGAGCTGTTGGTTAATTTTGGTATGTACTACTTGAAAGAGCAGCAGGGTGGGAAGGGTGTTCTTCCCTCCTGCCATTCTTGCTTCTGATTCATTTCTGGGCTTTGATCCATGCAGGCACAGGATGTGATAAATGACCATTGCAAGCCCTTGATACATGAGCAGCTGGCTCTTAGTGAGGATGATATACTGAATAGTGGTCAAGAAGGGATCAGGCTTTATGCAAACTGTTTTTCACTTCCATGTCCTAAGGTGGGGTCTTCTGAATTCATCTTCCGTAAGGACCATTGATGTCTAGATGTGGCTAACCTTTAACATTTCAGTCTCTTCTTCAGGTGCGTACTGTTTACATGAGTATAATAATAGCAGCTGTAGCCTGTGACCCTGGAAGCCCTGTTTGCTCCTGAGGATTGCAGCTCAAAAGGTCAACTCCTGCCTGTCTGATTTACATAAAGCTGAGATGCAGGCAGCCCTTCCTTGATATAAAAGCAGGTTTTGTTTAGAAAAGTTTCCTTCAATTCCTCTGTTGGTGCTGCTGGCTCAGGGACAGGGCCCAAGGTAGCCCAAAAAACTTGGCTATTGTTAGTTCTTGAAAAAAGCTAGTAGGCAGAAGTGTGTCAAGCAGAGAGTTATTTGCTTCTTTTCCTAATTCTGTTTCTCAAAGTATACAACCTTAATATGATGATAAAAAAAGTGGAAAAATTTAAGGACAGAAAATACAATAACAGAATTATTTTTGGAAATTATGTATGTGGAGACTTTGTAGAAAACCTATACTTCAATTTCCCTAAAAAATGCGAACAAAGAAGTCACTTTCTATCTGACTCATTATGTCTTATTGAGAAGTGAATTGTCAGTCTTCCTTGTTCAAGCATTATTAAGACTTACATGTCTCTTGTTGGCTAGATTTCTTATTGAGCATAATAGCAACCAAAGGAAATGATGGTACAATTTTATGTGATTAGGACAAATCCTTAAAAATCTGAGCAATTTTCAGTAACTATGTCAAGACAGTAACTAAACCAGAAATTCTTACACTTGTCAAAGCTTCATTGTTGGACTAAACAAACGTTTCTAATTGGTTGAGTCAAATTGTGTTTATTCATATCCCCATGTTTTGCTTTTTTCTTGTAGACATCTGTTATTTTTCTGTTACTGCTTACGTAGCCTTTTTATGCACATCTCCAAGAGTGAAAACAGTTCATTCCTCTTCAAGCTTCATTTAGATAGTCTTTTGTCAAATTCCTTTTTTCTTGTCATTTTCTTCTTTTATTAACTTTCAAATAAATTCACAATAACAATTGAAATAATTAGGGTAAACCAACAGGATTTACAATAAAGCTTTGTGTTGGAGATCTTGTCAAACATGGTGCGAGTATCAAATACATCCCAGAGATGGGAAGGAGAAAGACAAATGAGGTATTAAACTATTCCCTTCTGCAGCAACTGGAAATTTTAATATTTAGCTTAAGGAAAAAAATCAAAGCAGACACTAAAAGAAAGGAAAGCATATATAATTTGTAAGTTTGATAATAACCTCTGAAGGCATAAACAGTGGTGGGGACTAGACAGCTACTGGAAATGCAAGTGTGGTATTTTGTAGCTAGTTAAACCAAGGATTCAGGCATTATCCTTGACAGTCATCTCAAGCTTGGAATGAGCTCACAAGGGCGTGCTATGAAAGCCTTGGGCTGTTGCGTTGTCTCCTTCCATAAGAAGTCTTAATCTTTTTAATGGATTTCTTTTTTATGCAGAAATCCACAAAATTTACAACTTTATGGATTTCTGCGTCTGGGTTTTGCTGTATTTGACTTGGAATGAACCTGTATTTGCAAACATGGGTGCTCATCTGCCATGCTTCTCCACCAATCTGTTTGAAGATAATTAGTTTCTTTGTTCTCAGTGTCTTTATACTGTTGGCCAAGAGTTTCTCTTTCTTCAACCTTAATACTTTATAGTTGAACTTCAGTGTATCTTTCTGTATGACACCCAGTCTAGGAGCATCAAACTGCCACAAGGAAAGGACACAACCCTGGGACACACACACACAGTTCCCAGAGGGTGTAGAGCTGGTGCTTTGGGTTTGTTTGCCATTAACACTGAACGGGTATCAGCCAACATCTCCTTCCCTAAAAGCTGCCTTGGTGGGTTTGATTTGCAGTCAATATGCTAACAAATACCAGCTTCCTCACACACAGTTCTTTTGTCACGAAGAGAGGTTACATTCTTCAAAGGGAGTTTCTTCCAGCCCCCCACATGAGTTTTTCTTCACACCATGGCTGCTACTGCATTATTTCTGTATTTTTAATGGACAGGTTCGTCACTGATTACACCTAGTAATAAACTCCTCAAAAGCGTCAGGATTAAAAGTTGTTTTCTGAATGTAATCATTGTTGCATATCAATACTATATAGTTCTTTCTCTATTTTATCATCTTCTACTTTACGTATCTGTCTGTTGGATCAGTGCCTTGTTATCACAGCCTTTATGTTCCCTTTTTAAAAATAATTATCAGTTATTTCTTTTAGAAATTTAGTTCTGTCTTCTGTCATATTTTTCTGTGCTATGCTACCCTCCACAATGCTCTGAACGAATTTTAATACCAGAAGTTTTTAGCTGGCGTTTACACATTTCCCTTTCATCCAGAAAGTCACAGGCTAGATCTTTAAGTGAGATATAGATCAAGGTGTCTAGAAACATTTAGTGCCATTTTAACTATAGAGCAAAGTTTTAATGCTTCTGTCTCATTTTTAACTTCTTCCCTTTCTATTCTTTTGGGACAACTCTGTGGGAGATGTGGAACACTAAAATTTCAGTGAAGAATCAGAAATATTTACCATGAAATCGTTTTCTTATTTTGAAATCAGCCGTCAGGCTGGGGGAAAAAAAACCAACACAAAACAATAAAAGCACAACAGAACAAAAAAGCAAGTAAATATTTGCACAAGTGAACACAGAATAGGTGTATGTCTCAGGACAGCAATCCCACACTCTCTCTGCATCCCTTTTCCAATGGTTGAATAGCTCCAGGGTGAAATTATCTAATCACAATTTCCTATATTTTAATTTACGTCCATTGCTGCACATCCTTTTGCTAAGCTTTAGTTTGAGCTTGTTATTTCTCATGCAAAGTTTAATAAATAAACATTAATGTGTAACTGCTACTACTCCAGTCCAAATAATAAATGGAAGAGCTCTTCTTGGGATGGAGGAATTTGCAATGAGCTTCTTAAAAGTATTATTGTGTGTAAAAATGCAAAGTGGAATCTAGAAGCACTGTGGTCTCTAGAGGAGGTGTTTTGAAAACCCCACTGGATACCTGTGTCCTCTGCAGTTGCTTGTGAACCTGCAGCCTGGTGCAGCAGTACTTGATAAATTTATCAGCGACCTGAATGTCATGGCAGAGCTGTTTGCAACAGGTTACTTTAAACAATGTGCAGAAGACCCCAAGAAGGAAGTTAAAGCTAGAATTTGATTACGTATGGGCAATCTGCATGAGTGTGCAAAGAAGTTGACTCCAAATGGAGGCAGGCGCATGCACCCTGAGGGAAGTCCTTTGTGTGAGTGAGGAGCAGTAAATACAAGAGAAGCAGTTTCAGATGGGCTTTTCATTATGGTTGGCTCATTTTGAAAAGCTGAGCTGGGTTTTCCTGGGTGTTTAATGTTTGCAACATCCATCAATTTCAACTGGTGTTGGTACATGCTCAACTGTTTCAGAAGTGTTGGAGCAGCTGCTATGCTGAGACTGCTGCACATAATTGCTGAGCAGAGTCATCTCATGGCTTGTTTGGGCTCTCTGCGTTGCTCTTTTCCAACTTGCTATCTCTTGCCTTATCCTTACGCTGTAATGTCTTTAGGTGTGGTGTCAGAAAAGTTACCACAGGGATAACTGCTTTGTGGCGGCCAAGTGTTCATAGCGACGTCGCTTATTGATCCTTCAATGTCAGCTCTTCCTATCATTGTGAAGCAGAATTCACCAAGTGTTGGATTGTTCACCCACTAATAGGGAACGTGAGCTGGGATTAGACCATCGTGAGACAAGTTAGTTTTACCCTACTGATGATGTGTTGTTGCAATAGTAATCCTGCTTAGTATGAGAGGAACCGCAGGTTCAGACCCCTGGTGCGTGCTCTTGGCTGAGGAGCCACTGGCATGAGGCTACCATCTGTGGGCTTATGACTGAATGCCTCTAAGTCAGAATCCCGCCTAGAGGCTTGATGTTGTGCTGTTATGTCATCGGTCACTTGAGATTGGCCCAGGAGATGACAGTCTTGTTCAGAATGCAAGGGTAAAACCCTTTCCAAATCTTCGTTAGCGAAGACATGCCATCCTCATAGGAGAAGGAAAACTCTTATTTTCAAACTGGGGCTGATGGAGCTCGTCTAGCCTTGTAAGGTCTTCCATCTAAGAGAAGGACACTCTTACAAAACCTACGACCTGAGGACTTTACTGTCACCATCCTAGCTATCTAGGCCGTGGCAGATAAACCTCAGGTGTAAAGGGTGGGGCCAGTTCTGCGCACGCTGTGCCTCACCTAAAAAATCCATTGCGCAGGCTGGAAGGGTTTACTCACACTTGCAAAGCCCTGTAGCGACAGGCGAGGGTCGAAACGGCAGGTGACAAGGTGCACTGGAAGCTGCAGGTCCAGCCTTGCCTGCGGGTGGTTCAGGCCTTTGGTTGCTCAAGCTTGATCCAGGAGATGACAGTCTCGTGTGGAATCTTCCTGATTGCCTATGCAGCTTTTCTCCAATCAGTTTTGCCTATTCCACTTGCCCTTAGTCATCGTGCTTGTAGTGAGTGTGGGTAATGCCCTTCCCAAGTCTTCGTTCGCGAAGCCAAGCCATCAATGCCTTTAGGACAGGACTATCTCTTGCATTATGCGCAGCAATTGAAGTGATAAAGATACCTACTGCGCTTAGTGCTTCTAGAAACTACCACAAAAAAGCCCTATTCTATAATTATTTATTAATATGATATGCATCAATGTGAGACATTTCATTGGCTTTAATAGTCTTTGGAGCAGTTTATTTAGTACCTCTGGTCTTTTTTTGGTTCCATTATTTATGAAGGAACATGTTTAATTCAGATTTGGGGACTGCAAATATATCTAGTGCACCTTGTGACGCTTGATGCTTTTATCAACAGTTACAGAAGCTATCCCTAAGCTTAGAGGTGCCTCATCTATGCAGATGAGTACATGTCAGACCCCCTTCTGAGGCTGCTTGGGCTTGTAGGATATAAAGGTTGGCTTCCTCCACCTACTGTGGATGAATTTCTCTTTTTGCCCTGTGACGGAGTGTGTTCCCAGATCTCGTCTGTTGCAGTGCACACCTTGAGTCTTAAAGGCAGCCTTTGACCATGGACTGCCAAGTCAGCAGTTTAACAGGTCAAAACAAGGATCATGCTATGCTGTTTTCATTTAGGGACAGTCTTTTTGTCAACCTTCCATTGTCTTTCCCCCAGCTTTTACCTAAAGATAAAAAGAAACAGCTTATAATTCATTACAGTTCATTAAAATGAAAATAAAATTTATTTGCATCAAAATGAAAAAATATGACTTGTTCATTATTAGCATATAAATGGTATTTTTTTATGTCACTCTGCCACAAAATCACTTACATTTCCAATGATCACAGCACACAATTAATTTTTGATAGCCTTTTGTGATTTGGTTGAAAATTCTCATTTCTTTTTGTGCATTAACAGCAAACTGTATCCACTGCTATTCATACCAAATTTTAGATAATGAAGCAATTAAAAATACATGGATTGAAGATCTTATCTCATTTTTCCTCTGGCCTATTTCTGCTTCATTATTCATGAAGGGATATGTTTAATTCAGAGTTAGTAATTGCAGATCTATCTAGTATAAATTGTGCCTGATATTCTTTTACCCAATTTCAATTTATTTTAGCAAATAGATCTACGGAGAAAAAAAAAAAGCAGGAAAGACAAAAGGGCAAAACCTACATCTTAGTGTCGCCAAACAAAACCTTACAGGTCTATTGCTTGTAAAGTATGTCTGCAACTCGGGGAAAAAGTTGATGCAATGAAGCACTGTACTTGGCCTATTAATAACCTTGCATTTACTTCAAATGGCTGAATTAAATTATTCTGATTTGAAAGCAATTTGAGAGACCTCATGACTCAGTGTGACTGTTGTACTGCTGCTTTTATCCACAAAGTCAAAAAATCTTAAATCAGTGAAAAGCAGAAGTAGTAGAGACATAAAACTAGGTAAATAACAGACTCAAAATTAAAGTGTTTTAGGCAAAGTAGAGGAACCTTCCCTTGGTTAGGAAGTGAGACTGAGTCTGGATCGTGTCTTTCCATGTGCCTGGAATGAAATGCGTTTGTAACAGCTTGATAAAACATTCAGATCCTGAACATATAAAAATCATGAGAGCTTCCGCTGGGTTTGGAATCCAAGGAAGCAACAGCCAGTACGTGTGGGAGAGTGGGCTGGGAGAGAACTGCCAAGTGCAGTGAGGGCTGCTTCTTGGCCAGTTGGCTCCTGTGTTCCTCTCCTATAAATCGCAGCCCAGGGGCTGGATTAGGGTTGGGATGAGAGTGCCAAGGAAAAGACAGACGACACACACAGCAGGAGAAGGCTTGGACCAGGCAGCCAAGGTATCTCCAGGGCTGCTGGTGCGGTTGTGCCCCAAAGTGAAGCTTATGTGGGGCCAGGTTGAGTTCCTGAGCTAGGGCAGGGCTGAGGTTCAAGTGGTGCCTGTGGAAACTGCTCTTTAAGGGAAAGGATAATTATATCGAGAAATTGTAAAGGTTGACCTTTGGCTATTGCAATCCCCGGGTCCTCTTGTTGTGTTGTAAGCTGTCCTTAGGAGGTGTCACAAAAATCCTATTGTCCTGAACCTTCTGCAGAAGTAGGAAGGGGCATAACAGGGGTGAGTTTCCAACTGTCCCTCTGACTGTGTGTCAGGGTGCTCCAGAGAAAGGTTTTGTTTTAATCACTAAGGGCACAGCCCCAAACTTCCCTTTATACCAGTGGAACTTTTTGTACATATGTCTCAGACTTGAAGTAGAGTTTGTAGAAATAACAATTTGGATTATTAAACATTGTGATCAGTACTTTCTAGTGTAATTTTTAATGCAAATATTTCTGTCCAGTTATTTGATTAACTGAATAACTTGCAAAGTGATGCATTGCCTTTCCTGTGTAGTCCTTGATTCATAATTTCAATAAGTTAATTAATTATAATCTTATTTTCTCTCTTAATGAGTTCTTTTTTGCTCTGATGGCTTTGGAAGTCTTAAACATGTTGTGAATGATTCTCAGCTAAAGTTTCAGAGGCTTTTTATGTTTTATAGGAAATACCATGTAACAACTATTGCCTTTTGGTATAGGGCAGACTTCACAAAAGCAACAGCACTAACAAAAGTTCTGCCTATCTTCTGTTCCCTGTGCTCCACAAAAAAACCCTGTCCCTTCACAGACAAGTATCCCTGTCTTCCCTAGGTGATACTGACAGGCATTGCTTTCAAAGAAATGACATTGCATTCAGTTACTCTGATCAACAAATGCAAACGTCTCTGATCAGGTACAGATGAACAGCCATTGGAAACATGGGCCACAGCATGGGATATCTAATCTGCCTTTGTCTGCAACATCACTTGTTGGTGACCTTGAATGTGTGCTCCGTGCCTCATATCCTAAATTTGCTGATAATGTGTTGATGGCTTTCAGAGCCCACATTATTTGGAACCTGCTGTTGGCTCCTTACGCACTGATGAAATTAAATATAATGCAAAATTCTTCCAAGTGCATGACATGTTTTCCTGGAATCCTGTTTTAATACGCTCACTAAGAGCAGATTTCCTGGAAGTCAACTTGGTACAGAGAACAATTTCCAGCAGGGTTCTGGTATTGAACTGCTGTGGCTGTGCTAAAGCTGACCTGCTTACGTGGTAACTGAGTACCTTAGGGCACTACCAAGCCAACAAGTGTAGGCTGTGTCTCTATAGAAGGAGGCCATTTATTTGTTTCCACTTTGGCATGGTGTTTCCCTAGCTCCTGCTGTTTCTACTCCTTTTTTTTCCCTACCATCCCCTGATTGGATTTCATGCTTTATCTTTTGCTGTATCTCACCAGATTTAGGCCGATTTTGGAGAAGGGGGGGAGGCCATGTGTTTGTTATCTTTTTCCATTATCTCAGACTATATCTTCTCAACCTCCTCCTTCTTTTCATATCTCCTTGTTTGTTACATGAGCATTTTTGATCTCTGTCTTTCCCTCCCATAGCCACAGTTTCCTCTAATTCCATCGATCCACTTCTCTTCATCCTTTCGCTAGAGAGTGGCATGGGAAAAAGCACGACTGAGATCAGAGCAGTGATCTTCTCACCTTCCACTGATGTTGCAAAATAGGTGGCAAAAGCAGTCCTAGCAGGTGTCCTTGAGAGAGACGTGGAGACTGGAGAATAGAGAAGCTCAGAAACTGAAATAAGAATCCATCTCTAATACAAAACTGGATAATTCAGATACCCATCAGACAGGCTAACTGATCATAAACACAAGTTCAGCAGAGGCCTAGATCTTGCCTCCTCAGTGCTCTAGTCTTCTATGAACGGTCATCTAAACAGTCACACAAAGTAGGGCTTCATCAGCTTCGCTTCATTAGAAAATAATTAGAATTGTCACCCCAAGCTGAAAAGATACCTTTGAAGTACAAATATTTCCTCAGCTTTTCTTTATCAGGGCTTTCTCTTTATGCTCCTCTTTATATGCTGATTCCAGACAGCACATGAACTAGAAATCCTGGAAGGCTGGGAGGAAAAACTCCTCTTGCAGTATTTCCAGTTGGATAAAAACCAAAAATCCATTGGAAATCTCATGGTTTCCAGCACAATGCACTGGCCAAGAAAATTTGGAGAAGCTGCAAATAAGCATCCAGATGTCTGGATAAATTCCTGAACTGAAAAAGAAAAAATCTTTGGAGGTTTGTTTATTCTTAATACAGAGAATAAAACATTATTTAGTGATATTAATAAACTCTTTAAAGAGCATGGTACCTACAAGGCAAGGAATTAGCTGTGTTGCTTGTGTTGATAAACTTATAGGCCTGTGGGCTTGTCCAGCCTGGACAACAGTCAGGTAATTCAATTCAGGTATTTAGTGGAAAACTGATTGTTGGGGAGATTAACAATGAGGAGTCATGGAAGAGGTGATTTTTGAAGTAGAGATGTGAATCTGAGGCAAGGCTATGTTGTGAGAGGTACGTGTGGCTTTGAGAGTGCTTAGGAGAGAGAGATATTGAGGCAGAGAGAAGAAATTAATGGCAAGAGAGAGAGAGAGGTGATGTATAATCCAGATGTTGTTATTTATGGGGTCAGAGCTGCATCCTGATTGAGCAGAAGACCATGAGGCTGAGGTCATCCCTGGTGTTGCCTGGTCCCTGCTGTTGCCCTGGCCTGTTGATTCATGTTGTGTGCAGCTCAGCCCAGACCTGCCTGGTTTGTGTTCTGCACACACATTTTCACTGTCCTAAATCAGGCTTTTGTTAAGTGCTATTTGAACAGGTTTTCAGAAAACCAAGGTGAAATTCTGAGCATAAATCCCATTACTGGTTGAAAGCATCAAAACCGCCCACTGCTTCAGCAGATACCTATTTTAACAAGATTTATGCATGCATAAACTACCACTTAGTCTTTTGCTGTGTAATTTTTTGCTTCTATATTCAACAAATATTCTAATAGGGAGGTAAATTGTGAATGACAACTTATTCTAGAAGGTAACCTGTGCAAAGGACAGAGATATGTGATGTAAGGTCCATTCCACACCGGTTAGGTGGTGTCCCCCACATGTAGCCAAGCCCTACCAGTAGTAGAAATAGACTGCAGGGATACCAGGGTCCTACACCACTCCTTCCCTTTCCCTCAGGCAGTGCAGGGACACCAGGGTCCTGTATTACTGCTCTTCCTATCCCTTGTGAACCAGTGCTCAGGGCAAATGGGCAGCCACGTGTGTTCTGCGCTCCACACTACCCTGAGATGTGGTCAGAGGTGAAAAAGAACATTACTCGAGATAAAGATCCAGGATGGGGCCCTTATTTATGCATTTTTTAAACGCTTGCCATAAATTCACCACAAAATAGATCAGATCCCTGAAGAGCAAGCTATGTGACGTGGCCTTGCTATTTCAGATGTTTCTGTTTGCTCTCTGCATCTTTATTAACAGCACTCTGTCAAGGCCATTGCATTAAACATTGATGTACCCTGACAGCAGGAGCAGGGCACACGTATTGAAGGGCAGGTGTCAGCCCTTTGCCAGTAGCATCTTTCACAGATATTTAACTATTTCTTAGGTTCCCAAGAAAGACACATGGAAAGAGCCCACTTGTGCTGAGGTGGCACAGAATTACACTGCTAGTTAAAGCATGGCAAGGAGAAAAGCTGCCCTGCTGATTTTCATACCTCCTAGTTTGGCATCTTTCCAGGTATCTCAAACAACCTTGTTGCTCTCCTGTTTGTTGGGGTACCCATCAGTATGTTCATAGTTATTGGGTGGGAACTACTTACCATTTCGTAGCAGTTCTCAAGGCTGAAACCTACTGACCTGGGAGAAAATTACCCAAAGGGCATTTTATAGCATGTGAAGCTTCAGCTATGCCTAGTCATGAGCTCACTGCCTCTAGTTTTGAAGGTGCTTCCTGCAGTGATTCTTTCATGCAGTTGCCATTTCATGATATAGTATCAGTTTCTAAACTTCCCAGGATTCCCTTGAAATAGCCTCAAGGGAAGTGGCAGGTTTTGAAGCTCTTAATGTCCTCTTAGAAGCAGTTCAGTCACCAAATGCTGGTCTCTGTACTGGGAAAAGAGTAGTCAGAGCGGTCTGCCTGGCTTGGTGGTTACTGATGGAGGAGGCCTCTGAATTCTTTGGTAGCCCTTTGTGGGTGTTTGAAAAGGAAAATACTAATTCCTATGTTTCTGTGGAGGGTGTGATGTGAGTTACAGGTAAGCAGGGCTTTTGTTTCTTTGGCTTCTTGTTTTTAATGTAGTGAAAGGCACTGAGAAACTTCATTGGCAGACCAAAAACAATCTACAACACAAGCAACATAAGAAAGCCATATAATCCTTGTGGCTACCTTTCTGAATGCTTCACTTTAACCTACCCAGTGCAAAAACTCACCCCACTTTCCTGAGTGGGGTGACCTATTCACAGCCCAGTTTCACCCAGAGCTAGAACCAAGTTTTCTAGCTCTTTAAGTAAAAAAGCCATGAGATACTAATTCCCCAGTAACTCTTTGTTCCTCCTGAGCAGAGGCATTGCTCCCTGTGCTTTCTCTGTGGCTTTTCCACTGGGTTTCTTCCAGGCTTTGCTATTGCTTAGGGTTTCTCTCTGGTGTGAAAATCACTAACAAGCTGCTATGTACAGTGAAAGACATGTTGTCTCCACATTACTGGTGATGGAAGCAGCCAGCCTGCTGGCAGGCATCCCCTGTGACATACCTGCTGCCCTAGCTCTTCAGTCAAGGGGCCATATCCTTGCCACACTGACCCTTCTCTCCCTGGCTCCACATGCCCGGCAGAGGCTCTGCCTTGCTGCCTGTAGGTTTTGGCAGGGTGAGTGAGACTGGGTCCGCCTGCTTGGCAATGTATGGCCTTTGGGGAGGAGCAGAGGCAGGGCTGCAGGGCTCTGTGATGTGGTTGCCAGCTGGCACAGCATAGGCAGGCACTGAGTGGGGATGAAATGTGCTCAGATGAAATGTCCCTGATAAAACATTCCCGCAGCTCCACTATACCTTCATGTTTTCCTGGCTTCATAAAGCACCTAGACTTAGACATATCTGCTCACTGTGTGCTTGACTTTGGCTTGAATGTCTGATAACTTTCGCTTGCAAGTTTAGTTTTGGCAGAGATTTACTTGTTTATGTGTGTTTGGGTTTTTGTTTTTAATTTTGTTGTATTCTCTGACTAAGGATAAGTTTGAGGCTTAAATTACATAGTCACAGTAACCTCGGTCTGTACAGCAACTACAGCAGTCTGTGGGCTTTGCAGGGCTTGTTATAAACTACCTCATCTCATGGCATTTGTCATCACTGTACCTATCGCTGAGCAGAAGAACAGCCTGACACCTTGTGTGCAGGATGCTGCAATGGGGTGTGTGTGCACTGCAGGGAGTGGGACTTGGCCCATTTAAGTTGAGTCATAAATACCATGTATTTCTGCCCCCTCTTCACCAGGGGCTTTTAATATAAAAGCTAAGGCATACATTTACAACCTTCTTTTTTCCCAGGGCTGAACTCTTTCACATTTCAACATGAAACTTTCAAGCCAACAGTAACACCTGGGTGTTGCCTGGTCCTCCAGGGACTGATGGCGTGTATTTCTCAAAAAATGACATGCCTGTTGCAAACAGTAGTTCTCTAAAGCCTGTTCAAGCTCTCATTGGCTTGTTCTCCACAAACAAAAAACAAACCCTGACAGTACTTAAGCTCTTCCTGTTATGAAAATGCATGCTGTCATGTTAATTAATGCATCACCTTGTCAGGTATTTGTAGTCTTCCATCTAACTGCCTCTTCCCTTGTCTTTTCTCCCCTTTTCTCTTTTGGGTGGTGACCCCCTCTGGGTGGACTCCCTCTATGCATCTGCCTGTGTACAGCACCAGCCTCAACAGGTGCTCCTACAGAAAAAGAACTCATGGAAACAGGAGAGCATCCCAAACACATCTGGCCAGGTATGCCACCTCCTTACTTTCAGTAGGTACTGAAGCAGTGCAGGCGCTGAATGGCACACACCACTGCCTATACCCTCCTCCTTGTGTAACATCCCAGTTAGAAAGGTAGCAGTTACCTGCCTGCTTGCAGTCTGATGCTGTGCCCATGTAAAGCCCAGAAGTCCCTGAACATGTTGCATGCACAAATAATTTTAGCCTTAATAGACTCTCCTGTCTAGTTTGAATCATTTTTTGTCCCTCCAAGAACAACTTAGGAAAGATCCCATGGAAGTTCTCACTACCACAAGTATTCTTAGGTCTTCATCAGGAAAGGCACGGGAATGTGTCCAGGCTGTTACATCAGCCTCATAAATGACTCGTACTGGATGTTTGCACTTTCTGTTACTGGTGACAGCTGGATTGGAGAGCTTTGGTCAGCCTCATCTTTCCAGGGGGTGAAATGGGGTCTGAACCACCTCATGGTATAACCCCTGCAGGTTTGGTAGGGTGATTCTGTGTCCCAGGGGATGTCTGTATGATATATTTTGTCTACATGGCATTGAACAAAAATAGGAAGTGGTCAAGATATTTTTCTTCATCTTCTCTGACACACCACCCCCACCTTCAATTTTTTTGTTCATCTGCTGTAATTTTAGTGTTTTTGCCAGTGAGGCCACAGCAAAGTCTTTTCAGCCTGTCCCATTGCTCATTCTGGAAAGTTGTGCCAGTTTAATTTACTCATAACCTTGTAATATCAGAAAATGAGGTCTAGGGTTGCTTTTCTTCTCTATAGTCCTGTGTTCTCTTCTTTTTCCAGTATTTGCTAGGTTGCCTCTCCTGATATTTTGTTTTTATGAGCTCTACTCCATGCATTTCTCTCATGTTTTAGGTATACTGTTACGTTTATTTGTTTTCAGGTTTTGAGCAGATGAGGTTCTGATTGGCGGAATGTGAAAAAACTCAGTAATACGTAGTGAGTGATGTTAGTTGCTCTGTTTTGAAGGTGGCTGCCTTCAAAAGAAGGAAGGTAACCTTTATGGGAAAATACAAGCTTCTTGTCCAGTCCAAACAAAGTCCAACCCACAAAGAGATTGTGGATTAAGTGGAGCCAGTCCATAGATTTCATTACTGACATCAGTTCATGAGGGGGAACAAAAGCCAGGAAAAGGGAAAATGGACAGTAGGCTGCCTTTTGGGTGCACACCCACAAGTGGGGAGCTGGAGCCCACAGACCAGTCTATTGAGGATTATTCTAAATGTGTGGGTGAGTCTCAGGCTGGACACTATTGCACAACACAGCTCAGCTCTGTGTCTGATATTTGTTATACTAATAGCACTGCAAAGCACTTAACAGCAGGGGAAAATACCCACATAAAACAGTAAAAATGGGATAGTTAAAGTCATGGCAAAAGCTTTGGGTTTTGATTGAGTTTTGAAAATAACTGGAAAGTGATAATATGAAAAGGGGAGGAAAGGCTGTTTTGAAATGATCTGTGCCACTTGAGAAAAGAGCAACTTTAACCCGATTGAAAAGGGTGAAGAGGAAGGAGGGAGTGGAGGGCTCAGGCAGTCTATGGAAAGGGTTCATGAGAGTGAGGAAGAGAAGCGTCTCTTTGAGAAAATGGAACAAAAGGTGGTTTTGAAATGAGCAGAGCTGCAGGACTCATACGAAAGAAAGGAGAAAAATAGTCATGCTTATTTTTTCAATTGTAGGGGTTTTTCCAAATGATTTTACCTCATTTGCTTTTCCAACATGAAGGTGAAACTCTAAAGTAGGCAGAAACTTACTAGATTTTCACTGCTCTCTGCTTCCAGCCTCCCTGGAAACCCCTCAAGATCAGGCTCTTGCAATAATTCAGCACATCTGCTCCTGGCCCCAAATCCCATCCGTGAACCTGGGGGAGGTTTGGCCCTGGTCTGCATGGCTGCTGGGACAGCGTGCAAACATGAAACCACAGTCAACGCAATGCCCTGGAGCCCACAGAATGGTAGGGCTCTGACTTGCATAGAAACAGGCTGAAGAAAAGTTTATGCCAATTCTGATTATATTCAGATGCATTCGTCCATCAGTTTGTGGTCTTTCTACTGACAGCATTTTAAAGAGCACAGGCACCCTTTAACAGATGACTGGCAACTTTCAGTCCTGAAAATCCCAGTGGAAGAAGTGATTTAGTATTATGGAAATTGGTATCTTACCCTAGAAATTCTTGTGCAGTGTTCTAAAGGCATGAATGTTAGGGTTCCATGTGTGTTTATAGAGTATTCAGGCAAATTAAGCACTGAACCTTTGAGCTTGTAATCTCTTGCAGAATACAAAGGCATTTCATGGGAAATGCACTGTGTCGATTATTTTCAACATTAAGACCAGATGCTTTCCTGCAGATATTTTAAGTGTTCAGCTCTGGGGAATACTGTGTACAGTTTTTTAACTTTTCTGGTTTTGTAATCATGCAGTTTTTCCTTCACTGGGTAAGAACAACAGAAACATCTTCATGGGGTGAGAAGACTCCAGGTCAGCTAGCATCTGAGCAAGTCATAGAATGGCTTGGGTTGGAAGGGACCTTTAAAGGTCATCCAGTCCAACCCCTCTGCAATAAGCAGTGACATATTCAACTAGATCAAGTTGCTCAAAGCCCCATCCAGCCTGGTCTTGAATGTTTCCAGGGATGGGGCATTTACAGCCTCTCTTGGTGACCATAGAGTCCAAAGGTTGAAGTCCTTGAAAGCGCTACTGTGGAACTGCATACCTTGAAGTTAATGCAAACTGGAGGTGTCCATTGTGCCACAGACTCACCAGTACTGTGCTGCACTAAACAAATCGTATACTTTGAGACAGTCCCTACATCAGAGTGAATAAAAATAACAAAAAAAGGGTGAAAAGATGAGATAGCTCTATTTTACTCATGAAAATGTAAGCAGAGTTTAAAGGACTTACTGGAGAGCATACACCAAGCCTGGACAGAGCACAGAACTGAACTGGTGTCTCCTCATTCCCAAGATGGTGCTTTTATTCTGCAACAAGGATATTTTCCTTCTACAAGTTCAGGAGAAATGCTCATATTCTTTAAGATAAAGGGCCTCATGTTTTTAGTCAGCTCTACATGCAAATGCTTCCCTAAACCTGGAGGTGTTCGTAACAGTTGGCTTCCAAGCAAATTTAAATAGTGATTCCTATGTTATAGCACATATTAAGAACTGCTGTGAATGTTTCAGTCACAGGCAACTATTAGTCACAGGAGATAGCAACTCTTATTTGAATATTGAGTCATGCTTTTAAACTAAAAACTGCTAAAACAATTACTCATATACTGACCAGGAAACCTTCATGAGAACATCATGACATTCTCCAGTGGAGTCTGTTCCCAAAGCATGCACTACATGAACTGCTTTACTGCGGGTATTTTTTCCCTCAGTGAGTGTTAACTGCAGAAAATGGCAATGGGAAGAAATTGTGGTTTCTGAGCTCTTCTCAGGATGATCTGAAAACTCAAAAATATATATGATGTAATTAAAAATTACTTTGGAAATGGTCATTTCCTTCCATGGTTCCTGGGTTATTTGGCATAGTTGTCTGGACTGTGCACTGTCTGAGCATGCTATGATTGCACAGGGTGACTCTCCAGGGCAGCATGCTTTCTCAGGGATAAAATGAGTATAGGGAGAGCATTTTGTTTTGCCTTTAGATCTTTGCTCTTTAATACACCACATGACTGCTCTTCCCATTCAATTCCAGTAGCCACATTTGTCTTGCCAGGCTGTGGCTGGTTATGTGAGCATCTCTGGCCAGCTGTACAGGGTGTCTGGCTGCTGCTAGCCTCTTTCTGCAGACCATTCCCCTGAATAACGTGGTGTCAGAAAAAGGGGAAAAGCATGAGTTTGTATCTCTTTATTGGACCTTTTGGTCTGTTATGTCAGTGGCCATTTGCATTTGATTTTGCAGATGAAGCTAATCCCCAGCTGGTGAATCCCTATAGCCTCCCTCCGCTCTGATTTTGTGTGCATGCGACACACAAGTTGATCCTAGTGATGAGGTGGATTTGTTTGAAGAGCCACATTACCCTCCTTACACTGTAGCAAATGCCTGTGCCATGCCATTTCCAGCACATGGGGAGATCATCTCATTAAGCTCTTTAGCTGCTCAGTCTTCCACCTTCTGGCTCATACAGCGTGAGCTTTGGCTTCCCATCCGCGGCACCTGCTGAAGCAGCAGCGATGCTTCAGACATGAAGCAGTCTTCTTCTATCAGCAAAGACAGCAACTCCTATCCTGTGGTTCACATCCCTCCCTAATCCTTCTGTGAAGCTACTGGTGGTTACCTGCAGCGGTTACAAATGTGCTGCCCCTGGGCAGGAGCAGAAAGTCCCTTGTGCTGCTGTTATTTTACATCACCAATGCAAGGCTTTAGCCTTCTTGTGCTGCACTCTGAACAGATGTTAGAAAAATTAATCGAGGCATTAGCCCCTGCAGATGATTTCATCAAACACAGTGGCATTTTGCAGCTAGGATAATCTCCCTTTAGCAATTTTAATTGTATCACTTTTGCAATTAGCAACACGTTTATAGCACTAAAAGAGACTGATAAGAGCATTCAGGCTGATTCCTGGTCACTGAGCAGCAGGGTTTCTAACTTTCATTTAAACAGGTTTCTGATCATTTGGGCTAAAGAAGAAAGGACATTGACCTTTAAGAAATGGCCAGGGAACTGTTAGAGTGTATAGGATTTAGGAACCAAAATGCCTTCTAAATTCTCTGGGATTTGGCAACCTAACTCTCACATCCCTTCAAAAATCCTAGTTTTATGTTTCACTGAGAGCAAATTGATTCTTCCTGTAATCATAACATAATGGAGGCTGAAAGGGAGCTCTGGAGACCACCGTCTTCAAGCCCCTGCTTGAGACAGGTAATTTTAAGTGTCAAACTCTGCTCTTGGCATAGTGCTGCAGTGGATTACAGCTCAGGAGCCCTGAAAACATTACAGGGAGATTTCAATGAGGCATTAATAATGGTCATAAATAATTAGCTGATATTAAATTTTGAATGGTCCTGCCTAGTCCGAGCTACTGAACCCTCCTCCAGGGTTGTCTGCTATCTAAATGGGGTTTGATATTTTCTGTTCCCACCAGAATGGTGTTAGAGTTTGTACTGGTGAAGTGTTCAGCTAACTGCTGCAGGTTACCCTTGGAAGCTGCAATTGTACAACGGCACTTTGGAAAGCTGTTCAAGGATGGAGTATTTTCCTCTTGAGTCCCAGGATCATTTAGAAAGGTGATGTAAAAACGCTGTGCAGCTACTACTTCAGACACTGATTCCAAATAAGAGATTGATTTTTTATGGCATAGTCTTTTATTATAGTCCATTGTTATTCTCTGCTTCATTACTAGTTTGACTTTTCTTTCGCATTTCTAATTCTTTCCCAATCTTCCTCAGCAAAAGAAAATATTTTCTCTTTAAAGCAGCTCATTTCCCAGTTGCCAAAATTCACTGTGATTTTTCTGTCCTTCCCTTTCTGGCTCCACAAGCCCTCTCCCTCCCCTAAGGATGCCATGCCAAGTGCCTTGCAGCACCCTGGCTGTGTCTGGGCTGGAGCATTCCATGGTGGTGCCAAGACGTGTGCTGGCAGCATCCCTATCCTGCATTGAGTGAAGTATTAAGATGTATCTGAAAAATCATCTGCTGTTCCAGCTCATGAAGGTACTCGTTCAGGATGTAGGCTTTGGTCCTTTGTGTTTACAGGGGAGCCTGCCTTTGAACCCCAGGGTAATATATCTGCCTGGGGCTGATGGAGGAGGTCTGTGGACACAGTCATTCCCAGCAGAGACCATTTAGGTAATACTTATTCATTGCTCCTGGGATGTAGGGGGTGGAAGTAGGTGCTCTTTGACATCTCAAGCATTAACCAGAAGCCAGCCAAGAAACTCTTTTTTTTATTATTTTTTTTTTTTTTAATCTAAAAATGTGTATTACTAATGTAAATGAAGAACAAAATGGAGCAAAGTCTGTGATGAAATATTTAAGTTCTTCACATCATAGTTTTTTCATCTCTGTACCTCTGAGGAACAGCACGCTATCTGAGCCTGGCTTTGTAGTGCCAGATAGCAGCAGTATTTTGTCTCTGCTTGTAGTACCTCCTCAGCCTCCAGCTATGTGCTGCTGCCAGCTGAGGCTGTTGCACAGGGGGAGTGAGTGCCTGGTGTTGAATCCCAGCATGCTCAGAGCACAACCACTTGTTACCAGAAGCCTGAATTAATCGGCTTGGAAAATGTATTAGATTCGTGAGGAATGACAGTGACACAGAGAATGAACTGTGGCAGAGGGGCTGAAGCAGAAGCTGGGCTTCTGCTTGTCCCCAGGAGAATCTGAAAATGTTTTACACAGAAACAAACCTGCAACAAATGGCATCACAGAATTGTGGGAACTGCTCGGGGGCTATGAAACAGTGAGTATTATGGTTAGTTTTCCAGAGGCATCTATTTCTTGTTCATGCTCAGTCCATGAGGAAAGTCAGTGGAGGGAATTTTACTGTTCCAGCTCTTTCAGTAGGTGAGCGAGAGGGTAAACAGACACATGTCCCTCTGGAAAGATGAGCTTTTAGGATACTACAATGGATGCAGAAGCCCCTGTAGTCTCTACTACCTGTAGCTCTGCTGCCCTGACCCTATTCTTTGGCAAAGCTACCCAAAGACTGCAGAAGCCAGGTTTAAATAACATGTATAGGCTCTGTGCATAGAAGTGTGGTGAGATGGAATAAAGCATACCTTCAAGACCCTTTTTCTTGAAAGTCACAGATGCAATTCAGCATACGTCTGAATAGTCCTGAACCTGAGATTTTTATTCTGGTGTCTAAGAGACCTTTTCATTGATGAAGTTGTCTTGTCTCTACATGTGTGTATAACTGCAAGCAATACAGAAAGGTTTTGCATTTGTAGCCAGCAGAGATGACATGATCCACGGTACAGACGGGATCCTGACACAATGCTCTGATGTGCTTACAAAAATTCATAGCAAACAACTTTCCCTTCCTGCCTGCTCTCACGTCAGTGGCTACAGTGCAGGCTGACCCCCATGCTGTTTCTAAACTCGGGGTGCTCCTTCCAGCCTACATGGCGTTGCCCACTCTAAGATCATCCTGCAGCTGCTCTTCAGGCCTTCTTTTGCATCTGCCCCTGAGGATGCCACAGCAGCTCCCAGGCATCAGTCAGGCACAGAGGCTTCTGTATTTTGCCAGGAGAAATGAACAGCAGAACCTGAAAGGAGAAAATCTGTTTGCTGGGATTCATGTAGTATCAGGAAACACAAGAATCTTAGAATTACAGACAGGAACAAAGAACAGAGATGTTAAGGTCCCAATCCCAGTCTTTTTCTATGCTACTACATCAGGAAGAAAACCCACTGTGACATGGACAGCCGAAATAAGAAATGTCATTGCACCAGGCTGCTCTAGTACGAAAACATGTCTGGGCAGGTAAAACAAAGACATGTGGCTCCCTTATCTTATCTTAAAAGTGATTCAACTTTCACCTTCAAGGTATAGTATTTCATGGCTTGTAATTTGTAGTGGATCTCTGATTTCTCAAATCAGCTAGTTTTTTTCCTTCTATATATATCTGAATTTTCTGCTGGTTGCTGGAAGGTGTGCATTTCTCGTAGAAATTATTGCATGAAAATATGAGTAACACATAATAGAAAACTGGGGAGGAAAAGAAAATTCTCTGACCTTCCCTTCAACTGGAGTTTCATAGCTGAAAAAAAAGAAAAAGCAAGCCCCAGTAACAGCTTCAGGTTGGCTGAGCTGCTTCTGTAATATTGTCATAGATGCCCGAAGTGGCTGCGTTACTTAATGGTCCAAGCTTTAAGGTGCTCATGCCTGGTCCACTGTGGCACAGTGGCAGCCTCACCTGTCCAGAGCCTGACAACACGTTATGTGCTAGCACTTTACTCAAGCACTAGCAAATATGAGCAATGATGCACCCATACTCCAACTCACCTAATCACCCACAGTGAACATCCTAAGCTTACGCTTGTTTAGGATTGTAAGCAATGCTATGGCTCTAGTGGCCTGCCAGGGACTCTTGATGACCAGGTCATCTGGCAGCCACAGATGGTTGTGCAAATGCCTTTTGAATGTGGGTAAGAGTTGCACCACCCCTTGGCTCCACTGCTGGCAGTGATATTTGACAGAGTCTCACGGGTAGCGCCTTACGTAGATAATGTGGGTAGCATTCTGCCTGTGATGCCGAAGTCAGGCAAACAGCAAGGCATCGGCAGTCTGTTTGTACTGCTGATGCTGGTCAAAAGGAAGGGTGTCAGGAGGGAAGGCATTACTGTGGCTATTGAAATAATACAGAGGTGTGTTGTAAATAACACCTGTCATGCTAAAGATACTGCCAAACACTTTTACACCATACACCATTAAATACTGGCAGGAAAGGGACCCTATAAACAAATGGCAGAGCACAGCATGCTGAGCAATGCTTGACAAGAAAACTTCTTTCATCATCAGTGTATGATCTTGAAAGCACAGGCCAGTGCAAGAAGGTGGAATTTTTTAACAACTGAATTTGAGCAGAATGGGGCTATACAGATGAAGTTATGGTATATCAGCTCACACTTCAGGTATTTTGATGATGTGTCAGATTGTGCCCGAGGTCACATTGTGGTGGATGAATGGGTCTTCAGGAAGGAGGCAGGCATATGGTTATGTGAGTCCTGAGGGTTTCTAATTGCAAATATTATTAGTATTCTTATTACATTATTACAGATATTAATATAATATTGATATAACATCTAATATATTATGTCATTATGTTAATATTAAGCTGGCGAGTGAGAGCTGGAAGTACAGATTAGCATCTCCTCATCTTGCTCTGTTATGCAAACCCATAGGAAAATTATTATCTCATTCACATTATAATATATTGAATAATACCTCATACACTCAGCTAATTACACCTAGCTCAGGTGTGTCTAAATGAGGTACTGTCATACACAGCAACTAGGTCTGAAGAGAAACAAATGTCTGACTTAAATCTGATTTAGTCCTGCCTCTGCATTGTGGCACAGCTGCAGCCTGCAGCTTTGGTATTGCGCCTGGAGTGCAGCCACGTTTCTGCTATCCCCATAGGGAGCTGTGGGACTTAATGGATGTTTATAGGATATTTGGGAGCCACAAAGGCTGGGTGCTGAGATGAGCATGGTGTGTTATGCAAAGCTGATAGACACTTAAAGAAAATGGAAGGAAATGAATTGAAACCTCTGTGAGAAAACTCCAATCTGACACAAAAAGCCAGTATCTTCCATACTTCACATGCTCTCGGGCGGTTCCACTGACTGCAGATGCTGCTGTACATTGTGTTAATCCTCAAGGCGAAAGTAAGGTCACTGCTGCAAAAAAAGTGGTAATATTCTCATTTTAAAACAAGCCTACGGCTTATTGAATTTTGCTCTAATTAGGAGCTCTCTTTTTTTGTCTCTATTCTCCTGTCTACCACATGCTGTGAGGCCGGTTTGTTTTCCTTGGCCTTGAAGTGAGGGAAAAGCTTTTGTGGGAGGTTTTTAAACTTTGTGGGTCTTTTGTTTCTGGCTTATATTGGATAGCTGTGCATAGTTCACAGAGGGCAGAGTGTGAAGTGTTGCTGTGGGGTTTAGGTGTCCCTGAGAGTATGTGTCCTGCTATCCTTTGTGCTCTACTGTAGACCAGGGTCCTGCTGGTGTCACCGAGTATCACAAGAAAATTGATGAATCTCAGAGAAAGGTTTCCAGTTCTCTCTGATAATGCTGTCATGGTCTGAAGGCAGCTGCTGAAGCTTTACAGTTCAGGGCATTCTTTGGGTGAATTTTGGGTTTTGAGGCTCAAGGTTTTAACAGGGATCAGAGGCCAAAGGAAAGTGACTTCACCAATTTCCGCAGGTTATGAAATAACCGGCTGCTGCAGAGTAAACATTCCTCTGTTGTGGTATGAGAATCACTACTCTGGCTCAGGCACTGGTGGGTGTAAAGCTGGGGTTTAGTGCTGTGTCAAAAGCACGGTTAAGAAGAATTGTTTTCACCATGCTGGGTCTCAGGCTGGAGTGAACCAAGTGGTTACAGGACACTGTGCTGTGTTCACAAGCATTTTGGGGTGGGATTGGAGCTGGTGCATGGGTGGGTTTGCTCAGACAAGCAGGGTGGGAGCAGGGCTGCAGCCGGCACTCACAGGCGATGAGTGCAAGTGTTTATGTACTGGTGCTGTGTGTGATGACTTCTTGCATATGTGGAGATTGATTGTACACTCCATAAATCACCAGCTGATAAGCTGTGTGAATGTAACATCCAGCCAAGTGTCTAGGGCGGTGTCTCACATTTCTGTCTAGGCTATTTGCTTCTCTTGCAACCAAGAATTAACTTTAAAAAGTAGATAAAGGCTCCTTTTTGACTATCACAGTGCCATCATCTGTTTTTAATTTCCTCTACCCTCTGTCCCATTAACACTTGGTAAGTGTGTTAGGAAGTTAACATCAGTTTACAACTTTATGGGTGATCAATTGGAAACAAAACACCAGGGTGACAAGCATAGCTGGCTCAAGCCTGCGTAAGACCTCTTAAAAATTATTTACTAGATACTCAATAAAGTGTACCCAAATAGCCTGTTAAAACTGCTGAGGCAAGAGCCTTGGGGAGACATCCCTGCTCAGCCCAGCTGCAGCTGTTGGTAGCATTAGGAGTAAACATAGCTCCAATCAACATACGATTCCTTTCTGCTCACAGCAAGTTTAGGTATGGTATTTACAGGCATCAGTCATCTCTGATCTCCTTTGATCCATTCTTTCCAAGGGAAGAAACTGTGCTTTGAAAGAAAAAACCATCTTCCTCTTCAGTGGCAGAATTAGGGAAAAACTTCAAGACACCAACTTTCAAAATGCTTGTGATACCTTTAATGTTTATTTTAATGTCTAAAAAATGTCTGAGGCCCTGATCCAGAAGCAGGTGTGAGCAAGGAAAGCAGCAGCGGGTCTTGTTCCACCTCAATTTATGGATAACGCATCTCTGTAGTGCCAGGCTCTCAGGTTATCATAAATACTCCCATCTAGAAATTAAGTCTTTGCTGGGCCCATCTAATGTGAATACATTTGTACCAAGCATGCTCATCCTCCCACATGCATATTCATGACATGCCAGCTCCTGACAAAGATAATGCTCTGCGCAGCGAGCACCGTTATTAGCTTTGACTGACAAATGGATTTCTAAATCTAATGTATGTATGTCACACATGGATCACAAGAGCTTTGAAGCCAAATGCATTCTTGGGAGCTGAGCTATGTTTGTTACAGCATAGCATTAAAGCAGAGAGGTAGAAGTCCCCTGCTGCTGGATGGCACTCAGCGGTTGATAAATAGGAGGCAAAGGCACCTTGCTGTCACTGGAAGTGCTGCTGGTGTCTGGAATGGAAACTAGGAGCAGCCACAGCTCAGCTGGGGAGGCTGGTGCCTGTGCTTGGCTCTCCAAGGCAAAGTGCCACAGGCAGTGAGGGGAAGGAGCACAGGGCCAGGTCCAAGAGCCACCTTCAGAGCAAACAGCATGGCTCCCTCTGAAACACCTTGTCTAAAGCCCATGAGACTACATTCTCTAAGGCTGTAACTGGATTTCCTGACCGAATAATGTGCATCCTGCCAAGGTGCACAGTAACAAAAATTCTTCACCTCCATCCAAAGGCAACAGTGTTCATAAAGGATTTAGGCTGGGAACAAACCAGGAGATGCTCACAGTGTAGCAAGGGGTCAGCCAGACCGTTCAGCTGACAGTGGATGAACAAAAGCTCAGCTCCTGAAACCTTTTCCCTCTTGTAGATAAGCTATTTATGCATCTGAGTGTCATTTTGTGACCAATACTGAGACCAAACTAGGCATAACACAACTGATGTTGCTTGCTTTGTGTACACAATAAACCATCAAGAGATGGTTGATTGCTTCTATCCTTACCTCTATGCAATTTCTTAATCCTGCTTGAGTGGTCACTAATAAGCATTACAGGTAACACAGAGACTGAAGTACACATGTCATCACTTCCTATCAATAGAGTAGCATGAAAAGCCTTAATGAAATCATAGCTCTACTAATACAATCAAACCGTGGTATGTAGTTACTGCCTGCAACATTTTGCCAGTTAAGAGTCATCAGTTTAGTGGTAATCTTGTGCAGCACAAGACCATGCTTGTGTTCTGAGTTGAAGCACAAATGATGATAAAGGCCATATATGTATATCTCAAGAGCATCCACAAACCCAGCAGTAATAACCTTGTACAGTTTTTTCAAGGTTGTGGTATTCTCTGCAGCCCAGATCCTTCATCCAAATGAAACTCTACTGCATGAAATCCATCAGAAAGCTCATGTTAGCCAGCCCCGGACTCACATAATTGTTATGCCTCATTAATTTGGTGTTTATTTAAATTGGCTGGTGTGTTCCTAAAATAGATAGTCTACCATTTAAAAAAAAAAGTGTTTGCTTCATGGTGCTTTGCATGGCTTGAAGCGAAAACCACTCTGTAGCTCTCTTGTCTTCCTCATCTGAATGCAATGGATACCTTACAAATGAACAGAACTGGAACGGTGTTTAATTTATGAACCAAGACATACTTCTAAATAATGTCTAATTAAGTTCATTCATGACCTGGCACATGATGCTTAGTTTAGTCTGGGCATTGCAAACCATTAGTAAACATTTTAAATTGTAATAATTGCCACTGGCAGCAATTATTATTTTCAGGAAGGTCGCTAATTTCAATGAGCAGAGGGAATCTGAAATGTGAGGAACACCTGTCCTGTCTTTTTAAAACACCAGCAAAAGCAGCTGCAAGCCAGCGTGACAAATACTCAGCTTCACTTTGTAGGAGTGGTGGTGAGGTTTGGAGAAGCTGAGGGCATACTCCCAGGCACTTGAAACCACCTCATTCACCAGCAACGCCAAAGGCAGATCTGGAGGCAGTGATGAAATGTGCTGCTAGCCCAGAGGCTGCAAGACAGGCTGCTTTTGGAGGATGTGCACACAAGACACTGACAGGGTGTTGTACGTGCAAAGTCATTCAAGCTATGGCTGTATCTGAGATGCAATAGCTGCTTGCATCGACGCTGGAGGCTCCTGGCTTCCTGGTGTGGTTTGTGAGCCCAGTTGAGAGCCAGCACCCTGCCCTGCTGCTGACAATGCTCTGCCAAGTGCAGAGGGAGCTGCAGTTGTTTACACTGGCACAAACCACCCCCATGTTTAATTTCTGAAAGATGGAAAAGACTGGACCCCTGTCCAACAATTCAGAATTGAGTATAGGATTGTTGTCAAATGCTGCAATTAGACACAGAGCTGCAGACGAGGAATAAAGTACACCATTATTTCTTTGTTAAATTAACTTTTCCACCCAAGCCCTGTGATGCTCACTGGGAAGATGTCACTTGCAATTTTTTTCCCCGTGCTCTCAGCATGGTTCTGTCTTACAGGCACTTTAGCACTGAATTAATTACTACGTTAATGGATGTATATAGTCCATTAGTAAATTACGACCTGATGCAAGTTCTCTTGAGTGGAAGGAGAGGGGAGTCTATTTAGTACCAAATCATTCAGTTTGTTGCCAATGGACTCTAAATGTTCAAAGGCAGGAAAAGAAGTACATCAAAGATGCTTTAATTTGAAAAGTGTAAGGGAAGCCTGTCTGTGTTACTGACTGTACAGCATCAGATAAATTAGCTTTGAATTTGTTATTGACTGCATCACTAGGGAGTGGGTAGGATGAACCTGTATCACCAGGTGTTTTTTTCAAATAGTACCTGACCATAGAATCACAGAATAGTTAGGGTTGGAAAGGACCTTAAGATCATCTAGGTCCAACACCCCAGGGGTGTTTAACTTATTTTACCTGGTGCTTGGAGGCCTGAAATTTTGTGGGGATATAAACTTACATGAGTGAAGTTGCTTCTGCCCATGACATCATCATCACTTTGCCCTGCACTGGTAACATGTAAGTGGGAAGCAGTAACAGGGTAGCACTGCTTCGTGTTATGGAGATATAAATAACAGCTGTGTGTTCAAACCTGATAATGCTTGACTCCTACCTGAGCGTTACTGCATTTTCTGCACTATAAATACAAGCCACGCTTATGCATATTGCTTTAATAGTATAGAAAAATGAAATTTGCTCTGTAAGGGATGCAATCACACACCAAAAACCATTCATGTGGGTTTTTCCTCTCTGCCTGCAAAAATGTAACAGTTAATTAGGCTAGAAAACCCGAAGGAAAGTGAATTCAGATGGCCAATTGTGGAGTGGCATGAAAAATATCTCCATGACAACAGAAATTTACAGCACTTCAATTTTAATGTATCAAAGGATAAGGGTAATTTCACAACCACTATGCAGAAGATATACCCCTTTCTCTTTCTTCTGATAGTCCCTAGATTAAATGGAAGCCATGTTAATGTGGTCTCAGATGTGAAAGCAAGAACAGGATTACGAAACCTTAAAGTTCTGAATGCAAATAAACCAGCAAGGTTAAAACTTGCTCTTGCGTAGGACAAACTTCTGGGCCTTTTTTGGTGAGATACTGCAGTTCTTCATAGTGATTTCTTCATACCTGTTAATATTTATGTGCCTATTTACTAATATAGGGCTCAGCACAGCACATGTAGCTTAAGAAGGTACCATTTCCCATCAGGAGCAGCACTGTGCACTTCTTGGAGAAATTATCACTAATTGTCATGTTTTGGTGTTACTGGGTTATACCCCATAATGAATTCCAGATGAAAAAGAAAAAAGAATGGAAAAGATTGACTTAGACATCATGGACATATATCCAAAAATCTGACCCTTATTCTCTGCTCATAATGAGCAGGAGTGTTACACTTCCATTTTAAATGCTGCATTCAATGTATTTTGTAAATGTATCCACAAGTATGGATGTCTTTTGTAGAAAATGTCTTATAGTATTTCGTAGGAGTTGAATCAAGTAGGGATCCATAGATAATTCATTAGTGATTTCACTAAAATAAATGCATTTGTATTTTAAGTTAAAAGTCAATGTCCTAGGTTCAGCAGCAGCAGTCACTTTTTCTCCTTCTTAGTACCTGGTGCAGCGCTGTGGTTTTGCCTTTTGGCCTGGGGATAATACTGATAAAACCGATGTTTTCAATTGCTGGTCCGAATGTTTACCCTGACCAAGGACTTTGTGAGTCTCATGCTCTGCCAGGGAGGAGGGGAAGCCAAGAGGAAGCAGGGACAGGACACTTGACCCAGACTAGCCAAAGAGGTATTCCATACCATAGCACGTCATGCCTGGGGACTTAACTGGGAGTTACCCAGAAGGGCACACTCTCTGCTCTGTCAGGCTCGTTTTCGGCTGGTGGTATGGTATTCTCTTCCCTTGTTATTTCCCTTATCATTATTATTATTGGTGGTAGCAGCAGTGGTTTGTGTTATACCTTAGTTATGGACTGTTTTTATCTCAACCCATGGGAATTAAATTTTTTCAGTTCTCCTCCCCATCCCTCCGGGAATGGGGGGTGGGGAGTAGAAACTGCGTGGCTGACTTGCCGACTGACTTAAACCATGACAGTCAAACTTAAGTCTGAAACTGTTGGCTGTTGGCAGTATCTACTTCTCTTTTTAATTTTTTAAGTCCTGACAGGAAACACAGCACTTCTGAATAGATTCAATAAGACACTCCTGTCCATAGAAGAGCATCTCACTACTTTGCCTACAAAGAGTTCATCTCCTCCGATTTTCATACAATGAGTGTATTTTGCATGTTTTTTTCCAACCAGCCATGCCTTGAACTTGTCCTCCTGGACAGGACTGGCTAGAGTGTACAGGGAGAAATATGCTGTCTATAAATATATGAAAATGGCAGGGTGAGAAGTCACCACAGCCTTCTTGTTTGTTTTCCCCAGCACAATATGGAAAGTACTAATAGCATTAGCCTTTTGTGATGAGTGATAACAATATGTTATAAATAAATGTTAATAGGTAGCATGCAATCACTAACAAAGTAGAAAATTGCTAATAAAATTCAATGGACCTAATTTTAACTTTGATATTATGTGTAGCTTTGAAAGCCCTTTTCCAAAGCAAACAGTGGGATGTTAAAGAGAAGGATTTCCAGTGCAGAGCCCAAGGCTGCCACTCTTTTGAATTCTTACAATGTTTTTCCTGCTGAAAAGGAAAGGAAAGCTTGGAAATTCTTGTACATTAAAAAAATACATTCAAAACAAACCCAAATGCATTGTGTGGGAAGGAAGCTGACGGCATGGGCAGAAAGACCAGACAGTGCATGGAGGGAAAATTGGTAAAGGCAGACAAATGAATTAAAGCACACAATAAATAAATTGGATGGATAGTAGGGCAAAAAGGTAAACCGGAACAGAACTTGTGTCCTGCAATAAGCCTTTCAAAACTGCTCAGGTTAAAGGAGAAAGTAAAGATCAAATGAGCTAATATAAGCAGATGCCAGGCTGAAAGGATAATGTGAACCTTAATTACTTACTCTTTCTTTTCTTCTTAACTAAGTGAATTTCCCAGCCAGTATTTTTGAGTTTTGCCAGACAGGAACCCGACTGCACATTTCAACCAAAGGATTTGGTGAGGTCCTCTTCCTCATCACATTCTTCTTTCTGTTTTTCCTTAAGTTTAATTATTTTCCAGCCTGGCCTTCTAGCTGCTCCCATACTGAAAATCACTTCAAAAGATAATTATGAACAACCTGGGGAGCAGCTTGGATGCTGTAAGGCCCTGCATCACTGTCAGTCAAAGGGATGCCCTTTTCAGTTCAACCAGCTCAGTGCTCTTGACCTTACTCATTACATCCCTTTGGCTGTAGGCGGGAGTCCTGCCACTGGTTCTGTTCTACCCAATTTCAGCAAGTTTTTAGGAGCATGTGGCAATGTTTTCCCATTCATATCTAAGCATTGATGTATTTCCTTGATGTGGATTGCTTTGAACTTTGGGATCGTTTCAGAGAGGTTTGGTCCCCCTGGATGCAGCATCCAGAGGCTCTGGGCTAGATTTTCTGCCTTCCAGCATGTGTTTTAAGGAAGCCAAGGAAAATCTCATAAACCTGACAGAAAAGCTCAGATGGCTTGAAAAGCTTTCTCCCAAATGTAAGCAATGTTATAGTTTTATTTTATTTAAGCTTCCATAAGTGATGAAAAAAGGAAATGTCAGTTTTATGTTTGGTGACCAAAATTCCTGTAGCTGCTGATGCAATTTGTAGTTTCTGGGGGGTGGTGGGAGACAAGACACTGGAGGGCCAGAGATGTTGCAAAATGTGATAGCTGATTTACACTTTCAGGTGTCTCTATAGGTGTCTGCTGGGCTGGCAGAGCAATGCTTGCTCTGGAGAAGATGGCTGTAGAGCTGGTTGAGGGGCTTACTCCAAGTCTGCTTTGCAGGGAGACACCAGTGGTGAGGCAGAGGAGTCTGAAAAATAAGAACAAGCTTTAGTGCTCTGTTGTGCTGCTGTAATGTGCGTCTTTTATGGTGATATTAATGGGGAAAAAATACGCCTTAATGTGAGGCATAAGGAGCTGTCCCTCAAATGAGGCTTTAATGAGATCTTCATTGCCATCCATGTGGTTTTGCATATCAGACTAGACACTCCAGTGTTCCTCTTGTCAACTGTCCCTCCAGCCTAGACTGAAAGGCCCTAATGTATGCTGGAGAGCCATAACCATTGAGGGGTGGCTTTAAGGGACAGGTTTGTCAATGGCACAGATCACAGGCACAGCTCTCGTGCTCTTCGTGCCTTTAAGTAGCACCATCAAACAAAAAAGAGCAGATGAAAATCTCGCAGCCATTTGAAGCTTTTCATATCCTATGTCATTAAAACTGCATGACTGAAGAGAAGTTTCAGTGGTAGCCTGCACTGGTACTGCTTTGTCAACCAGCCAGGTTCCCCTCCAACAGCAGCTGGGGCATAGGAGATAGGCACAGCATGGTCAGTGCAACTGGTATGGAGGGCTTGTACTGACCACCCCCTGCCAGCAACTGCATCTCCCCATGGATGAGTGGATCCCTTGTGAAGATTTGTCTTGGGGCTCTTGGAGGACTTCGTCTGTAAAAGCTCCAACCACTTAAATCACTCCCCTTTTCCTCTTCCCAGCGTCAGGGAATGAAAAAAATCACCATGGTGTTGAGTAGCCCCTTCCCCATCACTATGGGAATCAAAAAGTGTATCTGATCCCACTTTCATGCCTCCTGGGTGATAAGCAGAGGGCAAAATGCAAGGATACTACCCCAGAAATAACCAGCTGCCCCTGCCAGAGTGCTACAGCAGTTTTAGCTGCGTTAATGCCTCCTATAATCAGAGAGTGATAAACTTTTCCTGCACTGAGTTTGATATTTGCAGCTGTGGAGCCACCCCACTGCATGTGCTGTGATAGTTCGTTTTTTCTGAGGAATGGCTGTTGCCCACATAACACTCTAGTTCGAGTTGATTTCTGTCTCTATTTCTATTTCATAAGAGTTTTCAAGATGTTAAAGAATCTCTGCATCTCCATGGGAGTGAATCGGAAATGCATGTCTAGTGTGGTGCAACAGAAAATTACCTTTTTTAATAGTTTTGTATTGTAAATAAATAATCAGTCCTCTGATAAGACATAATGACTTGGGACCACAGAAGAGATGCAAGGCAAGGCAATGTTTTCCTTTTCTCTCACAAGTGACTCTCAGTCGAGGGAAATAATACTCTTTCTAGAATAGCAACTATAGCAACAGTAGAATTTGACTGGGTAGAGGTCAGAGAGTATAAGCTGTTTTTCACTGCTGATTTTAACATGCTAGCCTCTCAATTGGTTATTATTTGTGGTGTTAGGAGCCCTTTCCTGTGATTATATTTCATCTGGTGCTACAGCAGCACTGAATAATTAAAGCCGTCAGCAAAAAACTGAAGTATCTATATACCTTTGAGAACAACTTCAAAATAATTTGATGTCCCATTTATCTCAAGAAAATTATTAACAAGAGAAGCTAGCCACAGGGCAGAGAAAAACATGCTTGGAGGGCATCTGTGTGTCTTTTCCACAGCATATTGCACAGGAAATTGTTATCAATGGCAGTCTGTCCTGGTTTCAGCAGTAGCAGTCATTTTTCTCTTTCTTAGTAGCTGGTGCAGTGCTGTGTTTTTGACTTTCAGCCTGGGAACAGCACTGATAACACCGATGTTTTTAGTTACTGCTCAAATGTTTAGTCTGACCAAGGGCTTTGTGAGTCTCATGCTCTGCCAGGGAGGAGGGGAAGTTGGGAGGAAGCAGAGACAGGACACCTGACCCAAACTAGCCAAAGAGGTATTCCATACCACGGCACGTCATTCCCAGGATGTAACTGGGAGTAACCCGGAAGGGCTGGTTCACTGCTGGGTGGGGGGAGGTATCAGTCGACGGGTCGTGAGGTGTTGTATTCTTTTCCCTTGTTATTTCCTTTATCATTATTATTATTGGTGGTAGCAGCAGTGGTTTGTGTTATGCCTTACTTATTAAACTGTTCTTATCTCAACCCATGGGAGTTGCATTCTTTTGATTCTCCTTCCCATCCCTCTGGGAGTGAGGGGAGAAAGGGGGGAGTGACTGTGAGTGCTGCGTGGCTGGGTTTAAACCACGACACAGTCATAGGAGATTCCTGGGCAACTGCAGGTGTATGTTTTCTACAGGAGCATTGGGGATAAAAATCAAACACCCACCGTCAGGGTAGGAGAGCGCAAAGCTGGGGCTTGAAGGTCAGGCAAGGGCTGTTTCTGTACTCAGCCATATTTGCTCATTACCCCATGTTTACTTTTAGGAGCGAAAAGGTACATGATACATTTTCATCTTCATGTCCCGAGTCTTGTCCTGACCTGCTGTGCTGCTTTCTGGGTTTTGTCAAATGTGTCAGTTGCCTGTGTCCCACCAGGATGCAGGCAGCTACAGGAAAGGCTGAATTATGTCTCTCCTCTGTTCTTGCTCACTGAGCATAGCTTCACGTCTGCACTCCAACGCGCCTTTCTGTTATGCTATGAATACAACTATCATGCTCTTTTGGGCAGGGAGATGGTACTGAGAATATATAGCTTGCTTTGCAGCCATAGTGAAGGTTAAAGTTCAAAGGACATTGGTGCAGGCTGCTCCAGACATGAAACTAAACAGCAGCACTTTCCCTGGGGCTGGATAGTCTTTCTGTGTAACTGTTCAGCAGGAGTATTTGTATATCATGAGCTCTGTATTTGCTCTGAGTGTGCCTCCTGTCAGTGTTGGGCTCCATTGTGAGTCAGAGGGATCCTGTTGCCATTCCTAGATTTCATTTGCATGGAGGGGTGCATGTGCATATATGAAGAACCTATTGTAACAGAACAATGCTAGAAAAGCAATTCTGTTCTGAAATTCCTTGCTGACATCACAAAACTTGGTTACTCTAAGTATGCGAAATCTCAGCCCTCAGGTCAGTACAACGGGCACCAGATGTTCATACTGTAGGACTTCAGCAGAACTGTGAAAAATATGCAGCTAACTTGATAAACACAAGGAAATACAGTGGCAGTGCTCTTTGTGTAACATTCTGAGGCCAGCAGGGGTTTTACAGGGCTGTAAAGACTAGCTTAGCTTTGCAATATCCTTCCATAGGAATGTTCTGTTGTTTCCTTTCTTTGTTGCATCTGTCTTCTTAGGTCCTCTGCATCATAAAGGAAACAGTGTCTTGTGTGGTTGCATACAGTAACACCCCTATAGCTCATACTGAAGTTAAAGATAAACCCTTACTTTCCTGGCTTGCTTATATTAAGTTCCACAAATCCTGAAGCCATTAAACACACACAGACCTCGGAGCTGGTGGAGGGAGCTACTTGCGCATTGTTATACAAGTTTGCACGAAGGCGTTTAACTGGTAAAAGACATCAGAAATCTAGATAATATCTAATTGCAATTATATGTACTAATTGGGCATGTAGCTCAGCACGAAAGCTGCTATTTGCATACACGAGTGCCAGACTGATGTTAGTCGTCTGTGTGTGTGTCGTGGTTTAACCCCAGCTGGCAGCTAAGCCCCGCACAGCCACTCACTCCCCCCACCTTCCCCCCCCCCCCCCCTCCGGTGGGATGAGGGAGAAAATTGGATGAGTAAAAGTGAGAAAACTCATGGGTTGAGATAAAGACAGTTTAATAGGTAAAGCAAAAGCCGTGCAAGCAAAGCAAACCAAGGAATCCATTCACCACTTCCTATCCCAGGCAGGCCTTCAGCCATCCACAGGGAAGCAGGGCTCCGTCATGCTTAATGGTGACTTGGGAAGACAAACAGCATAACTCCAAACGTGTTCCCCCTCTTCCTTCTTCATCCCCCAGCTTTATACGCTGAGCATGACATGGTGTGGGATATCCCTGGAGTCAGTTGGGGTCAGCTGTCCCAATTGTGTCCCCTCCTACTATGAAGAAAATCAGCTCCACTCTAGCCGAAATCAGCACAGTGTACCCACAGAGTCCAGTGCTTCATGCATCGGTCTGCTAAACTCCAGCTCTCACATGGCCCTTGAAGCAGCCCTGTGCTTGAGGAGGGCAAGATGATTCCATCTCTAAAGCCAATGAAAAGAATCGACTTCTTTTCGCAGAATTAGATCTGCTTTAGGCTGCCCTTCTGGACTTGGTTTTATCTGTGTTGAGTTTGGGAAAGTATCCCATGCTGAGAGGTTGGGGTGGTTTTATTTACAGGCCTGTTTATGTTTGTACACCATGTGGCACAGTTCAGTATTGGGGTTTTTTTTGTGAAGCTTAGTAAGATTGACTGCAAGCATTTAGATTTGTTCTTGCATAGGGTGGTAAATGACTCAAGTGGGTTTTAGGCGTCCCTTTCTTTCAAGGCAGACATATAGCAAGTTGCTTTGCTCCCTGTTTTGTCTTTGGGCCTCATTCCACTCTCTATATATAGTTGTATATTTACATATATACATGGTGTAGAATAAGGTATATTTGTGTACTTGTATATTTGGAGTCTCAGGACAAAGATATATGTCTATATATAAATATATGGGGTGAACCTCTTGGCAGTGGGGTTCAGCTGTGGAAGAGAGGCTTGGGGAGCTGGTATGTCCTGAGGAGGCACACATGGGGGCTTGCCTAGGCTCTGTGCTCCCATCAGCACACAGTGCTGGGATGGAGCCCATGAGGGTTTGTTGCTTTTGCTGGGAGAAGCTCATAAGGCTGCAGAAGCTGTGCCATCGACTTGCAGCTCAAATCCCAGGTCCTGTTCCCAGCTCTGTCTTGTGTTTGTGCATGTTAAACTTGTGACTTCTGCCCTTTTTCTTTTTCCTGCCATCCTTTAAGGTTTGTTGTGCTTATTTAGATTATCAAGCCCTTACAGCAAAGTCCGTCTTCTGTAGAGATGTAAAGTACAAGTAAAGTAATTATACATTAATGCTTGGTGCATTTAGGTTATACCTTCCTAGTGCATTGCAGCTGCTGTGAATTCAGTATCGGTTCACTTTGTATCAATTTGGATCATTAATAGTTCCCTCCCACACTGGTACTCGCAGAGCATTTGGGTCAGCACTGGCATCTAGCTTGGACATGTCCTCAGCATGGCTGTAGCACACATGGCAATAGCAATCTCTATCTGCACAATGGAAATGGAAATGCTGCACCTCCCTTCTATGCTTCCTTTCTCTGGAGACTTTCCCCTGTCTGAAAATCAATACAATCTGCTAAGAATCTATACACTGCTAAGAACTGCAAACTAAACCTTCAATTCTCCAAACCAGACATAATTTACTTCTTTTTCTCTGCTTTGATCCGTTGTTCAGTGCAGCTTATCTTACCCTCTCTTGACTTTTAGCTGTGTGTGAGGTTTCTGTACAATTATAGTTATTAACTTGTATTCATATTGCATTGTTGCTTTTTGCTGCATCCCTGCAAGTGACTCCGCTTGCCACTAGGACAGCAGATGCACAGAGCATTATGTAAAGAAAATTCATCCTCCTGTGGTGGGAGTACCTCAAAGTGGCAGAAAATCAAGGCGATAAACCAAGTGCATAAATATTCGCATCAAGGTCTAACCCTGCAGGGCACACAGAAAGGCCACATATTGTTAAATCTCCCATTATTTATTGTTTTATCAGGCAGAGGCATTACTGCATTGTAAAGGATATATACTTTCCCCTTCATGAGGAGGAAAGAACCGTACAGCAGCAGCAAATCAGGATATAAATTGCTGAGATATACAAGGCTTGATCCTAAGGCTGCTGGAGTTGAAGAAGGACTCTTATGGCTGAGAAATTGTTCTCCTGCTCACATTTTCCCATTCTCTTTTTCTTTCCAATTACCTAGAAGAAAATAAAAGCCTTAAAGCATTACAGCTGGTCTTGTTTGAGGAAGTGGGGGTCAGCTTTTTGGCTGTAAATAGGGATTATTTAGGAAGAGTGATGGACAGTGCATTGTTGATCAAATGTCCAAGCTGCTTCTTCACTTTGGGAGCCTCCCAAGCAAACACGTTTGGTACTGAGTGAGCAAACACACCTGCAGATGCCATACTCGGAAATAAATGAGAGCCAGATTCATCGTGTTGCCTGTGAGGCTTTTTTCCCTCTGAACTCATGTAGTGTGGCTAAAAAGTGAAGGCCAGATCCTGCCTTTTGTGACCAGCAGTGACACACACCATGAGAAATTCAGTGTTACATTATGTGCATTGAGGGATACATTTCCATCTATCTTTACATCTAGATCCTGATAGGATATAATTCAGACTGATATTTCAGTCTAAGAGTTAAATAGAGAAGTGTAGGATATTTCTGTGAGTTCACCCGGGGCTGAAAGAAAAAATGGGAAAACAAACAGCAAACAGTTCCCATTTGGGATCAAATAGGATGTTTTTTTTGTCAGATTGAAATTAAAATGGTGTTTGGGTTGGGTTGTTTGGGTCTTCTGTGGTTTTTTTTATCCTTCCTTAAAACAGACAGTGAGCAAAATTCCAAAGGAATTTACCTTAAAACCCAGCAGCAAGGTTAAAAGCTGAGATACTGCCCATTTTATTTGAAGAAATAAAGTGTTCCTGTAGTGTTCTCAAGGCTAAAAGCAGAGACATGCTGAAGCTGAACAAGATGAATCAGAAGTGCTGTATAAACATATGCATGACCATTACCCCAGATTCCTGGTCAGTGGGGCTGGTGAGCCTGCCATCCATCCCCCAGCTATGGCTCAAGCTCGGCTTTTGCCAAAGGCAAGTCTCAGAGCAACTGGGGACTGATCCTGGAGAGAAGTTGTCCTTGCCATGGGGAAAGCAGATGCATTTGCTTTATGTTAATAGTTTACAGGAAGAAAGTCTTATTTTCTCCTGAAACTACAGCTTGGAAAAACCACAGCTCTTTGTGGCTTCCCATGATATATGTGAAAGGCAGGTCTGGTCGCTGAAGAGCGTGCATTTAAGTAGTACTTGAGAAAACCAAGCCACGGAAGTTGTTGGGTTGTTTTGGACTGTTTTCAAACAATGAGCCTTAAAATGTTGGTTAACTCCTTATAAAACAGTGCTGAGCCAAGTCCTTTTCCTCCATACGGGAAAGCCTTGTAATTCACTGAGGAATGTAAATTGTCAGTATTTGTTCCTATATTTCTTCCATCCCTTTTAGTAAAAATTGAAAGAATTTGTGTAAATTAAGACTTATTTTTTTGCTCCACCCTCCAAACAAAAATATTTTTGTAATAAGAAAAATATGAGGTATATGAGTTCAGTGCTGGTTTGCTACGAACATATCTGTCTACAAAGAATGTACTAAGGGTAAGGGAGAAGCGCAGTTAGATGTAGAAGCAGAAATTCTCTAGTGAGATTTGATCTAGGGGACTAAAATATTCACCATCACCAGCTTACAGGAAAAAAACCCTTTTTTCCTTCCCTGTGCAGCCCCCAAAAGCTTTTCTGTGAGCTTTAGAGACACTGCCTAGAGGCTGCTCATCTCTCAGCCCCTGAGACCATACTGGCATTACAAAATGGAAGACAGGTTTAAGCTGTCTAAAGGAGTCCTGTGGTGTGCGTGGAGCAGGGCTGAGCCCTTGGACAGAGCAGAGCTCCAAAGGGAGCATCTGTTCTCTGCCTCCTGTGTTCCCTTACCCCAGCAGCACCCAACCCTGCAACTACCAGGGGAAAAATGTAGAAAACGTCATTCTTCTTTGGGGAACTTTATTTTGACCATGCCTATAAATGGAGAGAGTTGGAATCAAAGCTGTTTCCACAAGGAGCTAGAGAGTTCCGGGTGTTTGTTTATCTCCTTGTCACTAATAAAGCTGAACTGCCTTTTAAAAGTAGTCCTTGTGTCTTGTGCAGATAGGCGGGGAATGGTGCAGCAGGTGTGGAATGAGGCTGGAAAATGAGTGATGTCAAAATTATTTCTCCACCTGCCACAAGGTTTGGGGAAGCTCCCAGGTCTCTGCTTTGCTGCATGAAGCCCTGGAGATACAGCACCCTCCTGTCAGGAGATACTTGCTACCACCCATGATGTACCACCCTGGGGCCATCACTTCAAGACTCACAGCCCTCTGTGTCCCCAGCCTCGCACATCTCTCTCTGACGTGAGTTGCAGGCAGTGTGTGATCAGACATGAGCTGCCCCATTCTCCTCCTGGGGCACTGCAGTACTGATACCTCTCTTCACAAGCTCATTCTGGACACAAACATCTCTCTCTCACCCGGTAGGAACCTACCACAGAGGAACAGATGTTCCTCCCTTGTCACTTACAGACTGCAACCAAAAATTGGGCTGAGAACCACTTTCATGCAAACATTTTTTAGGGCCAAAACCTGAAAGAGGACCCAAGATCACATGATGGGAATCTCCCGAGGAGCTCATCAGCTGAATATAAGAATTCCTGTTAAAATCGGTCATTTATTTCTCATTAGATGTGATTTTTATGGCAGACTTGCCTGTTAGAACCAACACAATGTACATACCTTGGGCAGGTGGGAGACTCCTCCAATGCAAACAGCCAAAAGAAGGAGCTGCAGGAGGGCAGCTGCTCCTTCCCTTGCTAGCTGCTCCCTTCTAACAATGGCCTTGAGTCTCCAGTGGGAGAAAACCCCCAAATCAGTCCATGTGCTGGGACAGCCTAATTGGATGTTCAATACTTGTGTAACAAACTGCAACCAGGAGACTTAGAAGTGCTACAACACTGAGCAATTGAGAATGGAGGGACTCCAGGCATGTTGTGAGCTGCAGGTCAGTCAATGATAGGCAGTAAGGAGGGCTGGCCTGGGCATCTGTTGGGTTTACCGTCTGCTCGTGTTGAAGGTCTTGATGAAGCTCCTGGTGCATTAGTAGAGGAATAAGGCTCAAAGTGCAAGAGCAGGAGAAAGATGGGACAAACCTGGAGAGACAGCATTGCCTAAACCCACACATCATCTGTCAGCTTCTTCTTAAGTAACATCAGTTTTCTAATGTTTCATTTATGTCCTGCTAAATGAATGCGGGTGCCCCTGAGGGCAGCGATGAAGAGACAAATACTGTAGTACATGGAGTACATGAGGGAGCTACTGCACGGGCTTGCATTTACAAAATGTTTTTAAACTGCCCATTTGTCAGCAGATAAATGCAACACTGGAGATCGTGAGGAATAAGACAGCAGTGGGAAGCTGTGGACATGACCTGCAGTTGGCATGGGAAGGCAGAACCATTCATCTTTATGCACTGATCTCTAGCTTAAAACTTAGATCAAAATTAAACAGAGCTGACTCTGAAAAAATGTCACAATTAACCTCGTGTTCCAGTGCCCAGTGTTGAATGCCTGTGTCTCAAATCCTTGGCCCTAGATGGGAAGACTTCCCACCACATGAGATAACACCACTGACTGGCATCAGGAAAGCTCTTCACATGCACAAATATCTGCGAGTTTGGGGGTTATAATCCAGCCAAGCTTATAATTCTCCAGAGTGGGCTATTAATATTAGATGAAAGCTCAGATAATGAAAATGGCTTTTATAGTAAAGAGCATTTTGCTACCTCCCAAGAAACAGTAAGATGCCACATGTTACACTCATTTTTTTCTGGCCATTGGTCTTCCTTCAGGTAGGTGTGAACCCAAGAGCCTGACTTTACTCAGCAGAGTACTTTCTCAATTAGAGAGTAAAGATTTTTCCACTCTGGTTACTGGAAAAGTGTCAGGGAATGACCGCACATGTTCCACCTGAGCCACCTAACTCTTTGTGATGCTCTAGAGAAGGGGAGGTGGGAGGGCGTGTGAGAAGGAGAGATGGGAACGGAGGGATGTATGAGATGGGGAGGTGGTAGCCTTCTTAGTGCTGTTTGGCATTTAAGCCCTTCTGCAGGAGGAAAGGTTGGGAGTGAGCTGCATTCAGACAGCAGAGAGAGATTTGCTGATGCTTTTTCTCATGTGACACAGATGTCACCCAAAGGACTGTCAGTGTTCCAGAGACACCAGTTCAAAGGTGGGCACCATATGCTCTCACTGGCTTTAGAACTGTGCTTGCTGGGCCAGTTGCAGCCCTTGCCTACCACTGTGTGCCACTTTCCACCGCAGTGCTGAGCTTTGACATTCCTCTTTCTAATTAGATGTTGCCTAATTTATTATGCAAATTGGAGGTGAGATAAGACAACAAGCACTTTCCAAAAAGTCTGTATCACCTTATACTGGCATTAATCTCACCTTACTTCGCAACAGAATACCTGGACCATGGCACATCTGAATACTGAGACCAAATGCCTGCAGAGTCACTAATTCCTAATTTTTAAGAGGTTACAGTAGTTTAATGCAGTAGAACACGTACTAAAGCACAGTAAAATAGGTCAAGGCTGCAATGTCTAGCAATGGAGCCCTGGGGTTTTTTTCTCCCTAAGCAGGTCTTGGTGCACCTCCTTCCCTTCCCTTTCTGTACCTGTACACATGTGTGTGTCCCCAGCTCTCTCCAGCTCTGTCCCTCACTTCTGGTGCACGCTGCCTGCTCTGCCCCACTGTGGCAGAGAAGCCCCAAAGTGACACATGGGGCACACAGTAGCATTTAACACTTTGCAGTTATTAATCAGTCACTCGGAGTTTTACAAATACTGCAAGCTGAATAGTCACAAAGAGCGAGTGCAGATGCAGTAACTGCTGATGCATCAAACCTGAGGAAGAAGAAAAGAACCTTCCCCAGAAACTTGTGTGCACGGACAGGTGTTCTGCTGTGTGGGTAGACTTATTTCACCACCCTTGCCAGGCAGTGATGGATGGGTGACAAAACACCTCCGAAAAGAGGGAATAGGAAAGGTAGTGCTCAAAAAAGCTTTACATGAAATTCCCTTTAATATGAAGCAAAACCAAAACAATGCTGTTATTTTTGCAGCAACTTGCTATGGGCTCAGAGCTGGGGTCAGTCTGTGTAAAGACCCTCTGGGAGGGTCTCATTAGGTTAAGCACTTTGAAGCATAAGTGAGGCCTGTGGCAAGCATTCCTCAGCCACTTGAAGGGCTCATGGGGCTTTGCACAGGAGCTACAGGTGGTGGGACAGCCCTGAGACTTGGGGCTACACTCAATACCAGGTGCCCAGTGCAGCAGGAAGACAATGGGGTTCCTTGATATTACACATTGCTGAAATAATCTGTGAGGCTGAGGGTTTGTCCTAACACAAACAGAAATCTCACATGGAGACTTTATGCCGTTCAAAGTTGTTCCGCTAACAGCAACTGCATGAGAGGGGTCTAAACCCTCCCCCACCGCAGGCTAAGCCCATCACATTCTCCCACTGAGCCCCAAGAGAAAAAAGTAAGAATTAGAGAAAACCAGACCAAACCAAAAATCCCCCAGACTTACAGGCTGCTTTGCTGTTAGCGTGCACTTGAGCTGGTTTTATTTGCCTTTAAGACATTGTGTCTCACATTGCTGGCAGCCCTTCTTATGTTTAAACACTGTAGGTGTTTAACAGGCCCATTGGCCCCTTGCATGGATGGGATCTCCTCCACGGCACTGTGATTCTTCCAGTGTGTCAGAAAAATCCTTCAAACCTACCCACAGTGTAATTCATCTGAATTAGTGCTGCTGCTAATTGTGGGAGGAGAACCACTTGCAAAGTCGGGAACGAATCACTTGCAAATGAATATTAAGCTCGTTTGGAAATGAAACCAAAAGAAGAACTGAGTCAGTACAGACTCTCTTCCCCTTGGGAGACAGAGCTGCTTTTGGGTAGCAGCAGAAATCCCCTTATCACACACAGTGAATGCTGCAGGCATGTTTAGCATGTCTACGTGCAGCCCTGGTGCTGGATAACCACACGTGGGTTTGGATGTGTTGCAGTGGCCGTCACTTTATGGACTTTCTTAGTAACTAACTGCAGGGGTGAGCTGAGACAAAGTCCTCCGAATCTTTCTCTCCACTTCCCTTTGCAGGAGGAATAAATCTCGCCTGTCACTCCCTTGGCTGTGGCAGCACCAGGCTGATTCAAACTGCCTGTTCATCCCAACCCAGACCCACAGAACCATGATGGGATCCTTTGTGCTCTTGGCTGTCACCCTGCTGGGCTTTCTGCAGAGCACTGGGGCTGCCCGGTGGGTCTTTGTGATAATTGGTGGCTTTTTGTAGGATCTACAAGGTAACGGTCAGGTTTCTGCAGAGCTAGGAAACATGGATGAACGTCAGAAGACACAAACTATACTGCAATATAGTATGTACACAGAGAAGGGCCAGACTCAGCTTTTTTTTTCACACTTAGGGGTTATTTCAGTATATTTAAAATAGACAGTATTTTCTGTTGATCAGCTGAATCAGCTCAATCCATCAAAAATCCGAAAAGAATTAGAGTGAGGAAAGGAAGTCAAGGGTGGTCAGCAACTGAGCCAAGATGTTAGGCAAATAAAGAAAGAGAACCAGCTGCTTGTGTGAGAGCAACAGTATTTGGGGTTAATGACACTTTTTATCCAGATTGGAAAGGACAAAAGGAAATCCTTAAGACTTAAAAATACTGCTGTAATGTGAACTGTAGCTCTTAGCCAGCTCTTGTTTTGAAGTTATTTATTTACCCTGACTAATTCAGACTTTCAGCCGTGGTCACTGCCTCACACGTGGCATTGACTAGGTTCTTTGGGCACCAAGAGCTGAGGCGTTGGGAGCCCAGAAAGGAAATGCCACCGGTTCCCACAGGCAGTGCCAGCCTTGCTCCAGAGCTCCAGGACAAAAACCATTCGCACCGCCGAGTTTCTAAAATGCATTTCGTGTATGTGCACTCAGGTGCTCACACACCAAAATGAAAGCGTGGCTGCAGAATCAAATCTCTGCCTCTCTTTTTCTCATCTTGCCCTGTTTCATTATAATTAATCAGCTTGGAGACACTGAGCAGCCAAGTGTCGTGGCAGTACAGAGGTGATTTGGGAAGGGCTGCTGGCCTCAAAGCTCCTGGCAGCAGGACTGGCTGCCAGCTCAGCTCTACAGCTGCCCCTATTTTAAGGGTAAATGTGTTTGTAAGTGTGTTCAACTGACCATCACTTCTCATTTTCTGTGCCCAGGGAGCAGGGCAAGGCAGGCAGCGCTTCAAACACAGGTGGTTTAAGGGTTTCTTCCCTCCTAAGAGAATCTGTTGTGTGGATTGAAGACAGCATGTCCCACTGCCCCTTTCCCAGCACAGCAGCCTCTCGATGTGCTGTTAATAAGGATGAGAAATGGGGCTTTGGGGCATTCTGGGTTCAATTACAGCAGTGCCACTTCCGAATTCCTTCAGTTCTGTGTGACGCACATCGGGCACAAGCCGAGCTGCACCAGGCTCAGAGCTGGGCTAAAAATAAACCCAGAGCACTGCTGCTGTGTTAGTCTCCCATTGATATTTCTTGGTTTGTTTTATAGCATCTTCAAGGCCAGATGAATGTGGGGGGTAAAAAAAGAGATTTTTTTTTTGCTTTTGAGGCTGGATCGAGAGCCAGCTGGTACAAATCAGAGTCATTTCACTGAATGGATATGCAGCATTGCATTCTCTTTGGTAGTGATTCATACATGTGCTAAGGCATACTAGATAAAAAGCATACGGTCTGTGCTAATTCTTAATGCATTCTTATATTGATACCATTTTTGTGTTTAATTAGGTAAATGAATGAACAGATTAATTCAGCACTTACTTACGTACCCATATAGGTGCAATTCACATTCAGCAAGTAGCTGAGCATGGGCATTCTCAGAGAGAGACTGAGAATAGGAGGTAGTGGTCTGGTGGACCTCAGGTAAAGGACTTGTCAGCTCCATGGAGAGAAGGACTAAATCAGGGAGAAGAGCTTCCAAACAGGGAATTTTGGAAAGAAGGTGCATGCTTTTAAATGCATTCAGACATTGCATTAATTGTCTGGGAGGCGTAAGGTCTCTGCTGTCCTAGCTCCCTGCACTGCTGGTCCCCGTTACACGTTCCCCAGCCCGTCACCTTAGTTCAGTATATAAATCACTTCAGCATCTTGATGGCAGGCTGCGCTGGTGACACAGCCTGGAAACAGCTCTCACAAAGCCCTCTACCTGGTCTGGATAGGGAGGCTGCCCTCTGCCCGCTTGGGGCTGCCTGGCATGGGCACAAGCAGAGCACCACAGGTAGAAGCACCATGGAGCTGGGATTGCACCGCTGTCCTGCAAAACCAGCAGGGAGCAGGGTCTTCATCCTGGCTTTCCTGTGTCACTCTTTGCACAGCTGTCTTAAAGAGCAGCATTTTGGAGCAAGATTTTTAAGAGATACACGGTAGCAGACTCGGAGGTTGTGTTGGGATGCAGCAGATGCCTGCACGAGTGCAGGATGGTAGTGCTAGTGATGTGCCCACTCACCTCCAAATGCAGGGGCCAGGCTACATCCCCCTGTGCTGTCCCTCCCCGGGGACCCCCCTGTTCCCTCCAGCCCCTGGCTTGGCAGGTCCTGCTGGGGCCCAGCTGCTGGAAATTAACTCACATCACTTTCTCTTTTTCCTGAAGGCAAGAAGTCATTTCTTCCTCTGAAGGCTATTGCCGGAGTTGCTGTCTGCTAATGAATGCAAACCATCAGTGAGCAGTAATGGAATGTCGGGATGACGTGGCAGGCAGTGGCTTGCTTTCAATGCACAAAAAAAGCCCTTTTAAATTTAAATGTAGTGAGGAATTAAAAGCACATATAGGCGGACTCTATTATAAAGTGAAATATTTGATCTTGGCTATTAATCTGTTATAAGAATACTTTCATTTCCTTGCCATATGTATCCAGTGATAGACTTCCATAAATGAGCTTGTACTGTGTGTTTCTAGTCAAATCTCTTTCATTATTATCCAAGTCCTAGTTAGGGATAAAAAAACCCCAATTACAGCAGCAGAGTAAGAGGAGTAAATTATTTTAACTCATTTATACCAGTGAAATACTGTTCCTACAAGAAGGTTATACATTGTGCACTACTAAAATGCCTTGGGTGCTCCATTGCAGCCCTGCTACCAGCTCTAGGATAACTTCCAGGCAGTAGAAGTACAAATAGAGCCTAAAAGTGGCTCATGGAGCATGGGATTGCAATGTTTCGAGTCTTGACAACATACAGACACACAGGGACTGAATACAACCTATCTGTACCACTTTTGTTAATTATTATTGACCTCTTCAGAGCTGTCTGGGAGGCTCTACACTGGGAGTCATGTTTAGCCCCAGCACTGCCAGAGGCCTGGCCATTCATGGCTCTTCTCCTGGCTGCTGTGGCTGTCAAAGATGAAAAGGTAGACTTGGAGTGGTCCCCAAACAGCCCAGAGCCCTTGCAAAGGGCTGTGGTGGCTGTGCAGGCAGTTTTAGGGCAATGAGGTCAAGCGGAGGCACTTGGAAAGGTGCTTCCACCTTCACAGAGTGGTGCTGGTGCATGGTGTGAGGGTGTCAGTTCTGTCCCCATCCACAGGGGGGCTGTGGTTGGGCAGCGTGCCAGTGGTGGGACATGGGCATCCAGCCTATATGGGCTCAGATGGAAGGGAGTGTATTGCCTGTATTTTAGTCAAAGTGGGGCTAGCAACGGCTCAGATGACTTCCTCAAGAGTCCTGCTGATTGGAATGATTCTGCAGTTCTGATTTTACATACATGTAAACACAGACATACAGATGTATTTTTATACGTATGTCTATTCATATATGCATATTACATTTGGCCTCTGTCTTCCTGAAGTCAAATGTGTATTTTATAAATGGTCTATAATTCCTGTTGCTGCTAGAGGAGCTCTGCAGCCCGGTGGGCAAGTGTCTGATGCAGTCTCTGTTTGGCTGGCAAGGCTGGGAGGCTCTGCTCTGTCTGTGCTGCCCCATGCTCTGTTCTGATGAATGATGGGCCTCTGCAGGGGTTGTGTGCGGCTGCGGACACAACACAATGGACTGGGAGCTGATGGCTTTGGAGAGCTGCATGGAGTGTTTGGGGAGGGTGTGAATTCAGAAGTGAAGGAAGCACTGGCGGCCTGAAAGCAGCAAAGATCATCATGACGGATGTTTTGGGGGTGGGGGGAAGGAAAGGGTTTATCTCTTGTAACTTACAATGGCAGATTAGGCATAAATGTCTGTTTTATGGGTAAAACCCATGTCATATTTGTCCCACATTTCCAGCATCTTCTCATTTCCATTTGAGCAGACTGACTGAAGACCCAGCAGGAGCTAGAGCAGCTGATCTTTCGTGCTAGTGCAGCAGGCAGCTTCACTTCTAGGCTCACAAAAGCTGTGGATCCAAATGCTTCCCCTGTACAGGTCAGTCACTGGTGCATAGCTGATGTGTATGTTAATGTTATGCTTTATCTGAAGCTGAAAAGTTCAATCTGGGCTTTTCTAGAACAGGGTCACAACTAGAGGCTGGATCAGGCTTAAATCTGCAGAACATAGCATACTTTTGTTAGTACTATGAATAAATTAACCTGAAACTCCTTGCCGGTGAAATTAGGTGCCTGGTGTGAAACCACTTTGACTGAGTGCTGCTGAGAAGAGACCATTGTTTGGCACTTGATGCCCAAGTCACTTGGTGGCTGAACCAGGTTCCGCAATGTCCCCCAGCTCAAGGTTCAGCCCTTCCTCAGCTGGGCAGGATTAGCAGCCTTGTCTCAGCTGTGCCCTATTTCACAGCCCTGCAAGCAAGGGCTTCCAGCCAAGGGCATCTGGGTGAAGGAATAAACCATGCCCAAGTGCTGATTTGGTACCAGAATAGTCAGGATCATCTTTCATGGAAGAATGTCCGTGTCTGGTTTTAACTATAGAAGAACCTCATGAATCTCCCACTTTTTAGTCATTAATAGACAGCAAAGGTTTACAGCTGTTTGCATTTGTGCAGCCTCAGATTACGAACAGCTTCTGATTTTTAGAAAATAGGCTACAGATTCTTTAGTAATGGATGAAGAAATGTCAAATATCTGGGCACTGAACTGAAATCCCTCTTGTCAAGGCAATTAAATACCTCGTTCCTGTTGCACTTGGTTACTGTGCCTGCCTACTGGCAGACTGCTCTGCAGTGTTTTGTGTCATTACCGTGAATTGAGGATGTTCTACACCCCATAAATATTAATTACGATCAAGACAGATTAGGCATGGTAGATGCAGGAGCGCGGTGGTGCTGTCTGATGTGGTCAGCAATACGCAGGCCTGCAAGTGGCACGGCACTGCTGCCAGCTCAGCCCGGGATTGTTGTGTGTAGCCTCAAAGAGTGTGCGGAGTCTGGTGAAGGCTGCAAAGAAAACCACCCACTTGAGCACCTGGGAGCTTGATGCCTTTTTTCTTTCCTTTAAAGCAGTGGCCAATGACATATTCGGAGATAATTAAAACAAAGGTTGAGCCTTTTTTAATATGCCATGAGTATCAGCAGCTGGATGAGGACTAAGCCAGCAAAAGAGCAGCTATAAATAAAACCAGGCTTCAAAACTGAGACAGCAGGCTTTTTTTATTCCCCTCCACAGAAAATCGTTTCTCTGTGCCAGGACTAAAATATTAGCCCTGTGTTCCCTCCCCTGTTTAAACAGACCTCATTGCATCTGAGTGCCAAAAAAAGTGGAATTCCTGAACAGCAGGTGAAAAGAAAACACAAGATCAAAAGCAGTTCTGGCTGCCAAGAGAACCTGCAGCACTGCTGGGGGTGCATGGAAAAGTCACGCACCCGCCTGGTGGAGTCAAAGACTTTTGGAAGCTTGTCACGGAGGGTTTTTCAAGCATGCCCCATCAAAAGGCAGCACCAGGAGCCAGACCTGCAACACAGCGTGCAGGTGGTGCTAAAGGTACCATTCACCTCCTTGCTGGAGATTTTAAATGCTTTTCCCCATCACATCTATAGCAGCAGCTCTAAGAAATCAGTGCCAGAGTGGAGCCTGTGGGTAAGAAAATAAATTTTAGTGCTCACACTATGTGAACATCAGGCATTGGCCGGTTTGGGTCCATAACCCACCAGGAGACCTATGGAAGTAATGTCTTTCTGAGCTTGTCCTTGCAGTAAAAGCAAAGGGGACATATTTTGCTGCCCTTGTAACCAGCCAGCCCTCACATTGATTCCTGTTTCTGCACCCAGCTGCTTATTCGTAAGGTCTCATGAGTAAGACCTTTCTCTTTGGGATGATGCACACTTTAGGGATGGGTGGAAGACACTGCTCCAACTCTCCTCAGAGTTTATGGCCTTCAGGAGAAAAAAAGCCCTAAGCTAAGCTCCTTGTTAATCCTTCTGTTTACCATTCCTTGACATCTTTGAGAAGGCAGGGAGAATCCAGCCCAGAAGAGTCTGAAAACTAGAACTTGGCCTAAAGAGCTTGGACATGTCTCTGGATCCCACAGTGCAGCAGCACTGGGAGCCCTGGGCCATGCATCCCATCTCCCAACACTGCTGCTGGTGGCTGCACCCCTCCTCAGGGTGTCGTTAGCACTGTGTGCCTGTGAGCCTTGGGGATCACAGGTAAGGAGAGCTCGGTCCCATTTTCCCTCCTAAACATCACCAAACAGCAAAGGTCTTTTAAATGAAGACAGACATACATTACTGGGGTTGGGAGCAAGACGAGGTGCACATCAATTCCTACAGACAGCCTTTTTTTTTTTTTTTTTTTTTATTTTAAAATTCTGCATCTGCAAACACAGTATGACAGAAAGCATCTATGTACACTGCAGGGTTTTTGGTAGAGTACACTTCTAATACATCCATTTCTTTCTCTGCAAAAAAATTTGCTTTGTCAGACAAAAAAAAACCAAACTCCCATTGACAAAGAATACAGCTAAGGCACGTTGTTTTCTGCGAAATGAAAGACAGAAGGGTGCAAAACTGGGTAGTGCAAGAATTGCTGAAAATCACATTCTACTACAAGAAAAGCATCTGACTTTGAACTTTGATTACCGGTCAATTTAAGACATTTCAATAGCTCATAAAATACTCCTTTAAATAAATAGCAAAATATCTACATCTTTCAGTGTGTTCCATTTGAATTTTTCCAATTTTTTTTCCAACTTTGCTGTATATACATGGTTTTCTTTTTTTCTTATTCAATAGCTTACAAAATATTTCTGTACAATTTAATGCATATTATGATCTATAACAAAATAGTTATTTCTTAAAACTATATTACCACCAGTCTTTGAAAATGACAGAATAGGAATAACTTATTATGGACCATGTTAGGCAATACAAAAATCCAATCAACCCAGAAAGAAACCAAAATGACAAAGTCAGAAAAAATCATTTCATTAACTGGAATTAATTCTTTTTGTTTCACAAATCTTATTTTCTACATAAACCCTTTTCAGTTGCCTTTGGGTTGTATCCACATCTGAATACCAAAATAGGACAGGATCTGGGATTCCTAAAAGCACTGCAGCCTGCCGGGAATATTGGTGCTACTGAAACACAACAGTTCTCATGGAGAAAAGTATTAAAGAAACCCAACAAATACAAGCCTTAGCAGAAGTCCTTGGTTTCTGCTGTCTTTGACAACCTTTGGATGAAGCTCCAAAAGCCAGAGTTTTGGAAATGCATTTATGACTTAGATGATACAACCAGACAACTCTGTCTTCAAACTGTACTGTTAGATTCCCACCCATCATGCAAAATCTGGCCCCATGTGGCTGACATTCTTCAGATTTTAAGACCATAGCATTAAAAGGATCTACCTCCTCCCAACTGCCACTGCATATCTGAACGGAATGCTACTGTGTCATATCAGAATGGGTGAAATTACTCCAGAATTTGTCTTGTGCATCTGAGAGCAGTCTCTCCTGTTACAGCCTGAAGATAATCAAAAGTTATTAAGTAAGTTTGGACTTTGTAGGTAATTAAATCAACCTTATCTACTGTGAGCTGCAAAAGACAGATAATTTCCTAAGGTTTATATGAATGTCTGAGCCTTCCCTTTGCCCAAAGGGAAGGTCATTTTCTTGCTTAAAGACTGCATTTGTAAGCAATTTCTACTGTATTTGTAAAGTGTAAGCTGACAGCAACACAACTGAGCTGTAATAGAAATCTCAAGGTGCCTTTTATTCATTCCACAATAAACAGAAAAAAGAGCAAGACACAGACAACACCAAACCTCCTAACAGTTTAAGGCCACATTTAGAAAGGATGAAAGTAAGGCTTTCTTTGAGGGGCAATACACTGGATGCCACAATGGGAACAGACATCGAGCAATCCAAAGCTGATAGGGTTCACCCACGGAAAATCTGAAACAACATTCTAGTTTTGGCCAGCAGGTCTGTGCTTTCTTTTGGATGTAAGCAGGAAAATAAATGGGAATGCCATACGCATCCTCCTCTGGAATATTCCCAGCAAACTGAAGGTGCTCCCCTAGCAAGCGATTGCTATCTTCTCAGTTGAGGGTGTTAGTTACAACAGAACCAAAGACAAGTCAAGTCATTACAATATACAAATGCAGCGCAATGAACTGCGCCTAGAATTGTCACTCTGTTATCAGAGGCACCTGTACAGTATCTTGCTGTTTGTTTGGCAAGGCTACAAGTAATACTTCTAGGTTTTAACAAAGTAGAAAGAGAATTTGCATAGATTGTACATTCAGCTCAAGGAGATTTCTGGTACCTTTTTTTGTTGTTATTAGGTAAACGTGTTTGCAGACACAGTGAGGTAGCAGCTTTGATAGCACCCATGAGCAAAAGAAGGTAACCAAGGCAGAAGCAAAGAGCAGAGAGTGATCTACACACTACTGTTAGTGTAAAGGAACAAATCAACACGGTACCTGCAGTATCACATCATGAGGGTTAATCTCTGCCAACACCACACTGAACTGGAGACAACCTAATGCTACCGTGGCCCTCGGTAACACTGGCTGTAAGGTCAGGTCTCAATTTTAAATGCTCTCAGCCTGATTCTTCCTTCCCTTACTGTGATGGTGGTGGGGAAGGTTTTCAAAGGCCAATCATCTCTTCTACTCTACACCTTCAAAGGGAGTTATAAATCAGAGCACTTGCTCACTCTTGAAGAATCTACAGGAATTTCTGTTTCTATAATTTCTATTTCCCTACAGATTCTTCTTTGCTGCCCTTAACCCTACTTCACATTTGTCTGGCTCCTCTGTGCCCAGGAGCTCTGCAGCCAGTATTCCTGCTCTCTGTAACTCTCACTGGGCCCCTCAAAGGGCACTGTCCTGTCTCCCAACACTGCATCACTCCTGCCTGCTCTGTGGGCAGCGGCCCTGGAGCTGTCTCGGCAGAAGCCTGAAGGTTGGTCTGGAAACACTTTTTACATGATATTTTCAGTTGTTATTTAATATGCATTTAATGTACTCTCCTACGAATCCTTAAGACTATCTTGGAGGCCTTGGATGGGTGAAATAAAAGCACATATGGACCTTTACCTTTTTAGAACCAGTTGAAGCAAAGGTTGGTGGAAAATGTCACTAGTCACTTTCCACCAGGTCAGTCTTTGTTGCTGAAATAACCAAACCTACTATTTATTACCTATATTAAATACCCATGCCTGAAAATCAGGAAAAGATAATTGCTATCACTTTTACCAACTCCTTCATGTGCGTTAGTACTGAGCTGGCTGAAGGTTGCTCTGAAAAGCAAACTTTTCTGATTTGCAGCTAAGGTTTTTGAAGAGGCCTAAGGCATTTGGCTCACACAAGTACAGAACTTGCTGCTCAACGAAAAGCAGGGGAGTTGGCCAAGTTTTCCTGTGGCCAACTCCTGAAGCTCTGGAATCTGGGAAGACAATGAGGAGGGTGTGACAGCCTGGGGCAAGCTGGCAGTTCTCTGATAGCTGTGATGAAAGAGAACTAAAGAAATCAACAGAAAGTCGCTCCTCATTGCCTGTCCACAAGAAAAATACGAATCTTGCTTGCTTTCTTTTTATCTGGGAAGTCAAAGCTGAGATCTCACGGTATCAGCCGTTCTCAGCCTTGCTGTGCAGAAGGTGCCCAGTTCATTCACGGTTTTTTGTGCAGCACAACTGTGTCAAACTTTTGCAAAGTTTCCCCATCTTCTTTACCCTTCATCTCTCCCTTTGGTCAGGTTTAGAATATCCCAGTTCTCATTCACTGACTTCACTCCTCCGTTCACGATCATCATAGCTAAGAGTGATGGAGACTTCATTAGTATTGCAATCAGTGCTGTAGGAGGTGAGATGGACAGGAGGTGAACGCAAATTAGTTGGTCCTTTTGAAGGTGCTGCAGGATCATTGTTAATATGCCGTTAAACAGCTGTACATGCATTGTGCACTGGAGCCAATACCTGGGAAAGTCAATTTGCAACACATGAGTGCATATTCCTGTATCTCCAGGCTTAGCAGTAACGAATACTTTCTTGTATTAACACTTGCTATCATGAAGGAATTGTTAAAATTCTCTGCTTGCCGAGAGCACAAAAAAATGAAGACATAATTTCAATTCTAAAACACTTCCTTGAATATCAGAAAATGAAAATACAAATATTACTGCTCAATGTCCAAATGTCATCAAAGAAAGATTGGACAAATCTGAAAATAAACTGTCATTTTAGCTATTTCTATTAGCCTCAAGGTTTAACATTACCATATAAACAGGTTTGCATAATGCTTAGACTGACTTTGGACATAATTCATTAAATCATGTATGCAGATGTTCTGCATTTCACCACATTCCCTTTCTGTGTGATGCTGATTGATCACAGAAGTGTTACATGGTTATAGTGTAGAATGGGCAGGGAATTCAAATGAGCAAAGCATTACACACAGAGGACAAATGTGTGCATATGGAACTACAACCCTCTCCCACAGAAAGGGATTTTGAGCAAAACTGATCAGCTGGAGTCCTGTTCAGCAGGGACCAGCCAGGCTGATTGGAAAATGACACTTGCACATTCAAATGAAGATGCCTAACTTGCTTGTTTTGTACAAACTGTGGGTCCCTGCTCTGAATTCTCCTTTTCACCAAATGTAAGATCTGCGAAGTTATTCTCTTCTAACAATATATAATATTCATCACAGGCTCCAAGTGCCTGCCATTTTGAACCAGAAAAGCCACTAAGCACGACATCACTCTTAGCAGCACTAGCTACCACAGCATCAGCTTGGAGCAAGCTCTGATCCCTGATGCAAAGAATCTTGCTTTCCATGGTTTTTCTTCACAACTACAGTAACTCAGACACAGTGTCCTGTATATAACTTATGCATCTGCGTCTGTATATTAATAGCTATAGTAGAGGTGGTTGTTTAGGTCCAAAACTTGACACTGCCCCCAGAAGATGTTCCAAAAATGGCAGCTCAGCCTTTGATGGCCTCACACACAGACAGTATTTACTCATAACATACTGTCACACCTTTTGTTTATGTGGGACTTGATTCTGAAGTCCTTACTCAGCACTAGCACTCCATGCAAGCTGTGCTTGAGAAAGGACTGCAGGATCAGTTCAGTTTTACATCATGTTTAACAGCAGCACTGGGACTGCCAGCTTGCTACACAGCTTCTTTGTTGAGATGCTTTTTGTCTTTCAGAAAATAAACTAACATAAAGCATGTTGTCAGATATTTAAAACCTACCATAGAACATCAGTAGATATATCAGCAACCATTTGTTTTCTTTCCCTTTTTTGTACTAAAACAAAATAATTTGCACCTTACATCTTAAATGACAAAAGTGTCAGATTTTCTTCTAGCCATAAAAGACGGGATTGTTGCCACCGTCTGCTTGGTCTAGTTAATAATGAAAACTTACCAATAAAGCACTTACTTAAAAACATTGCTGCTTAAGAATAAAAAAAGTATCAAATTTAAATCCCAGGTTATCTGCATGCCTCTGTGTGGGCGCATCCTTATACATATGTCATGTGCAAGACCGGAGGTTTTGCAACTACTCCAGCAGTTTTATTGAGAATGATTACTGACTGGGATCGTTAATGAATTTTATTGTGTGCCCTAAATACCATGTTCTTCATTTAATCTGCAGGGCTCGATCCATGCAGTTGCCATTGCATCGGTGTTACTAAAGCCCTGGATTTCACAGTGAGGATTGGAAGTCCCCAGAAAATCTGAACTTCATGAAGGAATGTTAGCTTAAAACCAAGCACTGTTAAAAAACCCTACTGAGTAAGTAATAACGCTGTGTTTCTACTCTATAAACCTGTTGGCAACCCTGGTTTTACACATGCTTGCCTCTAGAGCTTGTTGAAAAGCTGGAACATTATCTTGACTGAAATATTTCAACCAGCTCTCACTGCTACAGGCTTTCCTAAAACTATAGCTCTCGTGCCTGTCAAAATCAAGACAAATAAAGGAAGGGAGGTGTGAAGGGAGGAAGGCCTTTTCTTAATAAAGGCAGCTTCAGTTAGTAAGATAACATAATCTTCAAGCTGCAAAAGCAGCACCTACTAATTAGTCATTGACTAAAACATAAATAATAAATACCTAAATTGTTCCTTCTATGCATCCATTTTTGTGCCAGATAAACATTTCAATGCTCTGCCTTAATGCCAGCACAGCTGACACTGCAATTTCAAGTCCAAAGCAAACTGCAAGTAGCTTTAAACCAATACGACGGAGAGAGATACTACAAGCCACTGGGGTCTGTGTGTTATGGTCATCTTGCAACTGTTGTTTAAAAGGGAATTCAACCTTTCTGTGAGATGCGATTAAGGAATGATTTAAGGGTCTATTTCCCTCCTGATGCGGGTGCTTAACTCTCATCAGCAGAAAGTCAGCCATACACACAGAAGGGTAAACAGATACCTTAATTACATCAACAGGATTTTTTTCTTAAAACCCAAGAGCTTTTAATAGCCTTTTTGGGTTTTGTTATTCACAAGAGATTACCACAGCAACAACAAAGTGCATGTTTTATGCTAATGTAAAATGCATTAGTTGGAGATGAACCTACATTTTCAAAAGCTATTGGAATAGAAATTATTTTTTTCCTACTATAGAAAATGCTGCTTAAAGTGACACAAAACATGCCTGGTTAAAACAGGATGCAACTTGCTAGGAATTCTGAAGACAGGCAAGGGTACTTTGTTGACAGCATAAAGTAAATGCACTCAGAAACATGGCGTTGCTCTCCTTCCCTTTCGGTTCATGGCTTCAGTCAGGAACCCACATCCTGCACAGCCTTCCAGGTGTTCTGCACAAGCCTAGAAGGACCCTTTGTCGTGAACAGCCTTCCAGATCCGAGAATCATGGGAGGGAATTAGTGTTAAGACTTCCTAGGCAATACTCAACCCAGGGAAGGAACATGTGGTAGATTTAGGTTCCAGTTCCACTATTTTACTGGTTCTGTGCAACTCCACTGTCCAAAAGAAAACTCAGCTCACAGGCAGAATCAGCAGAGTGTGAGCAGACACATCACAGCCCGCCCCACCTACACAGACACACTGCAAGTCTGCAAAAATGCTCAGGTACTGGTGGCCTTAAAAAAAACCCTGCAGATCTGAAAGGGCTGAAATCCAAAATGCTTCTTCGTTCTTTAATACTCTTAGTATGCAGAACCTGAACCTGACTGCACGAGACACAGAAGACTAATACAGCAATACACTGGGTCCATTTAGAGTTTATCATGACATGAATCTCAAAAATCTCTGTAATCTGACAGTTTCTGCTTTTGCTCATTTTCTCTAACTAGGATAACAGACAGTAGCTGAGCCCAGAATTACTTTGTTATTGAAGAAAATAGAGTGAGGGTGTACCATAATTAATCCAGGCTCTGTGAGGTAATGCGGCCATACAGGCTCTAGCCTGCAGTAACCGACCTCCCCAGTGTAAGTAGAGGCGGAATTTGCTGTGATTTACTCATGGTAGCAAAATAAGGAAAGCCTATGAAACAGCAGAGGTACAGACAAATTTATTCTTAAAAAACACTGTGAGCAGCTGCTCCTTCACTGCCCTCTCCATGGCTCGGTGCTAGTTTGGAAACCCGCAGAGGCAGCGGGTGCAGCCAGGGCCCCACGGGACAGGAGGACCTGCAGGAGAAGCGGAGCTGCTCCCACTGCTGATGGAGAGGGCAGTGCCAAAGGCCTTGTCAGAACTCTTTTTTTTTTCTTTTTTAAATGAATTATATTGCAGTAAGTAACAAAAATGTAAAATGTTCCCTTAGATTGCTGAAATGTGGTGCGGGATTCACATACGAGCAAGGTTAAATTCCCTTTTAAAATCCTATGCTGGAGGACTGCGTACCGGATGCTACCTCAAGCGACCGTCAGGTTTGACAGGGCCCAGCTCAGATTTGGGGTCCGGGCTCAGGGAGCTCCAGGCTGTCTGAGCACAGCCCTGCATGACTGGGCACGCAGTGGGGCCAGTGCTGCAGATGTCCACGGCCGACCAGACGCTGCCCACCAGAGAGTCCACCCAGGCGTCCAGCCGAGCGCCCACCAGCCCCGCATTCCTCTTGGCCTGGTCCACGTGGGCAGCATTGATGGGGATATTCAGGACGGGGTTCAAGCCCTGGAAGCTCTGCTCCATGTATGCGTTCTTTGGAGGCCCGCTGTGATACTTCATGGCTTCCTCTGGAAAAGCAGAAATAAACCCAAAAGTTAGCGCATTAAAAAACAAACCTCTAAACCTTCAGGATCTAATGGTACAGCAAACAAAAAGGCAACAGTTAGTGGTGTGCTACAGTTCACTTCCCCAGAATGGAGGACACCCTGCATCCTGAGGATGACTGGCTGTGCTCAGCTCTTCAGCTTGTGCTCACCACTATAAGCTCTACTCATGGGATGCTAACCCTGCAACGCTGTGTTAGCACAGAGGCTGAAAGCAGCATTGTCCTTATTACCATCACATACAACCAGCATGCCCAGAGCTGTTCTGCACAGCACAAGACAGCAGGCTCATCTCAAGGGTATCTCAGTTACAAGCCCCTGTCTGTATCTCAAGCCTGATCAATGTGCAGCTCTTTGGGATAAACCCATTTTGCATTCAGGAGAAACTAATTTTGCCTCTTTCACCACAAAACAAGCCTGGGAGATAAAGTCCGTGCAGCTGAAGTCACCCCTGTGGGCACCCAGGGAAGGCTGTGCTTTGAAGTTAGGGAACAGTTCAAGGATGCTCAGTGTGAGAAGGCTGCAGACTCTCATCAGACTGGTAAGTGCTGTCATTGGTTTGTCTAGGAGCCAAGATCTCATCCTAGTTTTGATTCTGAACTGATGAACTTTGCCCTGCTGTGGAAAGTCACAACATTTGTTAGCTCAGTCAGCCCCCAAAAACCAGGTGGTGCCATTCCTGGCACAGGAAGGACACCACCATGACTTTGGACAGACTCAACCCATAATGAAGTATTTGTAGCCCCAGCATCATTCCTCAAAGTGCTCCAGTCTTGCAGGGGACGTATTCTGTCATGACAATTCTATTTCAAGCTCTCGTGCCAAATAATGGATCACAACCATTTCCTAATGACGCTTTCCTTTGCATTGTGGTTGCTTTCCTTACAATAACTCTTCTAGCTCAGCAAAATGCAGTACCTTGCCCCATTAATGTAATACTGCAGTAAAAATCATTGCCAGGCTGTGACAATGCCTTCAAACAACTTGAATTGGACACGGTGGGTCAGACTGCTCTCCTCTAAGGTTGGCTGACTTCTTCAGGTCTGTGAGTGGGCCAAGGGGCTGCTCATAAAATCAGTGTGGGACTGGGTGCCTCTTGGGGGTAAATGTTCAACCATTTCTTTCTGTTTTGGGCTGACTTCCCCAGCATCCTTGCTCTGGCAGCACAGAGGACAGGTTCATCTCTGCCAACATACACACTGTCTAGAACACAAAATGGGCCCATTCAGGGTGCTCCAGGCTAGGAAAGTCACCGCGCTCAGATAGCATTTAGGGGCCAGGAATTACATATTCACAGCTACAATTCCTTCCACATGTCCTTGCTGCTCACATTGCAGCCTGACACTGAGCCCTTTCTTCCACACAGAGGTCAGCATCTCAAGCACTAGCAATAAATCAGTACATTTATTTAGAGGGAAAGGGGACATTTAATTGAAGTTTTGCTGTTAAATTTGCAATGTCTTTAATGTCAAATACTGTGCAAGTCCATTACTTCAAAACCCCAATTCAATTAGTTCAGCATATTCCCATCACCATTATGCATCACTTACTTAACTGTTCTACATTCCTCTAATCCCCTCTTTTTATTCTAAATGGTAAATATCCACAATAACCTCTAGTCAAACTGAGTTTATCCCATGCACATGTGTCAGAAGTGTGCTCTGCCAGAGCACTGCAGTTTAAGAAACAGAACAAGTACACATGATTAAATTTCCTCCTTTGGAAGTAATTAAATATGGAAGATTGTTTGTCAACATATTAATTAAATAGGAACATTCTAAGTAAAAATCCCCAAACAAATAAGAGTTGGCATTGCTAGCAGGATTATCTGATTGAAACAGGCAATTCAGAGAGCTTGTTGAATTACAGCCTGTTGTGCATGTGTTTAGTGCATAAAACGAGAGATCTTTTTCCAGACAAATAACAGGATGAAATGGAAGTTGTTCTTCTCTCTGGCTTAGCTTCACACATGTCCCATGCTTCAGGACTTGGTGGATTATCAGGACCGGAAGGAATGAAACCTACAGAAACTACCCTGTGCTTGGCAATGCAGCGGGAGATCATCATCTCTGAACCTGTGTTCCTTAAGATCAGTGGGGCTGCTTTTGCTAAAGGTGATAACCTCAGCATCTTCATCACATTCAAATTCCTCCTCTCTGCTATTGCTGTAATTGTGCCAGACACCCTGTGCTTCTCCCACCAACACACACCACTGCTGTGTTCAGCACCGCTAAGTGACCGCCCCGTGTTCTGCTCCAGACTTGGCTGTGCTGCAAAGGCCTGCAGCAGGTACAAGAGAGTGGAATGGGACTGAGAAACGTTTTTGAAAAGCCACACACAAATATCAGCAGATAGGAAAAGCCAAGAGTGCTGAGCAGTAGTACTAAGGGGCACAAAACACTGTGGCTTCCAGTGTGTTACAGGGTACCACTGCCCACATGCTTCTCCCATGTGATGAAACCCTGACAAGGTACTGCAAGGAGATTGTTTGGCCCACAACAGAATGAACACTCCAAGTTAGGTGTCTGTATGTCTTACAAAGAGCTGCGTAACAACAATATGAATGCAGAGCTATGTGTACTATCAATTGAAAAGCTGAGGATTCTACCCAGAACCCTCTCCTGGAGCCTCCAAGTCTGTGTTAAAAAGTTGTCAGGAGAAAGCAAGGATACAGTTTACACAAGCCATGGCAGATGTGGGCTATTTCTCTTTGCATTAAAGGAAAAATGACAAAGATACAATCATGACTAACTTAATTACTGGGTTTTCCTGAAAAAAAGTTGTTCTTGTCCCCCAGTTTTGTTTGCTTTTCACTCTGAGAGGGCACTTCATTTCTCAACTGACTTCTACTGTAACTTCTTTGGGCTATATACACAGCCTATAGTCAGCCACACATGCTGGGATATCAGCATTTCTGTGTGGGTTTGCTCTTCATCTTGCAGAAAAAAACAAATGAGTTTAGACAGAGAGTGGGCTAAAGAATGAAAAATGTGGTTACCTCGGTACACATGAAGGCACTAGACCTGTGTTTTTTTCAAAGCAGCACAGAATGTACAGCTCTATTTCCTTACTTGAATTGTGCTGAAACCCTCTGGCAAACAGGTAATTTTTTATTGACATTTTGTTTGTTTTCTCTTGCAGCCAACAAGACAGTGCTGCATTTGCTCATTGTGAAGCTAATCGACTCCTTGTCAACTGGATCTGAACTAAATTGCAAAGCAAATCCCCGTCTTCAGGGTTTTTCTTGGAATGACGATTCCAGGGCATGTCTACTCTGCTGCAGTCCTGCACTTGCCTGCTGCTATTGCTGCATTTATCAACAACATGTCATGTTACCTCTGGTTAATTTAAAGAAATCACAGCAATTCTGACACATGTTGCCACCCACTTTATAATCTGTATAGATGCAATTAGAATTGATTGAGCCACTGCAAACAACCAACGGCAAAACAAAGGTTTCCCAGTATATACTTAATTAAGATGATCTATAAATATGGATTAGGTTAAAAGGCCTTTGAGATGTGTGCATGCACTGTGGTATGTCTGCTGATGCCAACAAGCCTTTCAAAGAGGTGGCTGCAGTTGGAGGGCAGAGGGACCAGAAGCTGGTGGTTAAGGTCCCTGGCCTGTTGTGGAGCAACAGAGATCAGAAGCCACATGTCCAGGGCATGTGATCAAGCTAGGAACTGAACACGAAAGGTCTCAGTTGAGGCAAAGAAGGAGGATGGTTTTCTTACTGCCCTCCTTGTTTGAAGGAAGAAGGCTTTTATTCATTTATTTATTTATTTTCATTCCTGTTTAGTATCAGCTTGAGGATTGGGACTTTTTCTACCCCAGAAGTGAATCTGCCCACTGGCTCACACTGATCTATTCAACTTTAATGAAACAAGTACTATACGTTAAATGCATGACAATGCATTATCAACACTCCAGCTGGGAGAGCACTGTGGAAACTTTGCCATGAATATAAACTCAAATTTAAAAATTAAATTGCTTTGGCTTTTTCTCTGCCCCCTTTAGTGCCCCTGGGAGACGTGTGTGATCAGACTTGGCATGGCTGCTTCACGTGGACTCTGCAGAGCACAAAAGGGTGGGAAATTAGGATGATGTTTTCTTAGGAATTAAAATCTACCTGGTACCTTGGACTACAGTCTGTGAACTGCTGGCTAAATGCTCTGAATTATAACTGTTCTTTGGCTCTGCTTCTCCAGTCCCTACACAGGGGACCTGGACATCTGGCCTCAAGTCTCCAAACTGTGCTTAAATTCAGGCTGCCTAAAGCTGACAGCAAGAAACCTCCATTCCTGTCCATTATCACTGCTAGTGATCTACTGATCTCACTGTTTTGTGTCCTCCTTGTTATACTCCCTCTCCATCTTGGCACATGTTAATCCTAGGGAATCCTGCTGGTCCTCCAATGTCCTTACAATAAGCACAGAGTACTTGGCTTTAACACACTCAGCCATATGGTGAGAAACTTAAAATCGCCACTCAGAAGAAGAATAAAAGAGAATCTGTCTGTGCAGGACATAGGGGGAAAGATACACTGGTGGAGCAAGTGAACCCAAGTCTCCAAATGATTCATCTCACAAATTCATTTAATTTTCCTTTTTTCTTTTTAATTTCTCCAACCATGCAAACTTGAAGGCACTCTCAAGCCAGAGGATCTGCTGGAGGCAGGGCTGATCAGTGACACAACTCAAACCAGAGAAAAGACAAAGATTTGGATGACTGGAGGGGGAAGAGGAGCGAGAAAGAATAAGTAACTTTAGATTACAGACTTTCCACTGAAATAGCTTTGGAAGCATTGTTTACAGTGGAAATACCCCAACCTCCCAGCCTACTCAGTAATTCCATGTAAGATCTGATCTCTTATAGATCCAGGTTTTGAAAAGGTCAATGAATCTGTGTTTCTAAAACAATTTACATTCTGTTAGTTACGCACATCTGGACACAGTATCAAAGAAAAAACCTGTTCTTGATTTCCCTTGACGGGGACTTGAGACCAAAATTAATACATAAATGGGAATAGAAAAATGAATAAACTGGCTGCATATTCTGGTTTTAATAACTGATAAAACATCTGGTAATAGCTGGTAATTCTGAATTGTAATAATGAATTTTGAGTCATGATACAGGAACAAACATGTTTCGCTTTGAGTATTCGAAAGACAGGCACGTGGCTCCCTTCGTGATGCAACTTTTCCTTGTTTTGCTGAAATGATGTGTAGGTAAGTAATGATTTAGGAAATAGAGATTGTTGTCATGTCCATGCTCTCAAGATACAAGATTTTAGTGGCAGCTGTGACACTGCCAGGTTTGTGTAAATGGTTTTTAGAATGACACAAATCACAAGACTGCAAGCGCATTTTTATGTGTTTAGCTGCATGGGCTCCAGTTTCTGCATGTGGAGTCCATGAGACAGAGCAGGAAGAATCATTATCAAACAAATGACATGCAAAGTGGTAAGAAATGTATCAGTCATTCAGAAAGCTTCTGGAGTAGCAAATTACTTTTCAGGGTAATCTTTCTGACAAGAGCTATAGCATTTTTTTTCTCCTTTTATTGGCGGGGGCTGTGCAGTGAGGGAGGACGGTTGGAAGAACAACATTTTAAAGAAATCCCTACTAAAACACATTCCCCCCTTCTGCTGACAACTCCTGGCTAAGTCTGATGCATGGGTTTTTTTGCATTGTTAAGACAAGACAATACTACTATTCCTTCATTTTACAAGATTTTTGGCAGGTTTTGCATTGTTTACAACAGTAACAGAAACTGTTCTTTCAGAAGTTCTAATTCTTCTGCCATACTCTCACAATGCCTTTATTTGGCAGAGCAAAATATATTTAAATAATAAAGTGGTAACAAAATGACAAAAGCTGGAAATCAAAGCTGAAAGACAATTGCCTGCACAGAGCACAGTAGCGTCACTGAGACAGAAAGCCTTCAAAAACCCGAACAACAAGAATTTGCATTGTAAATACAATTCTAACTACAGTGGAGTGTCACTGTCTGCCCCTGTAATTAATTTTCTTCTTTACCTTCATGCCTCAGACATCTGGAGATTATACATTGCATCACCAGTAGCAAATCACTCCTTAGGCTTGTTCCTAGGTAGTATTGTTCCCAAGCTTTGTATTTCATTCCTGCAGTAACTTCTAGTTACCGTATGAATGAACAGGGCTCTTGAACAAAAAATACGAGCCAGAACTTCTCCCAGTTTATCAATGGGCAATATGGAAATTCAGAGTTTGGAGCAGAGGGAGTTTTGCCTTACACCATAAAGTGTGGGCTCATGGTCAAGTCTGAGATACGTCTAACTGCCATTGGGCTCTCACATTATAGGGAAAGACAGCAAGGTTGCTGGCTACATGCCACATTCTCCATCGAATTTATGCCTTAATTGTTAAATTACAAAAGAACATGGAATTCATTAATTTCCAGTCAGTAGCAGCTGTGTTTAGAAGTAGGTTGAAGTTTGAACTTTAAAAATGTATTCCTTCTACACATGGTGCTTCTTTACAATTTATCATTGCCTATTAGCTAATAACAGCAGCAGGTTGTTGATGGTTCAGTTTCTGCTTAAGAAATGATGCCACCAAATGTCAGAAGAAGAAATCAGTAAGTTAGCTCTTCTGCTGAGACATGTAGAATCAAGCTCCTGTTGAGCAAGATAAGGGCTGCATTAGCTCTCAGCAGTTGTCTGGTGCTGTTTGCATTACAGAAGCAGCACGTTGTGCTGAAAGGTAAGTGCCTGACTCAGTTTATTTGCCTCCTTGTCAGGAATTAAAACTTCTGAAACCTTAATAGGATCATTCATGGATCGAGCAAATTTAAGATGTCAAAATTTATGAATATTAATACTGGACAGATGGAAGCACTCTAAGAAGAATAGTAAAGATATTCATAGCAACAAACTTGTTTTGATCTTACTGAATAAGAGAACAGGTGTGGCTACAAAGCGTTCTCTCTTGTCTCAGTGTCCTCAGCACTGGCTGAAGACCCAAGTGCTTGGCAGCGCCTATGCCACTGTGCACTGCTGCTGGGAGCCTGCAGACATGAGCAGCCCGGGAATGGCCTGGGTGGCTGATGGCTGCTGTGGCAGGGGAGGAAATGGTTGCTTTCTGAAAACCTGTCAGTGTGGGTCTGATACTTACCGGGATCATGGCATCCATAGGTATTATACACAGCCACTTGGCATGTGCTGAATGGGTTTTGGCAGGTATCGAGCCTGCACCTGATAATGTGTCAGGTGAGCTCTGGCTGAGGTTGATTTCTTCCAATTCAGCATTTTGTGTATTAATGCTTTTATGGTTAAACACACAGATTTTGTCAAGATAACAGTTTCAACGTCTGTAACTCTTTATGAGCAAATGTGAATGAAAAGCAGCAGAGAAAGGTCCATTTTTCTTTCTATTTCTAAATGATGGCTTTACAATAGCTGTTAGATTATTGAGAGTCTGAAGTTCTCTGGATTCGGAACTGTGCATATTTAAAAGATAAAAATAGCCTTTTGTTCGAAGTGGCTGTGTTTTACAGACTGGATACAGCCTGTGCCTTGTCTTAGTGCAACAATTTTTTCTGATTTAGTATCTATAAATTTCCTTTCTTTTCTCCCTTTCCAATACAGTGCTACTTCATTTTTAACAGCCACACTTACAGTGAATACAGACAGAAGAACTGCATTGCTCATGTACCAAATAAAACTTACCTTGCTTGATAGGTTGCTGGTTAGAGAAGGTGAGAGGAGTAACAAGGAATTTGGTTTCAGCTACCTGTACCCAGTGGTGCAGAATTTTTATCGTCCAAACACCGGGTCGCAGGGGCAAATTCAAAGGAGGTTTGTAGTGAGTAAATTCAGCACTGGATTCAATCAGAATATCATACGTTGCTGCAATTACATTAACGGGGTCCACCCAAATTACAGTAACGGTGACATTGGGGCCTTTTCCCCATTTCTGCATCCCAACTGGCTCATCTGTTGGGCCGAGGAGTCCTCCAAAATTCCGGAAAAGCCTCTCCTTGGCGTCCCATTCGGTGCCAATCTGAAATCACAGACCACACTGCTGGTAAGCAATCTTAAATAATCTCTGTAAGCATCTAGATGCTTAGGTCAAACAAGGGCTCTCAAGACACACAAATATCTCTTTAATGACATGAGTTACACATGCATATAAAGGCTGATGGCAACATGACCTATGATCACAATGTGTACACAAACTGTGAGACAACCTTGATTGCAAGGCTTATTTTTTGGGGCCAAGTGTCTACTTTTGACTGACATAAAGGTTTTCCTTATCTTAAGAGTGATATAACATGCTATAGCAGCTCTCCTTCTCCTCCACATGGAAGCAGTCAGATAAATGACCAAGACCAGTGACAGAACGCAGGCTGTGCACAGAAAAAAATATAACCCATCTCCTACCAGGTTATGAAAATGATATATATTATACATTGAGAGATGGACCCTGCAATAGAGACCTACACAGTTACTGCTAAGACCAAGGAAAGGGCTTTTGTGGACTTCAGGACAAGTCACATCAGGTCCTTTACTATGATCTATCCATTGATGTGTCATTGCACTCCCTTCCTGCCTGATGTGGGAAGTTATTTCTGGTAAACTCTTTTTTACTGTCATAACAGTGACATTGTTTTTTTGTTTATTCACTAACTAACAGTAAAGCAGCTGATTCACAATCTAGTGTAAATATTTAATGGACCTTTCTTATTTCCTAGCAGCTTTTGTATTTCAATGCTCTTTATCTGAATTTTAATGGTTAACCCACAGGATGATACAAACCACAAGCTGTTGCCATTAACACTTGTGCACTACTGAAAATACACATCTCTGAACAGATAGCATAAAATGTAGTAACTGGCCTTCTTTGGCCAACTGAAAGACTTTTTACTATCCCAGCACTATATCAACCATGTCCTTATGAAGCTGACTGTTAATGAACCACTTCCATCAATTCTCAAGAAGACAACCTGGTGGACTGCAGTACTGAAGGCTGCATATCTGCTTTTGGAGGAAGTGCCCACCTTGCCTGTCCCAAGAGTTCCTGTTCCCATGATCTCAAATCAAAAGTGGTCAATATCAAACACAACAAGATTTGAGGAACCCCATCTGAAGTGAAGAACAGGAGAAACCCTTGGATTGTTTTGGCAAGCAACCATTTGACATCATTCCTTGGAGAGACACACAGATGTTTTGGCCATCCTGGTACTGAAACCCCTCATAGCCCTCCAGGTCTTCTTTGGCCTTAATCTCCAAACAAACAGTGTAGATTACTTAACAGTTGATTTGTCCCCAGTACAGAAACCATGGATTCTCTCAAGCAGTCTCCCGAGGCCCACGCACACACAGATAGGATCCCCTCTTTCAGCATATGTGGATATTGAAGATTTCCCCAACACAGAACTGTCCTTGTCCCTAATCTTCACCTTACACAGGCATGGTCAGAACCTGGTTTCCTAAGAGCATTACAAATAATTATAGCTTATTTGCTTCAGAGATTTTTCTTCTAGATTTCATCTCATTTCACGAGAGTAAGTGGTTCCAATATAATGCCAAAATCCTCCCAAATCCCTAAACCAGAACAATTACTTGATGCCTATTACTCCTGGTAACTGTACTGGAAACTGTCCAGTCCCCAGTGCCTTCTAAATAATCACTGTGGTTGGCAGACAAATTACAGGAGGACTGCAAGCAAAAGGCTACAAGGCCAGTGGAATAAAACCTGACCATCCTAAATCCATCTGTCATCAGATGAATTCTTTTTACTGGACTATGACACTGCAGAATATGATACAAAATAAGCCTTCCACTACTCTGCAATCAACACAGCAGAATCGCTGGTATTTCAGAGGTATTTCACCTAGCACACCAGCTAATCAAACTAGACAGTGTAGCTCAGATATCAGACCCAAGCATCAAGTGCCTGGAGGAGCTGTCAGTGTGTACCCTCCTGACAAGACTGACTGAATAAGTATGGAAATAAGCTGAGAAAGAAAATTTCCTGACCAGATCTTATTATCTACTCCACCAACCCTCACTGAGTGCAGCCATGTTACACCTACCAGAGCTCAAGGGACCTGGAAATAATAAAGCCACAACTGGTGACACAAACATACACCCTCCTGAGCAAAGAAAAGCCTGTAAGGAAGCACTTTCCACCACATTCAGTATTTTTTACTTAAGAATTCATTGAAGAAAGCTTACTTCAACCTCAGAAATTAAGCATTCATCCCTGGCATCTCACTATTTCTCTCTCTTTAAGTCTCTCATCCCTGGCAAAAGAAATCAGGAAGTTAAAATCCTCACGCTTCCACCTCCAGGTGACATTGCTCAATACTAGGCTGCACAAAAGATGTTGAGATGTGTTCACATGTGCAAAGGTTTATTAGAGAACTCTGCAGAAAAGCAAAGATTGTTTTGGGGGAAAGCTTGTACAGAATTGTTGGCTGATTGTTAAGCTTTGTGCAGGCATGTTATTCCCTAATGTAAACCAAAAGTTACAAAGAGCAGGAGAAGAGGGGAAGGGACAATTCTCATGCTGATGGCAATCAATTCCCATGAGAGCCTATCAGGGTGTGCAGGTCCACTGAAACAGCAGCACAAAACCAACAAGGAGAAAATACTGTCCCAGAGTAGGTCCTCAGCATTGTAAAGGCAAAGCATCCAACACCCTGCACCACCCTGCACACCCAGAGCACAGCTCTGACCCAGACAAGGTGCTGACCCTGCCTGGGGATGTGCACCAGAGGCAACTTTGGGAAGGCGCAGGCAGGGAGCTGCACACATCTATTTACATCTGCCTTTTTTGTCTAGTTTCCAGCTGGGACACACCTTCCCATGGTGCACAGCTTACAGGACGAGCTGGGTCTAGAAGCACAGTATTTTAAAGGGAATTTTACCTAAACCACTAGTTAGCGGTTTATACTTCTGCCCTTGAACTCTACACGGCTGAGCTACCTGTACCAAGATGTCTGATTTTACAGGCCAAGAGATACTATGGTCCTATAGTATTTTTCATAGCCCCCGAAAACATCGTAAGTAGGCTTTCAGTTTCAAATGGAAAACACAAAGCATGGGATGGAATCAAGCAGTAATGAATATCTGATAAATTATGAAGGGATGTGGCACAGAAACTGACATTTTCCACATCATTATTTTAATCACCATTATTTTGGGCTTTGAGAGCAGGCACTGTGCCCATGATACGTTTGGAAAGCTGGAACTCTCTCATTGGCTTAAAACTTCTGTTTCTATCTCTGTTCAGTCCCAAGATAAAATTTTCCCAAGATAAATTATGCCTTGATTATGGGTTTGTGTCTCATTGCTCACCACAAACAGGACCATTAGGTTCACACAATGCACACTAATTGCCTGCCACCTAGTTTATTTTATTCTCTGTGATGAATCACAAGTCTTAACAAGACCAGAAATGAACTTAGCGTTCAGCTGATATACGGTGAGCTGAGACTTTTAGTACTGTACAGCAAATCAATCTTCCGCTCTCCACGTGCAAGCTGCATGAACCCAAGCTGGTAGGATACATACTGTGTGCATTGTGCACGAGCCAATTTTAGGAGGTGTGGGAGTTTCATGCTTGGAAATCATCTCCCTTGAATCCCCTGTAAGTTTGTTTTCTTTCACACACAGTGCAGGAGCTGTGTGCCAGTGACAGGCTATCATTGGCCCCACTAGCTGTCAGGCAACCCATCCGGCTGAGGTTTTTTCCCACTTGTCTTCACATGGTGTATGGTGAAACCTGCTACTCGGGAAGCAAAGTCTGAGAAGCAAAGCAAAAGAGCAGAGGGCAGGAAGGCTGACTGGAGAGATCTTGTCATCTCCGCTACAGTGTTGTGCATCAGGGTCATAAATACACCCAGGAGCACATTCAGTGCAGCACATTTGTGCTCTTCTTGCTAGCTCTGTTGGTGTGAGCTGGGAGAGGGAAGGAAGCTCCCAGCTACAAGGGCCCCATTCAGCTTTAAATTTCTGCCAGATCATGGGGTGAAAATCATTAAAGAACCAGCAGCTGAATGTCCCAGTAAGCACGAATCTTAGTTTTCTTTTCTGGTGCTGAACCTGTGAACATGGACGCCCTCATCTTGGCTGAACTGCCAAGTGTCTTTTGCAATTGCTGGACACAGCAGTGGCATTTCAATAAGCAGTAGCAGATCAGAGCCTTCCAGCCACACTGAAGCTGAAGAGGTTAACACTGGGTTTTTACCAGGGTAACTGAGAAAATAACTTGGCACAGAGGCAGTGATGCCTGCAGGCCAGGGGAATGCAGAAAGTAAAATAAACAATTAAGAAATGATTAAATTATTTACTTTGTACCTCCTGGTCTCCTAAAATATGAATAATCTATGACAGGAGAGGACAATTTTAGAGTTTAGATGAGAGAAAATTATGAAAACAAGCACGTGACCACCAAAACTCTTTTCTGTGCTTCAAATAGAAGAAAATGTTTCCTCAGCCTGAAAAAAAGCTCACCAGTGATTAAATCCTTCCCATGCTTTGCACTCACACAGCTTCACTGCAGCAGCAGCTCCTGCAGGGCTGCTTACAGACCAGCCGTGGTCTATGAGGCTGTGAAGCGCAGCTCATTAGTCCCGCGGGATATGGGGATCCTCCCTGCAGGGTGACATACTCCACAGTGCTGTGGGCACAGTGCAGCCAACAGGCACTGACATGGCAGCACTCTCCTGCCAGGGGAGGCTGACATCAGGCACTGCTGCTCCAGGACATCTGTCCATGGGGCTCATGCTTACTACAGGACTAGTTCTTGTTTGAGGGAAAAAGGTGCACTGGGGTGAGGGGACAGTGAGTAAAATTCTGGTCCCTGGTTTGTTTCCTCCCTACAACTCAATGTTAATTCAGATATATTCCCTTTATGTATTTTTGTTTGAGTTCCAGAATACTGGGATCAATATATTTCTTTTAATCATACAATTAGCAAAAAACCCTTCTTCCTGCTGCCAGGCTGACTGCTTTCAAAGGAAGGATCCAGAACAGGCATTGGAATGAAAGTGAGATTAGAAGTACCAAATAAACAGCAGCAATACGCCTACAAATCACAAGAATTAAAGCTTGTATGACCATTTATCACTGCATGAAATAGCAAGCCTACCGTCAAGACACATTGATAAATGAAACACACTTTCCATTCATCTCTTTAATGGCATATTAGTGTTACGGATTTGCCATGCACACCAAAACACTGAATCCTACCTAGGCATTTCTTAATTGCCCAAGAAGATGGTAATTTATGGAGTTAGCCATAATGACTGGAACACATTTGTTCAATCAATTTTATACCTAATTGAAATTTGTGGCTTAACAAGAAAAATCATGAAATTAACTGCTCAGACAGTTATATCCTTAAACCAGAACACAGATGTCGGGTTCCATTAGTGGTCAACTTCCCTGATACATTTTAGGGTACATTTTTTATACTCTATGTCAGATCCTGAGACAATTTCCCAGAATAAATAACAGGATTTGTGGGAAATCTCAGCCACTGCTGTGAGAATGTTCTCTTTCGTATTACAACATCAGTATTCAGCTCACATGTGGCAGCGCTGCCTATCACTAATTTTATGAGGGTTTTTCTGTATACTCCAAAGGAATGCTTCCCACATCCCTGTTCACATCTGGAACTGCAGAAACATGGCATTTTATCCCAGGTATCTCTCACAGCACTCACAACAATCACAGTCACAGCTTTTTTAAGTTACTGAGTGCCTTTTACAACATCAAATGCCTTCAGTTTGCTCTTGAAACAAGAGGGAGTAAGGAAACTCACTAACACAGTAACATAAAAAGTGAATGTTGACCACAGATAAGAACTGGCAACACAATTTCCTTCAATGAAGATGATGTACATTATGCTAGAGAGCCACTCTCACCTAAAAATGACACGGAAACACAGCTTCCAAAAGCTGCTGAAGTAGTATGCAACCCCTCCTGAGGCTGCTGACATTGTGCATGCATGGATACAAATACTTACCTCTGAGAACTGCAACCTTCCAAAATCACTTGGTGGACTTGCAACCTTAAAGACTTTCTTGGGCATCACCCAGGTTTCCAAAGTCTCCAGTTTGCTGACAGCCAGGTTGGTTGCGTGGTGTCTGATTAGGAAGCCTTGGAAACGGTCAGCAAGGAAGTAAAGGTGGACGGAAACTGGATGGCCCATGGGGTAGTATCTGTAAAAGAGCATACACACACGCTCATCAGTTACACAAGAGAGACATGAAATCTCCATTTACTTGGGGCTAATGGCTTAAGAAGCATTCATTTCAACTAGAAAATTCACCACTGTACATTAAGAAATTTCAAATGTGTTCATGACACGTTATCAAATATTCTTAGGCTGTTCTGATTACCCTGAAACATACAAAATTGTTACTAAGAATACATGCTTATTTAGAACATATTCACAGCTCTAAGCTCATTAGGAGATACGTCTGTGTGCCAGAAAACCCCCCTTCCCTACTAGCTCTTCTGGGTAAAAAGTGCCACCGAGAGATACACTTTGTTGGGCTGGGATAAACAATGCTCAAGAAATGTGGCTGTCGCTCCAAATCAGCTGCCCTTTCATTTTCATCCCTTTTTGGGTGTTTTGCGTTCAGCAGGATTAGTCCCTCCAGAGGCCTGGCCATGGCAAGGCCCCTCGCTTGCTGCGGGACAGCAGCAGCCTGGGGACAGCAGAGGGTGCTGTGCGGCCGGGCACGGCTGGCTTATGTCCCGCTCCATTCCCTGCACATCGATATACCCCACATACAGATCTGTCTCCCAACCGATTCTCCACGGGCAGTGCTCTGTAAGGTGGCACTGCAGCAAAGACACTAGGTCCCCGTTTTAGGTCTCCTTTATTTTAGGAAATAAACTTCATATTCCTCCAGGACTTGAAGTTGCTTTTCCTGTGGATTTTTCCCCTCATCATTAAAATAAACTGAAAAAAGGTCAAACAAACAGGAAAACCTCTCATCGGGAGGTTTGGAAGCCTTCGGTTACAGTTCAGATTTAAAGACACTGTAGTTGTAGTTTCAAATAATTAACCTTTATGGTCAATTGTCTGCTGCAGTTTCAGAAACATCTCAATGATGCTTGTTAATATATGGATGCATAAATAATTAAAAACATTATTCAGAGTGTCAAAATTGAATATTTTCCTATTTTACAGCACTGGCATTAACTGTGAAATAAGTGTGTTTGCATCACATTTAAAACCAGCCACTATGGCACCTTCCCAGTCCAGTCAGCTAAGACTGACTCCTCACATTAGTTACCACATCTCAAGACAGAGGAGCTCACCAAGAAGGACTTTCCACTACGTGAAACAAGCAACACCCAGAAGGACGTCTTGAGCTTGAGAAATAAACACAAGACAGGGTACAAACAGGGCCAGCAGTGATGGACTGTGCAAATATGCAGCAAAGCTCTGCAGCCAGTACCAGCAACAATCTGACTTCTGTTCTGAGTACTGAGACCTCCTGTTTTATATCTGTGCAGCAGCAAATATTTACAACATCCTTGAAACAGGCTGAGTAAATTGTCTCTTGGCAGCAGTGAGTAAAAATGTCTAGAGATGGAGGAAATGGATTAAATCTCAATCACACATTAAGGTGGCTTCCACCAACGATGCTGATAAGCAATCTAATTTGGTACCAGAACAGTTTGCAGAGGGCACGGCTTTCTGAGGCCTTGTTAGAAAAGTGTGCAAAGCAGCTTCTCTTCCAACAGTCTCCTGGGCCGCTGCGGGTGGCAGCATCGGATTGACTCCAAATGTGATCTGAAGCCATAGAAGCTTTCCTTGCAATGCCTGCAGCAGTGTGAAATGAGCTGGGGTGGTGGCTGCACTATCAGCTAACTTCATGCTGCTTTTAGCCCGAACAGCAAAGGGAAGACTGTCAAGGTGCTCAGCCCAAATGTCCTCCTGCCATTACTGTGTTAGACATATGCAAGAGCATGAGAGGGAGAGAGGGAGTGTATATATGCACACACCTAGAAAGACAACATAGTATGAAGAGAGATGTGAATCATAAACCTGAGGATTATCCACCTTTCGGTGATTTAAACTGGATACTGACTCACAGTGTTTTGAGGGGGCTCAGGTAGGTATGAAAATGAACCCTCCACTCACTATCACTGTTTGCAATTCCTCCCCGCACTGTTTCATGAGGCTCCAGCCTACTGTAAAGGAGCCATACTTTATCCCGGAGACAGCTGCAATCAGCAGTGGGTGACATGGCTTCCCTATCTATAATCTGGGCAAGCTTGAAAAGCACCTTGAGTTCCTGTGCAATGAAAACCTCCCCAGAAATGGAATTGATTATTGATATAAATCATCATCAGAACACTGGCAAAAGGAATAAGCACAAAAGTAATTGGCAAATTATTTTAGTCCTGGTTATACATAGCTCTCACCATCCTCTCTGCTGGCTTCACTCAGCAGGACAAATGACCCAGGACTTCTTTAGGTTTGCCCTTATTTCATATAAGGAAGGCATGCTACTAGTGATTATTTCTATCTAATTGTTATTGATCTTTCATTGCTTTGCACTGGTAACCTTTACTGGCAAAGCTGTAATAGGAATCTGGATCACTTATTGCCACATCTTTCTAAATCGGAATTGCTCAGCACTTCCATGACTAAGTAGGAAGGTCAAGGTGCATTCAGTTCCCTCTCGAGCACACAAGAGGGGCAAAGTCCATTCATCAAACTACAATGAGTGTGTTCAGTATTTGCTGACTTAGACTGTGTGTGTCTTCGATTAGGATAAAAAAGGCAGGGTCCAAAAATACATTCTGAATCAGGAATTAATACACTGTAAAGTAAGATGTCAAAAGATGAATGCTCTCTGCTTTGAATGTAAACAGCTTCAGACATCTTTGCAGGCAGCATACATCTACCATAAAGAGAGACTGCGAGTCCAACTCCAGGAACATTTCCTTCAAAAAGGCTTATAGGTGAAAAAGGGATCTAGTATATAGGTGAGGTTCTCTTTAAAGAATAAGGTTCTCTTTAAAGAATAAGGACCTTTATTTGCCACATCTATATTTACCCGTACGAACATTTTATTTACTTGATGCGAATGGATCCCACCAGTTGCAACGCTTTTGGCACAGACAGCTGCACCAAGCAGGCAAACTGAGCTCAAACAAGTAGTTCTCTGTACTCCTTGTATACACCCAGGGGAACAAACAAGCAAGGACCATTAACCTGCCTGTGTTCAGAGTAATTCTGAAATCCTGCCCTCTGCTTTTGGTAAGCATAATAGAGGTGAACATAACCTCTGCTGCAATCACACAGAGGGTTTTAGGAGCTGCAGGTATAACACACTTGCTAAAATTAATCAAGAGAAGGCAGCAGTGGGGGTAGCACCGCCCAACTGGATCCTGTCAGTCTTCATCACACTGGAGAGGAGCTCCTTAGAAGTGCAGCAAACAGGTCACATAATGTCAGCCCTGAATAACCAATGCTCTTTTATAGGCATAAATACTCCTTATAAACACTGTACACTGGCAGCCGCCTGGTCCTGTCTGTGACTGCACACTCCAGCGGGCAGACGAACCTCTGTTGGTACTCAGTGATCCTGGCTGTGTCCCCCAAAGCATCCCAAAAGAGAGAGGCTCAGACTCACCGGCAGCTGTTGTCTCCAGCAGCATGGAACGAGGCCTCGGCTCTGCGCAGGCCCAGGCGGGAGAACGCGTGGTACATGGTGAGGGCGACATCGCTGAGGGTGTGCACGCCGTCGGGCTCATCGTACACATTTTCCCAGTAGGACCGCAGGCCGGGCGTGCCGGATGGGTAGTTGCCGTACAAGTAGTAGTCCAGCTGGCCGATTATCTCCTGGTTCACCACAGCTTCAAACTTGCGGGCAAAGAAAGTTGGCCTGGCAGTCTGCTGTGGTGATATGGAAGGAAAAAACACTGGAGTGAGTTCCCGCTTTCAGCCATGACACTTCGTCCTAAGCAATGGGCTGGAGTTGAGGACATGAACTGGTTCTCCCCGTGGTCAAAGGTGACTTAAAAGGTCACCTTTGTGACCATTTGTCATTAAGATTCACATAAAAGCTACATAATTAGTAAAAATACAGGCAAGCCAATCCCTTTGTACCTCGAGCCACCACCTGCTGCCTTGCTCTGGAAGGCTCTCCATGTGCCAGAGAGCTGGGGAACACTCTCTAAACTACCACGTTAGTCTGGAGATGGTGCAGCAATGGCATATGTTAGTAGTAGTCAAGACAGGGAGCAAAGTCCTGTGGCACTGGGGCTCAGAAGAGGCAGAGCAGCATTTTGTTTGTATGGATCTGCTGCTCTGAGGTGGTAAGAGGACTCTGGGAGAAGTGACATCTGTGGCAGAAGTTTCTCAGCTTCTGACTGGTCCTGTGTAGAATCCTCGACTGGTTTGGGTTGGAGGGGACCTTAAAGATCACCTAGTTCCAACCCCCTGCCATGGGCAGGCACATCAGTATTGATTTTTGGCTTTGCACTTGACACAGTCTCAGGTAAAGTACTGGTTTGTTTGCTACTCAACTACCACTAGCTTTTAAAAAGCCTTTGCTTTGCCTTGCTCATATTTGAGTATGGGTTCTGAGATCTGAGGAGCTCATACGTGCCCCAGATGGTCGAAAAATTCTTCTGAGGATGCTGAACGTTGCTGAGATGGTGCATGCTGTGGGCTCTCTGGTCTCCTCCTCCGCAGCTTGCTTTGTGCCTGCGTGGGAACCGTGAGCGAGCCGTCTGGTGCCACACGTCTGTCTGAGGGGCTCTCTCATCAAGCAAGTGTCAGAAGTTGCCATCACATCTATTCTAATTTGGAACTTTCCCTTGCAGCTCAGTTTACCTGATTGTTTTCTGGAATGTCACCGTGGGTTGCTTTCCCAGCCTGGAGCAGGTCAGCCTCTGCACACTGGCAGCAGTTTCTGAAGACTTGCCATTTATTTTGTGCTGGAGACTTTGCTGGGATTGGTGTTTGGGGCAGCAGAGCCTTTCTTAGATAATGTCTGATTTGCTCTTTTTGTGAGTGCCCGTGTCACTGACTTCAACCGTGCCTGGTAGGCAGCACATTACAATAAAGAATAGATCTCTGTTTTGGAGCAGTCATCATTTTTGTGCTGTAGGGTAACACATTCCCCAGCCCACACAAAGCCTGAACAAACATGCTTTATGCAGGGAACCCTGAGGAGCTGCAGGGATGGAATTGCAAATCTGGTGCCCTTGAAACAAGTAGTTGTTCATTCTTATTAGGAGACACACAGGCCAGATACAGCCTTGAGACCGAGTGCACCCTTGAGCACAAGGATTTGCTCTCATGTTTGCCTTGAGGAAGCTGTATCACAAAGGAACCAATTAAACTTTTTAAGGCAGTCTTGCCGAGCCTGGGTGATCGAAACCTCAGGACTCTGGTCCCCAAAACCATGAGATAAACTTAAATATAATCATGTTGATGAATATGATAACAAAACCCAATTTGCCTTGTACTATGTAAGCCTCTAGCAGGCACTCCAGCCAACTGCTAAGCTTATTTCCAAAGATGAAAAACCTTGCTTAACAACAAAAGGCAGGAGCTTCATGGAATCATGAAACCACCTGAGCTGCAACTTTGGAAAAACCCCTTTGCAGTACATCCACAAGAGTTACCAAGTAATATTGGCACAGTGAGAGATGTGTCAAGCTTCCCTCCTTCCTAGCAGAGTAGATGGGCCAATGCTAAGTTGTTCAAAGAGCTGCTTTGTGACCCTGCCACGCAGCAGTACATCTCAAGGGCCCAAATACAGGAGAACCAATCCTTTATTCTCCTGAAATTAAGAGCAGAGCTTCCTCACACCTCTGCCTCCACCTTGTTTGGCTGTGTAAAAGCTGCGATTCTTAATAAAGCTTTCCTTCCCACTCCTCACTGATGGCTCTCCACGCCCCAGCAGAGAGGGAAGAACTTCCTTGCACGTATCAGAGAAAATCCTGGTTCAGTTACCTGGAATCGGTGGAAGTCTGCTGGTTTGAAGTCATTCGGTGAACAGCCACACCAGTCAACAATGTGCTTGTACTGACACTTGCAACCGAGTTTACGGTTCCAGTTTGTGATGCGCAAGTTGTTGTCCACCATGGTGTCACAGTACGGGCTGTTCTCCAGGACAGTGTGAAAGAAGGACTGCAAGAAAGACAGAGCAGATAAGTACATTCAGCTCCTCAGACTTCCGTTTTCTCTTTCACTTCACCTCATGGGCCTGAGCTTAATGAAGGTGACTTATTTTCTTTTAAAGTGACAAAATCAACAACCTCTACCATTCTGCTGTATATGAAAAGCTCTCTATGTGTATGCACTCCATATGGCATGAAAAAATCACAACACTCTACAGACCTAGCAAACTGTAATAACAGACAGCTGAGGCCTTGCACAATAACGTGGCATAAAATAACTGCATTTCTGCAATGACCAGCTTTGGGCATTGGGAGTCCAAAGGACTTCAGGAAAGGCACCAGAGCCAGCAATTATTTTGGTTTTATTTCAGCTGTATGAGCAATTCTAAGAAATTCCCATTATTTCTCCTCTGTAAGTTACACTCTGGTCTAGCAGATTTAGAAGTGTTTTTCTGAGCAATGTGTTAATGATGTATCTCAAGTTGATTCCTAAGACAATTCTCAAACCTCCCCCATCACCGCAGTTACTATGAAAAAACAGTTTCAGACAGCTCTTCTGTGTTGTCTCTATCTCCAGTGCTCTGAAATGCATTGCTACTTGAATGGCCTTGTTCTGAAATACGCAGTGCACCCCGGGCACCAGAATGACACTCTGCCTCCTACAATTACATCCAAAAATCATAAATCTTTATTTGCTGACTCAAGGCAGCAAGGAATTCCTATTGGGCTACCCTAATTATATCATCATAATATCAGCTATTACATAAATCATGTGTAATGGGAACTGATATAGCAGGTTAACAGGTCAGTGAAGGCAGGGTGATTTTAAGAAACCAGCTACATATCTTGCAAAGAAAACTTTCTAGAAAGAAGCTGTGGAATATGATAAAATTTAGACATGTGAGAGATGATTTCTGAAGCAGTGACTTCTCTTTAAAATCAGCAATAGTAAGACCTATAAATAACCAGCATAACATTAGCATGACTGGCCCCCAAATAATCCCCCTACCCTTTTTAACGTTAAATGACAGCCCAGTGAATATGGATTTTATGCTTGAACTGTTTGGTTAAACCCATAAAGGCATCCATTCTCATTCAAGCGAGAGAAAAAAAAATCCCTACCCAATTACCCATTGCCCTGTGTCCTTTTGTAACGATACAGAAATTTCTCCTAGGTAATGGATGAAAAGGTTATCAGAGTTGAGAGAAAAGGTGATTTTTAACAGAAATGGGATTAAAGCAAGATTATTCAACATGTGTGTGGAATAATAAACCCCTATCAAAAGATGACAATCTCTGTGCTCCACTGCAAGCAAATGAGCCTGGATTTGCATGATCAGTCTCATCAATCCCTCAGAATGTTCAGAGGCCACTCGTGAGGCAAGTTACCATTTTAAAGAGAGCCATGAAGTCCTCCTTGGGAGGGCTGCACGTTACATACCTGGGAGCAGAGTCTGACAAAGCAGGGGAGCAACGTACCTGCTAAGGCAGGTGTAGCACAGCCTAACAACCCGCCAGGCTCTGTGCTCGACTTGGAGATAATGCACATCTCCTTGACACACTGCTGCACCGTAGATGAAAACCCACCCTGGTGTGCATTCCCCTTCTGCATCAGTTGTAGCCAGAGCAATTCCTGAATGATCTAAATGATTTGTGACTATGCCTTCTAGCTGAATTTTGAACAGAACAATAAACCTTTGTTTGTAGGGGTTTTATATTTAAAGAAAAGGGTTGGATAATCGCGAGGAAAGCTACTTATGAAGACAATCCGCCATCTCGAATAGCTTTCAAAGGCTTTGTGGAGGAACAATTTGCAAGCAAAGGGCAGCTGGATTTTTGGTTGTTCAGTAATAGATTAACGTGCTTGAAAGTATAAAACAAGGCCACTCCTGGCAAAAAACGTCCCACAAACAAAACAAAGCAACTGAAAACCTGCAAAAACTGTTTTAACACTAAAGGACTTACTTGTCATGGGAGTAAAATTCTCATTACCCACCAAAGTCAGGGGAAGGCCCCTCCCACTTTGATGATCTTTGGGACAAGCACAAATGCTGCAGTTTTGAACACAGGGAGGGACTGCACTGAATTCACCTACCTCAGCAGGAAGCAATGTGTAAGAGTAAAACCTCTTCATCTTTGTGACGAGATCATCATTAGAGAAAGTGACGTACTCCACAAACTTCCTGTTCAGGAGAAACCAGTCTGATCCTCCATCGACTGCAATTCCTTCTGGGATCCTTCGGTCCCCCAGGCGCCACATGTGGGTATCACATTCCAGGAAAAGCCGATCCAGTCCTTGCTTCCTGATAAATCTGAGGGATACAAAAGCAGTCATTAAAAGTTAATTTGTATTTTGTTTTCACCACTAGCTCCTAGACATAAAGCAGCTACTTTCTCAAACGAAAAAGGATAAAAAGGTCACTTTTATATTTCTTTTCTACTCAAATAGAGGTTTAATAAATGATTGATCAGTTATATGATATGTTCAGTTATAAAGGCAAGGATCAATAGACTGTTTTTCAACATCCTTTACACCTTCTGCTGTCCTGAAGACAGAACTGTGCAAGTTACAGAGCTGTATGGCATGAAACCCCATAATGTTCATTAACTCTTAACAAACTGCTGCAGAACCACCATAAGATGAACAGGAGCTGAACACAACCTGGGTGACAGGCTTCTGCCTCTAAGTGAATGCACACGTTTTGAAAACCAGCCAATTGCACATAAAGGTAAAATGACCAATTTTTCTCCTATGTTATTATCACTTGAATTTTTCTATTGAGGTATATTTAATTAGGAAGAAATTCAATTGCATTGCTTTTCGCTGTAGAATGATGTTATGTTTCCTCCGTTTTCAAGTCTATGGGAACAATGTTTTGTTATTTATTGCTCAGCCATGAATAAGAGGAGCAACTGCTGAACTGCAAAGTTATGGAAATGAACTATCCAAGACCAGTAAGAAAAAAAAAAAAGAAGAGTTGGAAAATCAATCTGTGTTTGAAAACACTTTGTACTGGATGCTCACACACGCTTTGAGACTGTCTGATCCACGTTTCTATTTGTGATTCCATTTTCAGAATTGTTTCCCAGAAAGGGAAGTGGGACAGCACACACCTTTTGCAAGGGGGGCTGAGAACTGTTATTAGCAGGGAGTTGGTGTGCTGAACACATCCCACATGTTCTGAGCAATAATAAATGCTAGCTAACCAGACTTATAGTAACTAACATCCACAAGAGCACAGATCTCACTGCAAGAACAGCAGGTAACAAGAGCTACAGCACTTACAGTGAGGAGGACACTGTAAGACCTGTGTTTCCTTCCTGAACAACAAGAACAGCCTGAACAACAGAGCTACACCAGGGTTCTTAGAGATGTTTTAAGATTAGGAAGTCAAGAAAACAACTCAATGGTTCTCAGACACATGCGACCAAAGGAAGAGGAAAAGAAATAGAAGTTAAGGAACAACACCAAAGCTGTCTGGAAACATGAGTGTTAACCCCTTAGGCCACCTCCCTGGTTGAAGTTTTGTTCTCTACCAATCAAAAGACTGAGATGCAACTATGAAATGGTGCATATTAATTTTCAAAAGGACCGTAAATGACTTCAGGGTCTATGTTTTAGTGATAGCTTTCTTCTCACACTATGAGGAAAGCAGCCCACTGTTAACACAACAGTGCAGAAAACGTGTAGATGAGAGTGAAGAAATTTTTCTTTCCATGAACAAGTTTCTAATTTCATGTTCCATTATGAAGGATAATAGAAAAGTCTTGCAATTTTAATGCAGTGCTCTGGAATGTAATCTTCAAATTCAATATTTATGCAGTTATCTCCAAATCAAATATTAATGTGCCTGAAAGTTTGGTCATTTATTTATTTCCCTTAAAACTAAATGCTCATTCAAGTTAATTATTTTAAGAAAATAATAGAATTTTATCGACCATATTTAAATAGGAACTCTATTTGGGTTTCGGTAGTGGGGAAGGGGGGGGCTACTGTGAGAAGCTGCTAGAAGCTTTCCCTGCGTCCAACAGAGCCAGTGCCAGCTGGCTACAAGATGGACCTGCTGCTGGCCAAGCCCATCAGTGACCGTGGCAGCATCCTTGTGATAACGTATTTAAAAAGAGGAAAAAGTTGCTGTGCAACAGCAACTGCAGCTGGAGTAAGAGTATGTGAGAGGAACAGTGCTGCAGACCCCAAGGACAGTGCAGGGGGAGTCCTCCCCTCAGGAGGAATCAGAATCAGAATTACCAGGTTGGAAGGGACCTTCAGGATCATCGAGTCCCACCCATGCCCTACACCTTGACTAAACCATGCCACCAAGTGCCACATCCAATCTCTTTTTAAACACATCCAGGGATGGTGACACCACCACCAAGGAAGGAGCGGCAGAGGTAACGTGAGGAACTGACCACAACCCCCATTCCCTGTCCCTCTGCACCTCTTGGGGGGAGGAGAAAGGAGAGAATTTGGGAGTGAAGTTTAATCCAGAAAGAACAGAGGGTGGGGGGAAGGTGTTTTTAAGATACGGTTTTATTTCTCATTATCCTACTATGAACTGATCGGAAATAAATCAAAGTTTTATTTATAAATGAAACTGATTTCCCCAAGTCAAGTCTGTTTTGCCCATGATAGTAACTGCTGAGTGATCCCTTCCTGTCCTTACTTTCACCCAAGAGCCTTTGGTTGTATTTTCTCTCCCCTGTCCAGTCGAGGTGGGGAGTGACACAGTGCCTCTGGTGAGCACCTGGCTGAAGTCCTTTTCCATGGAATAATTTCTTTAACTGCTATCTCCACCAATTTATCACCCTTTACCCTCATTTTCAAACAGAAGGTTCTTTGACTGCAATAGAAACTCCCAAACCAACTCCCCTCACTGACCATTTCAAAAACCCCTCTACTTACAGCTCCCTCAGCCTGTATTACTTGATAGGGCTTATAGCTGGCTAATAGCAGAAAGCTCAATTATACAATTTCAGCTTTACTGTCTGAAACTGGCAATTGAAGAGTATGGCCACATTGAAGATGAGAAGATCCCAGCAAATCCAGGCTCAGTTTCATGTTTTCCAAAACAGTGGACAGGCTCTTTTTTTGTATACAAAACAGTTCTATGACTTTTTAGACCTAATGGCTTGGACAAGCAAATCTCAGCATATGAAGTGAAATAAGACAATTCTTAGGAGCACAAGCGTTCTCACAACAAATTTCAGCCCTAAAATCCTATACAACGTGGTTATTAAGAGAAAACTAAACTTATTTTCCAACCATTCATCCTCCAGCAAGGCAGCGCAGCCCAACTGAGGAGCAGCAACACCTTTGGAGACCTGCAAAGAGATGACTCTTGCTAATGCTTCTTGAAACCTTCCTAGAAACATCATACCAGGTTTTAAATACCAGAAACAACAAGTAGGAAGCAGGCATTTCTCAAAAGGCTCACCCTTACTGGACCTGCTTCAGACATAGGCATTACACCTAAACAAAATAGCACAGTAGCATAGCAAATGCTTTATTTGTGTCTATGAAGCAAAAGTTCATTCAAGCGGCTTTGAAGACACAGCTTTCTGTTGGGCAATTGCTTGCTATCCATTTACGTTCCTTGGAAGCCAGGGGACCAAGAGTGTTTTATATGTGCTAGAAGCTAAATGATCCTGCCTGCAGAGGCAGTGGTTCACTCTAGCACCAGGTTGCACTGCTGGTGCACAGAGACCTGAAATGCAACCAAAGAGGAAAGGGTGGATGAAGCTTTTATCTTTCATCCAGACTCTCTTCTAGGATGACTGATGCTCCTAGCCAATCGAGCAATAGAGATTTTGGCACTCAGGGAGGCAAGGACTTACTCTAAGCATACTGGATATTTACTGAGGGAAAGGTACAATTTGTATACCATGTAGACCTTTTCAAGAAATCAAAACCTCTCAAACACTACAGACATCTTACAAAGATTCTTGATTAGCCATCTAACGGTCTTGCAGCAGCCACCTCTGACAAGAAAGATAAGAAGATGGAGGGCAAAAGCTGATCCTACCCATTTGTTTCTAGTCTAATCCTATATTTCCTTAGTTCCTAGTTATGCTCAATGTAATTCCAAACCAGTGTGTTTCATAAAGGCATGCCAAGCTTAAGAGAGAGCAATGAAATACAAGTAAATAGTGATTTTTCCCTCGAGTCTTTCTCTCTTGGGTTTTACAGGACATCTAAAAGGTAACTCTCAAATCAAAGTACAAAAAAACGGATTAGTAATAGCATTTAATTTGTCTTAGTCAATGTGGAAAAATTCAGGTGCTTCCTGGCAGGGTAAGACCAACACACCCTTGACAAGTGCAAATGTACTTGCCAGGACAATGACCCAACAGCAAGATATGGTTAGCCAAATACACTGGAGATTGCCATCAGACGAAGACACTTGACCTTTCTCCCGATGCAAGACAAACAGCAGAAGGAAAATAATGATAAGAGACTCAACCAGGAGAAAATAAAATTAAAGACTAGGGCTAAGAAAAAGCATGTCATGTTACATTTATCTGACAGAACACTCCAGCTAAGACATCTTATGCTTACCCTTAAGCAATTTTAACTCTTCCTGAAAAGCTTCCAGTTTTGAGGAGCCTGGATTACACTCACAAGTAAGCAGCAAGCATAGCATAACATGAACGCGTACCACCAGCTGAGCTCAGCGACCAGGCAACGTGCGAAAGGTGCCATTTACGCCCTGACTGCGTGGATGCAGCCTCGGGCTTTACACAGTTTCGCATGGTTATTTTTATACTTTATGTTAAAATCCTACTGCCTACAGCACACAGTGTGTCATCCATCCCTGAGCACGGAGAGTTAACTGTCCAGACAGCTCATGAATGCAACCCAGCTTAGGGAACTCCTCTGACTTTGTAGTGTAGTTAAATATTTATAAATGCATTTCAGATGAGGACTGAATAACACATAAAGCATTTGTAAGATGTTTAGCACATGCTCCTGCAACATGAACATAAACACGCAGCTCAACCCTTCTTGTGATATGTTTTAACGATAAATAAATATTGCTGCACAGTTCATTAATATCAGCAAAATTATCACAATCAAATATCACCCTCCTGGATAGTTTTCTGAAAGTGACACTGCCTACCACAGCAACTCTGAGAGATCCCCAGTCCTGAATGCTCACACTTACACAGTACGTAAGACAGGGTTTGCTGGTTCCATTTTCTGAAGTCCATGAGTGAGTAAAACTTCTTAAGCATCAGAGGCTATCAGATTGCTGCACATTACTTATCAGCAGCTTTGTCACTAAAAGGTTTTTGACTGGAAGGAAGTTACTTTTTAAGGTGAAAAGGTTTCTTCCTAAATGTTTCCTGTTTCTGGCTTCTTGCCTAGCAAACCTCTTTTCAACATTTCACCGTTGACCAGGTCCACCTACAAGGATCTCATCATCATTACTCACAGTACAAGAACTAGGAATAAAAGTGAACAATATATCAGCAAAGCAATTCATCACAAATCAAAAGTCAATGTCAAGCAAGGATCTGCAGAGCTTGGAGCTCCACTAGTACAACATCCACATTCTTCTTAATGTGTGCGGACAAACTCTGCACATCGCTTTGACCCAATCTGCTTCTCTTTTACTCTCTTTAGAGAAAAATTGAAGAAGTCAGCCAATTTTGGTGGGAAAAGTCAAGTAAATATTTTTACAGATGAGAATATGAGAGGCTCTTGCCAGCAGTGTTTGCACAGCCACCTTGGAAACACTTACTACAGCAGTTAATCAGTCAGGAAGCATATAACAGTAACGTGCAATTTAGGTGACCAAATAGAAAGCACAGAACTGCAATTTGACAATCTTGAGTGTAGCAGTTGCAACAAGTAATTTGTGAGCAATCTCTAGGGTACAATATATCTCCATAAACCAGTCACTGAATAATGTTTTGTAATAATCAAGTTCATAAAACCCAAACCTGAGCAGCTTCATTCCTTGCCCACTGCAGACCAGAAATCCTGGCCTCCACTGAGTATGTGATGAGTTTCCAGTTGACTGCGACACAAGCCTGACTTCACCACATTTCCATAAGTAACTCTATGCTATGAAGGGTTACACGGTATTTAAAAAACCCTTAAATAATTAACAATTGGCTATTTAAGAAGCGTATCTATGCTATACCGGATAAACATCTGTTTTCTAAAGCTATGATCTTGTGGTATGTTTCCCAAGATCTCTTTTTGTTGTGCCAAAAGCCTCCTGGGCTGACCCTCACTCCCAAAATGGAGCCAAAGCTTTAAAAGGAGAACAATGTCAAAAAGAAATAGCACTCACTCAGTCTGTAAAGATGAAGATTTCCTGCCAGTATGACAGGCAGCATGCAGAAAGCACAGAAGGCACAATTCCTGCTGTTTCAAAAGGCTATGAAAAAAGCCTCATTAGAGATCAAAATGACGGACGAAAAGAGGGAGAAATAAAAATTGTACCCCGCTTTCCAATGTGTTTAAACTGTGGCATCCTGAATGTAAATGTTACGAGGTAAAAAGCGGAATTCTTGTTATCTTTTTTTAATTCCCTTAGTCTGAAGAAAATACCATAAACACAACAGCATCCTAACAATCCCTAAAGCTTTAATGCCAATGCACAAACATCAACAGTATCATAACGAATTTCTCTCTTGATTGGATTTGCTATAGCAAGATTGGGCTTATGTCTCATGCAAAAGTCAAACCCATAAGCACACAAATTGAAATGCTTTTAGTAGCTTTGTCCACTGTGCTAAATGCTCGGCAGGTAACACGGAACTTAGGGAAATCTTGCTTTCAAAACACTATTAGTGTTTGTCATTCGTATCTCTATGTGCCCTGCAACAGAGGAGGTCAGCAAACCTCACTGAGCAGCAGAGCATCGCGGCTGTGAACGGAGAGGTGTCCAACCCTGCGCTCAGCTCCTCAGTGAGGACAGCACAGGTTCCAGCCTCGGGAAGAGAGGGATTGAATTCAGAGCACAAAACACAGGTGACACAGCTACAAAAAATAAGCCTGCACGGAGAGATGCAGCGAGTGATGTTTTCTCCTGCAATTTCTGTGGGTCTCCAGGAGCTGGGTAGCAAGTCATTGTGAGACCAGGCAGCACTACTTGGAAGGGTTTTCTGATGGTCCATGTTACCACAGTTGTTTCCAGTAGATGTTTGAACAGTTTTATGCTCAGTGTACAAGCAAATCTATGGCAGACAACTGGTCTACTGCCACAAATATTTGGCAATATAAGGTTTAGATCATTCATGGTGTAGCAAAAATGGCAGACGATTTTGACTGGCTCTTTCAAGTTACATGCCTACCTTGAAATACTATGTTAAATGTGGCCCTTCTGAATCAATGGCATCTTTATGGAAACCAAATGTCCATGGCATTTAGGGTATCCCACACAAGATGCTGTTGATAGGAGCTGAATACACACATTTTAGTCATCTCTATATGGACATAATTAGATTTTTCAAGCTTTACAATAGACACCTCATACTGTACATACTTTATTTCTGTGACTTTCATATGTGATTTTCTCAGTATATCCATTTAATGACTTAGTCACATCACACTCTTGCATTATGTTTAGAAGAAATTCCTCATGATTCTTTCTTCTTGCCCACCTTTTCATAAGTGTTAACTTCCATCGCTTTCGAAAAAATCTTACTTTCCATCTTCTGGAAATGTCTCTTTCAGAAGAAGTCTTAAAACCCCTGTTTCTTAAGATTTTAATGCCACAAGTCACAGAGCAAACTCTTAAAGTGTCCCCAAAATAAAAACAACTCTAAAACTATTTTTAGTTGCAGAAAACTTGCAGAGTCTATTTCTGACTCTACTAGGAATTGCCTTGTTTTGACAAGAGTTCCATCCAGTCCCTTGTGAGCACAAGACTCGAAAGGAACTTTCAAAGACTTTCCCGTGAGTTTCTTTCCACCATTCTTCACTTACTATATCTTCTAAGAAACTGGAACAGCTTTTACAAGGACAAAAATGTAATGCCTTCCTCTCATGACCAGGGAGGCCACAACTCAAGTGATTTTGTTTCTTTTTATATAAAATAAGCAAGACAGGGAAAAAACTGCAAATGATAGTGTGCACAGATGCAGCATGAATTCACCACAGACAGACTCAATGGTACGAAAGCTGACATTTTGCCATCTGTTTGTCTCCATTAACTGTCTTCTCTACAAGATTTCTGATCCCCTTACCTGCTCTTTCTTCCCAACACCCACACAACCAGGCAGTTTCTGACCTGGGAATGCTGCTGGGCCTGAGTGGCAGAGCAAGAAGCCATCTCACCTATATGATGTTGCTGCTGAAGCAGCTACAGCACATACAGCACATATTGCTTCAGCCATGGCCAGATCACAGCTGCAATGCCAAGGGACACACAGTGCAGAGGACACTTGGGTGTCCCCCACAATTGTATTGCTGGATAGTTCTACTGTGCTTACTGTTTCTTGGGATCTGCACACTAGATGACTGAAGAAAGAAAAGGAAATGGGGATTCAAACTTTCCAAGTGACTGAGGGCATGTGTGAGTCACTTGTATAAAGATTTTCAAGTTACTAAATCAGGCTATCAACTTGTGGTTAAAACAGGGCCAACAATATCTGTCTAATTTAAAAGGATGTTCCTTGCCATAATCGATTTATAAACTACCTCAGAACCTCAGATGAAAGGACACAAATGTTACTATTTATACCACTGAAAATGAAGCGTGCAACTCAATGTTCTTAGATACCAATAAGACTTTTGATTACTGGTACCTCAATTTTCACCTCCTTCCTAATTCCCGTCTCACCAGATAAATTATGGCTACTTCAAACCTTCTCACTTACTGCACCTTCCCAAACTGGTGGATGATCTTGCTTGTATACTCTACCAAGACCAAAACCCATCCTGCTTAGTCCCATGTCAAGGCATACATCTATTTTTACTGCATCTTCCCATCCTCTTCAACCTATTTTTTTTCTTTGCATTGACAACTTTGCATTGTTTACCAAAACCAAGCAGAAATAAAAGCCATCATAGAAGGCAAACTGTCAGGCTGAAGCAGTGAAGGCTTTATGGTTCCCCTAACACAGCATAAAACAATAAGGAACATTTCAAAGTTAGCTATAATGTAAAGTGCGGTCTCTTTGCATAGAAGATACATGTTACTATTTCAGTTGCTACAGTTGACATACAACTGTTGGGCTGAGCCAGTTACAAGCTGAGGGAAATTTAAGCCAAGTATTTCACATGAGTAGCAAGCTAACTGCTGCTGGGAGCTATGTGGTTAAACTATTCCAACAGCAGGGATAATATATCAATTTTTTTTCTTTAGTATTTGGGTACTTACTGGGCAATTCATCAGTGCAATACACAACAGCATTTACTGTGTGATCCATTTTCTAACCAACCACCAAACTACCACCAACCCAGTGTACAGGACACAAATGAACATGTGCTGCAGTAAAACAAAAGGCCTGTCTGGAGAGGTGATGAACTAGACATGCATCAGCAGAACTGGGCTGACAGAGGCAGAGATTTTGGGAACATGCTCCAGTCCTCCAGGAGTTCAAGTCTCTCCAGCCTCTAAGAACTGGGATAGGCTTGCCATGCTCTTTATTAAAAGCCGTACAGTTCAGCAACACCTCTGAAAGTATCTGGAACCCGGGAGCTAGAAAGGGAACAACAGAACTGCAAATAACAGCATTAATAAGGAGACAAAAACAGCACAAGAGAACTCCACAGATACACAGCAAATTTCTAACGGCCTTTTCTTTAGCGGTCTGTAGTCTGCCTATAAGTTCTGGACTCCCCTAAGATGTAACAGCATCCAGCCTTTCGCATGTTTACACTGTTTCCCAAATGACTACTGTGGCAAGGTTTCTATTTAAAAAAACCCCTTTTTCCTGCCTGTTGCTGAAGATGTCACATTTGACTGTCTTTGTATTTTATAATATATCAGCCAGGTGCTGCTCCTGCCAAAAAATGAAAACTTCCGAGTGTTCCAAACTGTAATAGCTTGCACAACTACTGGGTTATTCTTTTGCTTTTAATAGTCTAGGACACTGAAAAGAGGAGAAAATGTAAGTGTTGCCCACTAAGCACTATGTAACGACTCCAGCCACTGTACGCAATTTCATTTCATACATCCAGCTAAGGAAATAATGCTTCTCCAGCTGAGTTAAGGAACCATTTTCACGTCCATTCCCTTTCAGAAGCCACTAAAGGAAAATCAGAGCGATGTGCTTTTTAATGACTTTGGCATAACTAAAAGAAAACTTCACTCTATAAAAGGAAGCCTGGTTTCTCTCCTTATTTGGCAGTAAAACATGTGCTGATTGTGAACATGGCTTGAATACAAAGTACATTGTAATTGAGCTGTATAAGTATTCCGGTTTTAAGATGGCACTTCTAATCTTTCTGTTGTATGATCCAAAGACTATGATGACTTAAAATTCAGAGTTTCTAGTTGTTTACAAAGCAGACTTACACAACTGAAAAGCTTATTGCTTAGGAGCCATTATTCACCCACAAATTAAAATATAAAGTAGCATCAAGGGTTATACATTGCTTTCAGTGATATTTAAATGCTGAGCACCCTATTATTAGTTCACATGTTTTGAGAAAAACACCTTGTAACAGCAAAATTACTACTGTACATGGGCGGCATTCAGTCTAGTCCAGTGTCCTCTCTCTTATTATCATGGCTTCAACTAGCCATTTTAAATGACAACCCCTGTTCCAGCCTGTTTTGAGATAGGATGTCCCATGGGAGTTTTCACCTGTTGCCCAGTATCTTGGAGACTGGCCTGTGCCCAAAATCCCTTCCAAAAGCTGCCTTTTGTTTGTTACATTTTTGTGGCCAAAGAGGCTGTTGCTTCTCTTGCTGACCTTACTAAGCTCTTGGCCATACCATTCCTGCCACAGGATACTTTTCCACAGGGCTATGACAAGGCAAAGCAAATGGCAAAATTTAAAAAGTAACTGGAAAAATAAATAGAAAATAATAATCATCCCCTACTCTTAAATGAACAAGTCACCAAGTCTGGCTGTGGAAATTCTGCAAGCAAAGGTCACAGGAGGCTGAGAGAATACTGTAAGGGAGCATCACTACCAGCCTCTTATGCTCCTCTGGGAACATCAGCTAGAGGCAGCAGGACATGGAGTAACAGCCTAGGTGGGCCTCTGGTCTTGTTTCACCTGCCTGGGCTCATACAGAGGATTTCATCATTCTAACTCCAAGGATAAACCTCACTGGCATGACCTAAGCTTACACACCTTGGGCATAAAATGAAAGCCAACTGGAAATTGTGTGTCAACTGGGCAGAGTAGATGGTACATTTACTGGTTTAGACAAGACTGAGTTACTGAAACACTAAAACTGAAAGATCAGGCTGGAGATCTTCACAGTAGGTACGATTTCTCTCTCTAAAAGTGACTGTAGAGCTGGAAGATCACCCACAACACAAACTGAGGGCTAACAGCTTTTTGATCAGCTTTTGACACCAATGGAATGAATTTTTACCCAACACCAATATTACTCAGAGGCTACTGGAGCTACTGGCTTGAAGCTGCCCTGCTGCCTTGTCTCTACAGTTATCTGGGCTAGGCAGGAAGACGGGAGACACTCTATCTCCCTGATAGAAATTTTGGGGAGCTGCCAAGGGGTGATGTGAAAGGATTCATTCATCCAGTGGGAGCGCTTACAGGACGCAGCGACTACACAACCACAGCAGACAGGGATGGCAAATCTGCACTCCTGTCCCACATTATGTTCCCTGATGCAGAAAGAATTTATGGTAGAAATCCAGCAGAAAAAACAAAACACAGCGACATACTGTAATAGGCTAAAATGTATTTAATTGTTTATACAGTCAAAGGGAACCACTGAACTAATAAATGGGTGGTTATTCCTGTGAGAAGATGACAAGTGGCACATTAGATAATTTCATTATTATATTAATGCCAGATTAATGTGTTTAATTGATTTAAATTATTCTAACCCAGCTGAGGTTGGCATGTTTAAGCCACCTTGATGTGACGTGTCATAATTCATTATTTTCCTTAGCCACCTCAGGGAATCTGAGAAGAATCAGGGGCACCAGAGGAGCAAAGAGGTGTAGGAAACCAACTGCTTTTCCCTGGTTGTGTCTCTTTCCTTTCCTACAATAACTCTGCTGATGATCACTATTACCAGCTTGAGCTCAACCTGCCAATCATTCCGACACTGCATTTCCCAAGCCAGAGACTCTCCTATGAAAATTGTTGACTCAGATTTAAATATTATTTCTCACAGTATTATTTTTTACTACCTGCTATAGAACTTCTGCATGCACAAGATGAATGCTCATGAGGGCTTAATTTAAACAGGAACACGACAGAATTGATAAATCTAGTGACAAGAGCAAGAGCAGCCAAGAAGTGAGAGAGACCTGTGTGTTATTCTACCCATCTGCTGCACTGAAGATGCAGCTCAGTGGGTCATATTCTCTATTCTTACTATCTGAACCCAGCCTTAGAGTACGCTGGACATCTTACAGAGTAAAGAGATGTCCTGGTGACCCAAGCAGAATAAAACACTATTTCTAGGTTCAGAGTCACTGGGACTCAGCACATGGAGTTGCTGGAACTGTTGCAAAACTGCTGTTACGGTCCAAAACTACCAATAAAGAGGAGAAGACCACTGCAATCAGATGGGAAAGATCTTCCACCTGCAGAGGTTGTTTAAATATTTGGAAACATGGTGTTTGGGCACTGCTGCTTCCTCAAGCCACAAAGCTGTTAAGTATTAGTGATGCATTGTGGGAAACACAGCACATTCTCTGCTCCCTGAAACCTGTGCAGGGTAGATGAACAGGGATGCTGATTCAAGGACTCCAAAATGCTAGCAGATCATGCTACCTCCAGGCACCATCACTAGCATATTCACCCTGGTGTAGGCTCCCACATCCTGCAGAGATGCTCTGCTTGCAGAGGGCTTTGTTGCAGACCCCAGCTAGTGCAGGTCTTGGTCCGCAGTGTGACTGGGACTGACTGGGGCAGGGAAGTGTTGCTGTGTGGGGCAATAACTACTTGGCAATTACAACTGTGGGGAGGAGCCATTCCGGACCAATAAACAACTGTCCTCAGGAGAGGACTTCCTCCTCATTTGCTTTTCTTTCCTGGGCTAGAGATTTCTTCATTTGGCTAACGCTGGAAAACCATCACTATGCAAAAACTTTCAGTGCCATGGCTAAAATAAGCTGAGGAAAGGGCCAGCTTACCTTGCATTGTCCCTCCCATGTGATTTCAAGAAGTTCATATCACGATATCTGGACAGGAATGCTACTAGCTGGTCATTTGTCCTGCAAGAGAAAGAACACAGGATGCACAAATTACGCTGTGAAAACTACTACGTCTAGTATAATTTATACACTTACTGTCCTCATTTGAGGACCGTCCACAGACTGTGAAGAAGGCAGATGCTAAAAAAGCTTCCATTCTGCTGCTGAACTTCACTGCCTCCCTCGGGAAAGCATACTTGGGAAGGAGCTCAGCTTTACTACATCTTCACAAATTTCCTCTCAACTCTTGGAAGATTTTTCTAAGCACTGTAACAGAGTATGCATTAAGTAATACTGCTCAGCACTTTTAAGTATGAAAATCCAGGTGTGAGATGACTGCACTGATAGCCCCATTTTACATGCTTTGCTAGACTTTTCCTAGGGAATTTGGTTAAGCGTCTATTGGTATTTTATTTGTTTTCATCCTTGTAGTAGAGAAGAGGCCAAGGTTGGAAAGCATAAAGCAAGGGAACTTGAATGTCAAAATGCAAATATAATTAAGAGGAACAAAGGAATTCAGAATTCAGAAAGTTAATTCCAATTAGTATGACTGGCAATCTGATACCAGTATTTTCAGAATTTCAGCTGACATGTCCAAGAATGTATTTACGCTTGACAGCTTTTGTAGTGTGTTATTTCTTTAACAATGGAGCAAAAATGTTCTCTATTTATCTAGGTCAGCTTATTAACAAAAACGGAGTAAATCATATTAAAAAGATCTTCATCTCCTGAGTTGCATTCAAAACCACAACATTATAGATACAGTACCATTTAAGCAATGGTCTGCAATAGAGCTGGTGGCAGAAAAATGAAAGATAAAGCAGCTGCCAACAGTACTGTATCTTGAAAACATTTTAGTATTGTAAGCCACAGATAACCAAGTTAAACCACAGACCTGTACAAAATGCATTTAATATCTGGTCTCAGGCTGCAACAACTTGGAAATGTTACCAGCCTAGTAAACTATCTTCATAATAATCGATTTTATCTGGACCAAATGAAACATCAGCCTATCAACCAGCCTGAACGTCCTGCAGGAGCCCGAGACCCTCCTCCTATGCTCACTCATGTGAGCTGTAATACCTCCCAGGGTCAGACTCTGCATCTCAATTTGGCAACCTCAGAAAACTGCTTTCTGTATAGTAAGCTGTGCAGATTTTCACGTTTGCTGCTCCAGTGATTCTCCATCTTACTGGGATGAATAGGCATTAAGTGAATTTACTTAGCAATGCTTCCACATGAAATGGTTTCAATGGCCAACATCTTTGGGTGAGTTTCTAGGCAAAAGCTGGCACGCAAAGATGATCTTTAGAAATATAACTGAGTTTAGAAGCGCCTGAGCTTTAATTTCCTTACAGGGTAAAACCAAATCAAATGAAGTAACAATCCACACCACTCAATAAAACATCATCATTTCTAGATTGCTCACCAACCTGTGTTTTGCTGTTCAGCAGTGTTTTAACAAGTCTATTTGGACTTGGGGCTACAAACTTTTCAATGCTTCTCACTTTTTAGATAATACTTATAAATGCCCACATGATGTTTAGCTCTCACAGTAATTACTAATTGACATTTTCTCACTTCCTGAAAACACTTATGGCATCCTGGTCCTACTTTCATTTTTTTCCTCCTTGTCAATTAGGTCTGCTTCTTTTCATGTGTTGACAACACAGAAATAAACCATCAAAATTCCAACTGGTAAAACTTTCTAGCTATTTGACATTTAGATTTATGTGGTCAACCAATTCTGTGCTCAGCATGGGAGCACACTGAATTTCTGTTAAGCTTTCATTCCAACTGCTTCTTCTGCCCCCAATATCATGAGGATGCTGCGCATCACCTCTGAATTATTCCACCTCATGATATTAAAAGCAAAATCAAAGGTATTGAACACACCATACATGCTAATGCAGTTGCTAAAATCCCCCTCACCTTTCAGAAAGCTTTGCCTTCAGGGGTATATTTCCTAAATGCCTCTGGCACAGATTGCTACCTCACTTCTTCATACACAGTGGCAGGAGGGTCTCTACATCATTGCAGTGCCTCTGGCGCCAGCTATTTACAGTGCCTCTGGCGTTCCTTCTGAGGAATACTAAAGACATGGGCTTATTTTTTCTCCCTAAGTAAGGCAATGAAAGCTGAGATTTTCAGCTGAAGACATCACTGGGAGCAAGATCAACTCCACACTGCCAAATTAAACTCCTCTATAGCTCCACAAATTTCAGGGATAATTCATTAAGCATAAATCTGGCAGAAAATCTTTTACCAACCATCACGGTATAACAGAAAGCAATAAGTGCAACAAAGCCTTCCTAAGAAGGAAATAAAAAAGTCACAATGACAGGGAGAGTAGTTCACACTACTGATTAAAACACACCAATACACATATTACATTCCAATCAGTTTCCCTAGTGTGCAACACAACGTGAATACGGATTGAGGAAAAAAACCTTTCCACAGCTGGTGTGTGAAGCTGGAGCTGATGGATGCATCCACATAGCTCCCACTTATTCCTTTTGTTATTAAATTCACTGGGAGGGCAAGGCACTGGGGACAAGGATTAGTCAGCTGGTTACTTGTGCCATTAGCAGGGAGGAAGGATGATACAGGAGTAGAGAAGCTGAGGAAAAATGCTTAGTTTTCAGGTATGCAGCATGTAGAGAGAACAGGAAACTAATTTTCTAGTGAGCTCCAAGTCTAGAGAAAGCTTGTGCATGTGGCAGAGCTTCCAGAAGATGACAAGATAAGATAATGGATGGGAAAACAGAGCACCTTCAACTTCACTGATGTAGATTTGGTGCTAATCAAGGGCAGATCTGCCAGGTGGGATGGAGGTGTCCATCTCTACCACAACTTCACTGAGATCACCTCAGTAAGGCCCCACTGCTTCCCTCCTGCAGCAAGGGTGGACAGAGGTAGCAGAGGCAGCGCACCATGCCTGCCTGCCTGCCTGCCTACTGTGATGCTACTCAATGAAACCCAGGCAAGCCTCCCACAGGGCTGGGCTCAGAAGATGGGAACACTCAGCTGGGCAGGCAGAGGGGCTCTGAGGGCTGCAAAAGCAGCTTCAGGGCTGCTAGTGGCTCAGTCCTAGGCTCTGTTCAACCTTGGGAACACGGCTGAGCTCCTCAGTTGGAGCTCAGCCCGGAGTTAGGAGTCAAGAGAGGCAGAGTTAGAGGTCTAAGGAAGTGAAAGATGAGTCCTATAGCAAGAAGGGAACTTGGAAGATAATGCTAAAGCAAGGTCTACCACTAGTGTTTTCTCAGACCCTAGCCTGGGACTGAGGTGTCCCAAGGCATGAGCAGGCTAACCAGGCACTCAGTAAGCACATACACATGCTGAGCATTGCAATAATTTCAGACTAAAATGGAAAACTGGAAAGAGAAACAGTGACTTTATGTTTGCATTGTCTGAAGGTGCTGGCAGGTCTGCCTGGGAAGCGGTACGAGTGTGACTCTGCACACAACCACGGCCGGACACTGCGGAGAACAAAAGGCAATGCTTGGCTTGCTGGTTTTAAGCAAACCCTTCAAGTCCTGATGACTAATCCAAGCAAAGAGCAGAGATCCCCTTAGTTTACAGCTGTGAAAATAGATTCAGAAAGTCTTTGGAGAATCTGAGAAAAGGAAAACAAGCAATTGTTACTTTTGGAAGATAGTGAAAGCTAATATAAACGTCCTTGATCCAGCAACGTACTTTAATGCATGGGCAACTTGAAGGATATAAGAAATAGCAGTTACTTCAATATGACTATTCATATGTCAAAACTCACATAATGGCATAACAATTTGACTAAGCGCAAAAGTTCAGAAACTTTTAGCAGCCACAGGTAGGGAAGCAAGAGAGTTTGATTCTGTGTAGGAATCAGATGAACGAAAGAGTAACTCCTCTGTTGGATTCTGGGGTTGGACTCTGCCAATTTGGTACTGCATGGGCTGCCCCATGCTTGGCAGAGCCTGGTGCCCCTCTCCAGAGGGGCATTTCAGACATGCTGGTGTTGGTCTGACTGTTCACCCATAGACCCTGAGGCTTACCCCTCACAACCCGGACTGGGAACTGGGAGGGCTGTCCTGGCACAGAGCAGGCTGCGGCTTTGTGGACAGATGAGACCCTGCTGATTAAAACAGGGAGCACTGACGGTGAGAAAAACTTCCTGGGGAGCACAGATTGCTGCAACCCAAATAACCTCCAACTTAACCGAAACCCAGTCCAAAGTCTAGCACCTACCCACAGAGATGCTGCGGCAGAGGCTGAAAAGCTCTTTTGGTTTCTTTTCTGCTTTAGCGGGTGAGGTCACAGGCAGGAAGGTCCAATTTGCTATCTGCTTCAAGTGATCTCACCAATGAGGTCTTCAAAAAAGCCCTTCATTTTAGGTAATTCCTAGACTGGGTTTATAGCTGTTTCCTTTATCAAGAACCAGACCGAGCAATCTTGTTTCAAACTTCATGAAAAGTGCCAGGGGCTGCAGTCCATCTGCATACAAGTATAGATCATCTCTATCTCTTAGGCATTTAATTTCTGATCTATCAAAAAGGTAAGGCCAAGTAAGTGGTTTTAGATATTATGCATACATACAGTTTTTCTGCTTCGAAAGAAGCTCTCATACTGGCTCCAGGTTTGAGATAAAAATCCAATGAAATCCATGGAAATCTCTCCTATGGTCTTGTTGGGCTTTACACCTCTATAGGCAACTTCATTCTCCTCAGCCCTATTTCACTAGCAGTGCCAAGGAAGGGAGGGCTTTTACTGCAGTGTCTCTGGCCAGGTCATTCCCAGTACTTCACTCACCAGGAATACTCCACACTGACCCAACTTAAAAGTCTGTCTTGAACTTATCCTGTATTATGCACACAAGCATTGGCCAGGGACAGCTGCTAAGCTGAA